>NC_056660.1:5497500-6108333 GCF_018350195.1 Panthera tigris | reverse complement strand
TTAAAATGTCACTGATTTCAAGGCAGTAAGAATTTCAAAGTCTTGTGCCATATACTAGCTCTAGACGGAACATGATGAAAACCCCCAATCTTTTAATATCAGCTTTTCTTCGTGGAGGTCAGAGTATCGCCAGCAAACAATATCAGGCTGAGTCTCATTACAATGCTGTGCAGTTCGTTGTTTCTCTAGAGCAGTAACCTCCCTCTTTAAGCCGTTTTGTACCTACTTGATAAGTAATCATTAATTTGCTCGAGTTTTTTATAAATGAACTTAGTGATGGACACACTAAGAAATTCAAAGCTAATTTACATGCTAGTTTCTTCGGTAGAAACCTCTCAACATGCTTGTGACTGAAAAATAGAAAAACAATGAACAGGGCAAGAAAAGGTACCACGGAGTAATTCTCTTTGGCATTTAATATTTTTATGCCCTTTAATGAATCTTATCTTCTGCTACAAGGTATATACACAAGTTCGTAATTATAGAAACGTAACAAGAATGGTATTCTCAATTCTAAAAAGAGCACAAAGGGAAAGAACAATGATAGAGTTTAGATTCCTCTGACTTTGACCTGTTATATTATTATTCCCATTCCTGCACCTCTCTCTCTCGTATTATTAGCTCCCAAGACAAATGTGATAACTGATTAACTGTAATTTACTACTTTCGTCTTTCAGAGCGTACTTAATAAATCATACAATCCGAAATTCTGCCAACCCTAGCAAAATAGAATTTTAAAAGAGGGGACACGTGAAATCGAAGTCACTACAAAAACCAACCACAATGAGAACACCAAGAAACAAAGAAGTGCAGCAGCATTTTCTTGGTTTCAGTAGCAAAGGTCCAAGCACTGCTCCGCTTCATTCTAAGGATGCCTTAGTGTGCAAACACACTCTCGGGCCAAGAAGGATGCACTCTTTCCATCCAGATAGGGGGAGAGAGATGTCTGAACAAACATCAACCCTCAGAGATGTCTGCCCTTGACGTCCCTGTTTTGTTCCTGGAAGAGAGCTGCTACCCCGGCAGAGTCTCAAGAATTTCCATGGTTCGGTGGACTGGCCCCCTCCTCAACCAAAGCGAAGAGCGAAGATCTTATTCCTGAACCGTAGTGGCAGCTCTGGGAAGCTCACCAGTTCAGTAAGATCTCCTTTTCTCTTTTGGTAGGTAAGTAACTCTAACTGGTCAAGCTTTCAGTATCCTCTCCACCCTGAAACCCGGCTGAGTTGGCAATATGATCAGAATGAGCAAGGAGGTGGAATACGATTTTCAAAGCAGGTCTTTCTGCAAAGGAACTGACGATGTCACTCGACAGGATCCACAAGCAGGCAGCCTTGGCAGTCAGATCTGAGTCTGTGTCCTGGGTCTGCCCCCGGCTCGGCAGGGGAACATGTGAAAGCTATGGAACCTCTCTGAGCATCAGTTTTCTGAGATAATGATGAAATAATGTAGGTTTCATGCTTAGTATAAAAGCTAGCAGAGTAAGCACCCAACAAGCTCTTACCATTACAGTCACCACCAGCATCACCACCACCACTTAAGAGGCGCTTACTAAGGGGGCGCCTGTGAGGCTCAGTGGTGAAGCGTCTGACTCTTCATTTCGGCTCAGGTTCCTGAGTTCAAGCCCCGAGTCGGGCTCTGTGCCGAATGCTCGGAGCCTGCCTGGGACTCTCTCTCTTTCCCTCTCTCTCTCTCTGCCTCTCCCCAGCTCACGTTCTCTCTCTCAAAATAAATAAATAAACTTGGGTGCTATGAATGCTACTACGACTTTTGACGGCAGGAATGATGATGACGACGGTAAGAGTGGTGACATCCGTTACGGACTCAAGGCAGGCCCGCCGCCGTGCCTCAGCATACGTTCTTTCGTTAAATCGTTGTTACGACTTGACACTTGCCACTGTCCATTTCTGCAAATGAGAAAACTGGGAACACCTGAATGACTTACTCAAGGTCACCCAAAGTCAGTGGCTGGGCTGGGATTTGAAAGCCTGTGTGCCTAATCGTTACCGGTATACGGCTGTCTCAAAACAACAGACAGGGCTGACTGAGCTGCTGCTGCAAGTTAAGGCGCTAGGATTTATCACGTCTACTCTTACGACAGCTACCAGTTAGACTTGGCTACTCTCATTTTACAGATGAAAAACTAAAGCCGGGAAATGTCCCATTGTCTGTCCAAGGTCACAGAGTTGATAAAGGGCGTAGTTTAAGTTCGATCATTCTAGGCCTGTCTGGTTCAAAAGCCAGCTCCCTCTACTGAATCAGTCAGTATTTCTCCATGCCAGTGACACTCGTGTCAGTGTCATTTCCCCAGGTACGTAAAAGTCAGCATTTTTCTTAATTATATTGCATTTCCCAAAGGTCACAAACCCATATACAAGTATGGATATGGCAAGCCAAAACAAAACACACTAGAAATACCTGATAGTCTGAGGTCATGATTAGTCCACCTGAGGTAGTGGTCGGAGGGACAACTCTCACTTTTTTCAACGGGGGTCCCTGTGTGTGACTGCTGTCTTGATTCCCTGGGTGACCAGTTCCATTAGTATGGTTATTGCCCTGCTGCTGCTGCTGGTTCTTCTCAATTGGTTAAACAGAAAAATAAAGTTCAACTCAGAAGGAGAACCAAATACAAGCAAAATTATCTTCACGGTCACACTGGCCACAACGAGAGGCAGGAAATGTACTTTAATACTTACTTTGTCTCCTTTGTCATCAGGTTCTTCTTCTGTCAAAAATTCTCGTTTGGGGTAAGGGATCTGACAACCGGCAAAAACGCTGATCACAAAAAAAAAAAGGAGAAATGATTTCCAGTATGCTAATAATCGATATTTCAGATCCTTCATTTTAATCTTTTAAGGTGGACTTTGCCTCCGTATTTGTAAAACCAGCACCCTTCCTGCAGCTGTGAAGAGATGACTCTTCTAACCCGTGACATTACAGCAGGCCGTGGGAGGGCTTTTCAGAACTGTATAAAAATAATCGATCATCGAATATGACTCAACTTCCTTCTGGCCCAGGCTTACTCTTGATTACTATACCCGAAATGTAGAGGCCAGCTGCAACGTCACTGCTCTTAGGGAACGAGATCCGCAGTTGGGAACACAGAGTGCGAGTGCAAGCGGTGAGCGGCCTCGGGGAGTCTGAGGGAGTGGCAGCACCCACACGCGACCCGCCACCAAGTAACGGGGGTGCGCCTGAAACTAGAGCCGGCAACGTCTCGCAAAGCGAGACACGGCCACAGACGCCTAAATGACACCTCGGTCATCAGAGCTCATTTCTGGCTTATTGTGGGGATTTCCTCAGGTCCTCCCGTCACAGGAGTGGCAACTTGGAGTTGGTAGCTAAAATAAAGCACGCTCCGAAAAACTCCACGGTGCTGGTGAATTAACACATGGGTCACTTACTCTGATGTAGGAAGCGGATCTTCTAAGAAGTAGGGATCCTGCATAGCCTGTTCTGAGGTAATTCGCTTAATTGGGTCCATGGTAAGCAACTTCTGAAGCTGAAACCGTAAGTCATAAAAACGTTACTGCGTTACTTCCCGTAGTCATCTCCTCGGACACGTGTGCGAAGTGTATGTTTTTTGATGAAAATGCCCCCATTTGAAGGTATTTATTCCCCCAAATTAACAACAGGAAAACTTATTTTCTATTTAATGTAGTAATTCACATTTAGTCATTCTAATAATCATGATCTTACTTGGTTCTCCTTTCAGAAGTAACTAAACGTATGCCTTCCTCCAAACCAATGATCCACATTATCTAAACTGCTTTGCCCGATTTAGGACAGAACTAAATTCTTGTCTTTTCTATTCTTTTTCTATTAAGGGGAAACATTATTATAACACAAATAATAAAACTAGCCATGTGTGGCTATTTAGATTTAAATCCAAATTAACTAAAACCAAATTAAACTAACAAAACAAAACAAAACAATTTCTCAGTCATATCAGGTACATTTCTAGAGCTCAAGAGACACATGTGGGTAGAAGTTACCCTATGGGATAGCACAGATCATCAGAGAAAGCTCTCCTGGCCAGTGCTATCCTAGTCTAAATAAATATGATGCTTGATACAGAACTTGTAAAGTACAGAGGGGTTATGAATGGGAGCCTCCAAGGTTACTGCTTGGGTCAAGTCCTGACTTGACATTTATGAGCCGAGTGACTCTGGACAAGGTGCTTACTCTCTTTGTAATCCCATCTGTCAAAGGGAGATTAACAATCGTGCCTACTACCAAAGGTTTGTTTTCAGGATTAAATGAGTTAATGTATGGAAAGCAAACATAATGGTACCTGGCACAAAGACAGTAAGTGTTAGCTGCTATTATTATTGTTATTGTTACCTTGCTACCTAGAGAAATGTCGCACTCACGTGAAAATTCAGTATTTTTTGGTTAAAACACAGTTGACCGAAGACTTTACGAACTAACATATTTTATTTTATTTTTTATTTATTTTAGAATGTTTGACTTTAACATGTGATTTAAGAGCTTATCTAAATAGTGGTCTCTCAGCTTCTCCTCTTTGATCTAATGCGGTGGTTTTCAGACGTCAGAGTACATCGGAATCACCGCTCGCGCACTTCCGAAAGCAGACCTCTGGCCCCGCTCCCAGAGCTATGACTGGGATGTCTGGGCAGGGGTCCGAAGAGCTGCCTTTCCACCAAGTTGCCAAATGACTCTGGTGCGGTGGACCAGAACCACTCTTGAAAACCAACAGACGTGCTGAGACTTGATGGGAGAGGGCACAGAGGACAGAAGGACATAAAATATTCAGAAATACAGAAGAAATGCCAGGATGGCGAGATTTAAATTTAATTTTGATGAGATTTCAGTGGAAGTGCAGCTTCATTTTTAGAGTTGAAAGGAAAAGCACGGATTTGCCATTTAAAATAGTCAACAGTTTTAACGGAGTTACGTCTGAGTTTTCAGATGGGCCCACACAAGGTAGGTCACCCCAGCAAAAATGAGCAAATAAGCTGCAAGGGAAGTCTCTCTCTGGGATGTCAGTGGTGATGGTTGTGAGAGCCACTCCAGACCATATCAAAGAGCCGCAAACTGGGGGGAAGGAAGGGCAAACTGTGACTGTCAGTCTACCACTATTACCATTACTTTGCTAGAATAAATAATCCGTATGTTGAAGGATCTAACTTACCTTCCTATTTGGGTCCTATTTCAAGTACGTTATAAGAAACCATTATTTGGATAATAATATATTGTGTGCTAATAAGATAGGTTAAGTACTGCTTTTTAAGTTGCTAATAAGATATGAAATATAGGATATAGGACATGATATAAAAATAAGTAGAAGGTGTAGGAGCAGAAGCAGTAGACAGAGAAGAAAAAGCAGAAATAGAAGACATGTTTACAAGTGGCCTGGTACTGTAATAAAGGAAAATATAATCTTTTCAAGGCAAAAAAAAAAAAAAAAAATCCCACTTAATGAACTCAGTTAAAAATACCGGGAATAAAGGATTAAAAGAATTTTAAGCCAAATATAATACAGCCTGCTCCCCCAAATTTCCAAGTATGTTACATAACTTTCTTAAAAACATAAAGCTGAAAATCACTTTTAATTGTAATGATGTAAAAGTGGAAATTAAATTGTAAACAAATTTAAATTGGCAATAGTTGAATATAATCTCATAAATTATGATAGCGCATGGATTCTTTCAGTTTCTAGGTCAAATTATTTTTCCATTATACAGTAATAAATCACGCAACTCTCATTCTTCCAGAAAATGCAACTAGTGCACACCATCACTGAAGGACTTCTAATACCCCAGTCTGTAAGAGTATCTTGGGAGTTAAAAATTTTATAAACAATCTTTCAAAGATTTGAAATACAAAATAACCTGTAAAAATTATTTCTGAGCAGTGGGATGGTTTTTCTTTTAGATTCTTCGAAATATTTGGAACTTTTAAATAACTGATGAAAACCAATAAATGTAACTTTAAAAACGTTCTCGACAGCCTTGGTACAAAGACAACCTTTAGAAAATCTAATATAACTGAACATTAGTCTGTTAAACCATGTTATGGGTTTGCAAAAACAAATATTTTCATGCCTTTACTAATATGCACCAACCAGATGTCTGCATTTACCATTAAAGTACTCTAAAAATAAATAAATAAATAAATAAATAAATAAATAAATAAATAAAAATAAAGTACTCTAAGAGTGCTAAGTAACCATATAAAGTGACCCCAAAAAAACCTCTGGTTGGGCTAATCAAGGGGAAAAAAAAATTATTATTGTTCTCTAAAGCTTACCAAGTGGAATGCTTTACTATCTGGTTTAACTTTATGTTTTTCCATGTACTTGATAAGGCTGCAGTTGGTATACCTGAAAGAGAAATACTATGAAATACTTATTAGATTTTGAGGTTAATTTTACATCGGCTGAGGCTTTTCCAAACATTTTAATAACAACCGGTACAGAATATGTATAAAAAATGGCGTTATCGGCATAGCATTAGATCAATTTCATGTTTCATTCATGCACACTAGTCACTTACGAATGGATACCACTGATTAAACACAAAATAATTTCATAAATAATATATACTGAATAGCATTTTTTATATGACTCTTATCTCAATAACTACAGGTCAAACGTTTAATTCAATCTTTTAATATAAAGAAAATTTTTTTTACATTTGTCACAGGCCTATAAACTGTCCTCTCTCCCAATTCTCTGATCTTGCATTGCAGATAAATGAAATATTCCTTCTTCTCTGCTAAAGCCTACGTAAAATGACTACACAACCCAGGTGGGGAGGCAAGTCAGTGCTAGCAAGGCTGGGTATTTCAGTCTCTTACTGCTTCAGCTAATGATACTTTCACTGATGCAGCTTCCAGAAAGTAATAGGTACCGAAAGGGTTTTTTCCTACCCAAATCAGCTACTAAAATTAGCTGTTTATCTTCTTTATATCATGTAAACATCTTGAGCAATAAAGAATGCCACAATGTAAAATATTTATTAAGTAAATAAGTAAAATTGTTTGTTAGGATAACCTTGTGTTCCGTATTCTGTCGAGTATTCGATCTTATACCTAAGTATTGTGGGAAAGCAGAAATCAAAAAAGGGTCTACTTTCTTTCCAACTTACGTATTTCTTCTGAAATCTTTCATTAATGTTGAATGTTCGGGCATCTTTTTTATATCTTCCCAATCTTTATCTGTGGAATACATTGATAACATTTTATGTTGTCTAGGTTCCTGTTCTCAAGAATTTTAACAAGAGTTACCTCAATTTTTATTACACGCCATACACTTTGACCTTCCATGAAAGCACAGATCTCAAAGAATTGACTAGCTATAGAAACATCTAATCTTGACCTGTAAATACAATTCTCATTCCTTGCATAGCATTAGATCTCTATCTTTTTGAGTTTATCTTTTTAGTGCCTACTTTCCATAGAATTTACTATCAGTTACCTCAATTTCTTTTTTACCTCAATTTCTATAAGTAGAGGGGAATAAGCTATTAATAAATATTTCTATTATCAAATCATTCTATTTCTGTTTGTAAAACTACTTTTTCCCCTTTTCCACTCAATACCTTGGTTAAATCAGCAACCAATCTCTTCAATGGCAAATGTAGTATCTTTTCCCTCCATAGCTATAAGATGCACTTTAAAAAAAAAATATGACCCTCCTTACTTTCACTTTATTAAATACACTGCTTTACGTCAGCAATCAATGTAAGCGACAACAATTGTCTGAAATAGAACAGGGTAGGATATAACTAGTATGCAAAAAAGTCAGCTGATGGCTTGGCTAGTTTCAATAACAGTAACAAAAACAACCCCAGCTACTAGGTACATTAGGTGGAAAAGGTTTCAGTTAGTTCTGCTGGCCTTGGACTTTTACTGAGAGACTACCACGTGCCGTAGGACAACAGGTAGTACAACAGGTAGCTTAATAGCTACCGTTATTTTTTAAATGGCCTTCAGAGGTTTCCTTCCACTTACACAAACAGCTACTACCTATCCTCCATAAATACCACATATTGTAAAGTCAACTAAATACACACTTTAAACTCCTACATGGAATTTTCTCCTTATTTCCTTGCTCTGATTTCTCTATTTTGTCAATTTCTCAAGCTAGAAATCTTGATAATCTTTTACTTTTCCCTCAATTACACACTTCCTATAAACAATTCCATTTTCGTCCTTTACTTCCCATCCTTTTTTTTTTTTTTTAATCACTTACACCTGGAGTACCGTGATACAGGCAAAGAGCTGGCTTGCAAGGCTTCGGTTCCCTCTCTTTAACTGATTTTACCGACCATCACATGCTACTCTTTCTAAAATGGAACATAAACCACATCACTAGTTTTCAAGAACTTATCATGGATTCTCTTGCACATTAAATCTAAACCCTGCTGCCTACTTTTCAAATTTCTTATAAGCTGAGCCTACCGTAACTATTGAACTACATACACGTTAAGAATCATCTCCTACAGAAGCCACCCCCACTTTCACCTCCTTGTAAGCCATATTCCTTTGCCTCGGGCCTTAGAGATGGTGGACACATCCAAAAGTGGGAAGAAAAGACCATTTTCCTCCACCTACTCCATCCATAGCTATTATTTAAACATTCTACTTAGAGTACCACAATATAAACTCCCAGAAGGCAAGAATCATGCCTGTTATATCAACAAGATTTTATGCATAACTCCGTGCCTCCACATGGCAGGTACTCAAATATTTAGTGAATAAATACAATTCCCATCACAAAAAAGCAGTGTTCACTGAACTGTTGACCAATTCTGCAGAAAGGTAGTATTTGTGTTAACACTCCAACAAGGGAATGAGAAATTATAACTCCCAGGTATTTCTGCATTAGTCTTGAGTTACCCTGACCTGAGAAAACTTCCTAATGAGAAACCATTTCTAAGAAGTACCTCACTAGCCAATATTATGTATGTGTTTTAAGCAAATATCCATTATTCTAGACTTCTGGGCAGTTTTTGGTGACTGATGAACTACCATTCTGTGGTATAACAAGGGATGGAGACACAGCTGGTGAGGTCTAACGCCTGTGATGAGACACCTTAACAACTTTCTCCCTGCCGCTAATCAGTGCACGCAAGGTTGCTGTTCTAATAGAACACTTAAAAGAATGTTCTTACCAGCCAGGGTGATAGAGCAAAAATATTCTATGTTTCAGATTATTCAACATAATGTGATTCTGTACAATGCCCTAAATGTAAATAATGTTCAAAATTTACACTCAAATCCCAAGTAATGGCATTATTATACGTACAGCCGGACCAAAATACATACTACTGAATTTTATTTATAGTTTCCCCTGGTAAGAACTAAAGGCACCTTTTAATACAGATATCGCAAACATGTTATCATTTCAAATATTAGACAACAAAACAAAACAAAATAAAATGAAACAAAAATATACTCCTCGAATTCAGAAAACCCACAAATATCTTTACGCTAATATGTGAACTCTAAATTTTGCTATTTCTAAGGATCTTTGATTAATGCAAGTCACAAATATAAAGAACTGAGTAAGAGTGGCTTCATCAGCTTAAGATACACACCTTTCCAATGAAGATATCTAAGTTTAAACAACAGTGATTTAAAAACAAAAACATAATGTGTACCTGCAGGAAATCCCATTACATTGAATATTCTGTCCAGCTGGTCATGGTGATAAGGATTACTAGTTTTGATGTCCTCTTGTCGACAGTGAAATATTGGTTCTGACGTTAGTAGTTCTGCAAATATACACCCTATAGCCCAAATATCTTTAAAACAAAAAGAAAAAAAAAAAAAAAGAAAAGAAAAAAAAAGGAAAGGAAAAAAGAAAAAGAAAGGAGGAAAATAAAGTGGTTCTTTCCAAAAGAAAATGCATTTTTATCGTGGTGGGGAGTGGTTGTTTCTTGTTTTCCTAATAAGTCATATTAATTCCTAAAGCAATTAGAATTTAAAATATCATGGAATACTGTTTGTAAATATATTCCCACCCAATCCGCCCCAATTTTTCATTCCCTATTATACCTCCATTCCACCCAGTGGCTTCATTCCAAATTCAAATCAAATTTATTACCTACATTTTTGGCAATTTTTAAATGCTTCAAACATTACCTTATCTATGAAATACATACAAAGCTACATATGGAGCACAGGAACCACAAACAAACAAAATTAAACAAAAAATAAAACAAAAACAAGAAAACCCAAATAGCCTTTGAAATTGGGCATACTTGCCAAAAAAAAGTCAGCACAATTTTTTGAGGTAAAAATATTTTTTCTTCACCTAGTTTATGTACTTGCTAATTTGTAAAGTCTGATGATTATTCTCTCATGCAAGCAAGGTCATATTCCAATAAGAAAAAGACAGTGCCTGACCTCAAATATTCTAATGAAATCACATTTCTACTTGAACAGCTTTTTTTGTTCAAAGTATTTCTTTATGTTACAGTAGCATCAGATTTTCCAATTTAATAAAGACAAGAAAACAGGGAGCAAAATTCTACTTCAAGAGGCACAAAGGGTACAAACTCACTGGAATTACTTATAAAAGCCAGGCAAATGTATGCCTCCTTAACCCAACAAATTCCTTTCATTCACTTTAAGATATAGGCTAACTTTCATTCAGACTGAACTTTTACTCAACAGAACTGTTACTAGTAGAGGAAAGAGCTACATGCCAGTTTAGAATTTAAAACTGAAACTATTTAGTTTCCACTCTTGAGAAAGCCCTAAGCCAACAAGGTTGACTTCTCCATACTAGTAAGTACAACAGTGTGTATATAGCAGACACTCAATCAGTGGTTTTTGACTGATCTTATAACCATGGTAAGTAGATATAATGATAGAGGGAAAAATAAAAATCACTGTTTTATTAAAGGCAATTAATCAGGTATGTTAATAACTGTCACATAAATAGAAAATGAGAAAAAATGTTAATTTACAAATTAACTGAGAATTCCTAAACCCTAAAACTGGAATATAGATCTTGAATGTAAAATTATCACATGTACATTTCAGAGTAACAAGTTAATCGCCTATTTATTAGAGATTACACAACACACTGATGACAAGCGATTTTTAAAAATGACGCTGTGTTTGCGTATCAGTTTTCTCCCATATCAGAGAACCAAGTCAGCCAATACCACCATATGGAAAAGTACCAAGAAACACAAGCCAAACTATATTATTTTTAGTGTCAGAAAGTACACGGAAAAAACGATTTTGTGATTATTCTCTTTCCATGTGTGCCAAATAAATAGCTTGACCTATGATAATCTTAATCAGAGGGAAGGGAGACAAACTAAGTAGCATCACAAAAAGGGGCTGATGGGTCAGTCTGCATGGGTAAAACTCTACTCACAGCACCCAAAAGACCGGACAACTCATTCTGGTTAGCTATGAAAAATTCTAAAGAAGAAAACAAACTAGGTAAAGGAAGATGAAGGCAAGTAAGTCGTGTAGCTATCCTTAAAGCTACATTGCTTCCAAAATAAAAAGTCAGAAAGTAGGACGAAATAGTTTATTAAGCCCTGCCTAACCTTACCCTAATACCTCTTTGTATCTTTTCTATTATCTCTTACCTTTTAGCAATCTCATCATCCTTCCTTTCTTCAAAATCCTGATCCAGACATTAATCAGAAAGTTAAGTTAGCTACAAGCAGGCTATTATTTCAGATAAATTTCTAAATCTGTGAAAATAAGTCTCTCCTTCCTATCTTGCCTGATTTTTTTTTTTTTTTTTTTTTTGGGTTGTGCCAAGTTCATGAAAAAGTCCTTCCCTGTTCACCTCCCTGCCTACGTCCTTCTAGAAGACTTTCCAAGGTAAAAAACCTATGTATCTCATCTCCTTCTCAAAATGTGTAATACTTGTGTATAGCTACTGAACTAACCAGCCAAAGTAGATAGGAATTAGCATGCCATGTAGACCCAAGGGAAGGGGGGCTTGTTAAATAATGTATTAATCAATAGATGTATTAATAGCAAGTGTCTACCTTAATTAAAGAGTAAATTCTCATTTCTCTTTATCTTATAATGCATTTCCCACTTAACAGAATGCCACATAATCAGTGGGCATTCAGTTATTTGAGAACAAACATCTGAGTGTACCATACTTCAGTAAAATTTTAAGACTGCTTTAGTGATGATTAAAAACTGAAACTCCTCTTTCAGCCTGGTCTACAAAGTCAACCAAACAAAACCCCAAAATACTTAAAACTGAATTAAACTTTGTCGCTGGGAGTACAATGTTTACTGACCCATTATTTACTCGCTCTGGTTTAATGATTCAGCTTGCAGGTCTATAGAAGTGGATAAAATCTGTTGGCGACAGCAGGTGGGGACAGCATTTCCCTCTATGCTCTTTTGCTGCTTCTTAATATCCTTCAGTGTAACATAATCCACTAACTACACTAGCAGATTTCACCCTTGTAAAGGATGCCCCTGAAACGAACTACTGAGCAAGTAATCTGTGCATCAACTACAAAGGTTCTTCTATCAGCTGCTCAAACCACAATGATCTGACAGGGAAGTAAAAACACCAGGCAAGTTCTTTGATAAGTAGCTTTCACTGTGGGTGGTGTGTGAAATTTGTTGAATACTTTAATGGACCCTGAGGCGACTTACACAGGTAGTAGGAGGAATGCCAATGTGGTGGAGAGACCGGAATCGAGGAAGAAGTTTCCTTTTTTATTCCCTTATTCTATTTTTAAAAATTTATGTTAAAAATGGTTTATGTATGATTTCTCGCTTTCAAAAAAGTAATTTGAAAGATATGTATATTGTAACACTTTTGAGTCAATGTCTGCATAAAAGAAAAGGGCTTTCCAAGGTTGATCTTGGCCAAGTCAGGTATTCATGGGGGGGGGACCACCACCACAAAGGGTCTGGCACTGACCTCGGTTGCAATCATCTACACTCCAGTCAGTCCCCTCTGCAACTTCCCTACCTCAGAAGCAATTGTGTTATCCAACGTCACAGAACTTTTGTGTTATCCAACGTCCGTTTTGGATTTAAACGGGAATCTAGGAGATGATCTAGGCTAAATTCTCACTTTCAAAAAATGAGGCCAAAGAACTAAATCTTTGCTAAGGGCGAGCATGAGCGCGTATACACCGCCCTCCCGCCCCAGCGAGTGACGGAGCTAAGGCTACGAGTCAGATTAAGTTGCATACGTTTTGGTTTCTCGTTTCTCTAACAGTTATCCAATGAATTTTGATGATGAGAGGGAGTAAAAGGGGAAAAATATGAAGAAAGGCCTTCTCCTTTCCAAATTATAAAGCCATTTGGACAAATGGCTGGTAGTTTAGCTTTGTGACAAGCAGCCGTGCATCAAAACTGCCAGACTAGAGATTGTCCTCGTGAATAGTAACAGGTTATACAAAGTGCAATGTTCACAATAAAATGTTTCTGGAGAAAAAGATAATAAACAGTTTAAGTCAGAGACACAAGCTTCTGTGATGGTGTATTTTTTACTTCATTTCAATCAATTCAAAGTCTCAAGTTTCAAGTTGATAACAGCTAAGATTAGGCAATAACTTCTTTGTATCGTCTGTTAATATGTCTTATCAAAAATAACCCTGCTCTTACATATTCATTTCTAGATGGAAAAAATAGCTATGCATCATATTAGTTTATATGCTAAGCACTTAGAACACACGTATAAAAAAGATAACCAAACATGTGCCTAGGTAATAATATGTACCCCCAAAACAGGACTAGCTTCAATAACTTTTACTTTTCCTTCTTTCTAACTGACTTTTCAAAAAGTATTCTATTTTGGAGTCATTTCAGATTTGTATAACAGCCACAAAGATAGCACAGAGAAGTCCCATATCTCCCTGACTTAACTTTATCTACCTTTATTTTTCTATAAAATGAAATTGATGTCAAAGCAGGTACAAAGATTAGTGAACATAAAGATTTTCTGAGGGCACTTGGGTGGCTCAGTCAGTTAAGTGTCCTTTTGAGTCTTGATTTTTGCCTCAGGTGATGATCTCAGGGTTCATGAGTCTGAGCCCTGCGCTGGGCTCCGCGCGGAGAGCGTCTAGCCTGCTTGGGATTGTCTTTCTGCCCCTCCATAGCTCATGGGCTCTGTCTCGCTCTCTCTCAAAATAAATAAATAACCTTTTAAATTAAAAAAAAAAAAAGATTTTCTGAAGAAAGACATGTTGGGCTCAGATTAAGACAGGGAAATAATCACAAGTATTTCTTCTTTTCCCTCATTTATATACACTGAAATGGCAGCAACGTCCTTTCTGAACAGGAGGAAATCACTGGGGACAGGATTCGCTCATTTATTCAACAGAGAGTACCGAGTTCTCACTGTGTACCCTGTAGGCACTGGCCTACCGGGGTGACCAGCTGGGCAACGTCTATCTACTTTAGTGGATTTTAGATACTGTTCAATGTTACCACGGCAGTAAGCTAGAAGTGGGATGGGGAAGGCAGGGTGACTGTATGATCACAGCTCTCCCTGAAGAGGTAGCGTTTTGACTAAGATCTGAATGAAAAAAAAAAAGAGACTGGCTATATGAAGACCTGACTTGGCAGAGATATATAAGAACATTTCTGAAAGCTGGAAGGCAGATGGAACAGCTCAGAGAAGACCGTAGGCCACAGTATTATTGCCGAGTGGGAAGCAGGCCTGCCCTGTACAACTTCGTGAAGAGTCTGTCCTTGCAGCACCAGTTCCAAAGTCCGTATTCTATAAACAGTTCATTCTCCTTCCCCTAGTCCCCTCTGCTGCCCTGGGGCTATACAAAACTAGGGCCCAAAGTGGAAAGACTCTTCCCTTAAAGAATCTGAATGGTCTCAGGGCAAAGACTCGTGCATGCTGACACTTGGGGATCCCCCTGTTAAAGTTCTCTGCTAGATTACCCTAACGTCTGCCAATCAACGAGCCCTATGATCTGTGTACACAAAGTTCGCAAGCACCTTTCTGTTAACGTGACTCTTAAATATGAAGAGACAGGCAAGGATCAAGAGCACGACGTGTGGAAGGGAGACACCAAGGCAAATTAATAAAAAGGGAGCCTATAAAGAAAACACAGGTAAGTATTCCAGGAATACAGCACTGTCCTCACAGATATTCAAGAAGCTTCTTTCCATAATACAAAAAATTAACAGAGAATAAGAAGGGGTTCTAGGAAAAAAAAGACAAAAGCAGAAAAACAGAAGAAAAGTGGCATAAAGGATTACCCCCAGGAGTCCAATATCTGCCCATACTCAGTTTAGGAAAGAGAAACACAGAAGGCAGACAGAAGGAGGGGTGCCTGGGTGGCTCAGTTGGTTGAGCATCTGATTTCAGCCCAGGTCATGATCTCACGGCTTGTGAGTTCGAGCTCCGCGTCAGGCTCTGTGCTGACAGCTCGGAGCCTGGAGCCTGCTTCCGATTCTGCGTCTCCCTCTCTGTCTCTGCCCCTCCCCTGCTCATGCTCTGTCGCTCCTGTCTCAAAAATAAATAAACATTAAAAAAAAGTTAAAAAAAAAAAAAAAAAAGAAAGTAGACAGGATGAAATCAAAAGACTAGTGTAAGAGTTTTCTACCGACTTTCCACTATGAACTTCAGGATGAACGTGCTCACCAAGGAGCCAGCACATTACTGTGAAATACAACGATAAGAATTCTTATCTGTTTTCAGAAAGAAAAACCACCGAAGTAATCCACCAATGAATAAGACTGGCATGAGACTTCATTGGCGACACTAATGATACAAGACAATGGGGGAGCATCATCAAATTTTGAAGGAAAATTATTTTGTACTTAGAATTTTAAAGCTGGCCAAACTGCATGATACAGTAGGACACAGGCATTTTTCAGAAATACAAGAACTAGAAAATTTACCTCCCTTCCAAAGCAAGTTACTTGAGAACATGCTATAGCAAAATAATAAAGCCCAGAATGAAACACATCCAACACAGAAGAATTAAAAAAAAAAGAAAAGCCAGGATTAAAATCAATCCAGAATACAGCAAAGCATAGATGACTTCAGGATGGAGTTAACCAAGGGACAGAAAAAAAGCAGGCTCAATGTCATTCTGGAGAACGCAGAACAGGTTAAATAAGCAATAAAAACACGCAATAAAGGAGAAAAGAAAAGCAAAGCACATAAGAAAAGTACTCGATGATAAAATTCAGCCAAATAAAATGAGGCGGAATAAAGACTCAGTAATGGAAAAGAGGTGGTCAAAGGACTGTGGTAGTTGAGCACTGAATTCATTATAATACACAACCTGAGAATAAACGGTGGGAATTACAGCTGGCAAACAAAATTAATGTCATAAACATCAACAAGCTAGTAATAATAACGATGACAATGACATTTCTAAGATAGCTTATAAACTGAGAGCTCGGTGTGGAGGAAGTACAAGAGTACTAATTTCCTAGTCGTTCACTGTAGGGAGGTAACCAGCACAGTCAAAAATTGAAAAGTGAATTAAGATGTTTTCAACTCCCACTTTTTCCATAATTTTTTCCCCTTAACTCTAAGGGGATCTTTTAGAAGTTAATATTTCTTTTGCTGAAAGAAACATTTGTCTGAAGCTTAAGGGTTTAGAAATTTTACTGTGCTTACTTCTCTTTTCAAGTAAAATTAAATTTAAAATACATGTTTACTTAGAATGCATAGTATGATCCCATATGTTTTAAAAGTTTTAAAATACCTATTTATCTGTCAGAGAGAGATGCTTGAAATAATACCCTCCTAATGCTAATAATGGTATTTCTAGGTAAAAGAATTTTAGGACCGTTTTTGTTCTTCCTTTTATAATTTTCTGTATTTGATTTAATATATAGAAATATGTATATTTTACAACAACAAAGCCACTTTTCAAATGTCATGGAATTTTAATTAGCTCTACTCACCAATAGCTTTGGTATAATGTCTCGCTCCAAGAAGTAATTCTGGGGCTCGGTACCAGAATGTTACGACTACTGGATCCAGATCTGCTAAAGGCTTCAAAGGTGAATTAAATAATCGGGCAAAGCCCATATCAGCTGTAAAAAAAGATAATAATAATGTTGAGTCAATAGATTTTTACAAATTTAATTGACTACTCTAATTTTACCATTGTTATTTCATAAGATAGGAAAAAAGTGCTAAATTTGCAGGGCAGGGGGAGTGGGCGGGGGGGGAGGGGGACACCAAAAACGTTTCATCCCTTTCAACAGCCTAAATATAAACCAAGTCTGAGATCTTCAATCTTGGCAAACTCTTGTCATTTGCTCTTCACCTGGGTTACAGAGAGGCTCTGCTATCAGAGGTCAAGGGTGACCCTACTCCCCTGGGCAGATTTCTTTCCACCTGTCGCACCAATGCTGGGGACAGGGTTGTTAAGCTGCACGTCCATTCTTTGTACTGGTAATAAGCATTGAGACACCAGATCAGTTACAGTAAGGCCTTCCATTATTTGCATCAATAAGCCTTGTTCACTGGGATCATCAGAAGTTGACGATACAGTATGTTAACACCACTATTTCCCCCCATTTATTTTGGCTGAATTTTATTAGCTTAACTTTAAAGACTCATAGTAACTTTTTTAAGCTGGAAAAGACTTTTTAAAGGCCATCTAGTTCAATCGCCTCCCTTTTTTAAGAGGAAAAAAGAAGAAATTTTCAAAAGAAGAAATTAAATGATTTGACAAATGTCATAAACTCCTAGCTCAGAACGGGAGCTGTGGCATTTGACACAGTTTAGTAAGTACTGTAGTTATTCAGGCATGGCTGTTTGTCCTACTACACTGTAATCTTAAAGGCAAAAACTGTCTTTTTTCATCTATGTCTTTTAGAATCTACTGTCAGTACACGTAGCTTTTGTCAAATACATGTTGAATGAACAATCAATATTTATACCACCTATCAAAAATGTCAAGACTTATCCACCGTTTGTTTGGTTTTGCTCTCCTAATATACATTTTTAATGAAGTAGGCCCTTGTCTAACCTACTCAATTATGGAGGTTAAAAAAAAACAACACAGAAATTTGGCAAAGAATTAAAAACATGACTCACATTACTAAATACTGGTTTATAGAAGAACTAATATTTCTTTTTAAATGTAAATGCGTTAAGTCACTGGTATCCCCCCAAACTTGCTAACATCATACACATTATATAGAAGTATAATTCCAAACTAGATTTTAATTTGTTATATAAGATCTCCCCAAATCTTATAGTAAAACCATGCCTATAACTACTAGTTGGCTGAATCTTTTCTATTTTGCATGCTTTGAACTTACATTTGAACTTGATGCAACCAAATTGGGCTTTTTAAAACACAAGTAAGGACTTAATAGCATTTGGTGACTCTATGGTAAGTACTGACAGGGCCTAGCTCTTAAAGGGAGTCAATGACTAGGAGCACTTTGAGGTGCATCAAATGTTTGTGATACTAAAAAATTTGCAAGGTTTGTACGATAAAAGAACATTCTAAGAGTCTAATTAAAAGCGTAAAGTGAGATCTGGGGACTTTATAGGGGAGGACAGGGAAGAGGGATTAGCAACACCTAGGTTTTTCTTTGTTGGCAAAGTGGTACAAATCAGATGATAATTCGGATCTATATTAAACCTTCAATCAGAAATCACTATTTACTTTTTTGTATACTCCCACAATCCTGCTGCCTTTAAATATAATTTAGTTACAACATTTCTTCTACCCACACACAAGACAAACTAAATAAATGCAACAAACACAACTTGGAAAAGACAATGAAAAAAATAACCAGTTAGAATAAATAAATTTTAGTTCTATCTTTATAGGTACCAAACCAGAAATGGGTAAAGTTTTGCTTTCATATATAAGAAAACAGAGCTATTAGAAAACACGCCAAGGTATAGAATGCTTGTTACTTTTTTTCCCCCATCAGGCAAAGGCCTTCTATAGTAAGACAGGCTAGTTTGAACTTAAGGTTCTGTACCTATCCAGCCTTAACGGTTTTCCTAGTTTGTAATTTCTGATCTAGACAAGGTCAACAGAGGCATATGTTCTGATCTAATCTGGCTCAGGTGAACAGAACTGATGGTATAATTACTAGCACGCTGTATGCCCTTGTGACTAAAGGTGAGGCTGGCTTCTAACAGGGATAGAAGCCACTCACCTCTATAGGCTATTTTTAATGAACGCAAAGGTTTCTAAGAAACTTCCATGGTTTATTTTATAATTAGAACACTTCAATCTCTAAGGATTGTCTGACACCTTTTAAGAGTGTGAAACATTTTTCACTTTTAATGTAAACTCTTTAGAAATGGCTTTGATCAGATTGAACTACATGAATATATGCATATTATTACAGCAAAAATCAGAAGTGATACAGCTGCCTGCAAAAGTTTTAAAAGAGTGCTACGCTGTGACTTATCAAAGATAAAACATACCAATTTTTACTCTTCCTCGCTCAGGACCTTCACCCATAACTAAAATATTAGCAGGTTTCTGTGGAAACAAAATAGTGTTTTTTTTCAGTAGACAGTAGTGGTTTCTTTTAAATAGACAATATGCCAATATAACATAAATCCACCTTTAAAAAACCTCATTTACTCAAAAATTAAAATCGAACACAGGAAGTCACCAAGGAAACTTTGTGTATATATGCAAAGCAATATGCAAACTTCATGAAGGCCCAAATATGGCAGTGCTCTTCTGCATGTAGAGCGAAGGCTTTTCTTGGCCCTTTTATCAGTCTGTTTTCACTACTGTGGAGCATCTGACAGGAAGTTTAAATATTGTGCTTCCTGCCAACTTATATATAAAATGCCCTGCAACTTTAAGGGAAAATGTTATCTTCAAAGATGACTTCAATCTAAGTAAAAGGAAGGAGGGAAGGAGCCACCTGATATCTCTGTTCTTTTCTTTTGAAATGGCAAAGTATGTATCTATGTTTAAACAAATAAATTCTAGAGAAATCAATTTACTAAAGTCTTTCCTACATGAATTAGCAAAGTTAAGAGGAATTTTCTATGACCTCAATGGCTTTGAGGTTTTTATGTTTAAATAAAAAGAGAAGCTAAAATTTAAAGGGAGATTTTACAGAAGTAAAATTTCAAACAGTGTTATAGTCTCTAAATTAACTGTCATCTACAATCTGTTAGAGTGAGTGATATCTACTATATTGACATGTGAGGTTCGCCCCCTCCTCAGCAAGAAGTAAGAGGAGGGGAAGAAGGAAGGGAAGGGGGTTGTGGGGGGAGAGCAACCCCCAAAACTTTCTTACCCTGCTAGCCTGTCTACTTGGTCTTTAATTCTACCAGTCTGCTAAACAGAAGTGAAACTAGATCAGAACGCCCTTCAAATAGATCAAAGGAACCTTAAAATTAAAGATTTTTATGAAACCTGTTTACAGTAGTAACCAATTCACAGGCTTGCCTAACCATATTTGGTAACAGCCTCCATGCTATTACTGACAAAATGGAACATAGAATATATTATTCTATCAACTACTACAGATCAAAATTTTTTCCCCAGCAAAAAGAAAAGAACTGCTGAAATGGTAGCATATACATTTCAGAAATTACAACTCCCCACATTTTTCAAGGTGCGGAAACTAGGCACCAGAGAGATTAAAGGACTTGCCCTGTAAGTATAATCTACAAGATTGGGGCAACAGTAGAATCTACCCCATGGCTTAAGACTAATGCTCCCTTCCTAATATATCATTTTGAAAGTAACTTTGTGAATCAAGTTTTTCAATTAATGCATACTATAATAACAATAACAATGATGATGATAATGTTTCCTTCAAGAAAAAGGTTTTGGAACCTCTATCATTCACACACACACTCACACACACACACACACACACACACACACACACACACACACACACACACCTGACCCCCTGGGATAACCTGCAAGGTACCAAAAGGAAGTACAGAACTAACAATACTCCCCAGGAGCTACCTGTAAGTACTGCCTAGCACAAATAAAATTGCTTTTGTGCACCATGTTCATCAATCACCACTGGGTTACCCTCTGCAGAGACTTTCAGAGCTCAGCCTACTTCAAAATGAAGTCAGATCTCTGAGACTAGTGTAAAGTGTTGAAGGCCCAGGAGGGCTTTCCAAGAGGAATCAGGCAGCATTTCTACTTGGCAGAGGGGAGAGGCTTGCTCTCAACTACCAATGTGGGCTTAGGAGGGAACTTCCATGCCTATGCTAGAACTCTCTTATGGTCCACTGGGGCAGAACTCCCTAAACATCTCTTGAACCCATTCCCTACTCTTTAGCCCCATTAGGATTCTTTCCCCATCAAATCCATCTTCTGTAATGTGGCCAGGGTCACCTTTCTAAGAGAGGAAGCTGATCATGTGACTCCCTTGCCTAAAATCTTCCACAGCAACACGGAAAATTCTTACAAGATTGGGTGAAAACAGCACAACACAAAATGATATATAGACTGTGATTACAAAGAGGTTTTAAAAAAAGTACAATGAGTAAGAACTAGAAGAACCGAAAGAGTTGGTGACAGTGGTATAGGTGAACCTTTCAAAAGTCTTTGAATCCTTTTGCCATGCCTTATTACTAAAATACTATTTCTACTTTAGCCTCTCACCACCTGTGAATAAGACCCAAAGTCCTTATGAGGGGATGCAAGGCACCTGCAAGCTCATTCCCACCAATCTTTCCCGTCCCACCTGCCACCACCCACACTGTTTTCGGTGTCCTGTGACTAGACCTTTCAAAACTAAGTCATTGCTATCCCATTACTTCTGTCCCCAAAGACCTTTCCTTTGTTATTTGGCAAAATCTGATTCTCTCCCCACACCCCCCCTTAATGACATAAATAGTACACGAATACATTCTGATTGTAAACAATTCAGACCATAAAGTCACGTCTCAACTAAACGTTAAAGACCCTTCCTTCACCCATGGCTCCTGCTCCTCAGCCATACCCTAAGTCCCACCCCCTTCTCCAGAGATGCAGGTTGCTTAACTGGTTTGCTGTGATGAACTTTCACCACACTTCAGTGCTCAATCCTAAAATGCAATCTCCATATCTGGCAAGAGCAGAGCACATGGACATCTCTCTCCTCCTTTTGTTTTAGATGTAGTGGAAAATCTTTTTTTTTTTTTCTTACTCATTCAGCAGCTGGGCCCATACCTGAGAAGCCCTAGGGTGAGTGGCATCAGTCAGCATGCTACAAGGTAAAGGGGGACAAACACCCTCTCTTGCTCCTCATTCTGTTCTCGACTCATCAGACTGGTCGAGTTCCAAACCTGGGTTTCAGCATGGGGTGGGGAATACACAGCTTCTCTGTCAAGGTCTGGTCTAATACTGGGGCTTGGGGCCACAGCTCTAGTTCATAGTTACAAATTGCTTTTCTAGGCAACTCACTGCCTATTTATGATCTGAAGCAGGTCTTGGGGATAAAAGCCATTACCAACATTACCTCTGTAAGTGAATTTAAAATTCAGGTTGGGCCATGCTATATAGTCACAAGCAAAAGAGAATGGTGTTGTGTTGTTTCAGTAACACTATACACAACGGGTCCCTCCTCATGTTATTTTCCACGGTAGCCTTCTATATGCCCCAGGGTATGATGTTTTGATTCAGTAGGTAAATCTAACACTCAATTTCTTTTATCAATATAATCTAATGGAAGTCTCAAGAGAAAACAGGCAGAAAGGCCCTAAAGATCAAAAGTACTTTTGTTATTATTTCTGTTTTGTTGCTTAATCAGTATTAAGGAAGGCTTCAAAGACTTGATGATTTTTGTTTGTAGTACGCTCACATAATATTCCCCAAAAAAGCTAATTTCTTTTTTCTTTCTTCTTTGTCTACTAGGAGAATCTGGTAGGGATTTTTAGCTCTAGAGCCAAAACTTCCAAGTAGTTAGTGACAATACATGAATCAAATTAGTAATAACCAGAACTGTGATAAACAGTCCATTATCTTTTATATGCTATTCAACATAATCACTTTGAAAGCATGTATAGAATTTTACATTTTAATGAGGCACGTACTCTATTAAACTATATTTTTGCTATGGAGATCAGAGGTCCAACGTGTTAGAAGTATTATTACATCATAGCAACATCTTCAAACATAGCTATGCTATGCACAGACATTACAGAGCACCTTTTATTGCCTATTGAACGACTAAATAAATCAATGAGATACCTGAAGTATACTTCTTGTTTGAAACTATTATATCCTTCTATTGCTGTTTTGTTTCTCCCAGAAAAAAACAAAACAAAACAAAACAAAAACCTGTTTGTAATTAAAAGAACAGGTCCTTGTTTTATACGACAGGCTTATGGCTTTTCTTGTTTTCTGTTGGTATGCTTCCCCCAAAACTCAATTATTTCCTAAAGCAAGATGTTTGTATTGCAGAGAAAACCATTCATGTAGAGGCATTCTCTTCTCCAGAATTTGTCATGCTGTGAAATAGTTCACTGATGACTTTGGCACACAGCAGAGATGGCAAATTGGTTTCATTTCGGGGGTCAATCCTGATTAAAAAAAAAAAAAAAGGTTAAAGACTGCAGGGAGCTCTATCTTGAGAAAGACAAGAAATGGGCTGATCCGGAAAGTGCCAATATCAGATACATCTGACAAAGGTGCAGAAGTGGAGAATGATAGCCTATCTGTCCCGATAACTGCCAAGACCTTATTTTAGGGGTGAAAATGGGGTCTTCATATGCGCGCTAATGTGTCAAGGCAAAATGGAGACTTGCAGTCAACAGGAAAGTTTGATTCTTGATGGATCTATTAAAAAAAAAACACAAAAAAACAAAATACAGCTACCCATAAGAAACCACTGCCAGTGCTGTTCTCTAAGATTTATTCAGAATTTAACTTCCACAAAACATTGTACACTTTCTGGGGGCACACATTCTAGATAATAACTTTCAGCTTGCTTGTTAATCAATATGTACAATACATACTAAAAACCTTAACGCTGATATACATATATGAGATTCAAACATGAGCAGCAAAGTCTTAAATAGACATATATTCGGTAATTAAAAAAACTGTTTTATAAGAAACCTTGTAAGGAGTGGAGTTAGAGAGAAATTTGGAAATCCAGTGAATAAAGTCTGGAAGACCATTTATCATAGTTTCATTTTTTCTTCCAAGCTATGAATTTTAATTTTTTACCTCTAATATTAAAATTTATCCCAGTATTGCTTCTGAACATCTTTAAGCTAAAGAAGAAATTATCAACTACTCCAGTAAAGTTAATTCTTGCTTTTTGTATAAATTCGAAAAAAAAAATGTACAGAATTTAACAAATTCTGTTTCCTGATGAGAAAACAGATGTTACTTTATAACCAGTAACTTCATCCTCTACAGTCAACAGTTCAAGTACTCTACATTTATCCCTGTATTTGAGGAACTAAGAGGCAGTGAGGCCTAGAGATCAACAGAGCAGCAAGCCAGGGGCAGACAGTTTAGACTAATGGGTAGGGTAAATTCAGGCAAGGAAAGGCTTTGCACAGGTGATGACAGCTGACGTGTGAAAGCTCAGGAGCTGGTCTGGAAGATAAGCAACGGGGGACGGTGCCTCCAGAATTTACTAATGTCCTCTAGGAAACCAGTGCAAGGCTGGGTCTGCACCCTCTCGGGGGATGGAGACAGCATGCACTAGGGCATCGAAACACATGGGTGCACTGACGAATCTTTTACTTACCTAACAAGTCCTCTTTTAGGGAGAATAGGAATTAGGTTCTTTGTCAGAGTCGATGCTAATCAAGATACTTTGAAACAAGCATTAACTACATGGCAGTAATCATGCTAATAATAGAGGACAATTCTTCTCAATAAGCCTCTCCTACATCCCTCCAGTCCAGACTACTACTCTACTTTTTGTTTTCATCTAGGTGATACAAAAGTAAATAAAATGGTCTTTCACCACGTTGTGAATATGATCATCATAAGTATTTCTAATAATAAACATGATTCACATTATTAGTTTAAAATTGCTATCTTTTAAAACGATAAATTTTGAATTTTTAACTTACAAAATTCTTAACCTGTCCCTTTTAGGCAATTGAGGCATAAAATACTAGTTTAAGTGCAACAAGATCAATCTGGAATATAATGTCCTATTTTTAATGACACAACAGTCATTTTCTTACTGTCACAGACTACCAGAAACAATATTCATTTCATTAACAATGAAACATGGGGGCACAGAACAGAAACATGGCAACAGAAATAAACTTTAATTTTAAAGCAAAGCTAGAGCTCATTTGTTCCTAATAAAGAATGTGTGGGTGCATATATTAATACATATATGTGTATATTTTCTTATAGATGGAAATGTATTTTCCAAGTTGGATTTATTGAATTGTATTTTTGTAAAGTTTTAAGGTATGTTGTAACCATAGTTTAAGCAAAGAATCTAATAAAGTGCCCAATAAGAAAAAAAGTACCTATTACTCGAAGACTAGAAAACTGAGTAACATTAAGGAGATCAAATACATCTTAAGGGAGAGGTATTAAGGGGTAGAGACAGGATATCAAAAATCTTTTAGTTTTCAAAATAGTTCCAGTTTCATTATTAAGAATTTAACTAAATTTTGGGAATGCAAGCTGGTGCAGCCACTCTGGAAAACAGTATGGAGGTTCCTCAAAAAACTAAAAATAGAACTACCCTATGGCCCAGCAATTGCACTACTAGACATTTATCCACGGGATACAGGTGTGCTGTTTCGAAGGGACACAGGCACCCCCATGTTTATAGCAGCACTATCAACAATAGCCAAAGTATGGAAAGAGCCCAAATGTCGATCGATGGATGAATGGATAAAGAAGATGTGGGGTGTGTGTGTGTGTGTGTGTGTGTGTGTGTGTGTGTGTATGGAGATATATATATATACACACACACACACACACACACATATATATATATATCTCCATACACACACACACACACACACACACACACACACACACACACACACACACACACACACACTGGAGTATTACTTGGCAATCAAAAAGAATGACATCTTGCCATTTGCAACTACATGGATGGAACTGGAGGGTATTATGCTAAGTGAAATTAGTCAGAGAAAGACGAAAATCATATGACTTCACTCATATGAGAACTTTAAGAGACAAAACAGATGAACATAAGGGAAGGGAAACAAAAATAATATAAAAACAGGGAGGGGGACAAAACAGAAGAGACTCATAAATATGGAGAACAAACTGAGGGTTACTGGAGGGAGGGGTTGTGGGAGGGGGGATGGGCTAAATGGGTAAGGGGCATTAAGGAATCTACTCCTGAAATCATTGTTGCACTATATGTTAATTTGGATGCAAATTTTAAAGGATAAAAAATAAAATTAAAAAAAAGAATTTAACTAAATTTACCAAAAAAAAGTATACATAGTTTATATTTAAATCTGAAAATCACTGTAATTCCAAATACTATTCTAAACAATATTAATTTATATATTTGATAGTATAACAGTAATCAGTAATACTGTTTTGTGTTGTCTTCCCAAGTATTATTTTCTGGACAAATCTGGATGTTTGTACATTACACTTACTAACTACATTGTATTTTTCTATTAATAGATAGCTGGTTGTATTTGCCCCAAACCCCCACTTCTGGAATCAACCCTGATGATGCTCCCATTGACAATGTTTGTATAAATTATACTTGCCTCCCCTCAAACCCCAAACACCCTGAAACATACACCAGGTAATTGGGATGAAATCTCAAATGTAGAATTATCAGACCAAGTAATATCAAGAGCTTTATTGTTCTAAAACCAGAAGTTTTTCTTTAATGTTTACTTATTTTGAGACAGACAGACAGATAGACAGAGAGGGGGGGGAGACAGCATCCCAAGCAGGCTCTGCTGTCAGCCCAGAGCCCGACACTAAGCTCGATCTCATGAACCATGAGCTGAAACCAAGAGTTGGATGCTTAACCAACTGAGCTACCCAGGTGCCCCACAAAAGTTTGTTTTGTTTTTTAAGTTTCAAAGGTGGATACATGCTCAATGGATATAACTTGGGGAAATAAAGAAAGTACAATGTGCTTGATAATAGACGACTGAAAACAAAGCAACTGTATATAATCTCTAAACTAACAGAGGGCCACTATAAACATTATCAGTATGCCTTTTTATTTTTTCCTCCATATAAAAATTAAAAATGGCATTATACTAAATACATTGTTTGTACCCTCCTTCCTCACTAGTATATCATGAAGATTTTTTAGTCTGAAAATTACTTTCCTGATATAATATTCATGAATCATATGGATTCCCTGTAACTTATACCAATTATCTCTTATTAAAATGTTGAGGTTGTTCCTAGTTTCTTAATAAAAGAAAAATAATGCCATAACAAACATTTCTGTATGTACCTATGATAAATTCCTAGAAAGTCAAATTATTTGCATAAATGTTATAAACATTCTTAAGGTTTTTTTGGATACACATTAACAGATTTTGCCCTTGAAAGGTTCAAGTATCAATTTTATAAATTCAACATTGTTTTATACAAAACAATACTATTAAGTATGATAAAAGCAATCCTCAAAACCAAAAGCAATGTGTATCCAAGTAAGATTTTATAATTTTTATTAGCTTGATACATAACTTAAATATTTTAATTTGAGGATCTTTCATTGATACGCATGTTATGATTTACTCTCTCTAGATTTACCTGAGGAGGCTTAGGTTACTAAACTTAAATATTCACATCAATTCTCTATATTCTAGTTAGTAAAGGTAGATTCAATTATTTTTGCCATTTTTCTAATATATTACTTTCTTCTTGCTACAAACTTTACATTTTATATAAGAGCATTTATACTATTGTTTTCTATTAAGAGTATTTTTACTCTTGTTTTTACATTTCAGCATATCTATCATATCTTTAGTGATAGTCAGGAATTTACTTGGTTAGGAATTTATCTCCAGCTAAAACTAGAATAAATATCTCATTTTTTTTTAATATTTTTTTTTAATATTTATTTTTGAGAGAGAGTGAGCAAGAGAGTTGGGGAGGGGCAGACAGAGAGAGACAGAATCCGAAGCAGGTTCCAGGCTCCAAGCTGTCACACAGAGGTCAATGCGGGGCTGGAACTCACAAACTATGAGATCATGACCTGAGCTGAAGTCGGCCGCTTAACCGACTGAGCCACCCAGGAGCCCCTACCATCCAGATTTAACCATTAATATTTTGGTATATTTTCTTTTGTTGACATATTTTTCACTCAGTATTTTACTTCCACTATGTTGAGATCTGCTTTCTCTCTTAACGTTATAACAACATTACTTACACTTACCATAATTTTATTACTTTTTTACACTTCAATCCAAGTTAGTTAAAACAGTGTAGTAATGATTTCAGGAGCAGAATTCAGTGATCCATCACTTACATACAACACTGAGTGCTCATCCCAAGTACCCTCCCTAATGCCCATCACCCATTTAGCCCCTCCCCTTAGCAGAGCCCTCGGTTCGTTCTCTGTATTTAAGAGCCTCTTATGGGTTGCCTCCCTTTCTGTTTTTATCTTATTTTTGTTTCCCTTCCCCCATAAACATAATTTAAAAAGATTTTTCTTTAATGTTTATTTACTTTTGAGGGAGAGAGGGAGACAGACAGCAGGAGCAGGAGCGAGGGAGGGGCAGAGAGAGAGAGAGAGGGACACAGAGAACCCAAAGCAGGCTCCAGGCTCCGAGCTGTTAGCACAAGGGTCTCAAACTCACGAGCCATGAGATCATGACCTGAGCCGAAGTCAGACGATTGACTGAGACCCCCAGGCTCCCCCACCCATGAACATAATTTTAAATGGCTACACAACAGGTCAATTTTTCTGCATGTTACAATTTGCACATTTTCCAGTTGTTACACAGGTACGTTTTTTCAATTTGTCATTATCAATAATGCTGTGATGGCCTTTTCACCATTTTTTAGTAATATCCGTAAGAGAGTTTGTTAAAAGTAGGATTGCTAGATCAAAAGGAATGATTGATTGATTGATTGATTGATTTGAGAGAGAGAGCGTGTGCACCTGCACGTGTTGGGGAGAGGGGCAGGGGAAGAGAAAGAATCTTAAATAGGGCTCCACACTCAGCATG
Source organism: Panthera tigris (assembly GCF_018350195.1). Classification (NCBI taxonomy): domain Eukaryota; kingdom Metazoa; phylum Chordata; class Mammalia; order Carnivora; family Felidae; genus Panthera; species Panthera tigris. The sequence goes on along the minus strand of NC_056660.1, from coordinate 6,079,295 downwards.
GAGCCCGACGCAGGGCTCAGTCCCACGAGGGTGAATGCAGCCCTTTATTTTTCTTCTTAATTTTTTCTGTTGTTATTCTTTACTTCTTCCTACCTTTTACCTACTTTTTTATTTTTAGATTCTCCTCTTCCTCCTTACCATGAAGGCCCAGACTACCTGATTTTGCCAGCCGGTGTTAATCAAAAGGAAACAAAAATAAAACTAAAAGAGAAGATCAATCAGAAGAAGAGAGAGGTCAGGGTCATACATTCTGGTTTTTTGACTCTGCCTTATAAGGCATACAGCTATGTAACAAGTGTACCGCACTAAGACAGAACACTAGTCGCTGCTGGAAATGCTCAACGGTGACAGCATGGTTACTGCCGCATGCATTCCCAAGAATCACTACACCGGGTAAGGAATGGGAATGGTCACTTCTAAGATGACTTCCAACTTTATAGTCTATTAGTTTATGACATTAGGGAACACAAAAAAATGCTCTTCATTTCAAATGGTATATGGTGTTTACATACACAGATTTTTAAACTAATGATTAAAAAAATTAGCAGTCTATCTCCCATCATTTACATTTTCGTTAAATAGGCATCTTGAATTGTACTGACCTAAATTACAAGCCTATCTGTAGTCTGAAAAGGCCATGAATTCAGAGAATTGAAACTAATCTTAGAAACTCACACACCTATTGTGGCAAAGGGAGTTAGGGATCCTTAGATTATATACCTACTTAAAAGTATTATATCTATGGCATGATATATATCTGAAGGCAAATTATACATAAATAATAAAAATGGACATAGGTTATTACAACAAAGGGACACTCTGAAAAACAAGTAAAATCCTAACTGTACTAGGGGCAGGAAACTTTAATAAAGAAATATTTCTTCAACAGTTAATTCAATAACTATTACTAATTTAATATCTAATTGTACCTGAGGAAACTTTTAGTTTTACTCAATCTAAAAAAAAAAAATCCTATGTGTTGATTAGAACATTTATAAAAATTTACTCAAAGTCCTGAACTTTTATGTTGAACTGACTTTGAAATATGGCTAGCTGCATGTGCTTATTTCTGTAGGAAGACTTACTTTTACCCTCTTATATAACCATTTCTCATTTGCTTGTATCCAGTAAAGACCTACAGTTATCAAACTGAAAAAGACGGAAAGATATATATGGCCAAGGGAGCCTGTGATCTAAACAGGTTTAGATAACAATTTTAGCTCAGATAAGACAAAACCTTATCTAATATACTCTTATCTTTAAAGATTAAATTACTTTGACAAATATTCATTAGTGTAGAAGACAATATAATACTCTAATATTCTAAAAGGCCTGACTCTACTATTAGAAAGCTAGACTGGAATATTAATTTTTATATGTTTTTCAGAATATAATACAAAAAATTCTGAAACTTATTTTTAGAAAAAGCATTTCTTGGTATTTTGACTATAGACAGTATGTCTCTTTTCCTAATGTAAAAGTCTAAAGGCCAAAAGAGAAAAAGGATATATTACCACTATATCCAGTAGTAATAACTTGTATCAGGGACCCGGTAAATTCTTGTCTTTAATATGATTCAAAAGTCCTTTAAACAAAACCTTCCCAAATCTGCCCTGTTTTTGGAAACACACTGCTCTGGATGATAGTAAATTTTGTTTATAAAAAATGGAAGCAGTTGGGGCACCTGTTGGCTCAGTCCATTAAGCATCTGACTCTTGATTTTGGCTCAGGTCATGATCTTGCCATAAGATTGAGCCCTGTGTCAGGCTCAGTGCTGACACCATGGAGCCTACTTGGGATTCTCTCTCCTTCTCCCTCCCTCTGCCCCGCCCCCGCTTAAGCACACTCTCTTTCTCTCCTTCGAAGTAAACAAAACATTTTTAAAAAATATGCAAGCAGTTGTGTAAATGATATAATGATGTTATCCCGTCAATTATGTCGAAAGAAGAGAAAAATAGAGAAAAGATATATCAGACTCAAAACTCTGATAATCCTTTACTTCTATTGAATTTTCAGGATCACTCAAAAATATCGTCTTAAACTCTTAAAAAAAAAAAAAACACAAAAACCTTGACGAGATTATTTAGAATAACCCTTCTTGATTGGTGAGAAATTTGACTAAAAAAATTCTAGCAGTGTGTTGATAAAGTATCTGAAAAGACTCATTCAGAATGTAAAAGTAGCCTAACAAGCAACATGTAAACCAAATAGCAGCATTTTTATTGCCAACTTGTAACGTGTCTTTATAAAATGTATGACATTTGCAGCTGCCATTTAGTAAAATCAAGCGGGCTACTTTTTCATTATTTACATATGATAGAATGCAGTCCACTGTGTATGCTCAACATTAATATCAAAATTAAGCAAATGTGGCATTTGTCAAGAAATCAAACATTGTTTACAAACAATCAAATCTTTTCAAGGAAAATTTCCAATTGGTCATTTAAGTAAACACGCTTTAGAATAAGCACGACATTCACAATAATAATTGAAATCAATGGAAATCTCATTTAAGTTTGCCTCAATCAGCTGTTATCAATAAAACCCACGCTTTATCCTCAAACCTAAATTTTATGGATACAATCTTAATGCTATACAATCAAACAAATAAGAAAATTAGAGTAAATCACTGGAGCTCCCAATAAATGAAAGAAATCTCAAGTAACAAGCATGATTAAACCTGACATTTCCCAGAGCATTTTTCTTCCCAAAATCTGTTTTAAAGAAACATGCTTACATGGTCCCCACACTCATTTTATGGAAGCTAAAGCACAGAGAAGGGGCAAAAAACAGAGCAGAGGCTGCAAATGTAGGCTCCTTTCTTCCAACTGTTCAATTATTTTGTTGCTCTCCTGTTCCAGCATATGAGTAATCTCAGGATCCTTTCTGCTTGTCATTTCCTCCCCCCCCCCCCCCCGAAGAATTTATTGGCCCTTCTTTTTGGGCAGAAAGAAAGTGCACGTTTTTACTTTTTTTCTTTAATAGCATCATCCTTTACCAACATAAAAATACCCTAAACTACACTGAATGTTACGTGTGAACTTCAATAACAGACTAAACAGACATTTTCCTCAGTTTCTAGTCCAAATGAAACACTTTTTTTTTCTGATTATAACAATATATGTTAACTGCAAGCAATTCAGACAATTTAAAAGATATTAAAGGAAGAAAGGGAAACCTGCCTGAAATTCTCGTGCCCATATATAAACCCTAGTTTGAATTTTTTTTTCCCTAATGGGCGGCTGCTATTCAAAATAATTTTATCATCACTGTCAAGGAGTGTGCACAAAACATCAAAGGACCTATAATTTGGGAGTATTTTCTAAAGATTTGACTAAGTTTTTTTCTCTTTTCCTAACCGTATCAAATACCCACAGCAAGAAAACGATTTAATATTAAATGAACATACTCACATATAAACATATAAAAGTAAAACAAAAATTTCATGAAACAATAACTGCCCTTAATACGTATGATATACTGATACTTTTTCTATTCTATTCCATTAAAAAAATAAAAATAAAAAGCCTAGTTGTGTTGTGTGCTTTCCTGACTCATTTATGGCTTACAACCTGCAATTTAAAAATCACCAACCTAGAAGAAAAATCCCTGAATTTAGTGATCCAGCTTTGTTACGGTTCTCCAAGTAGCCAGAATCACGTCATTTAGCTTCTTTGCTTCTCAGTTTTTCCACTTATTAGTGACAGAATTCAGCAGACAATAAAAAATGCACTTCAAAACAAACCATATCACCATGAGCAAATATATAGTGTTCAGTAAGCAAAATTAATAAACCAGGCAATCTTTCACTCAAAGAGAATCAGATCCAGAATACCCCAATAATCCATCATGCTACCATCAATACGTAAGATGCCAAGATAAAGCAGGACCTATGAAATCGAGTTTGAGTCAGTGGCTCACTCAAAAGATTTTGATCTTACTTAATGGTTGCTAGGAAACCAACTCATCCTTCACCAAGGACAGCTGAAGCCCCACCAAGTGATTCCAAGCCACCCAGTATAATTAAAATTAACTGCAGGGCAACAGCACTATCAGATTTTTTTTCTTTTACTTCAGATGAAAGCTTTGAAATGGCTTGAACCTCTTTTACATATGTATATACTGTGGCCCACTGGGCTATCTCACATCGTGTACTTCTCTCACAGTAGCACATCCCCTTCGGGATACTCCTAAAAGAAATCTCTGTAGAGACTTATTTTCTAAGAAATTCACTGTGGCCTAAAAAACTATTTTGAAATGCTTTCGGGCAAGAGTGATTACAGCAGCTTGTTGCAATACTCCAACAAAGCACTCCAAATTTCATATACAGCCTTGTAATTCAGCTTGAATGAAAAAAGAAAAAAAAAAACTATGATGACAAGTTACAGTATCTCTCACTGAATATTCTACTCCACTTAGGGCAACAAGGTGAAAATACCCCTATGTGCCTGGTAGTTCCAAGTTAATTACCATTATGCTAAAACCATTAGGGTAATAATTAAAATGAGATTTTGAATATCAGCTTTTTAAAAAGTGGAACACATTAATGACCATGAGAACCTGATTTATACTCAACAAAAATTAATGGTCAACTGGCCAGTTTTATTAACTAGCACTCTACTTTCCTAAGTTTCCTAGGAAATATGCTGAAAGCCCAAGTCCTTAACATTTAGAGTTGAATTAAGTGTAAACCATTTCTATGGTCTGGCTGATATGGGTGGATGACTATTTTCAACAAAAGCATAAAATTCAGCCAACGCTAAGTGTACTACAAAATTAAAAGTGAGTAACTATTAGCTAGAACTTAAAGTATTTACATTGTGACCAGTAATGAACTGGTCACTTAAATGTAGTATAAAAGTGAAATGAGAGTTGTAAGCTCAGAACTGCTGTGTGCTCACAAGGTAGGTACTGCTGCCTTATCTACAATTATTGAATAATTCACACACTTGGGACTTGAAGATGTTTTTGAAAAAAAGTAAGGGATGTAAATGAACTACGATGGAGATGTCCTAACCTTAAGAAAAACACTGGAAAAAATAAATGACATAAAGAGAACACGAATAAATAGGTAAATCGTCGGGAAATAGGTTTCACTGGGTGAAACAAAAATCCTGGGTAGAAAAAGAGTGTGATAAAAGAAATCAACAGATGGATATCATTAGCTGAATGGTCTTTGGACTGACTGATAAGAGCTGAATTCTTCTAGGTAGAAAGAGGAAGGCTGCTGAAAAGAATTAAAAATTATGAACAAAGGGGGTTTTTTTTGCCCTCTTTCACTTCAGTAAACCATAGCAGTGATAAGACAGTAGGCTGTAAAAAGGAGCGTGCGCACATCTGTAGACAGGGAGAAACATTAGGTGGTAGCAGAAATAACCTATGGAGAACCATCTTGGAAGCCACCTTGTTTCTGCTACAAATGAGCTAGTTCATTCATTCAACAAACATAAGCAATACTGTATATACCGACTGTTATTTTGCTAGGCACTGGGAGGGATACAAACACAGAGGAACCCAGTCTTTGCCCTCAGGAACTTATAATCAAATAGAGAACACACTACCAAAACTAGTTCAAGTGCCCCTTGGGTAATTCAAAATAACTGCTATGGGACTTTAGATGTAAACATTCTCACTCCTAGCTAGGGTGATCAGGGAGGGCTTCATTGGTGAGGTAGCAGGAGCAGCGCTTTAAAGGAGGAATAGAATTTTAAACGAGACAGATGACTAGAGATGACGGGAAGAGGGGGTTCAAGTACACAGGGAAATCTCTGAGTTGGCTGGAAACAGGTATATGAAGTGAGATGGAAGGAAAGAAGATTAAAGCCAGCTTTCACTTCAATTCACAAATACTAGCGTGCATACACTTAACAGAGATTTTCAAATTTTAACCCAATCACAGAATGTCTCCTAGTTAAAAAAGAAACCTGACTTAGACATTTATTTCACAACTGCGCAAGAAAACCAATCTTAAATTTAGAAAGTTATATAAAAACTAATCTTTTCTACGAAAGAGGACAGACAAGAGAGGGAGTTGGCTGGGTGGCTGGGTGACCTGAAATGGTCACAGCAGAGGCACTAGTAGGGGCAACTTCTCATGGCCTTGCCAATGTGCTTTAATTCAGTCAAGAAGGACAACCTCTTAAGAGGAAAGACTTCAGACACCGCTGCCAAATCACACTTTTGCTTCTACACAGAAAGTATCAGATAGGATTCGGTGTTTAATGTCTTTTTATTCATGCTCCGAAAAACCACCAAACTCAATCCAACAGGCTAACAGACTTCAAACTTTTCCTTATTCTGACTCACTTAAGTTTATCTTTCTTCAAAGCTTTCGTTAAGATTTCACACTTAGTTCCTCCTTACAGCATCGGGCAAAAAAATCTTAATATTCTTTAACCCAGTACTCCTTTTTTATAGAAGCAGATAATTGGGGAGTAAAAATTGGAATTAACTGGTCCCATATTCCTTCAACTCTGTGCCTCTGTTTACTCATTTGTACAGGATGGTTATTTTATGTGTCAAATTGGCTGGGCCATGGTGCCCAGACATTTGGTCAAACCTTTCTCTGGATGTTTCTGTGAAGGTGTTTTGGATGGGATTAAGATTTAAATTGGTAGGCTTTGAGACAAGCAGCTCACCCTCCATGTCACGGGTGGGCCCTACCCATTCAGTCAGAGGCCAATGCCATAATAGAGCAGAGACTAACCTATCCTGAGTAAGAGAGCATTCCGCCAGCAGACTGCCTTTGGACTTTTCTGCAACTCTTCCCCTTAGTCTCCAGCCTTCTGGCCTACCCTAGAGATTTTGGACTCACCAAGCCTCTACAATTTCCCCGAGGGAACTCCTTAAAATAAATCTCTCTGCCTCTCCACACATACACATTCTGTTTCTCTGGAGGATCCTAATACAAACGTTAGGGCCAGAACCAGGACTATAGCCTGTTGGTCAGACTATTTTCATTTCCCAAGGAGAGGAGAATAAAAGAAGGGAAAGAGTGTAGTCAAAGGGAAGAACAAAGCTAACACATATACCTTTGTTTTTATTTATCTCTAATTAAGGCAAATAGATTCGGTGTAAAGCAAACCAACTTATACATACATATTTTAATGTTCTAAAACCAAAAAAGTTTGACTTGGACTCACAAATTATTGCACAAAAATAAATATTTCATGTGTTTCTTTTCAGGCCCATTCTTCTTCTTTTTCTTTTAAAGTTTATTTATTTATTTTGAGAGAGAGTGTGTGTGTGTGAACAGTGGAGGCTCAGAGAGAGGGGATCCCAAGCAGGCTCCGCGTTGTCAGCGCAGAGCCTGATGTGGGGCTCGAACTCACAAACCGTGAGATCATGACCTGAGCCAAAACCCAGTCAGACGCTTAACCGACTGAGCCACCCAGGCGCCACGCAGGCCCATTCTTCATAAAACATCCACACACATATGCAATTATTACCGACTTCAGTCCAACCAGAGTTTCAGAATTATTAAATCTCTATTTCTCACCAAGGACGAGAGACCCCAGTAACTGATCTGCTACTATGTGATGATTAATAGTGATGAAATTAATCTTTATTTATGAAATAGGATTATTAACTGTTAAAGTTCAACTGTACATATCAAACAAAGAACTTCATTATTCTACCATCTCAGATCATTATTTCTACTAATGATGAAGACAATTTTATTAAGCAAACTTTCAATAACATTCTAGGGCATTATTAAAATGATATTTTTAGGGAGTCTGTGCCAATTATCCATCTTAGTCTGATGTTTCTCGTGGCATGTCAGCAATTCGAAACATTAGAAATCTTACATAGGTCTGTTTAGGTCAGTATTGCCACATTTCATCTAAACCTGACTGCAAAGAGGCAAGGAATATAATCAGCCATTAATTATATTTGTTCTAATAGGATACGTATTTCATCTGCAAATAACAATATTTGAGAGAGTTAAAGTCAAGTTATCAGCTTCTGAAGAACATCCTTCAAAGTACTTTTTTGCTACAAATATGAATATCTAATGTAATTATAGTTGAGCATTACATACCATCAAAACTCCAAAATTTACTTTTTAGTCGGTAGGAAGGTGGACACATTTTAACAAAAACTATGATAACGAATCTTCCTTACAGAAACTGAGGACTGATTCAAGAAGTAAGCACCTGAACCGGTAAGATCCAGACTGGGGGCAGATGTTACCACTTTAATGACCCAATGGTTCCGTGGGACCTTGTGTGTCTACAATGCACAAGAGACTTAGGTGTGAACAGTCATACACAAATGATTCAAGAACTTTCACTCTAAGTGGGGGAGTCAAAGGAGGTAGCAGTACTCAGACAATACATTACAGGTCGGAAAATATTTTGGGTAAATAAACAACTAAACAGACAGCAGTGGCAGATGAGAGGGGTAAGAGGAGTGGGAATGGTTTTCTCAGAGAACAAGAATATTTTATCACTGACACTGTTCCCAATTGCCAGCATATGGTGACAATCAAAAGTAACCTCTTTTCATGTTTTTTTCTCGTTTTTTAAACGAATGTTCATTTTTGAGAGAGAGAGAGAGAGAGATCGAGAGCGTGAGCAGGGGAGGGGCGGAGAGAAAGGGGGACAGAGGATGCAGAGTGGGCTCTGCGTGGACAGCAGAGAGCCTGATGAAGGGCCTGAAGTCAAGAACCACGAGATCATGACCTGACTCGAAGCCCAACGCTCAGCCGCCTGAGCCACCCAGGTGTCCCCCTGTTTATTCTCTTACAAAAGTCTGTTTATTATTTTTAAGTCACCTTCAGACGGTGCATCCCTTTGATGCTGGCATCTAGGGTGCACTGCTCCCACTGGCCCCCACCTCTTGGCACACCACTAAAAGACGGGGAGACCTCCAAAATGAAGCGTCCCACACTATCTCTAGGTCAAAGAGAACTTGTCTATGCCACACCAATAGAAAGAGCTTTCCCAAAAGAGAAATTAAAAAAACATTAAACTGTAACTATTTTTCACTACTGTAGCTGGCTGTAGCTGGTATTACTGTAAGTGGTTCAAATATATAATATAACAACTGAATAATATAACATAACAACATAACAACTGAATAATATAACATAACAACTGAAATGCTGATTTGTTTTCAATTTGTATTCATCTAATAAACAGACATGTTTTCATGATGAAAAATAACTTACAACAAAAAGAAAATGTAGTGTCATCTCAGCATAATTAGGGAAAAATGCCCCTTTGCCGTATTTTATTCTTTCGGAGATCATAAAAAAGGTCGGTAGCTTAAAAGTATCAATAGTTGACTCCCCTAAAAGTTGAAATTTACTTTCAGCTTCATAAGGAACCAACGATTTGTCTCACTTCTGTAATTCCACTGTAAATAAAATACCCTAATAATATTAAAAATAAAATTTGCATACGGAAAAAAGTTCCTTCAACCGAATTTCTGATGTTATCGGTCCTAGTCTAAATGCTTTCTAGGTATGTGATCTGGAGATAAAATAAGTACCCTTAAGCATATTGTGAGATTTGTTGAAAACAGATGAAAGCACAAGAAATTACGACACTGCAACATCTGATCTGAAGGCATTAAATACAGAGCAGCTCAGAAAGACCATGTGCAAGGGGCAGATCAGCTCCATCTCAAAGTCTACAGGGCTAAAAGCTAAGTCACTATCGACTATGTCACCAAGTGACTAAGTGACTAGTGACCAAGTCACTATCAGTGACTATGTGACACATGTGATCAGAGACCAAGTCATCACTTCCAGCACTGTGTTTGTAACTGGAATGAAGGCATTGTCACAAACTTTACTATAGTTACCACCTTTACAAAGAAAAGAACAACAAAGCACAATGTAATTATGCAATATGGGGAATTTGAGATTTAAATCATTTACATCCAGGAAGATGAATGAACAACGCACAATTTAACGAAAAATTTCATGCTAGATGGATTTTATAAAAAGGCATAAATTATTCTGCCATGTGGAATTCTTAAGAATTTAATGTGCATTAACATGGCAAGGCTTCTCGATAATGTACTCAATAATGATTAATAAATGTTACTGGTCAAAAGACTGCTACTAATATAGTGGGGCTTAAAAATAAGCAGATTGATCTCTATCTCTCAAAAAAATAAACATAAAAAAAAAAAAAAAAAAAACCCAGCAGATTGAATTAAGATCTCCTCTTCTAATATGTACCTTAGTTGCAGTAGGCTCCGAAGTTTCATTTCCAAGTTATTCACAAATATATCAATTACTAGAGTTTGCTTAGCATCTAATAATCAATTAGACTTCATTTATAAAGTTAAAAGTAAACAAAAGCTTAGGAAAACAAATGTGCCCTCTTTCACCTCTTCAGGGAACCCCAGCCAGTATACGTCAGAGAAGCAGGATGCATCATATAAACAGCACGAGGCTAGACTGTAAGGAGACTACAGCACTCTCACCCTTCTACAAGGTTTGCAAGTCTATGCAGCACTGATATGTAGAGACAACTAGAAAATCAACCAACTATAAATGCATCCTTCTGCTTAAACCTAACTACGTATCAACTTACCAAATCCCTGTGCAACACCCAGTTAGCATGCAGGTAGTGAATCCCATCTAGGATCTGATACAATAGTGACTTCACCATTCCCCGAGGTAACTGAACTGGCTTCTTGTTTGCTTTAGAAGCTCTGTGAAACTTGATTATATGCTGAAAGAAAGAAAAATATCACCAGAAGCTTAAAAAAGAAAAGAGGGAAAGATCACTTGATGTAAAATATTTTCCTAACAGAAAAAGAAACACTCAGGGATTCCCAAAGATATTGAAAATATAATTTCATATTCTGCTGGATAACATAAACTTAAAATTTCCTACTAACTGGAGCTAAAATCTCATTTCCTGAGCAAATGATCGTGTCTCAGAAAACAAATGATTACAACAGAGAAGTTGAGAGCAATGTGATTTTATTTTAAAAGTATAATTAAAAAATACTTTCAGAATATACTTGACCCCTGTTTACCTGGTAGAAATTTTCAAGAACAGAATCTGTTTTATCTGTACTAATTAAATGAAAAGAAAATAAACAGAACAAATTTCAAGAGATACTTATGGGTTGGCTGACATAGCATAAATGTGTTACCTATTTATAATACATGGGTTATAAAGGAAGCACACAGGGAAATTATTTCAATAAAATACACAGAAGCATAAAGAAATCACATGTAAATGACCAGTTCACAGTGGAAATATTTAGAAATAGCTAAGATTCAGATGAGAAAAAAATAGCCTTGTACTATTCATTAAAAACTTTCTAGGAACAGTATTAGTGGACATCCCGTAAAACACAATACGATTTTATAAACAAGAAAATTGCTTTATAAACAAATGTACCTCAGTAGAAACAAGATCCCATGTTTCAAACTCTCTTGACAGGTTTCTTCGTTTTAATTAAAGCACTCTTAAACTGCAAGAACACCTACAAATCAGCTGAAATCAACTCTGCTGTGTGTAACACTAGGCATATGCCTGGTACCTCATGTGCAGAAGAACAGACTCTTGAGCAGTATTTATGGGTGAATATCAACCATATTCTTGACATCAGTAAACACAACTAAAACAGGACAGACATATTTTATATTACAGGTCAACATTTTCACCTCCTATTTTCTTATGACATAGAAAGCAGAACAAGGATAAGGAATAACTAGTAATTCATGAGTGAAGAAGTTTTACTTTCCAAAGAAAAAAAAATATATAGCAAAGACTACCTGGTGGGAAAGTAAAAGTGTCAGCCTGCATGTAGTATGATTAATCTATACTTTATTAGCAGCATAACACTATTTTAATTTTCTTCTGTTATCTGCCCAAAGTATTTTAAAACAGCCAAGCAAAATGGAGCTAAAACTCAATAATCTAGAATGTTCTGTCACATATCCTAAGAAATGGTGTGACAATAAAGTCTGTTCACCTTAAGAGCTAGTGGTTTTCAGAGCTTAATCAAAATAGATTAAAATACATCATTATTTATAAAAATTAAAACTTGACGGAGTGAGAAGAAAAGAATATGTAGGGGAGGTACAATAAATGATGCCATATGCACTCCTCCAGTTAACATTTTTAAGTATATCTCTATCCCCAACGTGAGGCTCGAGCTTACAACTCCAAGATCAAGAGTTGCACACTCTACTGGCTAAGCCAGTTAAGCACCCCTTCAGTTAACATTTTCATTAGGGTTCAACAAATTACTTTTTTACCAATATGTTATAACTACAAAAAACTACACTGGGGAAATCGCTTACCTTTGTTTTTATTCCAGGGCTATATAAAAAATATGCGGTGTGCTTAGCATGAAATTTCACCAACACCTAAGTGATTTTTTTAAATGACTCTTTTTACTGCAACTGTTTTTGTTATCCTCTGCTGCCTTACCCCAGCAAATTCAACACTCCAATTAAAATAAGAAAATGAAATGGATAAAGGAGGTTTTAGTAAACGGAATTATTTTATTTTTATTAAAATGAACATTAAAAGTACTTATTTGACTTAAATGAGTATTAATAAGAGGACAATAAGGCCAATGATGCCCATGTATACACATCCGGGAACACTGCATGCAGCATAATCTGCGAAAGTATAATTATTATATTGACACGTAAAATTAAATATCACATACTAGCTAGAAATTATACTGAATACAATACGATCTCCTATGTTCAACTATTACAAATCATGATTTATTACAAATTATGTTTATAAACCAGCCTACACAATTTCTCATAAATTTGGATCATATAATTTGATTTCATGTTAGGCTTGAGAATGAGCGTCCAATTCAATATCGGCCACACTAATTTAATAAATTTTTATTAACAGAATCCCAATTTGATTTGATCAGATTTATTTTAAAAGAACAGAAGTGAACAACAACAAAAATATTTACAACCAGCACTGACTGTGGACAATAGTTTCATAGAATAGAAAATGTGATGTCTACTTTCAGTTCAAAACAATTCTTTACAGATAACTTACAAAAATAATTTGAATCAAATTGCATTTACTCATGGAAAACAGAAATCCACACAGTGAAAAATACTCCTTATAAATCTGAAAGTATATGAATCCCATAGAAGTTTCCACTTCTGAAACCTGTTAGGGTTAAAATTATGTAAATGAGGTTAATTCTGGAAATTAGCAAGAGTTGAAAACTATTTTACTATTTTCAGGAGGTGAACTTCCTTCCAAACTATTTACTGTTTACTTGTGTTAAGTTTCACTTCAAAATCTTGTTTTTACATCTACAAAGTGCAGCTGAATGAAAACTGTAAATTATTTTGAAGATACCTGAAACTGAGCCAGAATATTATAATCCCTTGCATACCAGTACAGATGGTCCTGACTTACAGTGGTTCAACTTATGATTTTTTGACGTGGTGATGGAGCAAAAGCGACGAGCATTCAGCAGAAACCACACTTCGAATTCTGAAATGTGATCTTTTCCCGGGCTAGCAGCACGCAGGCCAGTGCTCGCTCAGGATGCCAGGCGGCGGCAGCTGCTGTACCTCAGCGAGGGGCAACGGCCAACGCGCTACAACCATTCCACACTCACACAACCATTCTGGTTTTCAAGTTCAGGATGGTGTTCAACAGATGATGTGAGGTACCGAGCACTTCATTACAAAACAGGCTCTGTGTTAGGAGATTTTGCAACAACTGGAGGGGGATGTTGAGTGTTCTCAGCACAGTTAAGGTAGACTAGGCTACACTATGATGTTCAGCAATCAGGCTAGGTGTATGAAATGTACTTCTGACTTGATATGCTTCCAGTCTGCGATGCATTTATCAGGATCTAACTCCATCGTAGGTCAAGGAAGATCTGTATGTATGTTTGTTTTCTTTTATTTATCTCAAGAGATGCATAGCCAGTACAGAAATATACATATAGGCCAGTATACAAATCACAGTGAAATATTTAAAGATCCTATTAAATTACTTATTAAATATCAGAAAAAATAGAGTTCACAGAAGTGAAGCACTTGTTAATGAATTAACTCAATGTAATACTGGGTTTTCGCTTACTTGTTTTATTTTCTCAACTGTGGTCTGTGTTAACTTGTTCTTTACACGAGACCGATCAGCATATAAGTTTTGTGAGTATATTTCAAAATTATTTTGGCTATCTTGCTACAGATTTTCATTTTATATATCATCAACTCTTACCCCCAAGATTGCACTTCAGAGTTTCAAAAAACATAACCGTTATGATTAATAGAGTAAATCTGATAGTTGCCCAAGACTTTCGTAAATACCGGTTTTAAAAACAATCTACTGAGTAAATGCAAAATACTGAGTTAGCTCTTTGTACTTCAGCTCTTTAGCCAAGATAAATTTAAATTCTGAGCCAAAGCATAAGAGATTCTTAAAAACTGAGAACAAACTGAGGGTTGATGGGGGGTGGGAGGGAGGGGAGGGTAGGTGACAGGCATTGAAGAGGGCATCTTTTGGGATGAGCACTGGGTGTTGTATGGAAACTAATTTGACAATAAATTTCATATAATAAAAAAAATAAATAAAAGTAAAAAAAATTAAAAAAATAAATTCTCAGTTTACAATAATTTTTATCAATGTAACATCATTTTTGTCATTATATTAGCTAACCTAATAAAACTCATCTAAGAGACTGTAATCACTTGACTTTGAGAATCTTCAAGGATTTGACTGGAAGCTGTCTTCCACAAAGAATTCTTCCTAAACGAGACCATGCCCAATTCAAGTAAGTACAATACTGAATTTCTGTTTATGGAAATAAGCAATACATAAGAATATGGTATTAAGTGTGAATATCCAGGAAATGATTAATAGTATGTTAGATTTGTATACTACACTTAGCTTATAAAGCTTTCCAAATACAAAACTGCTCTTCCAAAAAATCCTGTAGAAAAGCAGGAAAAGTATCACATTTTACAGATTGGGGGGGGGGGGGCGCCTACAACTTCAGAGCCCCCCCCCCCCACTCAGAGCCATTAAGAGATTTGCCTGATGTTGTATGACAAATAACAGAATGACTAGCTCTAACGTATTTGTCTCCCTACACACGGATACCACTTTCTCATCTTATATTCCTTTACAGAGTAAAAGGAAACATGCTGCTTTTAAATCCTAGAACAAAATGGCTATTACAGTTACCTTAAAAATTTTATCAAAAATCTGCAGCTAAGATACCACACCGAATAGTTGTTTATACTGTTGAGATTCTACTGTTTTCTGTAGCACGTTACAAAGATCAAATTGATAAGATCAAAAAGTAATAATACAAAGCAAAATACCCTAGTCTTGGTAATTCATCAACCATATTCTGTGAGGTCACTTTTACTTAAAAAAATGTAAATCTCACAGTAAGATAAACTCCTAAAATTGTTTTTAGTCACCTTTAATCCCTGACTAAAACCAATGACTTGATGCCTACCACAATTCACCTTACCCAGAGGTCATGTTCAGCGTAGTCAAACAGAAGCCACACTTTCCTATCAGCATGAGACAGAAACACCTTTTGAAGAGAGATGACATTTGGATGCTTAAGCTCTCGAAGTAACTGCAAAATAAGGAAGATCCATTAAAAATTTTTGCTATGAAAATCATGTTAAATAAACCACACCATTTGTAATTCACAGGCAATAAAAACCCAATGGTAATCAATCCTAAAAATCTCATAACTACCCACACTATTTTAAAAGTGTCCATACAGATGAGGAAAAACTGTTTGGAAAAGATATAATTGAGTAAATCTGTTTTGCTGTTATTGTTTAGTTGGTTTTCTTATTTCATTTTTATTTTTTGTGATAAAATACATAACATTAAAATTACCATTTTAACAATTTTAAGTGTACAATTCAATAGCATTAAGTCTCCTCAAAATGTTTGCAACCATCACCACTACCCATTTTAGAACTATTTATGATCCTAAACAGAAACTCTGTACCCATTTAACAATAACTCCCCATTTCCCTTCTCTTCTCTCAGCCACTGCTAACCTCTACTCTACATCGTCTCTATGGATTTGCCTACTCTAGGTACCTCTTTTAAAGTATTAGAATCCTACAGTATCTGTCCTTTGGTGTCTGGCTTATTTCACTTAGCATAATGTCTTGAAGGTTAAGCCACACTGTAGCACTAGCAGCGTCATAATTTCCTTCCTTGCTTAGGGCTGAATACATTCCACGGTATGTATGTACCACCTTTTGTTTATCCATTCATCTGCTGATGTACTTGAGTTGTTTCCATGTTTGGGCTGCTGTAAATAATGCTGCTGTGAACACTGGTATACAGCTACCTGAGTCTCTGCTTTCGATTCTTTGGAAATATACCCAGGAGTGGAATTGGTGGATCGTATGTCTGAGACTTCTGTGGTTCACTTTTGGAGGCAACACCAAACCGGTTTTCACAGCAGCTGTACCATTTTATATTCCCATCAGCAACGCATGAGGGTTCCAATTTCTCCACATCTTCATCAACACCTATTTTCCTTTTTCTCCCCCCTCTCTAATAACAGCCACATTGTAACAGATATGAAGTAGTATCTCACTGTGGTTTTGATTTGCCTTTTCCCTAACAATGGGTTAGGCATCTTCTTTAAGGTGCTCATTGGTCATTTGTATACCTCCTTTGAAGAAATGTCTATCCAAAGTCTTTTGCCCAATTTTGAATTGTTTTTTTCTTCTTCTTGTTGTGATCCTTTAGCGTAGATATTAATCCCTTATCAGATAAATGATTTACAAATGTTTTCTCCCATTTTGCTAGTTGTCTGTTTTGACATCATAAAACAATTGAACTTAAATGTGTAGTTTGCAATTCTTTAAAAAAAACTAATCACGACATTAGAAAATACAACATTTATCAATATCAAATAGCAGATGAGAATTAAGATCTGTAATTCTGTGAGATATGATACCTATTTTCTCAGGCATTTCAAATATATAGTAAAATTGATTAAAATATTTTAGCCTTTAATAAAATAATAAAGAAGTTATGCAGACAGAAACATCTAAGTAGAACACATTTTTATGGGTTTAACCTTTCTCATTTCCTAGAAGGACATTCTTTTATCTAAAATCTTTTATCTCCTTATTTTATTCCCATTTCATAACCAATGTGGTCCTAATAATCCATTAGGATTAAAAGGTTAAAAAGTATTCCTACCTCGTCAAGCAAAAAAAGAAACAACAGCTCCAACAATGACAAGAAAAAATTTCTCATGAAGCCTAATACTACGTATTTATCAGTTACAACTGACTTACACAGTGGCTTCCAAATGTGTTCCAAATACATGACAGCCATGTGAGAAAGTCAAGGTCTTGGAACTTACGACTTCAGTACGTTTTATAAGAACGCTGCTACCAAAACAAGAATTAATATAAATACAATGTTAACAATATATTAGGGACTCTAAAATGAATTCAGCAAAGGAAAGACTATGAATGGACTGTATGTTAAATCACTTACATTAACGATTATTCTCCGGAAAGTGATAATTATTTTATTCAGAAGCAAGATTAAATTCAAGTTATCTATTTCTGCTTTTAGAATACAATTTCAAAGCTATGAGACTTTAGAGAGTACACACAAATCCTCAGAAACCTAAAGGGGCAGTATTTAAGATTAACCATTTCCTAAGTAGTAAACAAGGCAAAGAATCTGATAGGGGAAGTCTAGACCTCGGAGTCACCCAGGATAATCCAGCTGGCTGGAGAGCCAGCCCTAGTGCTAAGTTCACCTTAGTTCTGGGTCAAGCGTTTTCTCTATTACCTCACGATTGGAACACACTTCTCAGGCACTATTTCAAATCATTTCTGGAAAGTGGCAGGGTAGAAATTACGAAAAACTCCATTAGAAACCTGAATATAAAGCTATTCTTAGATAACCCCTCAATTTTACTTCCAAGATGAGGCTTAGCTCCTGTACTGGGGAAGTGGGGGAAACAACCAGCAACATACTATTAAGTTCTCTAGAGGGCCAAACATGGTGCTAAATAAGCAGAGGACATGCCTTATCTCGCTTAATCATAAATTACTGCATGAAATATTTATATTACTTGTATTTTATAAATGAGAAAATAGTGGTTTGAGGGTATTAAATAATTTGCTCATGGTCATAGTCCTGGGTAGTGGTTACAATCAGGCTTTAAATGCTTTTAAAACTAATTAATTGACGTTTAAAACACAAAGCCAACACTCTAATACCAATACCTTCCAAGACCTAACACTCTGGGGGGGCTATTTCTCATTATACTTCATAAGCACAGATGTCTAAATATATACTAGGGTGTGAAATGCACAGTGACAGGCACAGTGCCTTGCTCACCATTTCACTGCTAGGTTCTAGCACACTGCCTGGGCACCTGGTAGGCACTCATTAGGTATTTGATGATTAATGAATTTGTGAATTAAAAAATATATACAAATGTACAGGCATCATACAAAACACCCTTTGGCTTCTGACCTGTGGACTAAGATCACTGCTTTCATCATAAAACCAGTCTACTTCTTTTAAGAATCTACTTCTTGGGGCGCCTGGGTGGCTCAGTCGGTTTAGCATCCAACTCTTGATTACGGCTCGGGTCATGATCTCGCAGTTTGTGGGTTAGAGCCCCTCAATGGGCTCTGCACGAGTTCAGAGCCTGCTTGGGATTCTCTCTCTCTTCTCCTCGCTCTCTCTGCCTCTCCCCTAGCTTTCAGAATAAATAAACTTAAAAAAAATCCACTTCTATTTTTAAAACATCTACCTGATGAGTCAGACAACAAATCTTCGAGAGTAATAATTTAAAAATATATTAACAGTCAGTGCTATCATTATCATAGTAAGTAAGTAACAGTAAGTGTTATGGACTGAACTGTGTTCTCCCTCACATTCATATGTTGAAGCCTTAACTGCCAGTACCTCAGAATGTGACTGTATCAGAACATAAGACCTTTACAGAGGCAATTAAGTTAAAATAAGGTCATTAGGGTGGCCCTAATCCAATCTGAATGGTGACCTTATAAGAAGAGATTAGGTAGGACACACAGAGAGACACCAGGGCAGCTGGTACAGACAGGACCTTCCAAGAGGTCACAAGAGAATAGTCGTCTGCAAAACCAGGAGAAGCCACAGAGGAAACCCAACTCTGCAGACTCTCCCATTTTGGACTTACAAGTTCCACCACGGAGAGAGTCAGTTTCTGTTGCTTAAGCCACCCAGTCCATAGTATTTTGCTATGGCAGCCTTGGTAAACTAACTCAGTAAATAACTACTATTAGTGAGTAAGTAAGACACTCTATGCGGGGTGTTTTTTTAAGGGAGATTTATCAGGGGATGGGTCACTGTGGGATTAGAGATGGAACCGAGTCTCAGTGGGGAATTACATCTAAGTAAATATTTCTATTGAAGTACTTCCAAAAAACCAGGGAGCTGTGCTACATTTAGCAGGGCTAACATTAACCAAATACCTCCTACATGCCAGCCACTGTGGGAGATACACTAGGTCCCGGACATAAAATGTGCTAAGACTTGCTGAGGTTCTCCAGTGGGAGACAAATGCAAGTAAGCAGGCAATCCTAGGCTGCGGCTGCAGTAGTGGTAACCCATTACTGAGAGCAGCTAACATTTACCTGGAGTTTATTGTGTCCAAAGAAGTATGCTAAGCTCCTCACGATAAACCCTATGAGACACTGTTACCATTTTACAGATGAGGAAACAAAAACACAGTTATCTTGCCTTGGGCCCTACAAGCTAGTAAGTGGTCAAGCCAAGTAAAGCACAGGTTTATTTGGCTAGGGCTTTAAGTGCCACAGACAGTGCTTTGACATTGGTACTCTGGCACTGGGAACATCCCAGTTTTCAAAGCTGATGAAAAGAACTTCAGCATTTCATCACCCCGTACAGAGCCCACAGCATGTAGTTACATATTTCTTAACATTTTCTAAGGCTGTTTTTTTTTTTTTTTTGCCTTTTTGAAGATTTTGAGTTAAAAAAAATTAAAGAAAAGGTTTGAATAAGCTTAAGCAGTGGTTTCCATCACAAAAATCACCTAAACTCTTCTAATTCTACTGGGAACAAATTCCTGTAATTTCCTGAATACTAAGATCACTGCTAAAAATATAAACGTCTTAATATGTCATTCATTACAAACTTAATTCATTCTAATTGTGCCATCTAATATCACCCTTAATTTGAACTCTTAAAGTACAAATAAATAAAAAATTAATAATATTTGAAGCTGTATCTTGTTAATAAATACCATGTGTAGCTGTGAGAAGATAAGAAAATCTCCAATATTCTCAAAATGACATTGATTTATAATATTAAAACTTTACAATATGGCAAAAATAATAAATTCTGAATTTATGCCATAGGTCTGACGATAGCTATGGGCTGCTTCCATAATTTGGCTATTGTAAATGATACTGGAATAAACACACGGGTGCATGTATACCTTTGAACAAGTGTTTCTGCATTTTAAGGGTAAATACCCAGTTAGTGTGATTACTGGATCCTAGGGTAGTAATATTTTTTTTAATTAAAAGAAACAAACTTTTTTTAATGTTTATTTTTGAGAGGGAGGGAGGGAGGGAGGGAGGGAGGGGCAGAGAGAGAGGGAGACATAGAATCTGAAGCAGCGGTCGGCTGCTGAGCTGTCAGCACAGAGCCTGACGCGGGGCTTGAGCCCACAAACTGTTAGATCATGATCTGAGCTGAAGTCAGACGCTTAACCACCTGAGCCACCCAGGCAACTCTAGGGTAGTTCTATTTCTAACTTTCTCAGGAACCTCCATACGGTTTTCCACAGTTGCTACACCAGTTTGCATTCCCACCAATGGTGCAAGAAGATTCCTTTTTTTCCACAGCCTCGCCAACATGTATTGTTTCTTC
Organism: Panthera tigris; assembly: GCF_018350195.1. Lineage (NCBI taxonomy): Eukaryota > Metazoa > Chordata > Mammalia > Carnivora > Felidae > Panthera > Panthera tigris. The sequence goes on along the minus strand of NC_056660.1, from coordinate 6,058,413 downwards.
TGTTTTTGATTTTAGCCATTCCGGCAGGTATAAGGTGATAGCTCATTGTAGTATTGGTTTGCATTTCCCTGATAATGAGTGATGTTGAGCGTCTTTTTTGTCTATTGGCCATCTGGATGTCTTCTTTGGAGAAATGCCTATTCACGTCATCTGCCTATTTTTTAACTGGGTTATTTGTTATGAGTGTTCAGTTTTATCAGTTCTTTATATATTTTAGACACTAACCCTTTATTAGATATGTGATTTGCAAATATCTTTTCCCATTAAGTGGGTTGCTTTCTAGTTTTGTTGACTGTTTCCTTCGCTGTGCAGAACCTTTTTATTTTGATGTAGTCTCAACAGTTTATTTTTGCTTTTGTATCCCTTACCTCAGGAGGCATATCTAGAAAAGTGTTGCTATAGATGATGTGAGAGAATTGACTGCCTGTGCTCTCTTCAAGGATTTCTATGGTTTCATGTCTTACATTTAGGCCTTTATTCCATTTTGAGTTTATTTTTGTGTACTGTTTAAGAAAGTAGTCCAGTTTCATTCTTTTGCATATAGCTGTCCAGTTTCCCCAATACCGTGTGTTGAAGAGATTGTCTTTTTTCCCATTATAAATTCATTTCTCCTTTGTCAAAGATTAACTGACACACTTGTGGGTTCATTTCTGGGTTTTCTATTCTGCTCCACACATGTTTAAAAAATTAAACAATATATTTCTAAATAATCTATCAATAAAAGAAAAGAATCACAAAGAAAATGGAAAATATTCTGTACTAAATGATAATGAAAATACAATGTAACAAAACTTATGGAATGCAAGTAGAATACAGCTTAAAGGGAAATTTACAGTTTTAATTGCTTATTGAAAAGAACCATTTAAAAATCAATGACCGGGGCACCTGGGTGGCTCAGTCGGTTGGGCGGCCGACTTTGGCTCAGGTCATGATCTCGCGGTCTGTGAGTTCAAGCCCCGCGTCGGGCTCTGTGCTGACAGCTCAGAGCCTGGAGCCTGTTTCAGATTCTGTGTCTCCCTCTCTCTGACCCTCCCCCGTTCATGCTCTGTCTCTGTCTCAAAAATAAATTAAAAAAATAAATAAATAAAAAATAAATAAATAAAAATCAATGACCTAAGGTTCCACCTTAAGAAGATAAAAAAGAAATGTAAGCCAAAAGTAGAAGGAAAAAAAATAATAGAGAGTAGAGATCGATAACATAGAGAGAAAATACAAATTACCAACCTCCACTGAAACAGGACATCACTACAGAAGCTACAGATATGAAAAGATACGGGAATAATATGAACAACTTGGTGCTGATAAATCAACAACTTGCGTGAAATAGACAAACTACATAAAAAATACAAAATATCAAATACTAGATGCTATTAAGGATATAATATTAGTTTGTGAATTCTATCAAATATTTATAGAAGAAAAACTACCAATCTTACAGAAACTCAGAATACAGGGGATGAAGAAATGCTGCATAACGTGTTTCACGAGGACAGCATAATCTTGATACCAAAGACAAAGACATTACAGAAAAGATAATTATAGAACAACATCCTTCAAACTCAGACAGTTAAAACTCCTTAACAACACACTAGTAAATCAAATCTAGCAATAAACAACCAAGCAGGGATTATTTCAAGAATGCAAAATTGGACAAACATTAAAAATCAATGCGGTCTACCAATGAAACAGAATAAAAGAGAACTATAGGGTCATTTCAGTACACGTAGAAAAAAAGCATCCGATAAAATTCAATACCACTTATGAAAAAACTAGAAAGAGCTTCCTAAGTCTGACTGACAGCATCTATAAAAACCTATAGCTGGCATTTTATCTAATAGTGAAACACTGAAAACACTTTCCCCAAGACTGGTAACAAGTCAAAGATGTCCGTCCTCATTACTCTTCAACATTATATGGAAGCCAAGTCAGTGCAATAAGAAAAAAAATACAAAGATGAAAAGAGGTATAACTACAAAACACTATTGAGAAACTACAAAACACTACAAAACACTATTGAGAAAAATTAAAGAAAATATTAAAAAACAGAAAGTTTATCTTTTGAGTTTCATGGACTGAATGCAATATTATTAAGGTATTAGTTTTCCCCGAATTGATCCAAACCATAATCCCAGCATGCATATTTTAGAAATAAAAATGAGCTGATTCAAACATTCATATGATACTGAAAAGGACCTAAAATAGCCCAAACAATCCTGAAACAGAGGACTAAAGCTGGTGGCCTTATACAATCTTACTTCAAATCTTGCTGTAAAGCTAGAGTGACCTCATAATGGCATAAGGGCGGACAAAGAGATCAGTAAGAATGGAACAGAGCCCAGAACAGTTCACACTTACATAGTCATTTAAGTTTTTACCAGGGGAGGGGAGAAGCTCAAACCTTACATCACATGTATACAAACAAAAATGAATTAAACAGAACCCAAACTAAAGCGTACAACCAAAACTATACAGCTTTTAGAAGGAAACACAGGAAAATATCTTCACAATCCGTGGGTAAAGATTTCTTCAGTCAGGCACAGAAAACAACGGTCACGAAAAGGAAAAAATAGTAAATTTCATCAAAAATAAAAATTTGTGCTCACTTTAGGTTGAAAAACCATAATCATATACGTTAAAAATAAGTGTTCATATTTCTTTCCGAGCTTAACTTCATTTACAGTTATCAACATACACATGAAGAATGTCTGTTCCTAAAATGAGCTGTTTTCAAAACATTTTGCTGAAGTTTAATAAACACAGAGAAGAGCACACAAACCCGTTAAGTGCACAGCTCGGTGAGTTCTCACATACTAAACCCACGTAACCAAACCCAGAACAAGAACAAGAAACAGCACATTACTAGAATCCTGAAAGTTCCCTTGTCTCCACTTTCCATCACTCCCTGACCCCTCCAAAGAAAATCTCTATCATGACATCTAACATCACCGACCACAGTTCAATGGATTTTAATTCTTTAAAACTAACTAGAATATACAGAACTGTAGATGCTGGAAGAACTGATAGTTAATGTACAGATATCCTTCCTCTAGATTCAAGAGCATCAAAAATCTATCAATTACATGAAAGATAATTTCCAGCATGGCATACCCTCCACCTCACCTCTACTCTTCCCTCGTGGAGGTAATTCTTACATGTCTTCCTGGAACCTTCCTTGATTTTCTCAGTTAGATGTAGATCCTTTTCCCATTCTCCATACAGTTCTACCACTGTGCTTGGTATACCATTATTATAAGATATATGAGTGTCTTTCCTCATCAGCATGTAAATACTCAAGGCCAGGGACCCTGACTGTTCTGTTTCTTTACTTTTACCTACTCTAGTTCCTGTCAACATGACATACAACAAATGAATGAAAACCCAGTGGTATAAATCTACTAAATGAGTAAAATTATCTAAGTTAATATATCTAGCTCACAATAGCCTATTATCTGTGGATAGATACAAGGGCTAAAAGCAACAAGATTATAATATATATTCTATAATATTCTGATTACAGCCAGAAAAGATAAATTTGGACCCACAGTGCCACAATAGTAAAAACTGAAGTAAATCTCATGAAAGTAAAACTCAGTTTAAATCTGTGAATAATTATTTAATAGTGCATTAAGATGAATATTTTCCTCTGGGATTAAAATGAGATTCTAATGCCATATGGAAAGCTAAGTTTCCAAAAGAAAACAGCGCGTATTTTTAACATATTCAAATGAACAGATACAATAAAAATCAAGTAACACAATCTCATTTTAAGTTCATGTAATGACATCAATCTCATTAAAATAGAAATACTAGTTTTAATGAACATATAGGTTCCTACAAACTTACTTTTATTGCACCCAATGAAATAATAACTGGACCCTTAATATTTAGTGACATTTATCAGAAAAATATATATTTATATAAACAACTAAGACTGACGTACTCCCAAATAAATGAATTTATGCAGACATTTTTGCTAGAACTACATGCCACCTTTAGTTCTCTTAGGAAAGAAATAGATTTTTCTACAAATGGTCAATATGAAAAATATTTACCAACTTTCAATTAATGTGTATATGTGACAAATACAATTCAGAGACCACATAGTTGACATTCATGGTCAAATGATAATAATGATTATAAAAAGAGCTTCACTTACTGCTATTTCTCTACATGCCGACATAGAGATCCCAGTTCCTTCTATTTGTTTTAAAGCATAGTCCTTATCATCTTTCCTGCAAAAACAAACTGATTTTAATATACAGATAAAACTAAATTTATGTGCATTTTTAGTAATATAAAATATAAATAAATATAAGCCACATATTTGATACACAGACCACTTTTCACATGTGTTAAATAGTATCATATAGGAAGAAGTTTTTAGATAATCTAGTTCAATCCCATTATTTGATGAGGAAAGTTACATTCAAAGTAATAAAAAGACTTGTCCAAGCCTCCATGGTTTGGGGAAGACAAAGATTCAGAAATGGAGCTCCAGACTTTCAGCAATGATACGTATAGATTTCCTTTTATACACACGTGTGCGTGTGTACTGTACCCTCAACACACACACACACACACACACACACACACACACACACACAACCTTGCTTCCTAAAACCCATTCAGATATCGGTGGGTCAAAAAAAAATTAAGAAATGAATGCATCAGTAAAGTACAAGACGGTTATAATTTCAAACATGTTATAGTCCTCCTATCTCCCAAATACCTTTGAAGAGATTCAGTCAACATGTGTTTACTAAGCACTTACTATGTATTCAGAACTGTGCTCGGTATGGGGGTTACAGCAGAGTTCCTTCTTCTATGGAGCTTTCCGTGTCTGCTGGCCTAGACAGATAAGTAACTAACATACCGCAGTACGATCTAAGCGCTATGATAGGGCAAGCGCAAACCGCAGAGGTTACTCAACGGTTACTCTGGGGGAGGACCTAAGCAAGGACTTCTCAGAAGAAACACCATTCAACTGGGGCCTAAGTGGCAATTTTCACACTGTTTTGACTCAGGACCCCTTTACTCTCTTGGATATCACTGAGGACCTGCGAGGTTTTGTTCGTCATATCTATCAGTATTTACCCTCTTCGATTTTAAAAATGGGAACTTGTAAAAACAGAATACACAGCACCTATCCGTTAGCCAGCAGAGCGATGATGTCACGTTATGACACCTTTGGGAAAAAAACCCACTGTACACTCACGAGACAGTGAGAAAGGAAATACCACTGACCCCTGAACAATATGGGTTTGAGGTGCACGGGTCCACTTATATGCAGATTTTTTTCAACAAATACAATACAGTACTGTAAATATATTTTCTCTTCTCGTTTCAGTAACATTTTCTTTTTTCAAGCTTTCTTTATTGTTAAGAACACAGGAAATAACATATGTAACATAAAAAACATGTGCTTAATTTGCTGTTTATGTGATCTTATGGCTTAAGCAGTCAAGTTCTTAGGGAACTAAAAGTTATATGTGCATTGTAGACCGTGGTGACCGCGTAGGCTGTCGGCGCCCCCAACCCCCACGTACTCAAGGGTCAACTGTGACATCACAGCACTAGTAGGAAAATCGTGTTGACCTGCGGATTCTCTGAAAGGATTCTGGGGGTAACGAGCGGTTCCCAGACCGGAGTTTGAGAACTGCTGATGTGGGGGTATGTGTATTTGTGTACGTGTACGCGGCTTGAGTTAAGACGGCAACACGGCGTGAAGATGCACGAGGCGAGACAAAAGCATTCGAGGAGAACAGACATCGTAAACAACGGGGGATGAGGCTCAGGACATCAATCAGGAACCAGAACATAAGTCTTTCTACTCCAAGAATAACAGGAAGCCCTCCATTAAAGATCTCTTTCATAAGAGATATCAATCCTATTTTATTGGGAAAACGTATCTTTGGCTGCCTTCTGAATGCTTTGGGAGAGCAAATAAGAACAGGAGGCAGAGAAGCCACTGAAAAGTAAACAGCGTTAAAGTACTTCAGCTGAGAGACGGCGGCGGTGGCTGCACAACGGTGGTTTCCATACAGAGGACACGGACCGGAGTGCCTCGGCGAGGCAGGACCGGTAGCACTTGGCGACAGGACACTGGTCAGAAGGAAGGAGGAGGAGCCAAAGATAATGACTTGTGCCGAGGCAGCAGGTTACCAGCAACATCACCGACTGAAATGAGAAACGGGAGGAAAAGGACCGACGGCAGAAGAAGCCAGCTCCGTTTTGTGTAGGTCGAGTGTGCGGTACATCCGAGATACCAGAGTGAGGATGGCAAGCTGAGTCAACAAGTCTAAAGCGCGAGAGAAAGCTGAAGACACGCGTTTACTATAATTAGGACACACACGGTAATCAAAGCCATGGGAGTCAAGTGACGCCAGAGAGGTCAAAAAAAAAAAAAAAAAAGTTTCAAAAAGGGTAGAATAGGAAATGGTAGCGAAAGCTGCGGAGGAGACTAGCGAGGTGAAGAAGCGTCCGCTGAACTTAGCAACGATGAAGTCACCAGAGAGCAGACCGGGCGACAACAGTTGAGGTGATGTAATGGCAGAGTCCGCACTGCAGCAGCTGGCGACGAATGGGGCACAAGCAAACCAAGATGACAAACGGAGACATCTGAGAGGGAGAAAGCACACCGGTAGCTGGACTGATGCGCAAGCTTACAGAGTTACTGTTATTTTAAGAGGGAAGAGAACTGAATAGGTTAAGTACGGCCAGGAAGAATCCAGAGCGAAGGAGCTGCTGACGGAAGAGGGAGAGGCAGGTAAAAGTTAAGAGAGCAAAGACGAAAATGCTGAGGAGAAATTAAACAAGGCTAGAAGGAGAAACACTTTCAGGGAGAGTTCTCACCTGATGGCTTCGAATCTTCCTGATGTTGGAAATTAGGTCATATACTAAAAGTAAGAGGAGGGCACCTAGGCGGCTCAGTCAGTGAAGCGTCCCGACTCCGGACTTCGGCTTAGATCATGATCTCACGGTTCCTGAGTTCAAGCCCCGCATCTGGCTCCATGCTCCCAGCACGGAGACTACCTAGGATTCTCTCTCCCTCTCTCTCTCCCCCTCCCCCACTCCCTCTCCAAATAAATAAACCTAAAAAATAAAAGCACGGGCAAAGGTGGTAGAGTTCAAGATTTGAAAGGATGAAAGGAGGTTTGGTTGAATAAAATCTATTCATTTAAGTACATTTACTACTTTATTATCTCAAATTATTAAAACATACGTAGCTTTATCTTCGTGATTGCAATATATTTACACCAAATCCTTAGCTGTGGGGGAAAAAAAAAATCCCAATTCCAACATTATTTTTCTGAAAAAAAGACCTGTCTTATGACAATCGGCTTTATAACATACTTTCTAGTAAAGCCCCACGGGCACTCATTATTTTAAAAATACATTAAGTGTACCTACACTCAATGTTCACTATGTCTGAATGATGTGTGAAAGAATTAAAAACATGAAGTTGAAGAGGGGGATGCAAAAATAAAATGACGTCAGGACTAGAATACGTCTGCTAGACACTTTCACATACACGGTACTGGTTTAACCAGATGGTTAACCCAGGAGTGAGTACAAGGGATTGTTATAGGTACTATTTGAGGATAGCATCCTAGATCTGGGCACTCTAAGGAGAAAGAGAGTGGTGGGAAAGAAAATAAATTAAACCCAAGACTTACCCATTCACCTCCTTAACAACAGCCCTGAATTTCTCTCGTATGTAAATGGCCAAGCTGCCATATGCAAATGTCTTCTCAATGAACTGAAAAATTCTAATCTGCAAACAGTTCTCTCCCCCATCCCAAGTAATTATCTGTGTTATGTTTTATAAAGGTAAGTGATGAGCAAGAAAGGTGAAATGGGAGAACAGAAAAACTTTAGATGTTTGATAATCAAAAAGGCAACCTCCTCTTGAAAATCATTGAATTACCGTCATAATATAACAGCACTTTGTGGTTTACAGAGCACATTTATTTACATATCCATCCACACAGTCACTTTTTAGTAAAAAGGCACATTGGAGAGGAAAAGGATTTGTTCCCCAGTTTCAGTCATGGTCCGGTTAAAGTAGTCAGCCTGCATAAATAAATAATTGCAATATAGTGTTTTAAGTGCTATAAATAGAAGGGACCAACTACAACTTGAAGGGTTGAAGCAAGATGAAAGAAAGCTTCAGAAAGAGGCTACCTAAGCAGAGATTTTCAAGATTTCAGGAGTTGGTGAGGAAAGGAGGGAGGGGCTGTGGAGAGAAATCAGTAGCAAGAGCAGACGTTCCAGAAAGTGGGAACGATACGTACAAAAATACAGATGGGGAAGGTGTGACATGCTCAGAGAATAGCAGAGAGCAGCAGCAGCAGTTTAACATCATGAAACAGGCTCACAGTCCTGAGGATGGATGAGATTTTAGAAACAGGCAGAGGGAAGATGGGAGGGGGTCAGCTGTGTCATCTGTGTCCAAAGAGGGGTACACAGAGTATATGCGCTTCACTTCAGGGAGAGTAAAAAAACGTAAGTATGACAAGAAAATACTACATTAAAAATAATAAAGAAAGCTGAGGGAAAGTGTGTTACATGAGGAAGCCGAAAGGAAGAGAGTGGAACCATGACGAAAGAGTAAAGCCAGTAATAGAAAATGGCCGTAAAGGAGCGGGTAAAAAAAATGAGCAGTGTTTTGGTACAAAAGAGTAATGAACACACGTATGAAATTTCACTTCCTTCCTAAAACCCTACTAAAAAATGGCAAAGAAATTTTTTAAAAATATTAACTCACATGGATGAGAAATGGAGAGGAGGCAGCATAAAACTTTGGAAACTAGAAAGTAAGTGGACAAACACTAACTGATTAACAAGACCCAAGAGAAAACTAGATCAGACACTGACAGTGAAGAAAACTGAGGACCAATTAGATGCATCCAGCAAAATCCTCCAAGATCAGAGAACTGACAGTACGAGATAACTCTGGAAGTAGAACTGGTTGAGTGGAAGATAAAGCTGAAGAGATATTTCTAGAAAATAGAATAAAATAAGAAATGTGAAAGAAAACCAGAAAAATTAGACAACCAGTCCGTGAAACCCAATATACAAGTAATTAGCAGTCAAGAAAGAAAGAACAGAGAAAAGAAGTGATTCAAGGCAACTTCCCAAACTGAATGACAGGGTTTCTAAAACTGAAAGGGTCCAATGAGTTCCCACCACAAACAGCTGAAAACAGACCCACATCAAGACACAATACCTACATCTTTCAGAAAAGTGGAGATGAGCGGATTTTACAAGCTTCCGGTGGAGACAGGTAATGGGCCATTTAGAAAGGATCAATATTGGCCACGAGAAAGAAGAAAATCCTGCCATTTGTGACAACACGGATGAACCTGAGGACATTAAGCTAAGTGAGATAAATCCCATAAAGAAAATACCGTACGATATCACTTATATGTGGAATCCCTGAACTCGTAAAAACAGAAAGTAGAATGGTGACTACCTGGGGCGAGGGGCACAGGGAGATGTTTAATGAACAGGATAGTGATTATAGATAACAATACTATATTATAAACTTCAAAGTTGCTAAGAGACTGTATCTTAATTGTTCCCACTAGGGGGAAAAAAAGTGTTAGCTACACTACAGTGGTAGTCATATTACAATATACAAATTTATCAGTCAACAAGTTGTACAACTTAAACTTACACAATGCTATATGTGAATTATATCTCAATAAAAATAAATTTTAAAAAAAGAATCAGGAATCAGGATACCTGTGGACTTCTCAACAGCGGTTTTAGAAGCCAGAAGCTCTGGCCTAACTGCACTACGTAAAATCATGAGGTATTGATTACAGCGTCAAGAGAAGTTGTTTGGGGTGTAAGAGCCTGTTCTGGAGAACTACATTGTCAGCTGCAATGACAGAAAAACATTACAGAGTCGTCAGCCAGATCAAGGAGCTTGAGCCAGAATGTAAATCAGTACAGTACTTCCTTCATGGAAAAAGTCATGCTTTACGGGAGAAGCAAAAAAGAAAGAAAGAATCAGCTGAGCCGATCACTGTTAGTTACGTAGTAAAAATTGTGAATTACGTGAAGCGTAATGTGTTAACCTGAAGATGTAATTATCTTTATTATGCAATAATCTGTAAGCAGATCATAAGCAACCGTCACTGTTGTGCTGCAGTATGACGGCTACCGAGGGAAAAGGTCTGGGAGGATATGCTAGACCACAGCACGAATCTCAGCGATTGTGCACGACAATGAGCTGCCCCGGCCGAATGCTACAGAGATGTGAATTCAGCCCCCTAACTTGCTTAAGTATTTGGTATTTTTAATAATCTTAGTGTTTCCAGTTTGGGACAGAATGCTCTTAAAGATACATCCTTGGGCCTTAGACATATTTTAAATCATTTTTAATAAAATCTATTTAAAAAGATTAAAGGTCCTAATAATTATTGTTCTTACTGCAATTAGTATTTTCAAATATGGCTTAGGAACTACTTTTTACCTTTGGATACCACGACTAAAGTTCACATATTATTATCATCTGATTTTGCCTTTTGTGAATTTAGGTCCCAAAATCAAAATAATAAAGCGGATGTCTTTTACACTTAATGTACCTTTGGATTTCTTATTTTAAAAACTCTGTTCTCTCCAAATTGATTTATTTGACAAATTAAAGGAGTTCAGCCATTATACATTAAATGCAAATAAAATGTATTAATGCGCATATACATATGTGTGTGTATGTGTGTGTGTATATATATGTGTACATATACATATATACACATATATATACATATGTACATATGTTTGGCGATTTATGTACATTGAGCTGAGAAGAGGCAGACTCATGTTCTTAGAGAAAAACTGGTACAATGACTGTTTCAATATTTTTGTTTCTAGGTTTCAGTATCCTAGTCAATTAAGAATGAACATAACACACTTGATGGTAGAAATCAAGAAGCCTTGCAGGTTGGTTCAAGTCCTCACTGTTCACAATATGTTCTAACTCCTTGGGTAACCACTGACTAAAGCCTTACATCCTTGTGTATTATATACACATCAATAGAGGAGCTGCTTTCTCCCATTCTAAAAATTCTGGTTAACCTAATTTTCCAGAGCTGTTCAACCTTATCTTCCCTGGCTAGATACTTAATCAGCTCTATACGCTCTCAGATTAGGTGACTGGCTATTTTTGAAGCATCATTAGGGAAAGACTGCACTTGAACCCCCATGGAAATGACCTTGCCATACTCTGTTGACAACTACAACAGCAGAACTCCTTGGATGCACAGCTCTCAATTACCGTGACATAACAACACATCCTCAAATTACTGGAAGACCGTCCCAGCCAGAGACCTCAAATTGAGGATTCCTAAGAATCCTCCAGAAGATGATCCTAGAGAATGAGACAGCTTCCACCCAGGACCCATGGAACAAGATCTAAATGGCAAGAACCAAAGACTGTCAGGCTTAAATCTGCATGTTCTCATTCCACAGCTCTTTTCTATCCTCTATGCTGGTTTAAATTTCTGAATTATTAATAGACATCTGCTATGTCTAATAACAATACCCTTAATATTGCTCTTTATAATCCTAATCACTCCTTGTATGAATCCAATACCTGGCTACAATTTGCTCATGATTTCACTAAAATAATGCAAACAAGCTAATTACTGAGATTTTAGCCACTTTCTTTTGGGTGCAACTCCACTCACTCTAGTTCCTGGGCAATCACACTCAACTACTAAGCAACTCCTGAAATAGTCAACTCAAAATAGTAAACAGAACAGGGAGCCCCTGTGATGTCAAACCTAGCAAAGTTTCTGTCTACACCAAAACCACACTTGGGACTTGGCTCTTTGCTTAGAAACAGATTACAAAACCTGTTAATCTCAGCATGTGCCATACTGCAGTGCTCAAATGACTCCAGAGTCCTACATGTGCACGGCCATTTTTGCTTTGGATGATTCAACAACTAACCTCACAACAACAAAAAGTATACATAAAGAACTCACTTCAGTCCAACAACTGAGGTTCTCTGAACAGCCTCCTGATCAATGGAATTCCGGCAAGAGCGAAGATCTGGATTTTACAGAACAGTGTCCTGAATGGCTGAATTTGGCCAAAATGAGGGGCTGAGAACAGCGAAAATAAACTCCGCTGATAATCAGATTGTGATATACCTAACAGATTAGAGGCAATGCCAGTACAAAGGCACACAGGAAATAAAGTTTGCCTAAGGCAACAGCACAGCTGCAGGATGACTAAAATGGCCCTTTTATGAGTGATTACTGTTCTCTTACCAGTGAGTCCCAGCTTTGCTTCACTCCTACTCTTGAAGAGAATGCTGAGATACCCAATTACCAAACAGACCCCATTTCATGAGAGTATCCAATCCAGAGCTGATCTACTCCCCCAGTCTTTCCTTAAGACCATGCAGCCCAAGCCCAAACCCTCCGAAGCCCTTGCCCACTCCCTCTTGCTGAGATACCTCACAGTTCCCAGACGTCCACTGTCATTTGCTACGGCAGACTAATAAACTTTGACCACCGGTGCATTCTTGATGGCCTTATGCCCAATAATCTCACATGAAGTTATAGTGCATTAAAGCAAACTGAAACAACACTTCCTTTCATTTAAATTGGGTACACTCTGAGAGCCCATTCTAATTAGCCACACTATATTTTGCTTAAAATCCCTTGTCATATTAACACATTCGACTCTTTCGATCGTCTGACAAATGAAATCTAGAAATTAACTTTTTTGTCAGCAACCCAAGTTTATTTTAAAAATTACTCAAATTACTAATTCTAGATTTGAGGGGATTTCTTGGCACTTTGGGGGAGGTTCCTGTGCTTGGCACAGGTATAGTCTCCAAGATACAGCAGTGAAAAAGAATGCCCTTTCAGGAATTACTTTCGAGTTTCTTGGCAGCTCCAGATGCCAAGCTCCAAGAAATTATAAACCTTCTTGTAAACCTACAAGTGAGTATCTCCCATCTACATGATCTCAAGCAATTCACGCTAAACTTGTTAGTTCTCACACTTTAAACTCATCTTCACCTTGTTTGGAGAAACAGCTATGCAGAATTTAACAAACTGCTGAGCTTGGAAGTCAGAAAGTAACTCTTGGTCCCTTCCTGTCTGTTCAGTTATAAGATTACAGTAACATGATCAAACATCATTACATGTGGGGGTTTTCCATCGAAGTAAACTACTTACCAATCTTTTTAAATCAACTTCTCAAAGTGCCATTTTTCTGAACATTAACTCTATAAAGTTATTTATAGTCACTGCATCTTGACTTCAAGAACCATATCTTAATATTCGTTGTCTATAATCATTTTTCTTCTCCTTAACATTCATGGTCCAAGAACTAAGAAACGCTAAAACCAGAAATCAATGCATAGTATTTTTCTCCCAAATGGTTGGTCTTTCTTGCTATTTCACATATCCACTAATTTATTTCCACTTGGCCCCAAATACTGTTTTCTTAAAAGTACTATTACATCAGGCATACGAATACACTCAAATGTTACTTAAATATTCATATTATACTCCAAGTATTATTTTAATTATTCAAGATTGATGTTATTACGACACCCTAAAAATGTCTTCTTCTCCCTTAATGTACATTCTACCTTGTCAACAACACTCTGTAATTGAAAAGATTGTTATGAATGCTCATTGTTGAACAAATGAACCGGATGGGATCTGAAGTCATTACATTACAGCTCTGTCTCTCACATGCAGAGGGTTTATTCTGTCATTAGCAACACAGCGTAAAACCTGAATTTATAAATAAAAATCTGGCTATAAAAGTTTTTCTACGTAAAGAAATCAACGGACTTCTACCCTCTCACTCTTCCCTTCTATTTTTGTTTCCAGTATCTTTAAAGATTAACATTTAACATTATTTAAAGGTTCTCATTTAAACTGGTGACAGACATAAAGGAATGGTAACCTCATGTACTATTAATAACAGTATAAACTGGTACATTTTCTAAAGCAATCTGGAGTAGTGGTATTAAGTATGTATACTTCCTACACCAGCAGTTCCTTTCCTGATTGATTATATACCATAGGAAAGGTTTCATATAGTGTCAAAGGAGGACACTGTTGTGGAAGCAAATAGGGGCATACTATGTATACATAAGTAACACATGGTGTGTACATATACAGTATTGAGAATATCTGGTCAAAAGCAATGAACTGGGTCTACATATAGCTAAGCAGAAACATAACATTTTTAAGAGGAATGAGACTAAACCATACCCAAGCAATATTTTCATGGGTACAAGTATATAATAAAGATATTTAGATTAAAATAGGGGCTGAAAGGATCTATACTCAAGAAATCAGAATGAGAGGGCACCTAGGTGGCTCAGTCAGTTGAGTGTCTGACTCTTGATTCCAGCTCAGGTGATGATCCCAGAGTTGTGGGATCGAGCCTGGTGCGGCGCTGGGCGTGGAGACTGCTTAAGATTCTCTCTCCTCCCTCTGCCCCTCCCCTGCTCGAGCTCTCTCTCTAAATAAATAAATGAATGAAATGAAATGAAGTGAAAGAAAAGAAAAGAAAAGAAAAGAAAAGAAAAGAAAAGAAAAGAAAAGAAAAGAAAAGAAAAGAACAGGAGTTGATTATAGTAGGAGAAGAGATGGGAATGAAAAATAAAATATAGGACCTTGCACAGAGTGACAATGATAGTATGCCATGTACTTAACAGTATTTTCAATTCAATTCTATGTACAGAAAAACAAGAAACAACCAGTTAAATGGAACTATCCCTACTCAAGTACAAAAATAGGGTTTCCTAGAATTCTGGGGAAAAAATTACAGTGGGAAAAGAATTAAATTTGGTATATGCCAAAGATAAATAAAACTAAGAAAAATTTCAACAGAATTACATAGATATATTTGACAGTGTTAAACACAATAAAATTAACAAGGTCTGACTAGACTAAACTTACAGAAAGATCACACATTAGCACACAACAGAAATATCAACATTGGAGGCAAGAAGGGTAATTAGGAAGCTACCGTCAATAATCTAAAAGTTGAGTAACAAGTTCCAAAACTAAAATTTGCTATTTTCGATACATAAATAAACAGGAGTGGAATTAAGGAGTGATAAACTCACCTTGCCTAAGAACAGTTCCAAACACAGTGCTTCAAACAAGTTAAAAACTGGCCAGAAGAAACTTCTCTCTTCTTCCCTGTTTCCTTCCACTCACTCACTCACTGCCCCAGCACCAATTACACATAAGGTAGAACCGGATAGGGTCTCACTGTAACTAGGTGAAGATGTAACATCTAACCAGGAAGCAGAGGGCCACACAGAATAATGAAACATGCAGCATATTTCAGAGTGGATGGGGGTAAAGGAGGGGCATCAGCTCCCAGTGAGTCTCTCCTTGAAAGGCAGGGCCGTGCCAGATTGGAGAAGCTGAAGTCTTGTGGCAATATTAACATTAACTAACCTTTTACATTTGACACTTTCATACCATTCCGTAAAAAATTACTCTATTAGTGGATTTACAAGGGCTGTGTTCTCCTAGTTCTTAAAGCAAACTCACTATTATCTGAAGGGAGGAAGCAAAGTTGTTTCCCAGGAATGGGAACTATATACCTTTGCCTCCAACTTTCCAAAATATCAGAAAGCCCATTTCTCCACAGGTGAATATTCAATAAATGTTGACTTCTTGGCAGGCAGACAAGGAATAAGATTCCTAGAAGAATATTATAATATGTACCAAGCACTTTCAACAGCCAAGTACTATATTAAGCACTTAAGATAAATACATGTTAAAGTTCATGCCACACATGCTCTGAAATTGTGTACATAAAATATGTCATTTACATGTATATAGTTATATATAGCCAGCATGGCTCCATGTTTCTCTACAGAAATATTTATGTACACATACATAAGCACATTTTAAAATACATATGCAAATACGTGCACATAAATACATATATACACATATGTACATTTATATATCTGCATATATAGAGATATACACAAACAGATGAATATAGCTAACTATATGTGTGTATATGCGTGCATATATACACACCTATATGTATACACACACACACACACACACACACAGAGGAAGAAGATAATTTTAGTAATAATTAAGTTACTGACTGCCCACAGTACTATTTTAACTCAGTTATAAAAAAAACAAGTATCAGTTATGTAGGTGACATAACTGATGACACAGACTGTCCTTTATGTGCAAGCATTGTTTAATAATGGCATCACAACAACACATTATTGTTATCCCATTTTACATAAAAGGAAACAGGGGATCCATAGTCACAATGCTGGAGAGCAGCAAACCGGGACCTCAAACCCAGCAGTTTGATTGCGGAAAGCATCTCCAACCATATGCTACATTGGCTCTGTTCAGGAAGTGTGACTACCAACTGTATTACAAATTGCTTCCGGTAAAATACTCTTAGGCAAGTTCACTACAGCAATAAATGGGTCATGTGTAAATGAATACACCTCCTCTACCAAGATGAGCTAATAAATAGACTATTCTTTGCTTATCATTAACACACACAGATTCAAACTCCCTCCTAACAACTTATCCGGCAATGCATGGAGTACAAGCTATCAGAAGCTTTTCATTTAAAGCTGCTATTATCAGGGCACCTGGGTGGCTCTTTCGCTTAAGCATCTGACTCTTAAGTTTCAGCTCAGGTCATGATCTCCCAAGTTTGTGAGTTCCGGCCCCATATCAGCTCTGTGCTGACAGTGCAGAGTCTGCTTGGGATTCTCTCTCTCCCTCTCTTTCTGCCCCTCCCCTGCTCACTCTCTCTGTCTCTCTCTCAAAAATAAACTTTAAAAAAGTTAAAGCTGCTACTATTATATTCTATGAACAAAAAGAGGACCAAGAGACCTTAAAACAAAAGACTACCCGAAGTTTCAAGTTTTATTTGTAGCATTCACAGATCTATGATCTTTTAGTTATATAAAACTAAAAAATAGCAAAGAGGTAAAAAAATTTAAATCGTGTATAAAAGCTATGATTTAACAAAGTATATACTTTGAGTGATTTGAAGCCAAGAGACAACGCACAAAAGACTATACAAAAAGGGGGGGGGACATCTTATGATTATCAGAACTAGACTAATCCCAAAACGTAAAGGTAGTGGGGAAAACCAATTTTCAAACAGTTCACAAAAGTGGTACAAATTTAGATTCTAACAAACTCTTAACACCTCCTACATGTTGGAAAAGCCTTGCTACTACTAATAAATCAATGTTGTATACCTTTAAAGAGTTAAATACTTCTTTTTTTTTTTTAATTTTTTTTTTTTAATGTTTATTTTTGAGACAGAGAGAGACAGAGCATGAACGGGGAGAGTCAGAGAGAGGGGGAGACACAGAATCCGAAGCAGGCTCCAGGCTCTGAGCTGTCAGCACAGAGCCCGACGCGGGGCTCGAACTCACGGACTATGAGATCATGACCTGAGCTGAAGTCGGACACTTAACCGACTGAGCCACCCAGGCGCCCCAAGAGTTAAATACTTCTAAATGACACCTGTCATACAAAACAATAGATCACATTATTTTGTGAAATAATCTGTATCATGTAACATGTATCAGGCTGATACAACTTTTGTAACTAAAGGCCTGTAAAACTGTTGTTGAATAGACACCTGGAGAAAAGATCGATTGTGAGAAGACAGTTATAGGATTATAATGAAAAGTGAATATATTTTTATGACTGCACAGCAGGTCCGGCACATACTCCTGCAATGACAAATTCTCTCACACTACACATCACTGCACTTGCAAGACTAGCTTGGTGACTCTGGGTAACTTCTGTCTTCATTCCCACTATTATAAAGTACTTCAAGATGAAAACGTATACATATACTTTATAAATCTGACATCAAAGAATAAGAATACCCGCATGAAGGCCAACTAATTATAAATCTATTTTGAGTTTGAAGCACTGATCTAGATATGAAACGACCTATAAAGAACTACAAACACATAAGCTACTTCATCCTAGTAACCCAATTTTCCAAAACATATTAGCCACAGCTTCAGAGTTAACTTGGATTTAATGTTTGATTTCCTTCTTTAAGATGAATTAACAGCAAAAGTATTTAAACTGAGGATTTTACAAAAATTTGGAAATGTTCTTTGGTTTGTATTTCCACATTATATTTCTCAGAACGGATCGATAATGAAAGTTACATGTAAGAAGTCTAAGATACTTCCAAAATAAAATGTGAGATAAGGAAAAAAGTCAAATAAATTAAAGAATATCTGGTGAGTAAGAAGTTAAAAGTGATGGACACCTAAGACCAATTAGAAACTTTACACCTGCAGGGGGTGCCTGGGTGGCTCGGTAGGCTGGGCATCCGACTTAGGCTCAGGTCATGATCTCATGGTTTGTGAGTTCAAGCCCCATGTTGGGCTCTGTGCTGACAGCTCAGAGCCTGGAGCTTGCTAGGGATTCTGTGTCTCCCTCTCTTCCCCTCCTCCAATCCACTGTCTCTCTTTCAAAAAAATAAATGAACATTAAACAATTTGAAAGAAAGAAAGAAAGAAAGAAAAGAAAAGAAAAGAAAAGAAAAGAAAAGAAAAGAAAAGAAAAGAAAAGAAAACTTACACCCGCAAAATCTCTCAGAGATCTTTCCCCTCTTCTGCAAACTCTGGACCATGAAAGAAAGCAGGTGAAATGAAAGGACATAAAGTCCAGAGGGATCTGCTTCCGTGCTTAGAAATTCTTAAACACTGGCCTACCCCCAGTCTCACCTTCAGCAGTGGTCCTCAGACCTTCACAACTTGTCAAACTCTGTGGTTTACCATTTACTCACAATCAGGAAATTATTTTATTTTTCCTCTTCATTTCACGTTATCTAGTCAGTTATCAAATCCCTGCTCTCCAACCTTATTGCCATCCCTTGTTCATAGCATTCGCCTTCTGAATTACAAAAGCACAGATCTAACTGGCTCTTCACCCCTTAGTCACATATTAGATGACATATTAGTATTAGTCAGATATCAGTCACATATTAGTATAGGCAAGAGTTTATTTCTGGGCTCTCAATTCTGTCCCATTGGTCTATTTTCATACCAGTACCATACTGTTTTACTATAAGTTTGTATGACAGACTGAAATCAGGAAGGGTGATGCCTCCATTTTTGTTCTTTTTCAGGATTGCTTTGGCAATTCGGGGTCTTTTGTGGTTCCATACGAATTTCAGGATTGTTTTTTCTATTTATGTGAAAAACACCATCAGAATTTTGACAGGGATTGCACTGAAACCATAGACTCCTTGGGTAGTATGACATTTTAACAATATTGATTCTTCCATTTAACCAACATGATATGCTTCCCATTTGTTTGTCTTCAATTTCTTTCATTGTTCAAATATTCACCTCTTTGGTTAAATTACCCCTAAGTATTTTAAAGTTTATGATGCTATTTTATTTTATTTTTTTTTAATTTTTTTTTCAACGTTTTTTATTTATTTTTGGGACAGAGAGAGACAGAGCATGAACGGGGGAGGGGCAGAGAGAGAGGGAGACACAGAATCGGAAACAGGCTCCAGGCTCCGAGCCATCAGCCCAGAGCCTGACGCGGGGCTCGAACTCACGGACCGCGAGATCGTGACCTGGCTGAAGTCGGACCCTTAACCGACTGCGCCACCCAGGCGCCCCTATGATGCTATTTTAAATAAGATTGTTTAATTTCTTTTTAGATGCTTTGTTGTTAGTGCATAGAAATGCAAATTTCTGTAAGTTGATTTGTATCCTGCAATTTTATTGAATCCAATTCTAACAGTTTTTTGGTGAAGTCTTTAGAATATTCCATATATAAGATCATATCATCTGCAAACAAACAAATTTACTTCTTCCTTTTATCTTTTTTTGCCTAACTGTTCTACTAGGACAATGTTGAACAGGAGTGGTAAGAGTAGGCACCCTAATCTTAGAAGAGAAGTGTTTAGCTTTTCATTGCAGAGTATGATGTGAGCCATGGTCTTATTTTACATGGCCTTATTATTTTGAGGCACATTCCCTCTATATCCACTTTGTCCAGAGGTTTCAATCATGAAAGGAGGTTGTACTTTGGTAAGTGCTTTTTCTTTATCTATTCAGATGATCATATGATTTTTATTTTTCATTCCATTAATGTGATATATCACATTTCTTGATTTGTTTATGTTGAAAGATCCTTGCATCCCGGGGATAAATCTTACTTGATTACAGCATATGATCCTTTTAATGTGGTACTAAAAGCAGTTGCCTAATATTTTGTCAAGATCTTTTGCGTCTATATTCAGGAAGGATACTGGCCTGTTTTCTTGTAGCATCCTCATCTGGCTTTGATATCAGGGTAATGTTGGCCTTGCAAAATGAGTTTAAGAGTGTTTCTTCTTCTTCAATTTTTGTGAAGAGTTTGAGAAGGATCCTTCCTCATATGTTTAGAAATCACCAGGAAACTATCTGGTACTAGGCTTTTCTTTGTTGGGATTCAATCTCCTTACTTTAGGACTAGATTTTTCTATTTCTTCATGATTCAGTCTTAGTAGGCTGTATGTTTCTAGGAATTTATCCATTTCTTCTAGGCTACCTAAATTGTTAGCATATAATCATTCACAGTAATCTCTTATGATCCTTTATATTTCTTTGGTATAGTTGTAATGTCCCCTTTCATTTCTGATGTTATTTACTTGATCCTTCTCCTTCTTCTAGTCTAGCTAATAGTTTGTTCCATCTGTCAAAAAAACCAGCTCTTAGTTTCATTGATATTTCCTATTGTCTTTGGTATTTCCTTCTTTCTACTAACTTTGGGTTTAGTTTGTTCTTCTTCTAGTTCTTTGATTTATAAAGTGAGGTTATTTCAGATCTTTCAGGTTTCTCCATATAGGCATTTGTCACTGTAAATTTTCCTCTGCTTTTGCTGCATCCCATAAATTTTGGTATATGCTGTGACTTCATCTTTGTTTGTTTCAAACTACTTCTTCAGTTCCCTTCTGATCTCTTCTTTGATCCACTGGTTATTCAGGAGTGTGTAGTCTAATATCCACATATTTGTGAATTTTCCAGGTTTCCTTCCTGTTACTGATTTCTAGTTTCATACCACTGTGGTCTGAATAGATAATGGGTATGATTTCAACCTTCTTAAATTTGCTAAGACTTGTTTGGTGACCTAACATATGGTCTATCCCGGCAAATGATACACATGTGCTTGAGAAGGATGTATATTCTGCTGTTGTTAGATGTAATGGTATATATATATTATATATAGATACATATTTTAAGTATATATTATATATACAATATATATATTATATATATAAAACATTGGTTCAAATCCAATGTTTCCTCATTGATTTCTGCCTGGATGATCTATTCATTATTGAAAGTGGAGTACTGAAGTTCCTACTATATTATACTATTTCTCCTTTCATATCTGTTAGCATATGCTTAATATATTTGGGTGCTCCAATGTTGGGGTCATATGGATTTACAACTGTTATATCCCATAAAGATATAATCCCTTTATCATCATACAATGGCCTTCTTTACCTTGTGTTACAGCTTTTGAGTTAAAATCTACTTTGACATAAGTACAGCTATCCCTACTCTCTTTTGGTTTCCACTTGCATGGAGTATCTTTTTCCCACTCTTCCCTTTGAGCCTATGTGTATCCTTGAAGCTAAAGAGAGTCTCTTGTAGGCAAAATATATTTGCATTTTGTTTTCTTTTCCATTCAGTCATTCTATACTTTTTGATTGGAGAATTTAATCCATATTTAAAAAATTGTTTTTAATGTTTATTTATTTTTGAGAGAGAGAGAGAGCAGGGGAGGGGCAGAGAGAGAGGGAGACACAGAATCCGAAGCAGGCTCCAGGCTCTGAGCTGTCAGCCCAGAGCCTGACACGGGGCTCAAACTCATGAGCTGTTGAGATCATGACCTGAGCCAAAGTCGGATGCTTAATGGATTGAGCCACCCAGGTGCCCCTTAATCCATATTTTTGAATATATATTTGTGGAACAGAAGAAAGGGCAAAGAGGAGCAGTGGAGCAGAAGAACGCAGAGAGAAGAGAAAGAGAACAGAAAGAAATGGTAAAGAAAAAGAAGTGAAGATATTTAACAGGGTATGCTACTGAGAATGAAGTTAGAAAAGTAGGTATGGCTCACAACTACTGTGATTCCACTTCTATTAGGTACCCAAAACAGTCCAATTCAGAGAGACAGAAAGCAGAATGGTGGTTGCCGGGGGCTGGCAGAGGGGGATGGGGAGTTGCAATAGGTACAGAGTATTAGCTTTGCAGGATGAAAGAGTTCTGGGGATGAATGGTGGTGATGGTAGCACAAGTGAATGTTAATACTATTGAACTATATACTTAAAAATGGTGTACATAATTTTAAAAAAATCCTATGTCTGTTTTCTAGCCAAGAGGTAACAGTGGCTTGGTCTAGATTAAGAGCAGAGAAGATGCAACTGATTGGATCATGAGAAGAGGACAGACTGGAACTATATTTTGAACATAAGGATGAGCAGGTCTTGGTGACTGACTGGAGGCTCAAAGAGAAATACACCCAAGATAATTTCCAAATTACTGACATAAGTAATTAGGTGGATAATGTTGCCAACTGTAAAGGAGAATACAGAGAAACAATTCAAATTTGTACATGTTCAGCTTGAGAAACTTTTCATACATCCAAATGAAAGTGAGTCGATGAGTGTATAAATGGGTCTTGAGCTCAGAACAGATGTCTGGCCTGGAGATGCAAATCAGACAGTCCTCAGCATTTAAATGATATTTGAAGCTGGCAAGCTGATGACATTACATAGGAAGAGAGTGGGGGGAAGGGGGGGAGAAGGCCTGAAATCCAGGCTTGAAGGATCTAGTTATGAGGAACTTTTACATTTGGAGAAAAGACAAGAAATTCCCACAGTAGAATGAGAAAGAGAAGCCATATATACAAAATAAAAACAAGTAAAGTATGATAAATCAAAAGCTTAGGGAAGAAAATATTATAGAAAAGGAAACCTGTTAAAATATACAATGATCATGATAATAATAGAAGGCATTCACTAAATGACTACAATGTTCCTAGGACTGTTATAAGCACTGTAAAGGTAATGATTGATTCATTTCTCACAACACCCTATGAAAAAATTTATCTTTTTTTTTTTTTTTTTTTTTTTTTTTTACAGCTGAACACTTTAAGGCTTAGAGAAAGCAAGTTAACTCGTTGACAGCTATATATCTAGCAAACTAGGCAGAACCCAGAACCTGAATTCTTACTCACTACGTGATACTCACTCTGTAAGTATCCATAGTCTTAGCAACAGAGAGAATGGTGACGTTAGCCAAGTAGAATTAAATGGAATGATGGAGGCAGAAGCCAGACTGGAGTGCACTGAAGAGTAAATGGAAAGTGATGAACTAAAGGTAATAGGAATAAACAACTCTTAAGAAACATGTCTCTAAGAAAGATGAAAGATAGGGTGGTCACTGGAAGGGCATTCAGCGTATAGAAAGTTTCACTGTTGCTGAACTTGCTACTAAGGGCAAGAAAGCATACTCAAGTATCCAGACAGATCAGGCAGATAATTTACACAACAATAAGGACAACCAATACTTCTACACACTTATAGCGCACCAGGTATTCTTCTAAATATTTCTTATTATTAGCATGTGTGATGCCAACAACAGCTACTTAGCCCCATTTCACGGATAAGAAAACTGATATACCAAAAGGTCTGCAAGTTGGGAAAGTCAAACAGCTGGCTAGGATTCAAACCTCAGCAAACTTGTTCCTGAACAAGTACCTTCTATCAGAGAAAGGGCCAAAAAAGTGCATGTGATATGAGAGCTTTGGTGAACTGAACAGCAAATGCACCCTCAAGAGGGATCTATGGCTCCAACAATAGCCAAACACTGTCTGTGAGATGGAAATGTCCTATGTTCTGTCCAAGGCAGTAGCCATCAGCCTTGAGTGAGTATTGAGCATTTGAAATAAGGTGGAATGACCGAGAGGGAACTCTAAATTTTCTCTCACTATAATTAAATTTAAAAAGACACATGCGGCTAGTGGCTATTATAATAGATAGTACAACTCCAGAAAATTGTTTATGAATAGCCTAATTTTTTTAAGGACAAGCCAGAAATAAATATTTTAATGTGAATTCTTCTCATTTTAAAATGTTGATTCCCTTAAAAAAAAAAAACAAAACAAAACTACTTATCATACAATCCAAATGTACCTTAAGAGAATACCTATATAATTTTCACAAGTTATAATGGAATTTACAGTAACAGAATAAGGTATACCTACATGTTTCAACATGTGTATCTCAAAAACAATGTTTACAACAAAGTTGCAGAATGAAAAGTACCATCAATACCATTTGTATGAAGTTTAAACATATGCACAGCACTACTTAAATATACATACAGTATTAAAAAGCCATATATACAGTATAAAAGTATAAAGGCATTCAGGGGAGGGGCACCTGGGTGGTTCAGTTGGTTAAGCATCTGACTTTGGCTCAAGTCATGATCTCACGGTTAGTGAGTTTGAGCCCTGCAGCCCCAGCTGTGCCTAGAGCTTGCTTGGGATTCTGTGTCTCCCTCTCTCTGCCCCCACCCACCCCACCCCCCATACTTGCGCTCTTTCTCTCTCAAAAATAAATAAACTTTAAAAAAAAAATAAAGGCATTCATAGGAATTGTAACACCAATGTGCTGGTTACCTCTAGGGTGAGAGATATAAATTTGATCAGAGAGAGTGTATTAGTCTCTTACTGCTGCTGTAACAAACTAACATAAACTTGGCTTAAAACAATACAAATTTATTACCATACACATGTATAGGCTGAAAGTCCAACATGGGTCTTGGTGGGCTAAAATCAAGGTGCTAGTAGGACTGTATTCTTTCCTGGAGGCTGTAAGGGAGAATCAGTTTCCTTGCCTTTTCCAGTTTATAGAGGCAACCACCACACTTCTTTGCTCATAAACCTCTTCTATCTTCCAGACAAGAAATGTAGGTGAAGTCCTTCTCATTACCACATCACTCTGATCTTGCTTCTGTTGTCACACCCCTAACACTTGTACCTCCGTCTTCCACTTTTAAGTACTATCGTGATTACACTGGGCCCACCCAAATTATCCAGAATAATCTTCCTATTTTACAGTCAGCTGATTAGAAACTTTAATTCAATCTTTAATTCAAACTTTAATTTCCCTTTGCCATGTAACTTAACATATCCAAATGTTCCAGGGATAAGGACAGGATTATCTTTGGTAGGCGAGATTTATTCTCCCTCCCACAGAAGAGTACACAAGGAACTTTAATTTTGTAATGTTTTGTTCCTTAAGTAGACAAAGGAGTTCATTATGTTTTTTATTATATCTCCCTATATGCCTCAAATATGTTTAAAAGCTTTTGATGTGAAATTTCCTTGTAAGGTAAGTTTTCCAAACTTTCATAGGGTCTTAAAATTTTAAAGAGATCGATCAGGAGCAGTAGGAGGTAAAGGGAGAAAAATATGGAAAAATCAAGGCGTTGGCTCTGCTTCAACCTAACCAGACCTTTTTATTGCCTTTTACTTTTCTTTAATTTAATTTTTTATTTTTTTAAATTTACATCCAAATTAGCATATAGTGAAACAATGATTTCAGGAGTAGATTCCTTAATGCCCCTTACCCAGTTAGCCCATCCCCCCACCCACAACCCCTCCAGTAACCTTCAGTTTGTTCTCTATATTTAGGAGTCTCTTCTGTTTTGTCTCCCTCCCTGTTTTCATATTATTTTTGTTTCCCTTCCCTTATGTTCATCTGTTTTGTCTCTTAAAGTCCTCATAGGAGTGAAGTCATATGATTTTTGTCTTTCTCTAATTTCACTTAGCATAATACCCTCCAGTTCCATCCACGTAGTTGCAAATGGCAAGATGTCATTCTTTTTGATTGCCAAGTAATACTCCATTGTGTATGTGTGTGTGTGTGTGTGTGTATATATATATATATATATATATACACCACACCTTCTTTATTCATTCATCCATCAATGGACATTTGGGCTCTTACCATACTCTGGCTATTGTTGATAGTGCTGCTATAAACATGGGGGTGCACGTGTCCCTTCGAAACAGCACACCTGTATCCCTTGGATAAATGCCTAGTAGTGCAACTGCTGGGTCGTGGGGTAGTTCTATTTTTAGTTTTTTGAGGAACCTCTATACTGTTTTCCAGAGTGGCTGCACCAGCTTGCATTCCCATTGCCTTTTACTTTTCTACATAACCTTTCATTTGAAAAGAAAAAAAAAAAAAGGATTCCAATTATTTAAACAAAAAAAGAGAATATAAATGCCATGTGACTCTAAGAAAAACTGTAATAAAATAAAATTAACTTACTTACATGGTATAAAAAGTAAATAATTAACAAGCTAGTCCTACAACGAGGCTACTGATGAGCTGAGTGATGCTTTGGGTAACATTGCAGGGCTAAGGAGACAGAACTTATGTTCAGTCCAAGGATCGCTGAAGCCAAGGAGAAAGAAGAAAAGGACACAAGGAAATGCCCATGCACATCGGTTAAGACCGTAAAGAGCAGTATTCTAAAAGTAATGAGTATGAACAAGAAGTTTACTGACTCACGGGGACTGCAACTCAGCTTCCAATATCAAAGACTGAAAACAGAATAATGTAGTCCTAGATTGCTAGTACCTTCAGGTACTAATGAAAGTGGACATTGTTGAAAGACGCCATCTCCTACGTATAAGTTTCTTCTAAAGAACAATTTCAAGTACGATGTCTACACTCGTAAAAAAATAAGTAACCAGGCGTATGAGGAGACAAGACAACTAGCAGAAACTGCAAACCATAGAAACAGACTCATAAGGCTCCGGATGGTCTCTGAAGTCTCTAACCGTGCAAACAATGTTTAAGATAACAAAAGACGGAGAATTCTGAGAGTCTCAAAGCCCAAGAATAGGACACTACAGATTTCTGAGGAGAAAACAAATCATAAAGCTGAAAAAATAAGTGCATTTAAGAACACAATGGATGGATTTAAAGGCACAGTAAGCACAGCAGAAGGGATTATTCATGAATTGGAAGAGGTATCATAGGAAAATATTCAAAATAAAGACTGGAATGATAAAATGAAAACCACGAAGGAGAGGATAAGAGACATGGATAATACAGATGAGAAGGGCTAACATAACTAAGTCCCATCAGGAGAGGGGAGAGAATAAGGGGGAGGGGGCACAAATACTATTTAAAGAGACAATGGCTGAGAATTTTCTGAAACAAATGACAGCAAATTACAGATTCAAGAAGCATTATCAATCACAGTAGCATAAGCAAAAAGGGTATTCTTCAGGTAGTAAGAAAATGATCCAAAAAGGAAGTACAATAATGCAGGAAAGATTGAGAAATGGTAAAGATAATAGTACTTCTAAATGAATATTGACTGTATACAATAATGATAGTATCTTGTAGGGTATTAAACACACAGAATTAAAAGATACAACAACATGGTCAAATTAAGACAGGGTCGGGAGGAGTAAATGGATTTGAAACATTGTAATATTCTTTGTTTGGAAAAAGAGTAAACGCGCCAATTAATATTATACATTGATGAGTCAAAATGCATGTTTTAATATCTAGCATAACCATTAAGGAATACCAAGAGGGTAGAACTTCTAAGTTAATAAAGTGAGCCTCCTGCTAGACACTTGCAGATACTATAATCAGACAGGAAATGGAAAAACAATAGTTCTGTCACACTGCTAAGAAAGGGAAGGAAAAAAAATAAAAGTCAGTAAGTAAGGTGAGGTGATGGAGAATATGCTATTTTATCCTCAAACTCAAGAGGAGACATTTCTCTAAATAGTAAAGGGCAACCCTGCAAACTCCGTGTTAATACTGGTGCTATAAAAACCTTAAACCCTACCCCTGTTACAGAACTTCTGCCTCGGAGCTGACAAACTACTCTGCTGACGGCATCTGCAGTAACCCTCAGACATTCTCACGTACCACTACTCTCAACTCATTGGCAGACCTCTGACAAAGGAGTATTTTTTTCCTCCTTTTTGATGTCACTCCGAGTGATTTCATAGGGAAAGACCTACTGTGCAAAAGGAATTACCATATGAAGTGCTCTCCTAATAGTTCTTTCCTCAAAATCCTTGAGGTCTTCCTTTTCCATCGGGTCATAGCTAATTTGGACACGGATTTACTGGCATCCCTTTATTTAAATCAAACCCAACTTGAACATCCCTAGGAAGTATGCCTCTTGCAAAAAACAAAAATTTTACTGACATCGGCAGATTGATTGGGGCTGAACCCATCGAGACTAAACTGACCCATCCAAATACGTACCCACATTTGGACAGTACTCCCTAAAGCAGCAGCTAAAAGAAGGGCTAAAAACAACTGAGTACCTTACAGGGAAAGGACTCACTGTACTTCACACGAATCCTTGTAATATTCCCATCTTCGTGATTCAAAAATATGAAACAGAATATTCACCTCCCCCACCTACCTCATTTATAAACAGAACCAAACCAACAGAGTATTTTACCTTCACTGCCCCCTGCCACTTACAGATCTGTGTCTTTCTGCAGTGTTTCTTTAGATCAAAACAGTCAATACTTGTTCGTCTTGGGAAAATCAACAGTACATCTGGACATTTATGCCCTAGGTATATACTGGGGCACCCTCCAATTTTGCAGTAAGTCCTCAACCTGTACCTCAAGGATCTTAAATTTCCCTGGATTTCTACCCTAGTCTAATATGTGGATGATCTTTTGTCATGTTTGAAAGATGAGGTAAGCCCCAAGGCTGATTGCATTTTTTCTGTTGTATCTCAGAAAGGACATAGATTTCCAAAGAGAAGTTATGACTTTATTAAAGTACACTAACTAGCACATCATTTATCCAAAGGAGATAAATCCCTTATTCTTGACAGATTATAAATTGTTCAAAACTTTCCAAGAAACTAAGAGACAATTACAAAGATTCCTAGATATCACTGACCACTGCAGGCAATGGGTTCCCACTTTTCCGTGACAGTATGATTATTTGACAATTTAACCAAGACCTCCTCAATAACCAAAGCTCTTCCCTGGAAACCTAAACACGTACAGATCTTTTGTTAGATAAAAAAGAGCACTTCAGTCACTTCCTACTCTGAGTTAGTTATCATAAAATTTTCTATCTATTCATCCATGAGAGATCTGAACAAGCCCTTAGTGTTCTGACTTCACTTGATGAGAATCATCAGAGATCAAGAGGTTACTAAAGTTTCTCTTGACCCCGTGGTAAAAGATTACCCAGTTGGTCTAAAAATAGCCACAGTAAAGCTTTTGTCCACTTAATTTAAGGATCTTCTTCTAACCCCAAGGTCCTTCATACTGTACAATCTTTGTTGCTCACTGCAAAGACAGAACATGTCTCAGCAAGGAGGCTTAGCTCCTATAAAATCCTATTGCTTTACCCTTCACATATTTCCATTCATGGTAATACTCAAGGGGTCAGTAAACTATGGCCCACGAGCCAAATTCAGCCCACAGCATGGCCTATCGGCTAAGAATGATTTTTATACTGTTAAATTATTATTAAAGAAAAGAAAAGAAAAAGAATACACAACAGAGACTGTTATATGGCCCACAAAGCCCAAAACATTTACTATCTGACCCTTTACAGGAAAAGTTTGCTGATCTCTGCTACTTTCTCCTCCCTAAAAAAGGAGAAACTACTCTCTACTGGCAAACCATGCCCTAAATAGACTTACAGAAACTCCCCTAGAAAATTCAGACTTAATCTTCACTGTTGATGGGTCAATCTTAAGAACAAAACAAGTAAATAGTAGGCAGAATATGCTGCAACAGATCTCAAACTCACCCCTAGAATGTGACTCCTTTGCTAGAGGCAAGACACACCTAACTGGCAGAATTCCCCATGAATTCACCAGAGTTTGCTAGGTAGTGAACAGGTTAATTGGCATTAACAGGGTTAATACACGTAAGTTCAGAGCACATCTGCTTTTGAGGTAGTCCATAATTGTGGAATGCCTCGGAAATCGTGAGAGCTCTTGACTTCAGCATTAACGTTTCCTAAAAAGGTAACTATTATAAAGACAGAAGCGCATTTAAAACAGAGGTAACACAAAGATTAAAGAATGTGCCCTGGCTGATTGCTATGGTAGATAGGTATCTCTTACCAAGATTTTAGCCCTCATGATACGAAAAGTCCATTTGCACGATGCCAGCAATTATCTCCAGAGTTGGAAAAAGAAGGGTTTTAGGGAGAAATCTGAGTAAGTACCCAAGTTAGCTTCTGGTGTTCTCAGGACAGTTCCTCTGTGGCATCAGAGGTCCACAAATGAAACCTGGGAAAAATTTTACATAAAATTATATACTATGTTAAGGACAAATTGGTTAGAGAACTCAGTTCTCTTAACAGTTTAGGAAAGTGGGTAAACTTTAGTAAAATTGCTGAGCATGTTACAGTTTATGTCTCACCAGTATAATCCCTGCTTAAAACAGGAAATGTGGGGACACCTTGGTGTCTCAGTCAGTTAAGTGTCCCACTCTAGATCCTGGCTCAGGTCACGATCTCATAGTTTGTGGGAATGAGCCCTGCATTGGGCTCTGCGCTGACAGCATGGAGCCTGCTTGAGATTCTCTCCCTCTATCTCTCTGCCCCTCCTCTGCTCCTGTGCACTTTCTCTCCCTCCCTCTCTCCCAAAATAAAGAAATAAGTAAACATTAAAAACAACAGCAGTACACGTGAAGCATGGACAAGAGTCTAAACCTCAAGGTCTCTTTGAACACCCCCAAATGGTTTTCATACAAGGGTTTTGAATATGTTGTGATCATCGTTTGCTTATTCTTGGGGTAGACAGAAGCCCTTCCTTGTTGGAAATCTGTATCTCAAAGAGTAGCAAAAACCTTACTCAACTATGTGTTCCCAACCTCAGAAATTCCAACTTTCTCTCTGATGAGAGGTACCCATTTGCTGATACTATTATTAAAGAGTTTTTAAAGCCCTTCCACTTACTCAGAAATGTCACTGTCCAATCTTCAAGAAAGGTTCTGAAACTAGTATTAGCAAAAGTCTTAGAGTCTCTCCAACTTCCACAGCCTAAGATACTGCCACTGGTTTTAACGACAATGAAATCAATTCCTTCTGGAGCTTGACCACTCCCCAATTATGAGTTATTACACACCAGCCCATACGTTTAAGAATGTTAACTCTGATACTAGACCTACACTATTGCAAGCAGACATAGCCAAATACTGTCTGCCAGGGATTCATGCAATATACCCAGTCTTAACATTAATAGGTACAAGCAGCAGGGCGCCTGAATATGACAGTCGGTTAAGTGTCTGACTTTGGCTCAGGTCGTGATCTCACAGTTCGTGGTTTCAAGCCCCACGTCAGGCTCTGTGCTGACAGCTCAGAGCCTGGAACCTGCTTTGGATTCTGTGTCTCCCTCTCTCTCTGCTCCTCCCCCACTCATGCTCTATCTCTGTCTCTCAAAAATAAATAAACATTAAAAAAAATTTTTTTTTAAGGCTTATGTCAGTGTTGAATTGCTGCAAGACAGTTGCACCCAGAGAACTTGAACTGAAGATTCTTATGAGTCTTCTAGCAGCAAAAGGTCTTTGGAAGGAGAGAGCTTCAGCTAAAGACCTTTACACCAAGATCCACAGAATAGTGACTGTCATGCTCTAATCTCTATTACTCTGCTCTTCATTTTCCTAGTTGTCTTTTTTCTTCTTTTGCTGTTAAGGTTACTTTTAACTATGTTACCCATAAGGACCCTATTCTTAAAATTGGCTTTTCCATAGTTACTCCCTCTTATGAGCCCAAAACCTGGCTAAAACTGACTCATGATTTGACTAAGGCATACAATCAAACAGACCACCTTAGTCAATTCCGGTTGCTATAACAAAAATACCATAGTCTAGGTGGCTTATAAACAACAGAGATTTATTTCTCACAGTACTGGAAGCTGGGAAGCCCAAGATCAAGGTGCTGGCAGATTCAGTGTCTGCTGGGGGCCTGCCTCCCATAAACAGCTATCTTCCAGCTGTGTCCTCACATGGCAGAAGAGATGACTGAGCTCTCTAGGGTCTCTTTCAGGAGGGCACTAATCCCATTCGTGAGGTCTTGCCCCCATAACCTAAGCATCTTTCAAAGGACCCACTTCTAAATGTGAAGGCATTTGGGACTAGGTTTTAACGTATAAATTTAGGGAGGACACAAGCATTCAGTCTATAGCATCAACTATATACAGTTTATACAGTTTCCTTTGGTACCCACACAGCTTCCCTTGGTACAAGTTTCTTGTAATGAATCAACTGGTGTTCTGGGCAAGAGTACCTAGACTCAACTGTTAAGTAACCTTTTAAATGGCCGGTCCCACAGCAGGCCATCTATCCTACTGTACACGGGATAGGAGGTTCCTATCTCCACCAAAACCATATTCAGGGATCTTTCATGGGAGCTAGCTTCTGTAACTTAACTTTCCCAGAAACAGGTCTTGGAAAAAGAAGACCTCACAGTGAAGACAGTCTGCTTAAATTCAACCCCAAGTTCCTCCACTTTATTTTTTTTATTAATTTTATTTTATTTTATTTTTTTTTAATTTTTTTTTTCCAACGTTTTTTATTTATTTTTGGGACAGAGAGAGACAGAGCATGAACGGGGGAGGGGCAGAGAGAGAGGGAGACACAGAGTCGGAAACAGGCTCCAGGCTCCGAGCCATCAGCCCAGAGCCTGACGCGGGGCTCGAACTCACGGACCGCGAGATCGTGACCTGGCTGAAGTCGGACGCTTAACCGACTGCGCCACCCAGGCGCCCCTTAATTTTATTTTTTTAATTTACATCCAAATTAGTTAGCATAGAGTGCAACAATGATTTCAGGAGTAGATTCCTTAGTGCCCCTTACCCATTTAGCCCCTCCCCCTCCCCCCACTCCCTCCAGTAACCCTCTGTTTGTTCTCCATATTTATGAGTCTCTTATGCTTTGTCCCCCTCCCTGTTTTTATATTATTGTTTGCCTTCCCTTATGTTCATCTGTTTTGTCTCTTAAAAGTCCTCACATGAGTGAAGTCACATGATATTCGTCTTTCTCTGACTAATTTCACTTAGCCTAATACCTTCCGGTTCCATCCAAATTGCTGCCAATGGCAGGATTTCATTCTTTCTCATTGCCAAGTAGTATTCCATTGTATACATAAACCACATCTTCTTTATCCATTCATCCATCAATGGACATCTGGGCTCTTTCCATACTTTGGCTATTGTCAATAGTGCTGCTATAAACATTGGGGTGCATGTGTCCCTTCAAAACAACACACCTGTATCCCCTGGATAGATACCTAGTAGTGCAATTGCTGGGTCCTAGGGTAGTTCTATTTTTAGTTTTTTTGAGGCACCTCCATACTGTTTTCCAGAGTGGCTGCACCAGCTTCGCATTCCTACAAATTCCTCCACTTTAGAGCTACCTGATGATATTGACACTACAAATTTCATTACCTGGTAATAGATCACTCTTGTTAAGTGCCATCAAAATGTTACAGTACTCTGAAACAACTCTGATGGGGGTAACACAGATCATCAGGTGTTTCCTAAAGACTAATACTGAATGTATAGCATAAAAGTCTATGGGTTACCACTTACCAACCAGTCACCAATGTCAAGGATTTGTGACCTTGGTAAACTGATGCCTCTCTTCAGGGATCTCACCCAAAGCCCATTTTGGCCCATCAGCTTGCCCTCTTGGAAACCATTTGAGAATCTAATTCTCTAATCATTCAAAGGGATTCCGAATTACTTACCTCACATCAAGCTTTTTCACTTCCAGCTTTAGAAGATGCCTATTAAGTAATGGGGAATTCTACGTACTAAGGTTCAGAGCAAAAGAATGAGACAATGCAAACAAGACCAAAGAACTCTTTGTCCCAGAGGCTTGTAAAACAAGGTAGGTAGTAGTTTTGAAAAAAGCTACTTTAGATATAATACTGGTTTGTCTTGGGATAAATGGCATGCTTACAACATTTTAGCCCCTTCAGTCCTCTCTGGGATCTTTACTATTATTACAGAGACTGGAAAAGCAAAGGAAATAATCATAAATTTGATAATTTTGTCAATAACCACACATCTGATTTAGTGGGCTCTTTTGGATGAAGTGGTTTAATTTTGGCTTAATTTCTTGCCTTAATTTTGGCACTCCTGGCTCCTGCAGACTGCAGACTCTGATATAATCCTTTTCTTAGAATTTGTGTTGCAGTGCCTAGGCGTGACCTTCAGAGTATTAAATGTTGCTGCATAGCCACAGTCCAGCCAAATGACCCCAAAATGACCATGTAACAGGAGGAGAGGAAACTCTGATTCTTACAAAGACTAAAGTGACCATCTTCCCCTTTCACACCCCCACCCCCAGTTTATTTCATCATAACACCTCATAGAGTGATAAAGATCTGGACTGATCATATTTCCAGACATTCATGGGAAGGGGATCTGAGAACCAAAGCCACCTAAAACCACACACTGTCTACATTAACATGGCTTTACTATTTGACTTAATACAGCTTTACTAATCCAGGAACTCTTACCCAGCAAAATAAGTTATAAATAACCTTGTTTGTTTCAGGTCCCCAAGATACACTTATCCAAAAAACAAATCCCCTTCCCAGGATAATAAGTCACCCAACTAAGCTTATCAAAGACTTGATCAGAAACTCTTACTTAGTGCCATTATCTTTGCCTTATCCCATTCAGGCTTTTGCAGTGAAAGATCTATATTAAAGCAGACCCCAACATCCTCATAAATACCCTTCCTGTTTCTGAGACACTACTAAAATTCCATAAAGACAGAAGACTCCCTTACTATAGCAGTAAACTAGGCTTTGCTTTATTAATAAGATATTTTGGTCATCTTTTGGGGAAGCCCATGAGAAAAGTTGTACTGATACGGAAATCTAGGGGGTCCGTAAAAAAATGGCCTATTCCCTACCTGATCTTTTCATAAGCAAGCATCTGCTTCTACAGGCAAATGTTTTACTGCTTTATGCTTAAGTATGAATTGGCTGCTGAGAATCACCACACTTAAGGAAAGCCTCTAATAAGGAGAGACCAAAATAGCTCGGAAGAAACAAAGACAAAGCACCAACGAGAAGAGAAATTAAAACATCTATACTATCACAAAGACATTAGCTATTGTATCCATAAAACATAAACAAGTTTATATAAAAATATTCAGATGACAGGGGCGCCTGGGTGGCTCAGTCTGCTGAGCTTCTGACTTTGGCTCAGGTCATGATCTCATGGTCCATGAGTTTGAGCCCCACGTTGGGCTCTGTGCTGACAGCTTGGAGCCTGGAGCCTGTTTTGGATTCTGTCTCCCTCTCTCTCTGCCTCTCCCCCACACACTTGCATGCACGCTCTCTCGCTCTCTCTCTCTCAAAAATAAACATTTAAAAAATTTTTTGAATAAAAATAAAAAAATAAAACAAAATAAAAATGTTCAGATGACAGAAATAAATATGAAAGCAGAATAAAAAATTAACTGGAAAGGCTGAAAGATAAAGTTGAAAATCAAAATCCAAAAAAAGAGAACAAAGTAAATGTAAAGAGAAATTATCAAATAGTTAACATTTTATACAACTGAAAGATGTGTTTGCTAACTGAAAGCTCCCTTCCCACATCTCTATACTCTCAGCATAAAAGACCCAGAAATGTATATACTCATAAAAGTTAAAGAAACAGAAGTTTAAAAAGCAGATCTTAAAAGCTTTCAAAAATAAAAAGAAGTTATATACAGGGATCAAGAGTCTGAATGGCATTGGACAACACTGAATGGCATTCAACAACACTGAAGTTAGAAGATAACAATATATTCAACATTCTGGTGTGTGTGTTTTTCTTAATTTCCAACCTAGAATTCCATATCCAGCCAAAGTATCACTGTTAGCTTCTTCCCATATCCATAATTTTCTTCCTTTTATTATCAGAGCCCCACCAAGCATAGCTGAGCACATATCCACCTAACTAAATATACTAGATTTTCCTGTTTCCCTTGTACCTACTAATAGGTGTGGCTACATGACAACCTCGTGGCCACTGACATATGAGCAAAAGTAATATGGGCAGCTTCCAGTTCATGCCCTTAAAACAAATCTGCATGCCCTCCACTTCCTCTTTCCTCCTTCTCAAGGATGGAGTAAGACAGGGTAATAAGCCATCTTTGAGCATATAGATAAAGACAGCACACGTGCTGCTGAAGCAAGCACTGAGCATATAGATAAACCACAGAGAAGTTCTTAGTATGTACACGAATCACCTAGGAATCTTGTTAAAATGGAGATTCTGACTCAGTAGGTCTGGGCTGGGCCTGAGATTCTGCATTTTTAACAAGCTCCCATATGTTGCTGCTGTTTCCGGGAATCATACTTAGAGTTCCAAGGCCCAAGAGTAGAGAATGATGTAACAAGAAAGAAGGCACCTGGGTCTCTAGAAAACTCCAGGAAAATCCACTCTATCTTCGCTCAACTCTTGACCAGCTCAGTAAAAAAAGAGAAATAAACATCTTTATTAAGCCACTGATATACCACTAAAAAACAAAACAAAACCAAAAACTGACAATGGTGTACTTAGTTGTCTAATAATATTTCTGCCAAAAAGTCAGTGATTTATAATTTGCATTAAAATAAACATAAAATCTTGTCCAAGGAATACTCTTATAAACCTTAAGATTAGACTATATGACAACTTAAATGTTCTAAACTAAGTCTGCTGAATACATTACTTTATATCCTCATGACTAAATAGGAAATAATACAGCTTCACTCCAGACATTTTGAAATGTTAACAAGTCATTTATCTACCACTCAGAAAGAATACCTTGGCTGTTCACTTCCAGTCTGAATTTATGTTTGTCTTTTTTTAAATGTTTATTTATTTTGAGGGGTGTGGGAGAGCGAGCAGGAGGAGGAGCAGAGAGAGAGAGGAAGAGAGAGAATCCAAAGCAGACTCCACACTGTCAGTGCAGAGCCCAACGCAGGGCTCGAACCTACCAACTGAGAGACCATGACCCGAGCTGAAATCAAGAGTCAGATGCTAACTGACTGAGCTACCCAGGTGCCCCTATGTTTGTCTTTCTATATGTGTTCATTTAAACATTTTATATATGATTTTTTTATTTTCCAGAATTTCAACAAACACATTACATTTGATATGAGAGAGGGACAGAGACAGAGACAGAGAGGCAAACCAAGAAACAGGCAAACCAGGAAACACTCTTAACTATAGAGAACAAACTGAGGGTTACTGGAGGGGAAGTGGGTAGAGTGATGGGCTAAATGGGTGGCAGATTAAGGAGTACACTTGTAGTGATGAGCCCCGGGTGATGTCTGGATGTGGTGAAGCACTATATTGTACACCTGAAACTAAAACAACACTGTAAGCTAACTAACTGGAATTGAAATAAAAAGTTAAAGAAAAAAATAAATAAAATATTAAAAAATAAAAAATTCTCACAAAGAAAAAAAAGAAAACAATTATTTTCTTTTAAAACCTAAACAATGCCAATTATTTTGAATGAATATAAATATATCCTAGTTCATATATCTCAATACAATGAGATATCAACTCACATGAATGCTAACTAATCAGTTAAAGGAAAGCAAAAAAGGGGTAGATTTAAAGTAACCTTCAAGAAATCTCATAGGGACCTGGGAGAGAAGTTTTATATAGAGTGCATATATTGTATTCAGCATTCACATTCCAACTGCGCTTTTAATATTTATCATAGAGTCTTTAATCCTTATCATAGAGTCTTTCCGTACTACAGGTTATATGACCCTTCTCTTTGCTCATATAACATTCAGAGTATACCACATTAATAGCGCTGTTAAAATTTTCTAATTGCATCACATCAGATAATGATGGGCTCTCCCACTGTCTGTGATGCTAAGATTGATCATTTTGTTAAGCTGGTGACTGCCAGAACTCTCCATATGTAAAGGTATATCTTCTTCTCTGCAATTAGAAAATTATTCATGAGGTGATACTTGGAGATGAAAGGCATAGTCTATATCCCAACAAACTTTCACCATACGACTTTAGTATCCATAGATGACTCTTGCCTGAACCAATTATTATACTGGGAGTCTCAGAATGCTTTTTTCTGATTCTATCATTCCTTCTACATTTATCAAATGGCATTCTTCTATAAAGAACTCCCTCTTCCAAACTTTTTTACTGTCAATAGGGATTCATGGATTCTTTATTTGACATATTATAATCTATTATTCTTTTTGATGTTCAAATTGCCCCAAATTTGTCCAGTAAAAACCTCTTCATGTCTACTCCTATTCCTTTTGAAATGATTTGACATCTTTGAAGATGTCACTAGAAGGCAAACAGAATTTGAGACCTAAATAATTAAATAAGACAAACACTGTAAGACAATTCAATAAGACTGTCCCACACAGCTTCCTGTTTTTCCATCTCTCCATTAATGGCACTGTCACCAACTCTGTTATTCAAGCCAGAAACCTCAGAATAATTCTTGACCCTCCCTTTCCCTCACCACTAGGCGGAGAAGGAAATAGGGTGGTTGGAGGAATGGAGCACTGTTACTTTCCAGTTCATGCTCTTCTATGTATTATGTATACTGTTTATACTTCTTTCTGTGCCCATTTCATTAGTTTAAAAAATTTTAAAGAACTGTTCAAAAAATGTAAGTGTGTTGCTCATCAACTTTGAAAGGCAAACCAACCATCTCCAGGTTTCATCATAACTTACTATACTTTTTCTAGATCTAGCCCATTGGTCCAAAGTTCTCTAACTGATAATGGATCCTCATATAAAATCTCAGAGCTGGTAGGATCATACAAGTTATCTAGTCCAAACATCCACCCAATACTTGAGTTTCCTTCACAACTCCATCAATTTGTCATTTAGGATATGCCAAGACCATGTGTATAAAGAAAGAATTCTCTGGGGCAACTGGGAGGCACAGTTCTTAAGCATCCAACCTTGATTTTGGCTCAGGTCATGAACTCACAGTTGTGAGATTGAGCCCTGCACTGGGTTCGACACTGTGCATGGAGGCTGCTTGAGGTTCTCTCTCTCCCTCCATCCCTCTCCCAAGCTCGCATGCTCTCTGCATGCTCTCTGGACAGGAAGGAAGGTAGGAAGGTAGGAAGGTAGGAAGGTAGGAAGGTAGGAAGGTAGGAAGGAAGGAAGGAAGGTAGGAAGGAAGGAAGAAAACAAAACAAAAGAAAGGGAGGGAGGGAAAATTGTCTCATGCTTAGACAACTTGGTCTGTTAAAAAATTGCTCATGTTAAAGTGCCAAAGTGCATCTTTAGTTTCAGACATAGTCATAGTTCCACATCTTGGGTCCCAAAGAAGTTCTGTTAGTCTTCTAGATTTAAAATAGTACCCATATGGGAAGGTATGCTTATACCCCTTGATTTAACTATCAGAAGACAGAGGATAAAACCTCAAGTTCCATTTAGTAACTAATTGTGGATCTATCATTCATGAATATACCTAAACTTTTCTAGAAATTATGTTTTCAGCAACAAAATAAACTATTATAGAGCTTCTACCCAACTGTCCTACTTCAAGATTGGGAAACGAAAACAGCTCATAAGCCTAAGATTTAGAAACAAGTTTATATTCAGGATTGCCTGGGTGGCTCAGTTGGTTAAGTGTCCAACTTTTAATTTTAGCTCAGGTCATGATCCCAGGGTCCTGGGATCAAGCCCTGCATCGGACTCTGCGCTGACAGCATGAAGCCTGCTTGGGATTCTCAGTCTCTCTCCCTTCCCACCCCCTCTCAAGATAAATAAACAAAAAAAAAAAAAAAAAAGAAATTCATATTCAACTTACCTGTATAGTCACAGTTTTCTAAACTTCAAATCCACCCCTTTAATTTCCAACCTGAAAGACCCAAACCCTTTTAGTTTATATATTATAACACCCTTCTCCCAATAATTTTACTTGCCTTTCTCCAAACCTGTTCTAGTTATCTTCCTACAAAATGACAACACTTGTCAAAAGTAAAAAGGTACTACAATTTTGTACAATAGTAGAATTACATTTTCTACTTTGTTTTTAATACGTGGTCTAAGTGATAACAGTGAATACCTGCTTCCTTTGCCCAACTCCCACCCCTGCAATATGTGTTTTCTAGAGATACTCTCCCCCTACAACTTTCTGGAACCCATTCAAATGCTTATAACAAGAACAAACATATTTATACAACCAGATCCTATTCAAAATGCATAGTTTACTGAGCCAAGCTTGAACACCTGCACTGAGCCAGAGCAACAACAGTGTGTTTCAATATATGAAAAGGGTCATCTGGCCATTTGCAATCAACAAGTATTTACAGTACTTGTTATTTGCTCTATACTAGCAAACACAGGCAAGTCTCTTATAGCATGAGTTTTTTTATAACATAATGTAATTATAACCTCACCAATTAGGGGAAAAGAATCAGTATGTGAAGGCACTGTTATTACAACGCAAAATGGAATCAGCATAGAGTAAGTAGGAAAAATAATAGTTGCATCCAAACAATAGATAGATGCACACATAGACAGATGCACTGTTTGAGTGTCTGGGGTTCTTCTGGAATAGAATTGTTCTGTTTACCCAAGCATTGTTTTTTCTTTTGTTTACCACTGCCCGTAATAAACAAAAGAATGCATGGTCAAGGACAAAGGTGAT
This sequence comes from Panthera tigris, assembly GCF_018350195.1. Classification (NCBI taxonomy): domain Eukaryota; kingdom Metazoa; phylum Chordata; class Mammalia; order Carnivora; family Felidae; genus Panthera; species Panthera tigris. Next base: position 6,017,677 of record NC_056660.1, on the reverse strand, counting down.
AGGGATGTCTAAGAATCTTCTGAGTAGACTAAATGGTAAAGGAGTAAGCATGATTTGTTTCTGTTAACTTGTCAATAGATACAGTACTTTCAGGTTACGCTTATAAAAATACATATATCATAGCAAGTCAGCAGAAACCCTGTAATCCCCTCTCCCAATGAAACAGCTGTTTCTTTAAGGGATTTTTCATCATAAAACATTTCTCAGGAACACAACCATGACGTTATAGCAGAAGCACTATAGGTTATTATCTGAAAACAAAACATACTTAGGAAAATCATCTACTAATAAACATCTCAAATTCTTCTTGACAGATGTGAATTAGCATTAATTGGGCACTGGAGAAATAGGGAATCACGAATAACTGAACAAAGCAAGATTAATAAATATATTAAAGTACACAAAACTTAGATGGCCTTACAAGAGCTTGAAAACTTTGTTTACATGCTTTATCTTACCATGTTATACAAAAGATTTCTGTGAGATGAAATCATTTTACAGATGAGAAATCTAAAGTGCTCAGATTAAATGAATTGCCCAAGCTCATAAAGCTAGTATATTGCATGTAAGATGTCAGTCTCATATCTAACAATGTTATGAAAATAAAAATTACTAAGAGGTCTTACCTAACAGAAAAAAACTAGGAACATTACCATTTAAAATCAAAAGTAAAGCAAAAATATTCCACCCCCAGCCAATGCTGGTTACTTTAGATTTCCTAACATTGAAGAACTAGAAAGAGATTAATAATAAAACTAAAAACATAATAGGAAAGAGTCACAAATTCATTAAAAATTTTTAATTACACAGGAACAGAAAGTTTATGGCTATTTGGCCACCATGGTAGGTTAATGGGGATTCACTGAACTATCTTTACTTTGGGTATGTTTTTAAAATTCCATAACAAATAGTTAACAAGTCATTGTTAGTATAAGTATGTCACAAATAATTGCATGAGATCAAATGACACACAAAACTACACATAAGACTACTAAAACAAATAAAGTACCTAGTAATAAACAATATGTAGGATCTATATGAATGAAACTGCAAGGCTTTATCAAGATTCATAAGATAAAATTTGAACAAATAAAAACATAACCACGCTGCTGAATATAAACAGTAATTAACACATTAAACACAACTTAAATCCACGTCAAAAAATATTTTTTAGAACTTGAATTGTTGCTCTTAAAGTTTACTTAGAATAAATGGGCAAAAAAACTAAATTTTTTTTAAAGAAAAGTAATGAAAGGGCACCTCACCAGTTATTATAGTCTATGACTTAAAACAATAGGGGAATAACACAAGAATAGACAGATCGATGGGCTAGCAGAGAAAGTCCAGAAAGAAACACAAGTGTATATGCAAACTCAAGGTAGTGATAAAGGTGGCATTTCAAATATACTGTGAAAGAATTATTCAACAGTACTAAAAGGACTACAAAAACTACAGTTAGAATCCTGTATAACATTGCTCTGACAAATACATTTGATCAAATAAAATTTAACTGCAAAAACTTTCTTAACCCATAAAAACGCTAGAAGAAAATGTAAGAGGGGCGCCTGGGTGGCTCAGTCGGTTGGGCGGCCGACTTCGGCTCAGGTCATGATCTCACGGTCCGTGAGTTCGAGCCCCACGTTGGGCTCTGTGCTGACAGCTCAGGGCCTGGAGCCTGTTTCAGATTCTGTGTCTCCCTCTCTCTGACCCTCCCCCATTCATGCTCTGTCTCTCTCTGTCTCAAAAATGAATAAACGTTAAAAAAAAAAATTGTAAAAAAAAGAAAATGTAAGAAAAAATGTATATAATAGAGAAAAGTCAGAGGCAGTAAGACAATGAGATTTTATTACACATTAATATTTCCTAAGTGTAAAAATTGACAAATGAAAAATTAGAAATACTTACAATATGAAAAAAAGAGTTGATATCCCAATAAACAAGGCACTTTAAAAAAAAAATTTAAAGAAAATGATAGGAAAACAGGCAAAATATGGGCAATTCACAAAAGAAATTAAATAATGAACAAATAAGAAACTATAAATTTAAATATGAATGAAACAAATAGACGTAAAACCATGATTCCATAGGTTTCCTATCAAATTTGCAAAGATTAAAAGAAAATTATTCTTAAAATTATATAATAGAGATAATGATCAAGAAAGTGGCAAACATTACTCCTGTTCATTATGAATGAGATTACAAATAAGTTCAACTTTCTTGGAGAAAATCTGGCCTTATATATCAAAAACCTGATTCAATAAAGCCACTTCTAGAAATGTTTCCTACAGATAAAATCATGGATGTCTACAAAGATGTAGCAACAAAATTTTAACTGCAAAAGATACTTGAATGTAAAAATAAATATATATAAGACACCACCACACAATATAATAAATACACATTAAAAACTTAACAGAAAGATGGTAAGTAACATGGAATATACATAATTTATTGTTGAGGGAATGAAGCAGGTTTAAAAACAATAGGCACAATATGATCTGACTTTTAAGAAACATGACTAGAAAAATGTCTGGGTGGCCAAAGTAAGGTGAATTTTATTTTCTTCTTATAATTTATTTGCACTGTAAGTTCTACAACTGATACTCCATTACTCCCATAATTTGAAAAGCATTAAGTTGCATCTTTAACTGACAACTGACAGGGAAGAGGCAGATGAACTCTGAAAACACAACTGTTTAGTACAGAAACCAATACATGCATACATATAAATTGTATACTACATTTTAGGATGATTTTCATCCACAGTGATTAAAATAAACGTTTGATGAATAAAAAGTGAACCAGTTACCCAGAAAACTTTGCAACCTAGAGCCATATGTCTAAGGTATCCCAATCTATTAGAAAAGTAAAAGATAGTAGCAAATGCAATCAGAGTTTAATCTTTATGAACCACAGATTATTCTAAACAATCTTGAAAAACAAGAATAAGGCTAGAGAGAACTCACACCCCTGATTTCACTTACTACAAAGCTACAGTAATCAAAACACTCTGGTAATGACAAAAGGACAGACATATACCATACAGACCAAAAGAATAGAGTCTAGAAATAAATGCTTGCATATATGGTCAAACGATTCTTGATAAAGGTGCTTGGGCCAGTCAATGGAGGAAAAGACATCTTTTCAACAAGTATTTGAAAAGTGGATATCCACATGCAAAAGAATGAAGCTATACCATTACCTAATACCATATACAAAACTTAACTCAAAATAGATCCATGACCTCAATGTAAGACCTAAAACTAGACAAGTCTTAGTAAAAAAAAAAAACAAAAACAAAAACAAAAAAACAGGGTGAAGGCTTCAAAACATTGGATTTAGCAATGATTTCTTGGATATAACATCAAAGGCACAGAAAACAAAACAAAACAAAACAAACTGGACTTTATAATTTTTTTTTAATTTGTGTATCAAAAGACAATATGCAGAGTAAAAAGGCAACCTGCAGAATGGGAGAAAATATTTGCAAATCATATATGTTATAAGGAATTAATATCCAGAATATAGAGAGAACTCCTAAAATTCAACAACAAAAAATAAACCACCAATTCAAAAATGAGCAAAAGACCTGAATAGACATTTCTCCAGAGACCTTACCAATGGCCAATAAACACATGAAAAGATGCTCAACATCACTAATCATCAGGGAAATGCAAATAAAACTGTGAGATCCCAGCTAATACCCATCAGAATGGCTACTATAAAAACAAACAAAAACCAGAAAATAATAAACACTGGCAAGGATGTGGAGAAACTGGAACCCCTACACACCGTTGGCGGAAATGCAAAATGATACAGCCACTGTGGAAAACAGGATGGCAATTCCTCAAAAAAATTAAGAACAGAATTCCCATATGATCCAGCAATCCCACTTCTGGGGATACATCAAAGAGAACTGAAAGCTGGGTCCTGAGATATTTGCACACCCATGTTCACAATAGCATTATTCACAGTGGCTAAAATGTGGAAGCTACCCAAGTGTCCATCAATGGATGAATGGATAAGCAAATTGTGGTATATACAATGAAATGTTACTTAGCCTTAAAAAGGAAGAAAGTTCTGATATATGCTAAAACATAGACAAATTTTCAGGACACTCTGCTAAGTGAAATAAGCCAGTTACAAAAAGATAAATATTGTATGATTCTACTTACATGAAATACTTAAAGCAGTAGACACAAAAAGTAGAATGGGGTTTTCCACAGGCTGGATGAGAGGAGTAGGGGGACCAGATACAGTATCATTGACCAGATACAGAGTTTCTATTTCACAAGATGTAGAGAGTTCTGGAGATAGATGGTGGGTGATGGCTGAACAACAATAAGAATTTACTTAATATCAGTCAATGGTATACTTAAAAATGGCTACAATAGTAAATTTTATATTCAGTGTATTTTACCACAATTTAAAAAATGAAAAATAAAATCTTGAAAAAGAAGAACAAAATTGGAGTTCTCACACTTCCCAATTTTGAAACGGAGTATAAAACTACAGTAATCAATGTAGTGTGGTACTACTGGCTTATGAACAAACATAGATCAGTAAAACTGAATGGAAGGTATAAGAAAAAAATCCTACATTTAGGACCAACCAATTTTTAACAAAGGTGCCCAGACAATTCAAAGATGCTGGGACAACTGGATACCCACAAGCAGCAAAAGAACGAAGTTTGACCCCAACTCCCATGATATTCAAAACTGATCACAGACCTAATCTAAGAATTAAAATTACAAAACTCTTAGGAAAAAACATAGGAGTAAGTTCTTTGTGACCTTGGGTCAGACAGCAGTTTTTAGATACAACACCAAAGTACAAGTGACAAAAGAAAAAAATAAGTACATTGGATTGTATCAAAATTAAAAGTTTCTGTGCTATAAACACCACCAACAAGAAAGTAAAAAGACAACCCAGAGTGGGAAAAAGATTTGCAAAATGTGTATCTGATTGGGGTCTAGTATCCAGAATATGGAAAAAAAAAAAACAACCTACAAGTCAATAATAAAAAGATAAGCCAATTTTAAAATGAGCAAAGGATTTGATTATGTTTTCCCAAGATGTACAAATGGTCAAAAAGTACATGACAAGATACTCAACATAATTGTCATCAGGGAAATGCAAATCAAAACCACAATGAGATACCGCTTAATACCCATAAGGATGGCTATATTAAAAAAAAAAAAAAAGTGTTGGCAAGGATGTGGAGAAATTGGAACCCTAGTGCGTTGCTGGTGGGAATGTAAAATGTTGCAGCCACCGTGGAAATAGTCTGATGGTTACATAAAAATTAAGCAGAGTTACCATATGATCTGGCAATTCTACTTCTAGGTATATACCCAAGGAATTGAAAGCAGGAACTTGTATAGTTGTACACACCAATGTCACAGCAGCATGGTAACAAAAACTGGTAACTCAAATATCCATCAATTGATAAATGACTAAACAAAATGTGATACATGCTAAATCACTGATGAGCCTTGAAAACATTATGTTAAGTGAAAGAAGCCAATCACAAAAGACCACATACTGTATGATTTCATTTAAATGAAATGTCCACCGTAGGCAAATCCAGATGCAGAAAACAGATTTGTGGTTGCCTAGGGCTAGGAGGTTGAAGGGAAAGGGGAATGACTGCTAATGGGTACAGGGTTTCTTTAAGAGGGAAAAAAAACATTCCAAAATTAGATTGTGGTGATAACTGCACAACCCTGTGAATATACTAAAAAAACAGGGAACTGTACGTTTTAAAAAGGTAAATTGTATGCTATGGAAATCTTTATCTCAATAAAGCTACAAAAAAACTTTTATAAACTATACAATTATAACTTCTTGGAAGGTATTACTAATATTTTCTGATGAAGACAACTGGGATTTAATTTCCCTACTTAGTACACTGCAATGAAATCAAAAGTACTTTTAACACTTTTAAAATAAATAACTAGTGGCAAATGTTATCTTACATTCCAAAACGTTTCTGGGATAATTATAGTACAGAATTTCACGAAGGCAAAATGTAATTGTACCGCATTCTGATTGGAGAACCAGCAAGCGTACCTCCACTCAGCGGGTCCCCCGCTACAAAGTGCGGTAGAAAGAGAGCAAAGACACCGCGCGATCAACGTCAAAATAACAGGGTTTGCGGGCGTTACACTTGGTTTGTTTTTGATGGCACTGAAAACTTCAAGTACTTAAAGAACATCAGGCTGAACCACCTTTTAGAACTGAATGGTCCAATCCAAAAAACAAACAAACAACAAACAAAAAACCAGAAGAGAAACAAATGAAGTATGAGAAGTATGTGCTACTTTGATAGATTTCCTTATGTTTTTTTCACTTACATACTTCAGAATCTAGCTCATGTCACAAGCCTGAAGGGGATCTGCAGAGGTCAGCTGGTCTTGGCTAAAAAAAGGATAATAGTTACTTTCAACTCCAGGATATCTGGTTTAAATTTTCAAGTAGAGCTGGACTCATTTGTACTAAAATAGATTTTAAGATAAGAAGATAACATGTTTGCATACTCCTTCTGCTTCCTAACTCCCTATACAGAGTAAATACCTTCCAACTTCTGTCCAGCAGAAATTATGTCTATGAATAGAGAATTATTTTTAATCGTACTTAAAACTTTAAAAAGTCTCTTTGAAGTTAAAATGCCTCAGAATTATCTTATGGATAATCACCTGCCTGCTTATCTACCATGAATGATTACCTCTGCTGCACACACACAGTCAAGCAATTCTATCGGCAGAATGAGTCCATGGAGACAAGCCCACAGGTCACCTGAAACAGGTGACAAAAGCACAAGGCTAAAAAATAAAAAAAAAACTACAAAACAGAAAAAGCAAACCAAAAAGTGGGAGAAAGGAAAATTTGGGGTGAAGATCAGTGCTGGGTAGAGAATGAAAGGAAGACCAAAGCCAAGCAACAGGAAAAAGAAGGGATCATCTAAGCAAAAAGTAAGAGTCGGTGTTAAACAAATGGTTGGAGGTAGAATATATCCAGAGCGTTAGTTATTTGTAATAGGAACACAGTGTACCAGCAGTTTCGAGTGGGAAACAAGAAATATGATGAAGTGCACGTGAAATAAGATGTAAACATAATAATGACTACAACTTTAAACCTCCACACGGCTCTTAAATATTTCTAGCCCAGCAAGTAATCTAAAATGCACAACACTATGTGGGCAAAGAGAACTCAAAGCAAAAAGTTCCAAAAGAATAACCTAAACCACTCTAACTTTACGATGTATTTAACCCCTATGGTTCAAACATCCCATTACTTTATCTATTCCCACTTCTTCCTTCAGATAAGTTTTGTTTGTGGAGTTCTGATGGGAGCAAAATTGGTGTAACCTGTTTAGAGGACATTAAGATTGTCCACAGAAGAGCCTTAAGCCCAGGCCTATTAAGATTTATTTCTAGGAAACTGACCTGCACTTCACCAGTCCTACGGTAAGGTACCAGGGTTGTTATCAGTAACTTGTGCTGAGGCATAATGACCAGTTTCTAGAACTGAGAGAAACCAGGAAGGATAAAAATCCCTGTAGATACAGCAAGGGAACTTCTCTTACTTCATGAAAACTTTACTCTGCACCAGTGGCATCAGCCACAGCAAATATCCCTGTGGGGAACCTGAGGACCTGGGGAGTTCTGCCTCCACCTGAAAGAATGTTGTGTGCAGACAGTAAAGGACATTTGTTGCGGTGCTTTTTAGAAGCACATATAAGTGAAAGAACCTAAAGTCCCCTCAATGGAACCAGTATACTACGTTCTAGCCATAAAACAGAATGATAAGCTGATGAACTGAATTGCGATCTACGTGCAGGTACTGATCACCAAAACATATGAACTGAAAAAAAGCAAGGCACGGACTTATACACATAATACCATACAATTTGTGTTTAAAGATAATGACATATGGACCTTTCTAACTAATTCTGACACATAACCAGGGAGCCATTAAAGAAATAAGTGATAAAGGTAACTTCCTAAAAATAAGAGCTGCACACAAAAAACAATACCATAAATAAAGTCAAAAGACGTTTGTTTCCACAAACTGTAAAGCATTAACGCAAGAAAGCTATCAGTGGACAGCTCTGGGAAGAAGGACCTGGGTGGCTGGAGGAGACGGAGTGAGAACACGTAAGTCTACATTTCCTCAGTATATTTACATTTTTTCATATACATATATTATTGTCTGCTCAAAATGAATAAAGTATTACAATAAATTGTGAAGTCTATCCATACATAGATATGCTTCTATATGCATAGACACAAGAAGATGCTGACAATGACTATTCTAAAGAGGGAGACTCAGATTGTCCTAGGTATCCTTATGTACTGTTTAAATTTTTTATCATGAGCATACATGAATTTTATAACCCAATCTTATTTTATAAGAAAAATTTGCTTGTTGAAAGTACATAACCTTTGACCCTGAAATTCCATTTCAAGGACTAACTACAATTGGAGAACTGCAGACGTATTTTCTAGGAGGTCCTTTGTTAATCGTAATGGCTAAATTTTGGAGACTACTTACATTTTTTCTATCACTAGAGAACTGGTTCACTAGATAGATACATATTTACATACATACATATAATGTAATGACTGCAATAATTAAAACTGATGGTTTAGAACTATATTTACTGACAGGAAGAGATGCATAATATTCTTGAATGAAAAAAATGTTAAGATCGTAGATTTCATTACTCTCTACCTACATTCATAGCATTATTTGGAAAGATGATAAAGAAAATAGTACTTGTCTCCAGTAGCAGAGTTAAGGCTTTTGGTTTCCGTATACATTTCTTGGGGTGCCTGGGTGGCTCAGTCGGTTGAGCGTCCAACTTCAGCTCAGGTCACGATTTCACGGTTTGTGAGTTTGAGCCCCGCCTCGGGATCTGTGCTGATAGCTCAGAGCCTGGAGCCTGCTTCAGATTCTGTGTCCCCCTCTCTCTCTGCCTCTCCCCTGCTCGTGCTCTGTCTCTGTCTCTCAAAAGTGAATAAACATTAAAAATAAATAAAATTTCTAAAATTTCTAGTTTCTGTATACATTTCTAGACTATGAATTTTCTACAATAAACCCATAATTGTAGAGAATTATAATTCTTTTATAATCAGACAAAAAAGCGATTTAAAAAAAAAAAAAGAACTATCTCAAATACCATGGAATGAATGAATGTACAAACAAATAAATAGCAAGTCAGCATATACAAATTTAGCTTCAATAATAAGCCAATGTGGAAACAAAGGTGGAAGTAAACTTTTCATTGCTTGGCCCTGAATAATAAGGCTACCCATAAAAGTACCACAAAATATTCTGGATAAAACCTACAAAGCGAGTTATAATTTCAGCTCTAGTGTCCAAAAATCTTTTGCTGAATTTTTCTTCTGTTTAAAATACTTAACCAAGGGATGCCTGGGTGGCTCAGTCGGTTAAGTGTCCAACTCTTGATTTTGGCTCAGGTCACAGTCTCATGGTTCGTGGGTTCAAGCTCTGTGTCAGGCTCCGCTTTGAGCTCCACATTGATGGTGTGGATGGAGCCTGCTTGGGATTCTCTCTCCCACTCTCTCTGTCCTCCTCCCCTGCTTGCTCTCTCTCTCTCTCAAAATAAACAAACATTAAAATAATTAAAAATAAACAAATAAAATACTTAACCCAAATACTTCATTATCTCCCTTGCCCTCTGTGTGGCATAGGGTATGCCTACCACTCCTTCTGAAAACACTCTTTCCTTGGTTGGTATGATCTTACCTTACAAGGCCTTGGCTTTTCTCCAAGTTGCCATGTACAGCCAATAAGTTGTGCACTGCACAACTGCTGGTGCACAGTGGGAATGACCCTGAGTTTTCTCCTCCTCCTCGGGACTCAACTTGTTGGCCTCCTGGATGGACATCTGTTTCTCTACATTCTGTCCTAGGACCTCTTCTTACTCTACACTTTGTCTAGGCAATTTCAAGATGACTCGAAGGTATTACTTCAAGTACCTGGTTAACTCCCAAGTTTTTCCCTATCCAGATCTCTATCTTGAGCACTACACTCATGTTATCTGCCTGACGGACATTTCTTCTTAGATGTTTAACAGGTACATGCATTTCAATACACCAAAACTCAATTCATCATGTTCCCCATCAAACCTGCTCCCCTTTCTGTTTTGGCTATCTATGTGAATGGCAGTATCTTGCTGCTTATGCCAGAAACCTAGACCTTACCCTTGGTTCTTCTGACTCCTTCCTCTCTCACATTCAATAAATCAACAGGTCCTATCAATTGCTCATCATTCCCTCTGTCATTCCCTAATTCAAGCCTCTAGCACCTCTCACCTGGATTACTATTACATTTTCCCAACCCCAGGTCCCCGTAGCTACTAGCTATTCCGAGTATGTTGTCCAGCACTCTTTTTAAATGATTAATCTGTTTAATCATTTAATGTTTAATCTGTTACCTGTTTAAATCCTACAAATGGTCCCCATTATCTTCAGAATCAAGAAGTCCACGACATGATTTCCAAGACTCCACTTACTTCTCCAACTTAATTTTTTGTACCTCTCACCCTACCTGTTACCACTCTCTGCAATCTGGTATTGAAATTCTTCCAATTCCCTCACCATACTATCTTTTCTTCGTATCTCTATAAATGCTACTTGACGGTGGCTCCAAAGGGTCCTGGAGACAGCTTTAGCCTTCCCTCCTACAACATAACGTAAAAGCTCTCGAAATCACTTCAAATAAAAAACTTAAGTTAAAATTTGCTTACTACACATCATACTCCCTTTTCCACCAGATAGAACTCCTTCCTTTATAAAGAAATTCTGGAACCAGATGCTACTCCTCTAGCCTGCACTGTAACTCCCCAACCTTCACTCACTCTTATTTACTGCCCATTCACTTGTGTAACTTCTAATTATCTTTCAAGTCACAACTGAAATACCATCCTTGAACCCCCAAGAGCAGATCAGGTACCCCCACGGCAACCTATACATCTTCCCTAGTGCAGCCCTATCCCCACTATGCTATAATTACCTTTCTACTTGCCTGCATCCCTGAAAAGTTTGCAAGTTCCCTGAAGACTTGGACCCTGTCCTGTTCACTGCTGAATTGCCAATATCAGGCACAGAACCTGACATATTAGAGACATTCTGCAAATAGCTACCAAATAAATTAAAAACATAATTTTTTTTTTAAACGTTTATTTATTTTTGAGACAGAGAGAGACAGAGCATGAATGGGGGAGGGTCAGAGAGAGAGGGAGACACAGAATCCAAAACAGGCTCCAGGCTCTGAGCTGTCAGCACAGAGCCCGACGCGGGGCTTGAACTCACGGACCACGAGGTCATGACCTGAGTTGAAGTCGGTCGCTTAACCGACTGAGCCACCCAGGTGCCCCAAAAACATAAATTTACCAAAAACAAAACACTACAGCTAAAGAGAAACTATATGAAACATCAAATATTTAAATGGTTTGACTTTACATTTAAAAGGATCTTCAATGTTGGGTCAACATTAGAAAACACATTACAAGTAATGTTTTACTTTACACAACATTTTCTTGGAAAGTGTGTATAAACTGAATTTTTTGCAAACTAAGTCATGTGGTAAATACACCAAGAGAGCTTATGTACTTAAAGAGATTCTTTCATACAGTGAAAAAAAAAAAAAACTCCAAATAAATTTATTCTACACGAACTCAAATTTTCACAATTGGCTTTCCTTAAAACAGAAACCTTATAAAAATAATTTTTCAATACTCATGTCTGCTTTCCCCAGAAATAGGACTTGGTTAACATTAAGTCATGACACCACTGATGGACAAGCTTTAGGTTTTTTAAATCTCTTTAGTTCTCTAGACAACCTCTAAATTCGGGTGTCTAGAAACATGTACAGTGGTCCTTGCATCATGATGTAAAGAATTCCTGTCCTTAGGATGATTATTCGTTGGAACTCATGAGCTATATAATAAAACCATAAATTTTAGAGAGCTGTCTCAAGAGATGAGTAACTGAGTTACCTTGAGTCGTAGGAGCCTAAATAATTTATTCACATAACAAAAATAAACTTCAAATACCAATCACGGAACATCATGATTTAAACAAAAATGTCAGTCTGGTTCAGAGACTAATTATATTTTTCTTAAATTTAGAAATAGAGGTTTGATCTCTCCCATTTGAATTGATTTATTTACAAGGTATATTTCAGAAAAAAAGCTCTAGTCTTTGTAGTGGTTCAATTTTTCAAATACCTGGGACTTGTATTTGGCTCACCTGATCAACAAAGTTTGCCCTGTCTTTGACTTTTGGTTTTGTTCAATTCTGTTCCTGGTAGCAATATAGCCAGCCGATCAAACTTTGCTTCTCTGGGTATTTTCACAAGATGCTGCTTTTCTAGTCTCCTATAATATGCTCAAGTTTTTAATTTCAGCAAATTGAAAAGGGACACTTTCAAATATGAATTTCACGTACACCAAAAATAAGAAAGTATTAAGTACCTGTCAACATTTGGCAATGTGCCAGGAACTGAGGGGAACACAATTACTGCCCTAGAGGAAATCTATAATATCTAGGCCATAAACATCCACCAGAAAGACCCAAAGGACATATAAACATTAACCACATATACTCTGAAGCAGTTACACGATACATCTATGAAGGACTAAATACGTTTTGTGGGGTGATTAGTGAAGAGGGAATTACTGGAGTTGTATGTTAAGATAAAGTAGTTACAATTTCTGAAGCTAAATGTTAGAACCTACTTCAGCTGGGGGGGGAAATTTCCAGCACAAGGTGCTGCCTGAGACAAAGTTCAGAATGGTGGTCCGATTTGATGGAGAAGCCAATTTGATTCACTTGCACTTCAGAATCCCGCAATGGACTAGCGAGTGAACACTCCTGGGCCTCACTGTCAGGTCTCACAAACGAAGAACAAAGGTCTTGGTCCTGCACCGAAGTCAAGGTAAAGCCACTCAAAAGTGGTTCTCAACTGCTTTGAAAAAGTGTGGCAGTTTCTCAAAAAGCAAAACATGGTGTTACCATACCTGGCTATATGCCCAAGAGAACTGAAAACAAAAATCCCACGTGACAACTCAAACGTCAATGTTATAAGCAGCATTAGTCATTATAACCAAAAAGTAGAAATAACACAAAGGTCCACCGACTGACGAATGGATAAACGAAACGTGGTATATCCATAGAATGCAATACTGTTCGACCATAAGAAGGAATGATACTGATACATGCACAATGAAGATGAATCTTAAAAGCATGAGGCTAAATAAAAGACAAACAAGGCCACACACGGTGTAATTCCATTTACATGAAACGTCCAGAACAGGCAAATCCACAGAGAGAGGAAGTAGATCAGTGGTTGCCAGGAGGTGGGGAGATGGGGGATGTGGAGTGATGGCAAACCCATACGGAGTTTCTTTTTGGGGTAATAAATGTGCTGGAATTAGATAGGGGTAATGATTGTACAGCCTTGGGAACGTACTAAAAAGCAGTGGACTGCACACTTCGAAAGGGTGAGTGTCATGGTATGTAACACATCTCAATTTTAGAAAGGGGGTTCTCAGCGTTTTGTCTGCCATGACGCATCTGAAGGGAAGGACATGACATGACTCCGTCAGGACAGGCAGCTTACTACAGCAGGGACTGGTTTGGGGACTCTAGCAACGACCATAATAAAGACTCTTGAGACTCATGACACTCAAGGGTCTTCAAGGATTATGATCAAAATAACAGCTGAAAGTCACTTGTTAGTCACAACATCAAGTCACTTTAGGTAACAAGAAATACCTAAAGACAAAAAAGCTCGTAGTTTCTAAGGAACAAAGAGAGGACCAAAGCCTACCGAAGCTGGTGTGAAGGAAAGGACAGTAGGATTTTCATTCTCTAGCAGCAGCTAAGAACAGAAAAGAATAGAAAAAGAATAAAGAGACAGTGAGGATCAGATTCAACAATAAAAGGCACTACAGGAAAGACGACAGCAGCCACAGGGGATAATATGTATTTATCAACACTGCTTTGGCATATACGGTTCCCAAATTACATATGGATCACGTTTCAAATGTTGGTAAATCATAATTCTGAACACATTTGCCAAGAGAAATAATTGTTGAAAAGTAGGTAAGTTTGCAAAATGGCCTACAATAATTTATAATAATCTGTCATCATTTCTATTTTCCTAGCTGAAATCCAGTAGGCTGGAAGCCATCTCCCCACCTCCCATCTCTTCCCACATCAGATTCCACCAAGAGAAATTCTCCCTCTGGGAATTTGTTGCCACCACCACCTTGCAGCACAGAAAACTCTGGCTCCCTAGTTCTCATGGAGGTGAGGCCGAAGTAGAATCATCTGCTATCAAGAGCTGTAATCCAAATGGAGTTCTGCCATGGCAGCTTTACATATGAGGGAGAAATTCGTAAGTCAGACATTGAATTTCAGAGGCTGCTTGTACTCTGATTCAGCAACATTCTTGTGATGGGAAACTGCCGCACAGAGAATTAAGGTGCTCATTGTGAAATAACAGAAACCTCATCATGTCCAGTGGGTACAATGGATCATCTGTAGTGCACGCACACAGCAGGCCACATACAGCAGGCCACATACAGCAGGAGCTCAAGGGCCAAAAGGCGTGGGGAGGGAAGGCGGGAGAAGAAAAAATTCAAACCCACACAATCTGCTGGGGTCTGCAAGAGCACAGTAAAAAAGCACCTCTCCTTACCCTAGTCCTCTTAAAATACCCTATCTGATGAGATCTTCCCCTTCCTTTAAGAGTCAAACAAAATGCTGCCATCTTTGAGAGGCTTTCCTTAAAACCCTAAACAGGGTTGGCAGTTTCCATCTGTGTTCCATTAGCACCCTGTATTAATTATTACAGCGCTTATTAAATCGCTACAGTTTATTTACATTTGTTTCCCCAGTAGATACCTCCTCAAGTAATGGAATATTTTATTCATCTTTGTATTACCAGTACTTCGGACGGTGCTTGGCACATGCAAGAGTCCAATAAATATTGGTTAACGAATGACTGTATGGATTTCTTCAAATGTTGAAGGAAACAGAAAAAGTAAAAATCAAATGAACAGCTCCCAAACGAATTAATTTGCCAGTCTTGCTACTAAGAAAATGGGATTTAAGCATGAAACCTCAAAGTGGCCTTACCAGTAGATCTGAAGGCACTGAATATCTAAGGTAGATAAATTCAAGTGTGTCCCTTTCCATCACATTTTAAAAAAGTTATAAGGAATACTCTTTCCTGGGCATGCAAAATCCTCAGTAATGGGTACGTATGTTGTATTTGGCATTTCTGACGTCTAAAGAAATATTTAAGTCAGATTGAACATATATGCAGGGTTCAGCAATATTCAGAAGAAAAACTATCAGATTCCTTCAGGGGAAATAAAGGGTTCCACCACGTTCTGATCATAATTAAGGAAATAAAACTGAATTAAAGCCCCAATGCAGACTGAATCAGAAGGGTCCTTTGTGCTAGCCACCAAATGAATGGTTCACTGGAGTGGGAACAAGCACAGTCCATAAATCCCAACATCTTAAGAGATAAAGATAATGGAATGCTACAGCAATATAAGACAGGTAAAATAGCTGGTATGTCTTTGGAAGTTGACCTAACTTCTTTCAGGCAGTTGGTGAGAACCTACATTAAAGCATGAGACTAAGAAACAAAGAAGGGAATCACTGCCTAAAGTAAAATTTGTTTTAGTGGCTGTCTACCTAATCTTGCAAAAGTATTACACTTTATATTCATAATTTATTCCCTCAAATCATAACACTAGAAAAGACCTTAAAAATTATCAACTCAAGCCCTCTAATCTTACAAATAAGGAAATCAAGGTTTACAAAGGGCAAGTGACTTGCCCAAGGTCATACTGGTAATCAGACGCGGAGTCTGAACTCAAACTCCGTCTTTGTCTCCCCAACTTAAGAGTTTCTTCTACCAGAAGACCTTTGGTTCCCCCTCCACACACATACATATATGTGTATATATGTGTGTATGTATAGATACACCGACGTATCTACATAAACACTTGTTGCACTCGAAAAAACCAAGGCTGTTCAGAAATGTTTTGAAAAAGTATACCAATTAATTGAGTTAATTGAAAAGACTACTCCTCTGATAGGTAAGACATTCATGTTTTCCGAATGACCCACAAAAACACCAAATCTCCACATCTAGGTTTATATTTACCTTAATATATTAGCTTTATGAGGCATAATGGTTAAGAGCATGTGCTCTAGAATAAGAGGACCTTTTGTAATCCCCTAATTGCAGCTCTGACATTTAATTAGTCATATAAGCATAGACAATTTTATCTAACCTTTCTAACAGCTTAACCTTTCTAACAGTTTCCTCACCTGTAAAACTGAAAAACAGAACTGACTTGATATGGTATTTTGTAAGGATTAAATAGATGATGAATGTAAAAGGGCTTTGCCCAGGACCTAGTAATACTCATTAATTTAGCTATTATCATTATTACTGCCTCCTAATTTTTGGGTTGCCTACAAAAGTGCCCCAACAAAAGTTTTCTGTATATTTCTCTCTCTCACAAACGCACACATATAATCCCAATTATATATAATCTGTTCTTTTGAACACAGAGTACAGCAAATTAAGAACCCTGTTCAAGAAAACTGCTTTTGCTTTTCTTTTTTGGAGATCAAACTCTTACCTCAAATTGATTTTTAAATGCTAGAAATGTCCAGTCCCTGTAATGAGGGTTTAGAATTTAAAAACACAAACTGTCTTGTCTTCTCACACTTTTCCATTCTTTCGAACAAAATGAGTTTGGTTGCCTAAATTGTACAAAGAGGAAATGCAACTGACTCAGAAAGAAAATGAATCTCCCTGCTTCCTACTGAGTACCCTTTTGGTGTTCAGACACAAAGGACACTATCTCATTTATGGTGACAGTGAGAACAAATTATTTCCAAGATTTATTGTGCATTTATGCTTTAACTCTATTAGAATCTGAAATTAACACAATTACAAAAGGCCCTTTTTCCATATATATAATCATGCTTCAAATAAAGTATTTCCTCCTTCCCCACATTCCTTAAAATGCTGAGTTTATCTTAAGTGTGGTAGACTAGCAGGATAGTATTAATAATTCTTTGAGTCAAAGGAATGACCTTATGAGCTGTTTTATTTCCTAAAACTTAATAATTTAAGAAGCTAACACCTCCAGTCTGAATTCTTTTACTACGTGCTCATATTCTGTGATGCTTGCTGGAAGACTGAAAAGATACATTTATGTGCGTTCGTTCTAATAGACAAATAGGTCTAAACAAAACCCACTTCATTGTACATCTCAGGATTCTCTTTGAAGGTGTTATTGTCTGCGTTCCTAGAGTACTCTGAAATTTCAGTTACAGAATGTATAATTTAATTTGAAAGTAAATCAATACTAGAAACAAATTATTTCGTCATCATCTTTTTACAAAAGATTAAACAGCCACAAATTTTATTTTACCAGGACTAAAATGCATTAAATTACATTTCACTGACATAAGATCAAAAGAACCTCATAAATACAATGCTATATTTCACTCGAGTGATGAGGCTGTGAGAAGCCAAACCAAAAATATTCCCTCTGGAAAACAAAAACTGTCTTAAGTAATTTTAAAACTCTCTTGACATTTGATCCTTTTTAAATTTTTTCGAAGTTCATCCTATAAACAAAATCATTAAAGGCTGCTGGAAAACAAGCCCCAAAATTATAAAGTTTTTTTTTTTTCCAAAATGCAATGGTAATTTTCAGCTATCACAAATGACTAAGAAATGTTTACGTGCTGTACATTTAGCTATTTTTAAATTGTATTAATTCTTCTAAAATTATTTAGTCTAAATTAAAACCTAACTATGAGATATAAAATGTGGTTAAAAGTACCTCCTGCCACTAAACAATACCATAGTTTTTAAATAAAATATAAAACCAAAGTTAATAAATTTATATATTTTATTAGCTTAAATCAGTAATTTATGGAAATAGAACTGGCTTCTCTCAGAGAGATTAAAAATAATTTAGAGTCACCAGAATTTTACAAAGCAGATGACAGACTGGTCAAATGTACTACTATGTGTAATCTCATGGCATTGGGAATTTTCTGAATATGCCCCAAATTACATAATATTGGGGGAAAGAGAAATGGTTTAAGGCTTTTGAAAAATATTATATGAGAAAGATAATTTTTAAAGTATATTATTAAACAATACTTCGATGAAAAATATAAGCAGAGTCAACAGTAGGTAGGTATCTCCAGATGCAGATTTCTCAAATGTCACCAGATTATCCATTCCACTAAGAAGTACTTTTAAATACATGCAGCACACCAGAGTATCAAGTTTTCAAATCCCTATCTTTTGCAGATATCTGTACTGCTTTAACTGCTCATATAAGCACTGAAATGCACATACCAAATTAATTAGAATCACCATCTTCCTTTAAGAGTCCCTTTTAAGTTATTTGAGAAAGATACCTCAATCTAAGAAAAATGTTGAATATACACTTCCTTTTCCAATATCCAGAATATTAAAGTCTTTATAAATATGGCTCCCCCAACTTACTTCAGCTTTATGAACGGTTTCTTTTTTTTAGTGCTAATATAGTTCTGAACAAACCCTCTTACCTAATTCGGAGGGGGGGGTGGTAGGAAAGCAATTCTTTTAAATGTTAAAACAGCAGCTATCAAATTAACATTGATATTCGAGTAAAGCTACTTTGTTTATACTGATATCTAAAGATTATATAATAAACTCTGACATGATTTCTCCCGCAATTTTCTATAGTGGCAAAGGCAATAGACAACATCAACATAACGTTTGTACAAGAGGAAAACAAGGAGTTAATAAAATGTATTTTCCCCTCAACTAAGAATTGCCTTCTCTTTTGTCAATATTACACGACATTCATCTACTGACAAAGGAAAAATGAACACTTCACATGCCTGTTTAAGAAACTAAATTGGGAGCATTACCAGCCGTAGACTTAATTGAGTTATTCGTAGGGGAAAATATTTAAAGCAAAGAGACGATTTACAGCTTATTGCCAACAGCTAAATTTTGGGGGAACAGGCCTGAACACGATAGCCCCTATTAGTCCCTTGCCTTTTTCCCCACCACCCACCCTGCACCAAACCCCCATTGTTCTATGTAAAACTCACAGGTTAATGGTATCTAAATAACAATTGCTACATTGAGGTTACAGACGATCCCTATGAAGAACTCTTCAGCATCACATTTACTTGCTGCTTTCTTTCTCCCAAATAAAACCCAAATTTGGTAATAAATCAATCACAAACTGGTGGAGGAAAGGATCACAGCTTCCCTTCCAGACTGATGGATGTCACTCCAGAGGCGGGCGAGGAAATCCCCCCGAAGGTTCCCAGAATAAATGGACCCCTCCCCGCGAAAACCATTTAAACTGACGTTTTACTACGATTTTTTTTTTTTTCAATCTAGAACCGAAACCCTTGAAAAGTATACAGCCCACGGAGTAGCAGCTCTTTTTCCCTATTAGCCACCGAAGTAGAATACACAGGCAGGATTTCGTGTGGGCTTGGATCCCTGGTACACCACTTCCTCCCCAAACCCGGCTGGCAGGGCCAGATTCGGGTGTCAAGGAAGTGGGAGACCGGCGCGCCGGCGCCCCACTCCCCCTCCGGGCTACCTGCCTCGGCCTGCGGGAGCGCCGCCCAGCGCGGACACCGGCACAGACACAAACACTCACCCATCTTTCCTCTTGGCTTTGTAGACGTGACCATAAGTGCCTCGGCCAACTTTGCAGCCCTCGTATTCAAACAGGTCCTCGACCCGCTCCCGCTCGCTGCTCAGCTTCACTTTAAAGTCATAGTCCATTGTCACAGCCTCCGGGGCCGGGGAGCTGGGTCGGGGGGCCGGGGGACAGGGGTGGGGACCGGGGAAGCACCGGCAGCCGCAGCCCCCGGGAACCCGCCCGCTCTACGCCCGGCGGCCGCAGCACCAGCCCGACTGATGCGGCAAGAGCAGGAGGAGGCCCCGCAAGAGCGCGGGGGACATCCAGGGGGACGGCGGGGCAGAGGCCGGCCGAGGGGGTGGGGGGACGGGGAGGTTCCCCCGGGCGAAGGAGAGCAGAGGGACGACGGCTGGGGGTGGGGAGCGGCGTCTCTGCCCTTGTCCCCGCGGGCTCCCGGGGCGCCGGCTCTCCTGCTCTCTCCTGCCGCGCGTTCTGCTCCCGCTGCGGGGAGCGGCGGGGCGGCCGCGGCGGGCTCTCCTCCTCTTACACTCGCACTCACGCCTCACCCTCTCTCTCACACACGCTCACACTCACTCACTCACTCTCTCACCCATACACTCAAACAGAAAGGCAGCGCCGCACAACAGCCGGTACCTCCTCAGAGAGAGGAGGAGGGAGGGAACTCGCGGAACACGGCCACAGCTGTCGCAAAAACGTCGCGAAGTCTCGGGCTGCCTCCGGGCCTCCCTACAGCCTGCTCCGCGGCGCCAGGCCGGCCCCGCCGGGGCCCGCACCTCGAGGATCCGGTGGAGGAAGCAGGGTAGCCACTGCCCGAAGCTGCCGCCAGAAGCACCACGTGGATTGTCCTGACGGCGGCCAGAGCCCCAGACTACATTGCCCAGAATGCACGGGCCACCGTCGTTGCCGCCCCTTCGACGACTCCACCCCGCACAGTGGTAATACGGGAGCGTTGCATGATGGGATTAGTAGTCCAAGGAGAGATTAGTTTCAATCGCTTAGAGGGATTTTTTTTTTTTTTTTACCTTTTCCTTTTTCTTTTCTTTTCTTGTCTTTTTTTACAGCAATATCGCTAGAGTGTGATTTGGACCGTAAACTTAACCAGAGAAATTTATGTGCGAGGGAGGCTAGTTTGCAGCTGGAATCACAGTTTGCGCCGCTTCCGAACTCCAGATGTTAAAGGGCATTATCATTATCGAAAAAAGTCTATATATTTGTAAACAGCTCACAGACTTGGTGTATTCTTGTCGTTCACAATCTGATAAGGGCTGCACAACGATATGAACATATTGACCCACATTACAAACATCAATAAAAATGAATCAATGACCAGTGGCCATGCTACTCCTGAATAGTTTTACTATTGAGAAAGATGACTATCTAAATGCTTCCCATCCATTGAGAGGGGACATTATTTTGAGTGTGGCCTTCTGCACCTCTGTCTATAAGAACAGCACATTTGAGCCATGATTACAACAACGGATCTAGATTCATTGAAACTAATTTGTTGATAATTTTAAGGTAGGAAAGGTGCCAGCTGAAGGGGTCCCAGTATCTTGATAATAATCTCTCATTTTGTCTAATCCGTCTTATTTGGATGTGTGTCTTTAATTTTTTATTAATTGTAGGTTTGTATTTATTTTACATTTTCCAATTGCTACTATTTCCACTAAAGCTCCCCACTCCCCAAAAGACATATAATCTCTCCCACTTTCAAACCCCCATAACCCTTTTTTTTTCTTGCCTTTCTTGTGGTAGTCATCAAATTATGTTTTATTTTTCTTTTGCTAGATTATAAATGCCTATAGGAAATCATATTTGCATCTTCCATAATACCTAGTAATATGCTTTGAGTATGGTGCACAGTAAACATTTGTTGAATTAATGAGTAACCATATTTATGTTAAAAATATCCATGTACAAGGACACCTGGGTGTCTCAGTCAGTTGAGCATCTGGCTTCCGCTCAGGTCATGATCTCACGTCTGTGGATTTGAGCCCCGCATTGGGCTCTATGCTGACAACTCAGAGCATGAAGGCTCCTTTGGATTCTGTGTCTCCCTCTATATCTGCCCTTCCTCTGCTCATGCTCTGTCTCTCTCTGTCTCTCAATAAATAAATAAATTAATTAATTAAAACATTTTTTTAAGTTTAAAAAAATCCATGTACAGATAGATGATGGCAATGATACCATTTGAAAAATCCTCAGAGGGTCTCTTCTCTTATATAAATTTCTTTGGATAAAATTGTGACTTCACCACTGGTTAAATTGAAGTTGTTTTTACCTAGCGCATTAAATATTATTTAATGTTTAAGTACACTGACTGGTTAGGTGAGCCTAGGTTTGAATCCTGCTCAGCTGTTTATTACTGGTGTGCCCTTGAACCATCCGTTTCTCTCTTTGTGAAATGGAGCTCTAAAAGGCCCTAACTTAGAGGAGGTTACATGTTCTATTCAGTGATATATAGTGGGTGATTCTCTAGCGGGACTGTTCCTTTGCAGAGTTAAAGAACTCAATGTTTTTCCCAGATACGGATTTAGAATAGACTCTTCTAGAAAAATAGATTTGTATTGCTTGAGGGATGTGCCTTTTTGTTCAGGTAGTTACTCATAGATCTTGACAAATCAAACCGCCACAGTGGAGGAAGCATAGGATTGGACTTGGCTCTGTACTGTGGGTGCCCCCACCCTGCCTCACTTGCATATGACTGTCCAAACACTGACGGTCCCAGACTTCTTAAAATGTACTTCTGACTACTGTTTTGACTCGATCCACCCTATGGCTGAAGGTATGAATTCTCCCTGAAGAGACCGAATGTTTCTAAATAAAAATTGTACAGTTTTAAGAGGTACAACAGGATGTGTGTGTGTGTGTGTGTGTGTGTGTGTGTGTGTACATGACTAGTGAAATGGGTAAGCAGACCCCTGAACACGGCATCAGGATGGGGAGCTAAGGAAGAGATAGACATCAGTGCCTTTTGGGGAGAGCTTGGCTAATGTGTTAGGTGCAGTAATATCTAATATCCAAGTTTAGGTTTTTCTTTTCTGTGTGCTATTTCCCTTCTGTCATCACCAGGCTAAAGGGCAGCAGCCTGAGACTCAATTAGGAAAGACAGGAAGGGGCCAAAGCCACGAGCTGGGAAGAACCTGGCACGTGTTAGGATTCCAAAAACTTGAAGAATACACTCTGTTTTTAGAATGGATTTCCCGTGGATCAAAGGATGAGGGTTCATATTTGTTATTTAAGTGAACTGAACATATCAAGAGCATGGAGCTGTCGTTTCCATTTGATTTTCAATTTCAGGTTATACTGATGCCACACGACCCTAGACTGTCACTGGAGATCATGATGTAGCAGAGTCTATGACCTTCGTTGGTCCATGTTCCAAACAATGTGCAGATAATGCTCATGCTTTTCATAAATGTGGTTTTATTTACATCCTAAATTTAGCATCTCCAGTCTTAACATGCCTCCCAAACACCAGCCCCACATTTCAACTGCCTCCTGCTCAGCCTGAGGGGATATTCTGCTGCATCTCAAACTTAAAATTTCTGAAAATTATCATACTGTGCCCTGTACCTCCCAATTGCAGTGAATAGCAATGCCAGTAGACAGACATTCTGTTGTTTTACTGCCAATCCTAGGAGTTCAGGCCGTCATTAGCTGCACATTGTCCTTCATACTTGTGCCAAATATGCCTTTGTCTGGCCTGTTCTCAAAGGCTGGATGCTTCCTCATACCATCTCTGACCTTTGCAGCCCTACCCATCCTCCAAGGTGCAGCTTAAATGCCTAACTTAGTCATGAAACTTTTCCTGGTCCTTACACCTGAAAATGACCTTTTTTTTTCTTTTTTAAACCATGAACTCCTCCTACCGTTGGCACCATTATACTTTATGTGTAACTTGTGTAGAAACATCCCAGCTACTTTGTATTTTAGTCATTTATGTACTTAAAAAAAATCTGTCCTTTTGGGGCGCCTGGGTGGCTCAGTCGGTTAAGTGTCCGACTTCAGCTCAGGTCATGATCTCAGTCTGTGAGTTCGAGCCCCGCCTCGGGCTCTGTGCTGACAGCTCAGCGCCTGGAGCCCGCTTCAGATTCTATGTCTCCCTCTCTCTGCCCCTCCCCTGCTCATGATCTGTCTCTCTCTGTCTCAAAAATAAATAAAAACATTAAAAAAATAAAAGAAAATAAAATAAAATAGGTGAAGGGAAATTAAAAAAACAAATCTGTCCTTTAATAAACACCTTAATGACTGAGTCTCTGACTTATTCATCACTGTATCTCCTAAAGTGCCCAGAACATAATTTGCATAATGGTATTTAATTGCAATGTGTTTTATTGGATTGATTTCTCTAAAGGTTCAAATGGACCTTAAGGTGTGTGGGGAGGGGGGCAGTCATTTGAAAACATTTAACATCTTGCCCCAGCCTTGCCTCTGAACATGTATTTTTTTTGTAGTGTGCAAAAGAATTTAGTGCTATATATGATATATCATGATGTATTAATGGAAACGCCCAAGTGTGTCTTTTCAGAATTGATCACTTCTTGTCTCTACAACTTTTAATTGTTTTCTCACTCAATATTAAAGTGTGCTTTAAACAGAAAATATCCAACCTTCCATTCTGCAGGTGGAATGTTCATCACCTGTATCATCAAAAGCACGTCTTAAATATCTACATTTGAGTAGTGTTAGACACAAGAAAGAACAAGTTAGATCAATCAACACTCTAGCCTTTTAACTTTTTTCAAAGAAAATATCAATGCGAAATTTCTCAATTAACTCTAAACACATCCAAAATATAATTTAAACCTTGGAAACAACCAGAACCAAAAGCACTTTCAAAAATAACGTTCTTTCTCCCCTTCATCATGTGAATGTCATTTGTTCTTATAGACTCATTTCCACATGACTGGAAACGTGACCACTCACAGTTGCTGAATTTTGTATCAGACGCCTGTCATGAGAGAAGAATTGACTGTGTTTCTCAACTCCAGTTCTAAAAATCACAGGAAAGGCTCTGGTCCAGCTCAGCTGGGGGGCCCGTCCTAGACCAATGAAGTGTTACGCTTAGGGGCAGTGTCATATAAGAATATGAGAGCTCCTTCATTCAGGGTGATGAAGAAGAAGCGAGTGGGCAGCTCACAGAAGGGAGAAAGTTCTAAGTACCAGGAAGGATATAAAACAAAGCAATGTGATGGAAAGTGAGCCCAGAGGAGGGTCCTTCGGATTGGGTGGATGGCCAAGGATTCTCTGAGATGATGCTTAAGGGAGACCTGAATGATGAGGAGAAAATCCTGCTAAGGTGAGAGATCAGGGTGGTCCAGGTGGATAGATGGTGTGCAGCAAGTGCAAAGGCTTTAAGCTGGGAAAGAAGTCGTGTGTGATAGAATTGTCAGGAGGAAGGGCAGGGGGCGTTGTGTGAGATGAAGGCAAAGAGGTAGGAAGGGACCAGATCATACAGGTCCTTGTAAGACCATAGAAAAGAGGCTTGGATTTTATTTTTAGGGCAAGAGAAAGCCATTGGAAAGTTGTAAGGAAGGGAGCGGCCAGATGTGATCTATACTTTAAAAGGAATATCCTGGCTAGTATGTTAACAATGGATTCCAGGAGACGAGATTGAAGAACGGACAGACAGGGAGGCAGGGGACTTGCTGCTCTGTTGGATGGAAGGTAAGGAAATGCAAGGAATCAAGATGACTCCTGAAGATGATGCCAGTTACTGAGATGAGAAAGACTTTGAGAGGAACAAGTTTAGGCTAAAGCTAGATACAAGACCGGCCCAGATTCGAAGAGTCCACAAGTAGACTCAGTTCTCAGTAATGGGGAGAGCAAAATATTGTGGCCATGTCCTGCAGATATTTCATGGATACATGTGACTGTGGATTTGGTAAAAGTTGAAGCTATTCCTTTTCAAATGGCTTTGGTTTTCTAGAGAAGGTACAAGAAAAGTTGGCCTCTGTGAGTGAGGGGACAGGCGTGGAAGGAGAAAGCAGTGGTATCCGTTCATGTCTGAAAAGGCTACGGGTTTAAAACAAGCTTTGGGCAGAATGAGAGAGAGAGCTGGCAGGATATCATCGCGGGACTTCTAGCCCATGTCGCGGGTCCCCTTGCAGGCACAGCCATGCATTTATATCAATATCCATCTGCCCTGTTGTGAGATTTTCATCACCAGCACTCAACAGCCCAGGTGGAGGCCTGGCAAAGACAGATGTTAGATTCATCCAGGGTTAGAGCCTCGCCAGCTGGGTTTAATGAAAAGATGAGGCGACAGAGGTTGGAATTATTGGCAATAGCGTAGTTAAAATGACAGACCATGACATTTAAGCTGGGGAAGGAGGAAAATGAGAACAGGATTTCCCCTTTTATAGCATAGCACTAGCGTGAAAATCTTTAACTTAATTTTTTGCAGGATAATTTAAAAAGTAAACACCCTCATTCCTTGCTTCTTTAATATGCAGGTATAGTAGCTAAAACAGACAGCTGAAGAAATAATATGAATACCAGGTTAAAAATGATTTCTTCTTTTCTTGGCTAACAGATTCCTATCACGGTTACTGGTAAGGGCATCCCAAACTGAAAATCTCTCCCATTTGTTGATGATGAATTCTGCTCTTGTGTTCTATTAAGTATTAAGGAAAATTTACCTCTTTACATTGGCAAACAGTATTATACCTTGTCCTTTTTTCTTCTTTGGGACCCCTTTTCTCTTGGAATAAGCATATTACTTTCTGTTTTTTCAGTTCACAATACATTTTGCTATGCAACAGTATAGCAAGTAATCTATAGGAGCACAGTTTCATTTTATGTTTAGTTTTTCAAGGCTTAAATTACTCTTCTGGCTTCTCCTTCCAATATGCTTCACCCTTTAGCTAGCTGGACTGTTACTCAGGCCCAATCACCGGAAGAGCCAAGTTTTTTCTGGCTGGTTCCTGTACAAACATGGATCTCCTGTGAACTGCATAGCTCCCTTTCTCACACACAAACGTGGTCTGGTCACCTCTGCCACCACTCGATACCTGATACCCAAGGCTATTTGTTTCCGTGCAACTTCACGCTCAGAAACTCTGGAACTTTTTCTCTCTGTTGGTAGCCCTTCCCCCTACCAGCCAAGGTCAAGTTCCATCAGGCATTGTCCTGCTTGCCCCCAAACTCTACATCCTGTTTAAATTTTAAAATGTTGTTTCATTTACATCATTCTCGTGCTCAAAAATCTTCAAGGACCCTGTGTGACCTTTCATTGCCTACAGCATAAAGTTCAAACTCCTTCATCTAATATTCCGGACTCTCTATTTACTTTTGCCTCACTTAGGAAAATGCTGGAAGGCAGCTTGCAATAGAAATGTTAGAATGAGATTAAAATCATTGGCTCCAAATAGCTAAAATTTCTACAATCTGAGCTCTTCCGTATCTCTAGTGTGGTTCCTAGTCAGTTCCTCCGAAGCTGCTTCCTAGCCAATTTAAAACAGTGGTTCTCAGCTCTGGGTGGCCATTGGAAATACCTGAGGAATCACCCCAGCAATTCCGACGTAATTGATCTGGGCTACCGCTGGGCATTGGGACTTTTAAAGCTCCCTGGTGATTCTAATGAGCATTTAGGGTTGAGAACTACCACATTAGAACAGTTTATTGATTCTTCCTAAAACATTCATCATTCCACTCTTTTCCCCAGCAACATCCCCCCCCCCGCCTTCTTTTCTGTACTTGTCTAAACCCTACCCACTCTGTGAGATCCAACTCAGGTACTCCTGGCCTCTTTCCTTCCTATGAGCCAATACACTCAGAGCAAGTACCTTGCCTACACTTACTTGGCATTTTGCATATATACATCTCTTACCTTTGTGTATTTATCCTGTGTCTTCAGAAGAATTCAAGGGCATGAAAGGACAAGGACTGTTTTTTATCCTTAGAACATGACACAATGCCTTTTATACTATATACCATTGCGTGTCTTATGGGAGGTGATGATGATGATGTTGTTGTAACAGATGCCAAGTCAAGCCGGTAACCATATCCTTTCAGAGCACTGACTCGGGGCTACCTTTAGGCTACTGGAACCCACCTTGCTTTCACAGGCAAAGCTGAAGTACCCGGAAATAAGCCACCCCCATCTTCAGTTAATAACTATAGGTACAAGTATGAATACTCTAGCTCTCATAGCCTCTGACGGGGCAACTGGGGGGACCTGCACTGTGTCCTGTGCCCTCTATGAATTTAGGTCAAAGTTGACCTTGCATCCCTTACTTAAGCTCCTTTCCTTCCCAGTTCCACTCCCCTATTCCCTTATTGGTTTTTCCAGGGAACACTTCCTAAGTAAAGTGTTTTAAAATGAATCCTTGTCTAAGGCTTTGCCTTTCTGCGGGGGTAGGGGGAGGATAGCCAACCAGAGACAGACAATAACACAACAGAAATAGCTATTATTGGGGCCCATGGGTGGCTCAGTTGGGTGAAGCATCCAACTCTTGATTTTGGCTCAGGTCATGATCTCACAGTTCTAGAATTCCAGCCCTGCATCTGACTGGGCTCCACACTAACATTGTACCTGGAGCCTGCCCGGAATTCTCTCTTTCCTCTCTCTCTCTCTCTCTCTCTGCCCTTCCCCTCCACTTGTGTGTGCACGCACGTGCACACTCTCTCAAAAATAATTAAATAAACTTTAAAAAGTAAAAAAGGAAATAGCTATTATTTATTGAATATTTTCTATGTGCCAGGTATTAACTCACTTAACCCCCAGAATTCGGTAGGTCCTATGGTTGTCATTTTACAGATTAGGACACAGAGGCATATAGAGATTAAGTAATTTGCCCAAGTTCACACAGATAATAAGAGAAGGAACTGAAAAAAGAACAAACTCAAAGGGCAAGGACAGTAGGAGGATCAAATTAAATTTTTAAAAAAGTTAATTTCAACCAAGTTAAGCTTTGTGGGCTAGACAGAAACGAAACCTCCATGGATACTTTTTTTTTTGATGAAATGAGTTTTAAGTTCTGATCAGCAATTTACAAATTTTCAAACATAATTTGTAGATTAGAAACTTCGTTTATTTTTTAAAAAAATTTTTGTAATGTTTTATGTATTTCTGAGAGTGAGAGAGCCTGCGGGGGGAGGAACAGAGAGAGGGAGGAATAGAAAATCTGAAGTGGGCTCCTCACGGACCGTAGCGAGCCTGAGGTGGGGCTCGAACTCTCAAACTGTGAGATCATGACCTGAGCCAGTGTCAGAACGACTGAGCCCCCCAGGCACCCCAGAAACTTCATTTCTAAGTGACTGTCAGAAAATCCTCGTCATCTCCCCACTCCCATCCCTGCAGTACTTTATAGTACGTGCAGCTGATCACAGGAAGTAAAACCCACACTTAAGGGCGCCTGGGTGGCTCATTTGGTTGAGCGTCTGACTTTGGCTTCAGGGCATGATCTCACCATCCGTGAGTTCGAGCCCTCATGGGGCTCTGTGCTGGCAGCTCGGAGCCTGGAGCCTGCTTCGGATTCTGTGTCTCCCTCTCTCTGTCCCTCCCCTGCTCATGCTCTCTCTGTGTCTCAAAAATAAATAAACATTAAACAAAATTTAAAACCCATATTTGGACAATTAATAATTTACATCCACTGCAGATTAAATGTGTATTTTGGGGCTAGGCTGGGAATTACCCTGCATGATTTCTCTGGAATACGCATTCTGAATCATAAACAGTGATTATTGAAATGAATTTCCAGCACTTCCAGATTTAAGTTCTCGTCTCCTGTTCTCGTTCCCAGCCCAGTTCATTGTCGTTCTTTCCAGATATGATGTCCTTCATATTTTAGAAAGACAGTTCTCAATGGGGCATATGTGGACTATTTCTTACACGGAGTGATTCCTCCACTCACCCACCCTCTCTCTGCTCCGTCAGTACTCAGTCCTCCGACAATATTTACTGAGCTCCTATGGTCCTCTGTGCCCTTTTGGCTGCCATGAAAACAGCTGGTATAGTGTCTGGAACATGGTGGGTACTCATAAATGTTTATTTCCTTCCCCACTGACGTTGACCTTCTTATGAACTCGTCCATCCCTGTTCCCTTGCCTCTTCCAGAAAAATAGATATGCTTTAATCTTCCACTCATTTGCCAAAACTGTCTTTTTTTGAGTCTGGGCACAATGTGGTGACTTTTAACCTCTTCCGGGAATATCTGTGACAATCAGAACAGAAAGTTTGCTTCGGTCAACTTTTTTTTTTTTTTTAAGTTTATTTATTTTGAGAGACAGAGAGAGAGAGAGAGAGAGAGAGAGCACGAGCAGTGGAGGGGCAGACAGAAGGAAAGAAAGAATCCGAGGCAGGCTCCACATGGTTAGGGCAGAGCCCCACACAGGACTCAAACCCACCAACTGGGAGTCATGACCTGAACCGAAATCAAGAGTCAGATGCTTGGGGCACCTGGGTGGCTCAGTCGGTTAAGCGTCCGACTTCGGCTCAGGTCATGATCTCACGGTTCGTGAGTTTGAGCCTCGAGTCGGGCTCTGTGCTGACAGCTCAGAGCCTGGAGCCTGCTTCACATTCTGTGTCTCCCTCGCTCTCTCTGCCCCTTCCCTGCTTGTGCTGTGTCTCTCTCTGTCTCAAAAATAAATAAACATTAAAAAAAAATTAAAAAAAAAAGAAAAAAAAAAGTCAGATGCTTAACCAACTGAGCCACCCAGGCGCCCCAGGTCAAGCTTGTTTACAAATGTGATTTAATATTGTTAAAGGTCCATGTATGTATGTTTGTTTACAAACAGGGAAGAGATTGCATTTCTCTCTCTACTTTTTTTCATTCATTCATTCGATATTATTTAAATCCTTTTTTAAGTTTATTTACTTTGAGAGAGAGAAAAAGGGCGAGAGTGAGCAGGCAGGGGCAGAGAGAGAGGGAGAGAGAATCTCAAGCAGGCTCCACACGGCCAGCTCAGGGCCTGACGCAGGGCTTGAGCTCACAAACTGTGAGATTATAACCTGAGCTGAAATCAAGAGTCGGATGTTTAACTGACTGAGCCACCCAGGCGCCCCATCATTTATTCGATATCATTGGATGCCTTCCACAGATACCGAGGTAGACCCTGGAAATATCTAGAGGAATAGGACCATACACCTGCCCCATGCACCTCACAATCTAGTTCAGTGCTTCTCAATCCTAACTGTACATTAGAATAATCTGAGAGCTTTAAAAAAAAAAAATCACTGACACCCAGGTCCAATCCTAGACCAAGTAAATCTGAATATTTTGGCGGGCAGGCCCACGTGCCAAAAATTTTAATAGCTCCTTAGAGGATTCTAATTGTAGCCAGAATTGAGAACCACTGGGCTAGTGGATATTAAGGGATTCAGGGTAGAGCTATAAATATATCCGAATTATCTGTATGTATAACAGGAGTTATGTAAACTATATACCTATCCCTATCCTTACCTACCTCTCCCCTCACCCTAAGGCATATTAAGACCCTCAGAGAGAGGAGTAACATAGGCGTTTTGGAAAACACTTCTCTTTCTCTTCCTCAAATAGGAAGACAATTATATCAGGTGGTAAGTGAAAGACCCTGGTTACCAGGAGTTACGAGAAGGTCACACAGAAAGAAGACCTAACGAAAGTCAAGGCCACTGAATCTTCTCCAGAAGTAGAGATGCCCGCGCTCATGAGCCCTAAAAGAGTTAGCCACGCAGAGGGAGATCGGATTGATTTTCTTTCCCAAATCAAAGAACCACGCTCCGTTAGATGTTAGCCAACCTTTGCTCAGCTTTCCCCCCTCCTCTTCTTCCCTCGCTACTGAAAGATTTTTGCTGAAGAATCCTCCGTCAGTAAATCACTGACTCAGGCTCTGTGTCTAGGGAGTCCGACCAAAGATAGTGCATCCCTGGAGGAACCCCAGGAAGCAAGGATGAACTTTCGGAGCTGGATCATTTGCTGGGCGACGGGCCACAAAGCCCTCGGTGGAGTCTTGACAGCCCTGGCATGGGAAGCGGTGCGGCTGCTAAGCCCTTCACCTGCGGAGAGTTGGTGTGTGCCACAGGCGGAGGAGAACGCAGCGGCTGGTTGCCTGGCAGTTGAGGGATATGGAGGAAGTGGTCATTCTAAGGGCTGTGCAAGTGGATGGCCACCGCTGGGCACCGCTCATGTACCAAGGAAAGAAGATGGCGGGCTCAAGTCACTTCGTCGTGACTTAAAAGTGAAGCGTGAGGGGCGCCTGGATGGCTCAGTCGGTTGGGCGTCCGACTTCAGCTCAGGTCATGATCTCGCACTTTGTGAGTTCAAGCCCCACATCGGGCTTTGTGCTGTCAGCTCAGAGCCTGGAACCTTCTTCGGATTCTGTGTCTCCCTCTCTTTCTGCCCCTCCCCTGCTCATGCTCTGTCTCTCTCTGCCTCAAAAATAAATAAAAACATTAAAAAAAAAAAAAGTGAAGCGTGAGAGTCAGAGGGCCTTCCTGACGGCATTTCAAGAGCCCGTCATCACCTGCAGCCGACAACAGACTGAGCTGAGGGGGGGCAGGTGGAGGTCTAACTTGCAGCAGCACTGCAGGGAAGGCTGAATGCTCGGTCAAGGCAGATCCGTTCTGCCCTAAGGCAGGGCGCTGAGAGGGAGGGAGTGGGACCCTGAAGCACACGGATCTCTTTGCCCGGGAGGTGCGGCACGTGAACCCCCACCCTCCCCTGAATTAATGGGCCTGCAGAAGTGGTCTTTGCCCCTTGCTAGAAGATAGCACCTTCCTTGCCTTGCCACTCAGGAATCTCAGATGAAGGCAAGGATTTTCCACTGCCTACTTTTGGATACCAGACCAAAAACTTGGGGGTCGCGTTTCACCATAACCCAACTAGGGACGTGCCGGTCATGCTGTACGTAGAGAGGGGTTATAAGCCAAAGAACAATTGGACCTAAATAACTTTTCGCCAGCAAAAACAGGGAGAAAGTGTCAGAGAGGACCACAATTGTGCTGGAGCAAGGCAGGTAGACCAGAAAGCAAGAGAGAGGAGCATTTCCCCATGAAACCCCCTGGGTGGTTTAGTTGGTTAAGCATATGGCTCTTGATTCCTGCTCGAGTCACAATCTCATGGTTCGTGGGTTCGAGCCCCGCATCTGGCTCTGTGCCGACAGGACAGAGCCTGCTTCAGATTCTTTCTCCTCTCTCTGCCCCTCCCCCACTCAGACACACACACACACACACACACACACACACACACACACACACTCTCTCTCTCTCTCTCTCTCTCTCTCTCTCTCTCTCAAAATAAACATTTAAAAAAAACAGGGGCGCCTGGGTGGCGCAGTCGGTTAAGCGTCCGACTTCAGCCAGGTCACGATCTCGCGGTCTGTGAGTTCGAGCCCCGCGTCAGGCTCTGGCCTGATGGCTCAGAGCCTGGAGCCTGTTTCCAATTCTGTGTGTCTCCCTCTCTCTCTGCCCCTCCCCCGTTCATGCTCTGTCTCTCTCTGTCCCAAAAATAAATAAAAAACGTTGAAAAAAAAACAGATATTTATTTCCCCCACAGTTTTGGAGGCTGGAAGTCTGAAAACAGGGTGCCATCATGGTTGGGATCTAGTGAGGACCTTCTTTTTTTTTTTTAAGTTTATTTTTATTTATTTTTAGAAAGAGATAAAGAGCAAGCAGGGGAGGGGCAGAGAGAGAGGGAGACAGAATCCCAAGCAGGCTCTGTGCTGTCAGTGCAGATCCCGTTGTGGGGCTCAAACTCACGACCCATGAGATCATGACCTGAGCTGAAATCAAGAGCCAGACGCTTAACCGACTGAGCCATCTAGGCGTCCTGTGGAGCCTCTTATGGGTTGCAGACTTCAACTTCTTGTATCCTCACGTGGCAGAAAGACAGCAAACTAGCTCTCTAGCCTTCTCTTAAAAGGGAACTAATCCCGTTCATGAGGGTTCCACCCCCATTACCTAATCATCTTCCAAAGGCTCCACCTCCTAATACCCCACACTGTGGGTTTGATTTCAACATATGAATTGGCGGGGGGGGGGGACACAAACATTCAATCCATAATAGCATGATAGGATGGATCTATTACAGAAGATCAGAAAGCCCACCAGCTGATTATTTTTCTCAAGAGTTCCCAGAGAAAACGGAGGCAATAAGAAATTCACAGGTGAAAGGGGTACCAGCATCACTAAGAGACTGTTCTCTGTAGGCTGAAGCTGATAATAAGAGACAGTATTCCTGGGCTTCCTGGTAGCAAAGGGGATTAAAGAATTCCAGAACAGCAGAGGCCAGGTGACGGCACTGAGCCATAGAAGCACTTAACCATTAGAACCATTTAATTACCATGATGGGTGGCCAAGTTGGACTTTCAGGGGCCTGACCTTCAGGGATCCACGGAGAGGATTCCGCAGAGCGCTTGTAGGAGCAAGAGAGATGAGCAGTGAGAAAGAATAGTGCTAAATGTATGTAAATAGAACACAACCCTTACTTAATAATGGGCTAGCAGAAGGTTGAGGTCAGGCACCACAATAGAAAGTCATGGTCTCTTGTGCAATCTCCAGACTGGAGTCATTTCTTAGACTCAAAACCAACCAGTTAAAAGAGAAGTTGCATTCGTACAAGGAAGAGCCAACAGGGAGTCAGGTAATAACCGGAGCTCTGACTCATGCCCATCTCAAACTGGGTCTGCTGAGTCCATGGCCTCAGTTATTTCTCTGCTTCCCAAATGTATCATCAGAATTGGAATGCTTAGCTGTTGGCAGAATCCTCACATTGGTTCCTTGAGCTACTATAGTAAGAAACTCCAAGGAGCAGTCCCTAAAACCACCTCTCTTTTACCAAGATAGTAAATTAAAAAGCTGTATTGCAGGCCAGGGGGGATGGGAGAGATTCATACCACCCACAAAGATTTTGAAAATGAAGGCATGGTGTTCCTTGTCATAGCTTTATTTAACTTGCCAGTCTGACCTTTGCAGAAGCTTGATAGATGAGGACATACGACAGTAGAACACCACAAACTTAACCAATTGTTGGCCCCATTGCAGCTGATTTGCCAGATTTTGTGTCTTTACTAGAGTATATTAATACGTCCTTGGTACATGTATGCAGTTATCAATCTGCAGGGGTGTTCTTTCCTGTTTTTCACCGGGAAGAAGGATCAGAAGCGGTATGCATCCACATGGCATGAATATGGTATACCCTTGCCCCAGGAACATGTTAATTATCCTTCTCTCTGTCATAATATAGTCCAAAGGGACCCAGACAACCTGTCCATCCAGCAGAACATTATGTTGGGCTGCTACATCGATGATACTGTGTTATTTGGAACTTAGAAGCAAGAAGCGGCAAGGACTCTGAGGGTCTTGGTAATATACGTTTGCTCCAGAAGGTGGGAGATAAGGCCTACAAAGGGTCAGGGGCCTGCCCCATCAGTGAAGGTTTTGGGGGTCCAGGGATCTAGGCATGCTGGAGCATCTCTGAAGCACAGGGCAAGTTATTGGACTGTGCATCTCCACCGCGAAGAAAACAGCAGAATGCTCAGAGGCCTCGGTAGGTTTGCACATTCACTGCACTTGGGGATATATTTATCAAGTGACTTGGAAGGTTGCTACCTTTTAGGAAGGCCCAGGTAGGTACATCCCATGGCACAAGCAGCCTTGCTACTGGGGCCATTTGAGCCAGCAGATCCCATGGTACTAGAGGTATCTGTTGTAGAGAAAAATGCCACTTAGTGCTTCTGGAAAGCCCCAATAGGCGAGTCATAGCACAGACCCCAGGGCTCTGGAGCAAGGCCATGCCATCTGCAGCCCAGAATTATTCAGCATTTGAAAAACAGCTCCTGTCATGCTACTGGGCCCTCGTAGAAACTAAGCATCTAAAATGAGACACCAAGTGATCGTAAGTTGGGTTCTGCCGGATTTACTGTGTCAGCAGATCAGGGGGTTGCAGTGGCAGTGGGCTGTAAGCCATTTCACGCATCTGGGATTAGGTAGTGAGCTGCATAACAGGTAGCTGAGATCCCCATGTCACCTACCACCGCTGAACCAATGCTTCTCCCTCCATACATAGTCATGGCCTCGAGGGGGCCCCTGTGACCATTTGACACAGAAGGAAAAACCCAAGCTTGGTTCGTGGATGGGTCACCTGGGTCCGGATACAAGCTGCAAATATCTGCTGCTGTGATTTAGCCCCACTCAGAGGCGGCTCTGAAAGAGAGTGGTAGAAGGAAATCTTCCCGGTTGGCAGAGTTTCAGGCAATGCATTCAGTCATCGACTTCGGAGACAGAGGTGGCCAGGGTAAGGGGGTACTCTACAGTGACAGAGGTTAGCTTGCTTATTGGTCAGGGGCTGGAAGAAAAAAGATTGGGGAAGGCTGGAAAGGAGACAGATGGCTGGATCCACGGGAGAGCACAGAGTGTGAGGGTTTTTATGGCAAATAATGCCCATTAGACAGTGTCCACTGCAGAAGAGGTGCTAACTCAAGCAGGATGAGTAGGCCAGCAGATGTTGGTCAGCCTACATCAGGGGTCACCCGAGTTCTGACACAGCAGGCCGGTGGATGGAGAAGCCATGGTGGCAGAGATGGAGGGACGAATGGGTCAAACAACTCGGACTCTCTCGCCAAAGCCAACATAGTTAGTCCACCACTAAATGTCTGACCTGTCAGCAGCAGAGACCAGTACTGAGCTTCTAAGAAGGCCACACAGCCGCTGGGTGGCAAGTTGATTGCACTGAGCCCTCCCGACATGGAAAGAGTGACATTTCATCCTGACTAGGTTTGACGTGTGTTCTAAGGGTGGGTCTGCTTTTCGTGCCCACAGCACTTCATCCAGCACAGTATCCAAGGACTCTGACGTGGAATCTGACAGAATACTGCCTCAGATGGAGGTCTGATATTCTGACACAGGACGTCACAAAATGCTGCCGCTGACCAAGGGGCGCACTTTACAGCAAGATGGTGTGGTGGCGGGCACTTGACCAGAGGCTCCCCTGGTTGTAACATACCACACACCACACCGCTGGAAGCTGTCGGCCTGATGGACTGGAGCAATGGCCTGTTGAAGGCATAGCTGAGGCTCCAGGTTGGAAACGACACCTCGTGAGTTGGATCGGTATTCTTCAGGATGCAATACACTTCTTCAATCAATGGCCATAACATGGGTCAAGGGTCCCTAGTAGGTAGAATACATGGGTCCAGAGACCAAGGGATAAAACTAGGAGTGGCCTGCTCACCATCGCTCCCAGTGATCCATTTGGAGACTTTGTGTTTCCTGTCTCTGCGACTTGAGACCCTGCTAGCCTAGAGAGCCTGATACTCAGACGTGGGATGCTTCCTTCAGAGGACACTGTAAGAGCCCCACTAAACTTAGAGCAATGTTTCTTCTCTGGTCACTTTGGGTTCCTAATGCCATAAGACTGACAAATCAGCAGGAATTGGGGCTGCCGCTGCATAATGGAGACAGAGAAGAGTGTGCTTGGCCTCAGGTGGTCCACTGGGGCGTTTCTTGGTATTCCCATGTCTGGCTGTAACTATAAACAGGTAAGTACAGCAACCACAGCATAATAACCAGGGTATTAAACCTCCTAGGGTACAGTGCCTGGGTCAGTCTATCAGTCAAACCACCTATTCTAGCAGAAGTGATAGCTGGGGTGGAGGGGAACCTAGAAAGGGTGTTGGACGTAGAGATAAGGAGTATCAGTTATGGTGTTGAGACCAGCGGCAGCAGTGGAGACTAGTTTGTCCTATTACTCTCCTCTTATAACATTTCCCAGAAATTGTGACAAATAAGTCTGGGAAAATCGTGCTTGGATGGAGTAACTTAATGTGAAAAGTTAGTGATCTAAGCATTGCAAAGGGCCGACTACAGTGAATTCTCTTTGGGCTCTGCCCAAATCCACTTCATAGGCTAGTGCATCTATATTTCAGCTGCTCTGTTGGATGACAATTCACGATGCCACCTTCCCCAGAGAACGGTTCTCCTGCCCCTGCAGACCTCATCCAATGGCATGGAGGTACAAAAAGGTTGGCCTTCTTGGACAACACCTGCTGGTGAATTTTTGGGATCGGCTGAGGTTCATTCTTATTTCTTTATCCTCCTGACCAATCCTGCTTCCTTCACTTCCCTTCTCCAGAGAGTACTTCCCTAATACATCACCTGAACAGGAATTCTTGTCTCAGACTCTATTTCTAGGGGGCATGACCCAAGACAGTCTCCGGCCTAACTGGATAGGTTGAGACTAGTTTTGGATGCTTTGGATTTCCTTCCTCAATCTCCATTCTTTCCTTCTGCTAGTGTACCACCTTGCATAAAGGCTGGAACGCTAAAACTGACATTACCCAGACTTTTCTGTGACTACAGTTCTAATGCAAATTACATTCTGCCAGTTCAAATGTATTCACCAAGATGTGGAAAACTGAGCCAAAGCCGAGGCCATATTTCTACCCCCCTTGGGCTGTTTCTCTTGATGGTGAAGGGGTTGTAGAGAGGGGAGGATCTTCTGCAGTAGTGATTCAGCACCCAGTTACTGGCTTTGCTGATGTTAAGAGGTAACCGATGGTGGTGGTGACAGAGGCTTTCGGCTGTTGGCTTCCAGATCACTGTACTGTCGCGACTGCTGCAGTACCTTCTTGACTCAGGACTTCCAGAAGCAACCTTGAAGGTGGCAGCTTTCCTCTTTGGTTGGTTCTGTAAGAGCTGCTCCTTCCATAAGTATTTCAACTGTTGCATTTAATGCCTTCCTGAATCCTTAAGGAGTAATTTTTAAAGTTAATCATAAAAATGAGTATGATGAATCTGGATTTCTCGTAGCTGTTCCAATGCTGTCCACAAACTCAGCAAGATTTCAGCTGAAACTTAGATGTCTTACTCAACTACTCAGTTTTGCATTTTAAATTTTAATTAAGGTTGCCATTGTAAGTACTCAAGACACCAAATATACAGAGGATCTTTTTAATGTCATGGTTTAAATTCTCTTAATACCTTTTTATTCTTCATTGTAAAAAGTCCTGAACTTAAAAGATGCATACACACTAAGAGGCTAGGTACCATTCCGGTAAACAGAGATTCATTAGACCAGAGATTTGGGCAGGGTATGAGGCTTGGAACGCAGGTGTCCAGAATGATTTATCTCTCTGTCCCAATTACCATATTGCATCTCCCTTTAGAGTTACTTTGTCTTGGGCTACAAAAACTGAAGTGAGGTATTGGATTCAAGTTACATATACTACCCATTTGGTCACAAAAATCTGCAGCTTTCCACCAGCTAAAGCACTTGATAGGATTTTATATTTTTTGACTCTTAGGTTATATATATATATATATATATATATACACACACACACACATATGTGTATATATATATATACACACACACATGCACACACACGTATGTGTGTGTTTCCAGTTTAACATTTGAAGGTATTTGCACTTGATGGATTAGTACTCTTTAAAACTCGTACAGATACTTAAAATGACTTCTGCTTAAATTGTGGATGTCTTACATGTGGCTTTCTTCAACTTGAACTCACAATTTCTGAGGTCATTGTACTAACATGCATTAATCCTGTTTGCAGAAAGTTCGCATTTTTCTCTGCTCATCCATGCAGTAAGCGAAGGACAGCGTGTCAGGGGCTACAGTAAATTCTGGGATATAAAAGTGAATAAAACCATTTGTTCAAATTTAAGGATTTTAGACTCTTAGATGGAGGAGACCTATAATTTAACAGAAAATCATCACATTTTCTCAGTGGCTTTTTCACTGACAAGGAGGGCGAGGACCTTGTTTGTCTTATTCCCTGTTGTTATCACTAGCACCTAATACACAATGGCACCCAGTATTTGTTAAGTAAATGAATACAAGCTAAGGTAGAGTTATACAGAGGGGGCTACGGGAGCCCCCAAAGGGACATGTGTCTAGTTTTATGTGTGAACACTGGGCTGGATGCTGGAGTGAGGGTGTTACTTCAGAGGTCTCAGAAAAAGTGCCTTGAGGATGAGATATGATCTGGGTCTTGGGAAAGGAAATTAGGTAAAAGTGGGTTTGGGTGTTGCTTAGGAGTTCCCAGAGGATTGTTGAGGAACTTCAAGTAGTTCTGGGATGCCAAGAAGAGATCAGTCTATAGAGGTATGCAGCAGACATATCCCAAAGGGCCTGGTAGACGTCGCTGTTGATGTATTTCCATTTTAGTATCTGTAACAATATGATTTTTTTCTTGACTTGGCCCATTTACCCCTACTAAAGCAATAACTCACCCATGCTTAAGACTATACATCTTCTTCACAGGCACTAAGCCTAATGGTAGGGATAGGCTAGCTCCTCAAAAGTTAAGGCAAGGGGCACCTGGGTGGGTCAGTCTGTTGAGCATCTGACCCTCGATTTTGGCTCAGGTCATGATCTCACCATTCTCAAGATCGAGTCCGGAGGCAGGATCTGCGCTGACAGCGCAGAGCCTGCTTGGGATTCTCTCTCTCCTTCTCTGCCCCTCCCTTGTGCACGCGTGCGCTCTCTCAAAATAAATAAACTTTCAGGGTGCCTGGGTGCCTCAGTCGGTTAAGCGTCCGACTTCAGCTCAGGTCACCATCTCAAAGTCCGTGAGTTCGAGCCCCGCGTCGGGCTCTGGGCTGCCGGCTCAGAGCCTGGAGCCTGCTTCCGATTCTGTGTCTCCCTCTCTCTCTGTCCCTCCCCCGTTCATGTTCTGTCTGTCTCTGTCTCAAAAATAAACATTAAAAAAATATTTTTTAAATAAATAAACTTTCGAAAAAGTTAAGGCAGGAATGAATGAATGAGTTAATGAACAAACGAATGAAGAATAATAGCAGTGTGAGCACTGTGCAATGGTTAAGCCTTCTGGATGGTAGGGAGGTCAGGAAAGGAGCCTACACCAGGCTGGGCAGAGTCCCAGTCAAGGGCTTAATTAACGGTGAAGTGAGTTTGGGTAAGTGTCACATCTCAGCATTAAAGCTAGAGACATGAATGCAGGGAGTTTCCAAGTGCATTCCTGGCAGGAAAGTGAAGAAACACAGATAAAAGCACTTTAGAATGATCGGGGTTGGTAGTTTCCAGGTGCCAGTGAGCAATAAAGAGAAGAGCCTGGCTGATTAGTTACGTGCTACCGGGGCAGTAAAGGGACAAGAACAGACTGCTGGGTTGCAATCTGTAGCCAGGCTCCTTAAACGAGCCACAACAGGGCGCAGAGTAGGTGCTACTACTTCCCAAGGGTGGAAATCAGGATGTGTCCCTGGGACTATAAGGCTGCAGGAGCGCTGAGCGGCCCAGTACTTGGACTCTAGAAGGAGGCCCTGGGACAACCAGTCCCGGCCGCGAGCCCTGACGGGGCGGAACGCGCGGAACGCTAGCATCCTAGATCCCGCCGGACACAATTTCCAGTCGCACCAGCGAGCGTCCAGCCGGCGGGGCAGCGTCTGCGCGTGTCCGAGGAGGGACCTGGCAGCGGGGAAAGAAGGGCCAGGGCCTGTGTCCCTCCTCTAGAGCCTCCCCGTCATCTGGACGACCCCGAGCTGCTGCACGGGCTTCCGACTTCTCCCTTCAGTAGACGATTAGAGGGCGCAGCGGCCTCCGGAGACAGGCCCCTCTCGCCCACGCCCGTCGGTCACAACCTTCCAGGACCCGAGAGGAGCGCCGCCCGCCGCGAACTTTCCTCAGGGCAGGAGGACTGCCCAGCTTCTGGCGAGGTGAGCTCGGGGAAAGGCTCCGGGTCGGCCACTACTTCCGGGAGACGCTCAGGAAAGCAAGCCCCCCTTGGCCCCCGTCTCTCCTCCGATTGGTTAACTGCTCTCTCAATGCCCTCCCCTAACTGGTGATTGGCTCAGATGCAACGTCTGTTACCTGCCTCCCTGTGGGAATCCAGGTCGCTAAGGGAAGCGTTCCTTGAGGCTCGGTGGGGAAGAGGTTGGTTGGGCCCCTGAGCCCAGTTTGTTTACTGTACTGCGAACCGTACCCCGGCGCGAGCTTGCGTCGCAACGGCCAGGAAAGGAACCAGTAGCGGGACGGAGGGCGGGGGGTGGCAAGAAAGTGAAGGCTCAGAAGTAAACTGAAGACACCTGACCCTGGTAACATCTGAATGGGAGCAGGGTGGGAAGGAAGGCCTTTGAGAGGGGAGTTGTGATCCCAGGAGCTGTGGCCGTGTAGGAGGGAAGGCCTAGTTTCTGTTGCGGGAGAGACAAGGGCCTAGCGGGGGGTTTTAATGACCTAATTGTTTGGGGGATCTGATTTTCTAGGCGAGCGTCTAAGGATCCACTGAAGGTTTTGCTTTGACTTTGCAGCAGAGCTTTGACTTTGTTAGCCATTCCCGTCCTTCAAAGAGACCATTTATTGAATGATTCAATTCTCTCCTATTGCTCCAGATGGGCAGCGCTCCAAAAAAGCACAAGCAATGGAAGGATGGACAGCACTGCGTGCATTGAAAGCATGTTGAAAGGAAAATAAGGTATTCGCTTTGTTTAGTTGCGGTTAATCGTACAAGAAAATTACCTGCGAGAAGCAGTTCTTAAAGTTTTGTTTTTTGGGTTTTTTTTCAACGTTTTTTATTTATTTTTGGGACAGAGAGAGAGACAGAGCATGAACGGGGGAGGGGCAGAGAGAGAGGGAGACACAGAATCGGAAACAGGCTCCAGGCTCCGAGCCATCAGCCCAGAGCCCGACGCGGGGCTCGAACTCACGGACCGCGAGATCGTGACCTGGCTGAAGTCGGAGGCTTAACCGACTGCGCCACCCAGGCGCCCCGAGAAGCTCTTAAAGTTTTGAGTGATTATCAGGGTAGCTTGGTTTTTATGATGGGTTTCAAAATTTTTAAATGTTTGGTACAAAAATTTTATTACTGCTCTCCCTAGCGCACGTGCTCTTTGCTAATGATGGCCTTGTCCTGATTATTCTGAAAATGGAAACAAACCTTGGGTTTTTAGTAACGTTAATTTGCTTTTGATTGGGTAGTGTCATTCGATCTTTCTTTTAAAAAAAGGACATAACAGTCACTGTAATAAAATCCCCAAATTTGGAACTTAATGTTAGCATGTACATGAAACTGGATACTTGCTTACTCACACGTAGTTCAGACTTGTAGACTAATTTACTTTGTATTTAAAGTAGTTTGCTTATTAAACACTGAGTCAGAGGCGCGGCCGTTGCTTCTCTGGTCACCTAGTTATTTGATCCTCCAGCCTCCATTATGTCATGTGCTGTAATCACACACACCCTTTATTGACATCTAGAAATTGTCAAGGAATAGTTTCTTTCCTTCCACAGCACGCCCAAATTAGCTTTTAAAGGTAGACCTGGGCCCTACCTTGGAAACTTCTGATCTGGGCTTCGAGATGAGATCTAGGGCATCTTTATTTTTT
Source organism: Panthera tigris (assembly GCF_018350195.1). Lineage (NCBI taxonomy): Eukaryota > Metazoa > Chordata > Mammalia > Carnivora > Felidae > Panthera > Panthera tigris. The sequence continues at coordinate 5,974,628 of NC_056660.1, read as the reverse complement.
TTTTTTTTAATTTTAATTTTTATTTTTTTTTAACGTTTATTTATTTTTGACACAGAGAGAGACAGAGCATGAACCGGGGAGGGTCAGAGAGAGGGAGACACAGAATTGAAACAGGCTCCAGGCTCTGAGCTGTTAGCACAGAGCCTGACGCGGGGCTCGAACTCACGGACCATGAGGTCATGACCTGAGTTGAAGTCGGTCGCTTAACCGACTGAGCCACCCAGGCGCCCCTAGGGCATCTTTATTTTTAAGAATTTCCTCAAGTGAGTTTGATGTGCCTTCCCAGGTGAGAGCCGTTGACTTGCTAAATAGATGCGTGTAAGAAATTCTAAGATACTTGTGAAACAAGTAATTTTCCTCACTGGTTTCTTTTCTGTGCAAAAGTAAGCCTCTAAGGAATGACACTTGAGTATAATAAAAAAAAAAAATAGGGTTTGCCTAGGCAAGGTCAGGAAGTTTCACGGGCACTCAGAAACCTCTGGGACTAACCAGGCCTGAGGATGAGGTTTGCTGTGGGGGAGGCACAGGGTGCCCTTATACACATTCACAGTCCTCCGAGCAAGCGTGTGGCATTTCCCGTTAGGTTTAAGAGACCAGCTGCCAAGTCTGTTCAGTAGATACAGTAGGCCAAATTATTTTTACCTAAGAAAGTGCAACGGAGGGTAATATTACATATGTGAGTTTTATTTGGGGGAGAATACCTTTGCTGGAAATAAATGTAGACGATAGCCTCCCAATAGCTCTGTGCTTATGAAGTAAAAAACCATTTAAAATCATGCATAAAGTGCATAATTCAGCTTGTATTTTGTATGCTAACCTGAAGTACCCAGATATTCGAACTGTCAGTGAGGGTTTTAGATCAACTTTATCAGAGAGTGAAGGAGACAGAAAAATGAGAGGAGCACTTTGGTATTCAGCTATGAGAAATGCGTGGTAAAACCAAATCCAGTCTGCTTTAAGTAGTGGCTTTAAGCAAAGAAGTAGGTCCAGTTGTGTTCTGTCTCCTAGAAGCTGCTTTTCGTTTCATGTGTGAGTTCTTCACTGCAAGATTTGGCATATGGAATATATGAGCAGAGGATGAAATTTAAACTGAAAGTACAGAGACCGTAAGTCAAAAACACGAAGCTCTGTGTGGTCCATGACTAACAGCCTGGATCTTGTACATCTTGTTTGAACAGAAAGCCGGGAATCTCAGTATGAATCCGTCTAGATCGAGATCGGACGATGGTAGTGAAGAAGCCTCATCTCGAGCCCATGATCGTCGTGAAAGTGAGAGAAGATGGCAGCAAGAGCGCCTCCACAGAGAAGAAGCCTATTATCAGTTTATTAACGAACTCAATGATGAAGATTACAGGCTAATGAGAGACCACAATCTTCTAGGCACCCCTGGTAAGATATGGGTAAAAGAGGACACACCTTTTTTTATTATAGTAAGGAGGAGTTTCAAAATAAGGAGGGTTTTTCCCCCCCCTTCTTCCCTCTCCCAAAATATAAGGCACTATTTTTGTGAATTTAAGACCCATGTAATATGACAAAATAGAAAATCACTGGCTTACTTCTCTTTTTGATAAGTATGAATCTTAGACATGGAGCTCACAAATGTACATAATAGTGTCAATTTTTTACATATACGGCCCTGTTTCTCTTTTAAGTAATAGTTGTAAATTAGATATTTTTTAAAACCCAGTTCTGGGGCGCCTGGGTGGCACAGTTGGTTGAGTGTCCAACTTTGGCTCAGGTAACGATCTCGTGGTACATGAGTTCAAGCCCCGCGTCGGGCTCTGTGCTGACCGCTCAGAACCTGGAGCCTGCTTCCGATTCTGTGTCTCCCTCTCTCTCTGCCCCTCCCCCGCTTGGTCTCTGTCTCTCTCTCAAAAATAAATGAACATTTAAAAAAAAACAAAACTAATTTGAGGTGTTATAATTTATTTATTTACTTAGCTGAATTAATAATGCTTCAAAAGTCTAGTGTGTTCCATAAGTTTTTTACAAATTTATTTCAGAAATGAACTAATTGAAACTTGTATGTTTGCCCAGGATATATTTGTATATTGCATATTTGCGCACTGTATATTGATGACTGATATAATGACCTGTTGAGGTAACATTCAAGCAGATAAAGATTCAGAGTTTTTCCTAGAAATACTTCCTTTTAAATTTCTTTTAACTCTAATACAAATCTACGAATTAGGGTTTCTAGATTCCTAAGTGTATCAACTGAGAGGATTTTTAAAAGAGTATTCAAATTAAACCCTATTTTTATTTTAATAAAACACAACCAAAATGATGTATACTTGCATCAATTAAATATTTTTAACTGTCTATCAATGTAACAGACCATGAAAATAATAGAATGTCTTCTGCAGATCGCTAAAGATTATTAGTCTTACCCTTCACGAGCTCTCCTAAAACAATCATTTAAGGTATTTAGTTTCACTGAGCAATTTTTTATTGTTTTTAGGAGAAATAACATCAGAAGAACTACAGCAGCGATTAGATGGAGTCAAGGAACAAAGAGCATCTCAGCCTGACTTGAGAAGTGGGACAGATACCAGAGGTACTGTGGACTCCTTTCCATTAGGAACAGGTTTAATTAGAGCAGTGGCAGACATGAACTTACTGGATCTTGGACAGTACTTTTGTTTTTAATGTTTTCCAGTTTCAATGTGGTACTCATTCAGATAGTATTTACCCATCATGTGCAAAGCAGCCTAGTTAGGCAGTATAGGACAGGGGTTGAATACAAAGACCCTTTACACACACAGATTGCCCTTGGGGAGCTCATGTATGTGAGATAGTATACAATGAAGTTAATTACCAGCATAATTCTTTTTAATCTTAGAATGCACACACTACTTCTTTTAAAGTAATGTAACTAAACTTCGCTTCTAAAATTTTCTACAGAGCAATACAGAAAGATTGAGAAAACATGTCTTTATTGTTGGTTTTATTATTTTTGTGTTTGTCATGTTACCGAACAAACACTAAGTCATAAAAAGTTCTTATAAAAAATAAAGTGAAAAAAATTTCAAACTAAACAGAAGTGTATAGAATTAAAAGTAAAGCCAACTCAATGTACCTCTTACCAGTTCTACTTCCTTCCCCAGAGGTATTCATTATTGGTAGTTTCACTTTTTTTTTTTTTTTTAAGTCATTTCACATATTAAGATTATTGTATTAGAGCAAAGACGATTAAAAAACTCAAAAATGCAACGGCTCAGTGAGATACAAGTTTCTTTTCCTGTTAACAGTCCAGGGGAGATAGGCAAGCTTTACTCCATGAATCCTCTTGGAACCCAGCCAGCAGAGTAGTTCTATCACTGTACCATCCAGTACAGGAGCTACTAGTCCTATGTGACCATTTAAACTTAAGTAAAATTAAATAACATTTAAAATTCAGCTTTTCACTCCTGTTAGCCACATTGAAGTGCTCGGTAGTCACATATGGTTAGTGACTTCTGTATTGGACAGGACAGACGTAGAAATTTCCACTGCTGCATATTTTCATATTTGCATATTAAAAGTTTCATTGGACGTTGCTGCTCCAGGATATTGTGTACATGATCCAGCTAAGTCGCAACCACATCTAGGTTCTAGCTGGCGGGTCTAGGTTCCAGAAAGAGGTCCAGGCACCAGTCCGAAAGTGAGATCTATCACTTTCACTCCTACTCCACTGATGAGAACTTAGTCACATGGCTGCACCCAACGGCCAGGCTGTTCACGTGACCATTACAGTGCATTTGTAAAAGGAGTAGGGCAGGACAGGTTTCATTAGATTATTAGTGAACTCTTTGACGCACACCATCATCATACGTTCTAGTAACTGAAGATGGAAGTTGCCTTTAGCATGTTTTTTATCTGCCTTTTACTCCTGTCTGTTTCCAAATTAAAATGGAAATTGGATTTCCTTTTTTTTTTTTTTCTGTATATGTAGATATGGAAGTTACACCATATTGCTATAGCTGGTAATGCTGGTCCTTTTACTATGTTTTAATGGAAAATGTACTTACCGCATGTAAAATAGCTTGTATCTTTTAGATATGGCTAAAGGTGGTTTATTTTATTGACACCAGCAGTTGATTAATAGCTTTAACTTTAATATTTAAAAATGGTTTTTACAAGAAATTTTTATAAGAGATTGAAACAAAATCAAAGCCATCTCATTTAACGGCCATTTTTGTGTAGAATAAACTTAAAGGTTAAAGTCTGTATAGTTCATGTGCATTAGAATGATTTTCATTGACTTCTTCCCTGGTTAAAAATGGAAAACTTAAGCTTCCCGTAGTAGCAGTGTTACGGAAGTTTATCAGGGGCTCATTTTTTCTAAATTGATTCATTCAACATTAATTGAGAGAGTCTGATTTGTACCAGATACTGTTGTAGAGGTGGGGATTTAACAGTAAATAAGACAAGATAAAACTCTTCATCTTCCTGGAGCTTACATTCTAAATGAACAGAAAATATTCATAATGGCTAACCTTTATTAAATGCTTCCTATATGCCAGGTATTGTACTAATCATTTTATATCCAGTATTTTATTCTCATGATAATCCTATGACATTTATACTTTTATTATCTCCAAGTTACAAATAAGGGTACAGTCCTAGAGAACTTAGGTAGCATGCCTAAAGTTTCCCAGCTTCACATAAAGACATAATGTAGTGCTAATATGTATTCAGAAAGGCACATTTCTTAAAGTGTACATTTTTGGCAGTTCCTGAGAAATAGGATAAAATTCCTGAGGTCATGAAAATACCTCTAGCTGTAAAATGTTGACTTCCCTTTACCAGAAGAATCCCATTCACAATGAAGTACATATAAGTTTTGCCACTATATTTTACTGATTTTACCATATGGCTAAAGCAATTTAAATGTACTGTTTTAGTATTGGCTGTATTTCTCACCTGCTTTAGTTTTTTAAAATATTTATTTATCTTTGGGAGAGATTGAGTATGCAGGCAGGTGGAAGGGCCAAGAAAGAGGGAGACAGAGAATCCCAAGCAGGCTCTGTGCTGTCAGCACAGAGCCTGACACAGGGCTTGAACTCACAAATGGTGAGATCATGACCTAAGCTGAAATCAAGAGTCAAGCACTTAACTGACCGAGCCATCCAGGCGCCTCCTCATTTGCCTTAATATTTTGCCAGTAATGGGGATAGAGAAAGTAAGAATGAGGATTTCTTCAGAGCTTTGCATAAACAGTATTTATAGTTTTATAATACATCAGAATGTATTATACTATGCATATAGTATATACTTTTCTTTTAGAAATTCCAACTTTTTGCCATTTTCATTCACTAAAATGCATAGATGTTCTTAAATATTATTGAATTTAATAAAAAATTTATCTCGTAAGCTTTAATAAAAGTCTAAAGATAGATTTTAGGAATTGATCTTAAGTTGATTTGCTTTGCTTTCCAGACTCAGAAGTCCCTAGAGAAAGTTCAAACGAAGATTCTCTGCTAGAATGGTTGAACACGTTTCGACGCACGGGAAACGCAACCCGAAGTGGACAAAATGGGAACCAAACTTGGAGAGCTGTGAGTCGAACAAACCCAAACAGTGGAGAGTTTCGGTTTAGTCTGGAAATCCATATAAATCATGAGAATAGAGAAATTGAAATTCATGGCGAAGATCAGACAGGCATTCCACTTTCAGATTTTAGCAGGGATCGTACTACAAATAGGCAACAGAGGTCAGCCAGTCCTGTGGCTAGGCGAACGCGAAGCCAAACCTCCATGAATCACAGTGGTAGTAGCTCCAACATCCCAAGGACTAGGCTCGGTTCAAGGGGGCAGAACTCAGCAGAAGGATCTTTCTCAACATTGGGAAGATTAAGAAATGGCATTGGGGGAGCAGTTGGCATTCCTAGAACGAGAGCTCCGCGTGCTGATTTCGGTAGTCACGCAAACCAGTTGGGTGGTAGTGAACTCAGGCAGAGGGAGGGGCAGCGGTTTGGAGCAGCACATGTTTGGGAAAATGGGGCTAGAACTAATGTTACAGTGAGGAATACAAACCAAAGATTAGAGCCAATAAGATTACGGTCTGCTTTCAGTAGTCGAAGCCGCTCACCAATTCAGAGACAAAGTGGCACTGTTTATCGTAACTCACAGAGAGAAAGTAGACCTTTACAGCAAAACGTCAGAAGGTCTGTTAGGAGGAGAGGTATAACGCGTGTCTTTTTAGAGCAGGATAGGGAACGTAGAGGTACTGCCTATGCTCCATTCTCTAACTCAAGACTTGTGTCAAGAATAACAGTAGAGGAAGGAGAAGAATCTAGCAGATCTTCAACTGCTACACGACGACATCCAACAATCACACTGGACCTCCAAGTGAGAAGGATTCGTCCTGGAGAAAACAGAGATCGGGATAGTATTGCAAGTAGAACTCGATCTAGGGTAGGGCTAGCGGAAAATACAGTCACTATCGAAAGCAATAGTGGGGGCTTTCGCCGAACTATTTCTCGTTTAGAGCGGTCAGGTGTTCAAACCTATGTTAGCACTATCACAGTTCCTCTGCGGAGGATTTCTGAGAATGAGCTTGTGGAACCGTCATCAGTGGCTCTTCGGTCCATTTTAAGGCAGATCATGACTGGATTTGGAGAATTGAGTTCTTTAATGGAGGCCGAATCTGAGTCAGAGGTTCCGAGACATGGTCAGCATTTACCAGAGAGGCACTCAGATCCGAGCACCGTAGGTGCAGTTAATGACATCAGCCAGCACAGTGAAGGTTCCTCTCAAAACAGGCGGGCCCGAGAAGACAGCTCTGAAATGCGTGGTGAAAACGAGACTCCCTGGCCTCCCGCCCGAAACAGTGATAGCAGAGGTGGCCGGCAGTCGCGAAATTCAAATAACTTAGTTGAAACTGGAACACTACCTATCCTTCGCCTTGCTCACTTCTTTTTACTAAATGAAGGTGATGACGAGGATCACATACGTGGTTTAACCAAAGAGCAGATTGACAATCTTTCCACCCGGAACTATGAGCATAGCAGTATCGATAGTGACCTAGGCAAAATCTGTAGTGTTTGCATCAGTGACTATGTGACTGGAAACAAGCTCAGGCAATTACCTTGCATGCACGAATTTCACATTCATTGTATTGACCGCTGGCTCTCAGAGAATTGCACTTGCCCCATCTGTCGGCAGCCTGTTCTAGGGTCCAGCATAGCAAACAATGGGTGAAGCGTTGGGTCTGTTCAAATAGTACATTTTAGTAGAGCTGAGTATTTAAGCACCCTTTTGTTGAATCCTTTGTGATGAGCTAACCAGGATGAAAAAGAACAGATTATTATAGTTTGCACTATTTTTTGTGTGCTTTTTTAACTTGTTAAAAAGAAAATTTATATGAAACTTAAAATGGCAAATGTTAAATTATCGACAAGTACAGAATAGTCAATATTGCTAGAACCAAATAATCTTTAAAATGTTCTTATTTTGGTAATTTCGTCATGCTAAGCACTTTTGTATCTGCACAATTCAGTAGGTTAACAATCAATCTTCCTTTTCTTAATAGCACAGCAGACTTTATGTGGACTTTCAACTTCCATAGGCTTAGTGCCATGTCCAGACAGTGGTGTCTAAATAAGCCTTTCGTTAACTTTTTATTGTAAGGACAATATCTTTTCATGAGAGAGTGTTTGGCTGAATGTTTGCTCTATATATTTAAGTTACTTGAAATGTTAAATTTAATATGCAGCATACCATATATGTATATATAGATATATAATTTTAAGGGTAAAATATTCCGTCTAAAAACTACCAGTTTGGTTCTTATTTAAGCTTTTGGGCTATTACTGCATATGGCACAATGTGTAACATTTACAGGATCATCTCTGGGAGGAAGTAGATATTTAAAAATAGAGATAATTTACTGAAGCGTCTCTGACAATCTTACTAGACAGCAAGCAATATGTAATACTGAACAAGTATTTCTTTACTCAGAAATGGAACATGGACATTTTAGTACATATAGATTATTTAACTTGAGTTCGGCCTTTTTGTGACTTGTTTGAATGTGCAAACAATTCTTTGGATTATATTAAGTAAGGTATACAGATATGCATGGTTTCTCAAATTTACTTTTAAAATCTAAAAAAAAAAAAATGTCTATGAAGAATCAAATGCATAGATAATGTGTTAAGTTTACTTGGAGGCCAAAAACTCCAAATAATACAAAACAAAAAACCCTTAAGAGAATGTGGAATTTATATGAACACGAAGTATGCATTGAAGATCTATTTCTACCAATAAATATTAAAACAAAGCTGTATGTGAACTTCTTTTCTCTTGGTCCCCTGTGATTTATTTTTCAAAAAAAGAAAAATTTCACACCTACAAGGTGTCAGTGTTACAGGTGCTGAGGATTCAGCTGAGGACAGAGTCCCTATCTTCACAGGAAGAGAACATTTAATGAGTTACTGAATTAAATGAATATATGACACAGTTTTCCTGTGGTGATACTGCTTGGGGAAAACCACAAGAACAAATTCCTCAGGACCAGATTCGGGAAGATTTACGTGTATCTCAAGATTGTTTTTCCTTCTGATTAAGTAACTATATTCATCAGGTAAGATGCATACACAGGAGTTTTCAGGGAGTGCATTTAACACCTGGAGGGAAAGCTTTTTGTAAGAGTCATGACTTCGTTTGGAGTAAATGGTTTATGTAGGTCAATCATGGGGCTGGGAGGTTTGAATGCTTTAAATGCCAGACTAAGGAATTTTACTTCACCTTACAAACTTTTGGTGTCTCTTGGTGAATTTAGTGGCGAATGGTAAGATCATTTTTCATGTTTCAGGAAAATTGGTGTGGTGTAGTGTTCATAACAGTGGAGTAGAGAGAGGGGGGAAGCAAAAAAACCTTAATAAAGGAACCACTGTGGTCATTTTTATCATCGGTTATCATCATCCTCAGTTACTAGCTAACCTAGCGCGATGGCAGTGAAACTGGAAAGAGAGAGAAGAGAGTAAAAATGTTGGGAAAAAAGGACATTATTTGGTTTCTTGTTCAGTATGAAGTGGGAGAGCGATATATTCACAGATGGAAAATCACCCGAATAGAAGAGAGAGAGGTGTTTCAAGCTATGCCAATGTAGACATTTATCTTAAATATGCACCTCTCCCTCGTTTCAGTGATACCGTTTGTTCCCAGTATGACCAGAGACTAAATCCAGCATTTTTTGCTCATGTGGAATATTCTTCAGGAAGTTCTACCTTCCCTGGCTTGATCAGTTAGGAAAATCAAGAGGAGAACAAAGAAAGGGGGAAATGAAAAAAAAGTAGGGATAAAGGAAAAAATACAAGCACGTTGATTCTTTGATTTGGTCCTTTGCAAGACATGGTTAGGACCAGCATTGAAGGGACCCCAAATCGGCATTTGAGATAGAACTACATGGTACAGTTTATGGAAAATTCCCGCTAAGCAGCAGGCTTCATGTGTTTTGTCAATTGGTATCCTAGTCGGGAACAAAGGAGTGTTTTCTGTAATATTTTCATTCATTTCCCAGTAAACAAAGCTGATGACAAATACAAAGGCTCTTTATCTATTTATAGCCTCTATTTAGCAATGATTGCATGCCTTATGGTTCCAATATAGAAAGGAACAAATAGTTTGAAACGCTTCATTTGAATATCGTGCTCCATGTCGTGTCCTTAGAGCTTATTCTTTATAGTGTGGCTGCCTTGCAAACTTGTATTTCAAAACTGTCAGCCTCCCACCTGCTTTCCCTCTTGTATCCCAGATGTGTATAGTTTCAAGTAGCATTGACCCGTACTTGACTACCTTTCATTTGCCCTGTGGTTATTTTCCTTTCAGTTTTTAACGCGAATTTGTAATTTAAGCCTCCCAAGATCTTGAAGTGTTATGGCCACTTCCCATAGCGAGTAGCAGAGTTCAGAGTCACACACAGGACCGTTTGCCTCCAAAGCTTGTCCTTTTCCCCCTCAACTGCATTCTGGAAAAGCAGAAAGGCTTGATCCGCAAACAACGGGAGGACTGCTCCCGAAAGTTACAAAGCGGGATCTGTATTGTGAGGATGGGTCCAGAAAAGAGATGGGACCTGAAGACCCTGTGTGAAGGATCGTAGTTAATAAGTTGAGTCTGAGGTCTTTTCACAAATACTACTCCTGGACAAGAACTTCCAGCGAATTTCCAATCTTCCTGCACCTCTCCATCTGAGTAACGTCTGGCCAGAGGAGGAAGACGTTGTGTGGAAATAGTACTCCACATACGTGGGCAGTTCTTCTTCCCTTTGCAGTGGCAGCAAGCTCCTCTGGGGTCTCTTCCTCAATCCCGTGGGACGTTGGAGGTCAGAGAGCTGGGGTGCCTGTTAATACAGAAGATGATTGCCCAGCAAGCCATCTGTCACCGAGAACGCCAAATGTTCCATGTTCCACAGGACATGACTGTAAGTGTCAGTGGTGACCGTTTTCCTCAATGTCTACAGGCAGGTTGTGAGTTCTTTTCGGTGACTATGGAGGTATTAGGTCCTGAACATATCTGCCCTTAGAATAATTAGGGATCTTCAATTACTTTCAGCAAGTTTTTTTTTTTTTTTAATTTATTTTGAGCATTAAATCTCTGAAGAGTCTGAGTTGGCTCCTATACTTTTCTTTTTCTTAACCGCCCCCCTTTTTTTAGTGGCGTAATCCCATATCTTCTCCAAAATAAAGCTTTCACGTGTATTTTTCCTCGATTGTATTAATGTCTTGTTTGGAAAGTGTAACCTCTTGGTTGCCTAGTATATATGTACACTTCCTTCTCACCCATTTAACCTCAGAAATGCCCCTATTTGTAACCAGAATCCAACTGTCTTCTGTGCAATTGCAAAACATTTTCACATTCTCCCCGATGGGAAATGATACAAATTCATTTACAGCTTCTGTACCGTGAGGTGACACAATTTAGCCACTCTTACGAGTTCAGATTCATAATAGCGAACTGGATGGTGTCCACTCTTCCATTAGATTGGATTGGATTCATCGTGACTTCTTACCATCCAGCTTATGGGATAAATGATAAATGTGGCTCCTATCTACCTGATAGAGTGAAATGGAATAAAGATCAAACAAAAAAGGGGGAAAGAAGCGTCACTGATTACACTGATTACTGGTATAGAATGTACACACGTCCCGCTGAGCAAGCTTAGAAGGATGAATGATAGAAATAAGGAGACTTGTAAGCATCTCTTTGTTGACTCTCTTATCTGGATGTAGACTAAGTTGTTTGGTCAGCCAATTTGGCTGGCCTAATCCTGAATGAGGGCCACTTTCAGAAAGATAACCAGCGAGAATTTCCATACTGGTGGTGGGGGTGAGTGGCAGGGGCTGGAAGGTTTGAGAGGATGCTAGTGAACAGTTTTGATCTTAGCACTTTGATGTGAATCCTTGGTTCAGGAACTGCCATAATGTTGAACAGGTCTCTGTACAATAGGTTAGGGGCTTTTTGGACAAGTGCCTTAAAACTTTAATTAGCTCCTTAACAGTTTCATTTGGGGTCTCGTCTCAAACACCACAAGTCTTGTATTGTTCTTGATTTACTAGAGGGAATAGCCATGACCCTTACAACACCTTTAGGGCTTTTCTTTTTATTTCTTTCTTTTTCTTTCTTTCTTTCATTTTCTTTCTTTCTTTCTTTCTTTCTTTCTTTCTTTCTTTCTTTCTTTCTTTCCTTTTCTCTTTTTTCTTTCTTTCCTTCCTTTTCTTTTTTTCTGTTTCTTTCTTTTCTTTCCTTCCTTTTCTCTTTTTTCTTTTCTTCCTTTTTTCTTTCTTTCTTTCTTTCTTTCTTTCCTTCTTTCTTTCTTTCAGTATTTTGTTAAAAGGACGCTTCTATTGCTTAGCTAAATAGATTTTACTTCTGGTGTGGTTTGGGGGCTTTCTTTAATCTTCCTTTGAGTGTTGCCATTGTCCCTTTGCTGCATTTCAGACAGTGTGTTTTACAATAGGAAGGAGGCTTCTTCATTTTCGTCTGAAGGGTGACGCAGAGTGACCATTCCACTCTGATCAGTTGGGGTCAGGTCACGTGGCCAGTCCAGCGCAAGCATGTAGATTGGGAGCGGTTTAATTATATTTTCAGTCCCATCATTGAAGCACCTAATGTTCCTGATAACTCTCTGTTTGAAGATCCCAAGACCACCTCCAGGTCAGTGGTTGGCTAGGACTCATGGGACTGAGTATATAGTTGTGCTCACAGCTAAGATTTATTATAAGGAAAGGAGACAAAGGGTAAAGGGACATGGGGCGAAGTCTGGATGAAACCAGTCAAGCTTCCAAGAGTCCTATCCCAGTGCAGTCCTACAAGACACTCATTCCTCCAGCACCAAATGGGACATGGAAGAAGTGTTGTTGTTAAGGAAGCTCATTACAGACTCATTGCCCAAGATTTTTATTGGGGGCCGGTCATGTAGGCACCTCTGCCTGGCATGTACCAAAATCCCAGACTCCCAGAAGGAAAGCAAGTGTTCAGCATGAACCACATTATTCGTGGTTTAGGCACGTTGAGACACTTCTTTCAGTAGGCGGATGGTGGAAACACTCCCCAAATCAAGTGCCTAGACGCCAGCTAAGGGTCCGTCTTTCACGAAGGCGGATAGCCTAAGGCCTACTATGTGAATTCCGCACACACATCTCCATCTCTAGCTCAGAACATTCTCCTGAATTCTAGGACCACGTTTTTTTTTTTTAAGTTTGTTTATTTTTGAGAGAGACAGAGACAGTGTGAGCAGGGGAGGGGCAGAGGAGAGGGGGAGAGAGAGAATCCTAAGCAGGCTCTGCACGGTCAGCACAGAGCCTGATGTGGGGCTCGAACTCACAAACATCATGACCCGGGCCGAAACCAAGAGCCGGATGCTTAAACTGACTGAGCCACCCAGGCGCCCCGCTAGGATCATATTTGTGGCTGCTTTGGTTAATGTCTACCAGGCTGCCTCTTTGGAACCTCAGAGCCAACACGTCTAGAACTGAAGTAGTAATCCTTTTCCGTCAAACTGTTCCTCACCCTCTTTTCTGAGCTCAGTCCATGCCATTCCCTGGCCTGGGTTCTTGAGTTTGGCCAAGAAAGAACTCAGAGCCAAACTCTTAAGCAGCTGTTTAATAGCAGCTACAGCAAGGGGCGCCTGGGTGGCTCAGTGGGTTAAGCGTCTGACTTTGGCTCGGGTCATGATCTCGCGGCTCGTGGCTTCAAGCCCTCTGCTGACAGCCTGGAGCCTGCTTCCGATTCTGTGTCTCCCTCCCCCCCTCAACTCTGTTTCTCAAAAATAAATAAACATGAAAATTTTTTTTTAAAAAATAGCAGCTAAAGCAAAAGTACACTCTCGAGATGGGAGAGCAGGCAGGTCCAGAGGTGGCTACACATCAGGGTTTGGGGTCATCTTTTTATGTTTGAATAGGTTATGGGTCATAGCCGGTGTGGCCTCTGAGGTCTCCTAAGGGACTCCTCCTACCAACAGGAGTGGGCGTTTTGGGCCCTGTATGGTGCTTGTCAGAACTGTCATGGCAGCCATCCCCCCGCAAGGGGGTAGGGGTCAGAACTGCAGTGTAAATGTATCATAAGGAAACTATAGGTCACTGAAGGGTAGTGATCCTAGGGAAGAGAGCATTCCCCCCTCCCCCCGGGGGTTTGCCAGCTCTTTGAAACTTGGTTTCCTCCTCTCTAAACAGAAAACACATGCCTGTTCCCTGCTCACACCTAGCTAACTGACTGCCTACTCTATCACCTCTAACCATTCACCAGTTCATTCAAGGCAGAAAAGTCTGATCCCTTTTCCCTGTGTGGAGGTCAGGTGGGACTGGCTTGGCTAGGATGGGCCCGAGGGGTCAGAATGGGCAGCAGGCGTACCTTGTAGTCATAGCTGTGGACGCAAAGAATCAGAGGTCAAGTACAAAATTGTGACCAATGCACTGTTACCCCTTAGAGATGGAGAACTGGGTTTCAATAGGGTGTCAGAACAGGAGGGACTGGAGATAAATCAAAAGGCCAAGAGAAATTAATCAGATGAACAGGAGAGTGATCAGGAAAAATGCCTGTTTCCCATAGCCAAGTTGGTTGCTTGGTTTTCTTTGGTGTATGACTGATGGGTAGGTAGTCAGGCACTAATTAAAGGGCTGAGAAGGGAATAAATAAGAACCCAGACTTCTGCATCTTCTGTCCGATTGACCAACCCGTGTTCTTGGAATCCTCATCATTTTCGTTCCCATTTCTCGGGTCCTTGCCTTCATCTCTTAACGTGGTCTCCTAGCCTTACAGTCACTCAGGTGCAATCTTTGTACGAGACACGTCTAGACATGACACTCCTCAGCTGTTCTCCATTACTTCCTGCCTGTTCTTGGTACAACATACAAGATTCTTCATATTTTATCCTCTGCCTACCTTTACTAACCTCATTTTCTACCTTGCGGGGCCCTTAACCTTGCCCTTCACACTTTAGGGTTTCGTCCACGCTATTCTTCCTCCCTGTGATGGCCTTTCCCCGCTTGCCTTTCTGATTAATTCCTGTGTATCCTTTAACTCTGACCTTAAATGTCACCTCTTGCAAACCCTCACCTTGTCATCTCCAGGGCTGATGTCTCCGTTAAGCATAGCAGGCACAATGTCTACAACCCAGGATAATTTTAAAGGCCCACAAAAATGTTTTAATTTCTGGGATGTCTGGGTGGCTCAGGTGTTTAAGCATCCAACTTCGGCTCGGGTCATGATCCCACGGTCCGTGATTTCTAGCCCGTGTCGGTCTCTGTGCTGACAGCTCAGAGCCTGGAGCCTGCTTTGGATTCCGTGTCTCCCTGTCTCTCTCTGCACCTCCCCTGCTTGCATTCTGTCTCTCTCTCTCTTTCTCTTTTTTTAATTTTTTTTAAATGTTTATTTATTTTTGATAGACAGAGCACGAGTGGGGGAGGGGCAGAGAGAGAGGGAGACACAGAATGTGAAGCAGGCTCCAGGCTCTGAGCTCTCAGCACATAGCCCGATGCAGGGCTTGAACTCATGAACAGCGAGATCATGATCTGAACTGAAGTCGATGCTCAACCGACTGAGCCACCCAGGCGCCCCCTCTCTCTCTCTTAAAAAATAAACATTAAAAAAATTTGTTTTAATGTTTTAATTTCTTTTAAAATCTGCAAGAGAAAAAAGAGCAAGTAATCCAAACTGTATTATATTTCTCTTTAATAACAGTAGTAGAACATAATTTTAATACTTTTTATGGACAAAGGGGCCCAGCAACACAAAGCTGCTAAGAGCCCGTGAAAGTAATGATATGGCCCTGCTCACTCCCCATTATGCACTTCACTTACACTACACCTTCTGTAAAGAACTGTGAGCTCCTTGAACTTGTCCACAGCACCTGGTGTGATGCCTGGTACCTAGTAGGTCACTAAGTATATATTTAATAAGGAAATGAATATAAGTTTCATATATAGGTAGGCCTGGCTTACAAATACCTTATACATTAAAAGCTTGTTTGTGAGATTTTTTATGTTTATTTAGTTATTTGGGGAGAAAGAGAGAAGGTGAGAGGGAATCCCAAGCAGGCTCTGCGCTATCAGCACAGAGCCCAAAGTGGGGTTCGATTTCATGAACTGTGAGATCATAATCTGAGCCAAAATCAAGAATTGGACGCTTAGCAGACTGAGCCTCCCAGGTGACCCAGATTTTTTTTTTTTTTAAACTTGGAACCCATTTACCATAGATACAATAGCTACCATATTTTTGTGGTTTGAGGCAAGAGGGGAAATGCCCCCAGGGCAGCCCCCCCAAAATCTACACTACCCAGAATGTTTCTGAAATATGATTTGAGTACAGCCAAAAGCAGAAAAATCTAATAATATTCCTGCAAGTTAACAAAGAATGAAATTGAAAAAATATTTTAAAAAATTTATCGCGAATGGTGGTATGGTAGTGCTTGAGACTCTATAAAGCGTGCCATTCTCTTTTCTTTTGTACTTCTTCTTTTTAATGTAAGCTCTACCCCCAATGTGGGGCTTGAACCCAGGACCCTGAGGTCACTACCTCTGGAGCCAACCAGGGGCCCCAAGGATGCCTTTCTCAAATTTCAAGTTGCCCTTTCCTCAATGGCCTGTCGCAGCTGCTCTGTTTACTTACCACAGTGACCCAACTGGGTCGAGTTCCTGCATCAGGCCACCCTGTTTGATAAATGGCGGCTTTGGTTGTGTGCGCTCTGCCTTTGTATCTCTCACTGCTTCCATTTTCTCTCTCCCCAACCACCAGGAGGGGGCAAAGGGCCTTCCAGCCAAAGAGCGGGCAGACAGGCTGGTCATTTTGATTGTGCAAGAGCCACGCAGCCAACTGGGAGAGGAACCTAGTGGTTGCCAGAGCCTTAGAGAAGAGGGTGGCCCTTTTACAGCTTAATTCTGAATGTGTCTCACCATTAACTGTACTCAGATTGTTGGGGGTTTTTTCTTGCAAAGAGAAAGGTTTCAGGTTTAATCTTAAAGAGTGTTTATTCCGTCTGATAGTAGAATTGTTTGTATCTTGGGAGCTGATAAGAGCAAACACCTTCTTATTCAGTGTAACATTATCGTGAAGCTCTTTAAATAGTTTGTCGCGGTGAGAACAGAGGTTTAAGTTTCTTGACTCTCAATATACAGAGAGGGAGAATTACCACATCTACCTAAGGGGAGTATACTCTATCCCTATGAAAAGGCATTTTCTGAAATAGTCCAGTCCTCATGAGAAACAAAGAAAAACCATAACCCCTTAACAGGGGGTGAGAATTACAACTTCAATGAGTTTGTAATGTTGACCTGCCACATACACAGAATTTTGTGTGTGTATGTGATCTGGATGGCTTAAACAATTTATTCAAGGTCACACACCACAGTTGGTTAGAAGGAAGACGTTGTAGCCTTGTAACTTTTTTAAATGTCTTACTTTATTAATTGCAAAGAATTATTTAAAGCTTGACCACATATTCACTGCTGAAGTATGTCTAACTATTAGTCTTGTAAGGCTGATGCCTCAGTATAGGGAAAGGCCTCTTTTAACCTGTGCAGGGCAAATAAACGCTGTACCAGAGACTATTGGACTCTTTAGGACTCTGGGGAAGTTTGAGCTGAGTCGTGCTGCTCAAGGGATTCGGGACGGGGCTCCAGCTCCGGGGCTGGTTTGTGAGGGCTCAAGCCTGAGATCTGCGGCCATCTGTTTCTAATGAGTATTGGTCGCTGTTCACTTTTGCAATCATTTTAATAGCATCTGTTAGAGCAGTGCAGGTTTCAGATCACAGATGGTGACAGGTGCAATGAAGATGTCATTTCAGGCGTTTCTCATTATCATTCAGATAATACCTTAAGGTCATAATTCTTACTTTCATAATACAGTGAATTTTGTTAAAAATAAAATAAGCTGAGAACATTCAACCTGTTAGATTTACACCCCAAATACAGACTCTTAGAATCTCAGGCCTAGGAGAAGAGTGGACCGTCTTCTAAGCACATCCTCTTTGGGTCCCAAGAGCCTGTACTTTTTCTTAATCACTAATTGCGATGCCTGCTTTTAAAGACAAAGTTATCATTTCCCTTTCACTACACACTCAGTATTGTATCCGTTTGGGTCTCTGAGAAGTGAACACCAACGCAGGATTATATACGAGGGATCTACTGGGGAAACACCTGTTAAGATTAAAGGGGAGAGAGCAGGAGTAGGCGAGGAGAACCTCCAGGCTAGGCTCTAGGTAAGATCCCTAAGGAAGGAAGGGAGAAGAAGGAGGCTTGGGTAGGAGACGCTTCAGACCACTGGGTGGTTCTGAGACTCTCAGATGGAGAGTCAGGGCTGACAGAGTGGTCCCCCATTGGGCAAGAATGGCCCAGCTCTTATACGTCCTCAGGCTCGGTCATCGGCTAGGGGCGGCCCGGGGGCAGCCTGCGCCTGAGTGCCAGAGCAGACCCAAAAGTGTGACACCTGGGGGCTGTCAGTCACTTACACAGCCCACACCAGGTTGTCTTGATGCTGGGTCTTCACGACTGCCACAGATATTTAGCGTTGGTCGCTTCTGGAAACAATCACAATTTGATTCCGGTTTACTCTGACTCCTCTGCTCTCCCAAACCACCCAGACTGGTTTGCCACCAGACAGGTTAACATTGCCATGGATCATATCTTAGGTTTCTCTTCTCCAAGTGAAGTCACCTTATTCCTTTCACTGCTATCCTTTGAATCCTCATAAGGTTTGCCGAGCCCCTTTGCCAAAGCCCAGAACTGCAACCTGTGTCTACGTGAGCAGGGAGCTCTCTGGGGGTCAGTTTACAATATGGGGATTAGGAACAGGATTTTGGTGACAGATACCAGCTCAAGTCCCAGATTTGCCACATAATGGCTAGGAGGACTTGTAGAAATACTTTAACTTACTGGCCATCATTCTCCTCGTTGGTGAAATTGAGTAACAGTCACACCTACCCTGTGGGATTAAATGCATGTATACACTTAAAAGTCCATGGCACATAGTAAGTGCTTCATAAAAATCAGCAGAAAATATTATTAACATCGTACTCAGGCCTGAGCTTCCCTAATAAAGGACTTGCGTTGCTGACTCATATCCAATTTGTGATCCATTTGGCTTAGCCTTGAGGTACTTTTGTTCATCATTTATTCTTAGTATCTGCCAGTGTGATAATGAGGTCTCTTTTTTTCCTTTCCAAATGTACCATACTATTTTTATTCTTGCTCACTGACCCCCTCCGTCTCCTCCAGCTTTTCTGCAAGCAAAGTCTGTGTTTCTGGGAATCAGTTAAAGGTTTTCATTTTTGGTTTTGGTTTTGTTTTAGTGATGCTGTGAGGAAAGAGATAAGAAGCTGCCTTGTATCACTGTAAAAATATCCCATCTCTGAGTTTTAACAACTAATGCCTCTTCCAGATTCATAGCCGTTTCCTGGGTTCTCAGGAAGCTGCCAGAGCCACAAAACTCTCTGATCCTTGTTTCATGGACAGCAGTGTATTGAAAGGTCATTCTCCAAATCCAGTCATGCTCCTTATTTGATCTTCTCCCATTGCCAATAATCTGGAAGGGAAAGGGAGGGTGCCAGCACCTCTCCCTCGTGCTAATAATAATAACTAGCATGTAATCTTAATTTTCTATGAAATTTCATTTGCCAAGAGATTTCATGCTTATGAACTCATTTATATAACAAGCCAACTTGACAGTGGGTTGAGGAGGTATAACTTATGCTTGTGTTGGAAGAAAATGAAGTACAGAGAAGTGAATCATTTGCCCAAGTCAACCAAAAGGCCAGTGGCGGTGCCCAAAACAGACCTTGGTTCTCCACATTTACAACTGGAGGCTCTTCAGTTTGGGCCAGACTGTTACAACAGCTACATCCACGGAATAAGGGCAGAATGGCACTCTTTCTTCCATCATCTTGGGGTCTACTAAGGCACACCTACATACCCCGTTTGTCTTTGTCCTCCCAGTAGTGAACAAGTGGTCAGTACTGGAAGCTTCTAGATAGGTCCCACAGCTGGGTCACTGGGTATCTGTCAACTGACTTTCCTGGTATGAAACCAAACTTCTGGGTAGGAACATCAAATCATAAAAGCGCTTCAGGGGCCTCATATTTATTATTATTATTATTATTATTATTATTATTATATGTTTAATCCACGTTTATTTGCCTCAGGTGCAATTTACAAAGCAATTCTTTGCAGAAACAAGCCATTTTTCTAGATAACGCCTTAACGAAGGCTTGAATCAAAGAAGAAAAGCTTCACTGAGGTGGGCGGGAAACTTAAATTCTAGCCTCGCCATCTGTAATAGAATATCCTCACTTCTTGTACCACCCTCCTCCTCCCTTTATCCATTTTCTGCCTCCATTAATTTTGGCTTGCTCAGCATTCGTTTCTTCATTCTTCTGGGGGAATTACTCTTCCTCCATTCTATGTGGTTCTGGTGGGGCTCCCAATCATACGATCTCTTTCACTTTCTTCAGTAGGGTGCAAATGTGACCGAGTTAGCTCAATCGGCTTCCCTCCCCAGGTCACGCGGTAAATGCGTGGCTGCCTTTACAAGAAACCACAAAACTGTTTTCCAAAATGGTCATACCATTTACATTCCTCCCAGAAATGTATAAGCCAGAGCCAGCTGCATAATTTGCTGGACCCAGTACAAATTAAAAACGTGTGGTTCACTGTTCAAAAAGCAGGAAATACAAAGCTCTCTTCTTCTGCGATCTCTCTCTTGACTTGTCACAGTGGTTTTTATTTGCTATTCATGCTCTTAATTATTAACATAAAGTTTACTGCTATTTCAACCTTATATTACGCAGTGCCAACGGGTTTAAGATATATAAGGAAATTTCTCTTTGCATTGCAACGTTTGGACATTTCCAAAGCGTTTCTGGCTGGGAAGAGAATGCTCCCTCCTAGCTAGCCAATTTATACTCTTCCAGGATCCATCAACTGTAGACTGCCCCCTGGGCCAGGCAGCTGTCATGTGATTTGGGACCCATTTGAATCTAAACTTCCACAAAAACAAAAACAAAACCGAAAACCCTGTCAAGAGTCCAGCTGCACACCGTTCTGGCAACTACAGCCAGTCTGGGTGCTTTCACTTGGTTACACTCCAGTAAACATTCGTTCCAACCAAATGTGGCAAACGCTGAGACCCACATCAACTCCAGTAAGTACCCGCTTGAGAAGAACACCCCAGTCCCACATCCCTGGCCCAGGAGCTCACCGCTGGAGAACATGTCATCTCAAATGACATGGTATCTGACCAAGACTCACCACTGGAGATGACTTCGCTCACTGTGGGAGAGATCCTTCACCCTGGATGCTAAGATCTCCACCCAAACAATGCCCATAGACCGCCTCTCCTAAGACACAAATAGGACGCAAGGCATTTCCGCTTTTCTTCTTTTGATGTAAGGGATTCTCTTACGTTTCTGGGCTCACTGTCCGCTTAGCCCGTGATCCTGGTATATTCCCTGCTCTCTGCTCAAATGCGCCTCCCTATATTCCTGTGCCTGAAGAGAAATCTGGTAGAAGTTACTAGTATCTGGGCCATTCTAAAAATTAATGGAGATTATCGTTTTCCCCGGGAGGCAACTGCTTCCTGTTAGTCAATACTTCAACACCTCTGTCCCCGCTGCCTTCTCCGACTCCCCACCTCCGGCTTCCTACCACAATCTTCCACTTTGCATCTCAGACCATGACCACCAAACCACTATTTCCCCTTGGTTACACACAGAACCACTAGTTTTTATATATACTTCAATAATTTCATTCCATGCCCTCCAACAATATAACCGCCAGACCTGCCACCTTGATCTGAACATCTTTCTGACAAACTATACAATTTTCCCAGGATATTGTTTGAAAAACCCAAAATTTCAGATCTGTCTTTCTTGGCTAATGCCGTGTGAATGGGAATGCAGTTATGGGCCAGCCTCTGGAGACTGGTATTCCACTTCTGTTCCTCCTCTCTACTCTTGTAATTTTTTCTATGCTGTTTAGGGCAACTTATGCCCTACTCTAAAAATCTCCACTATTATCACCCCAAACTTCCCTTAATATGATATTAAAAAGGCAGTATTGTGTGTGTGTGTGTGTGTGTGTGTGTATGTGCATGTGTGTGTGTTTCCCCCTGTAAATTATGATATTTTGATCTTAAAAACCCTTTCCGACTGGGCAGAGAATGCCCTACTTGGCTAGGCAATTCTTAGAGATAGCCAGGAACACAGACTGAGCATGCCTCTGATATATACAAGCTGACCAATCCAGAGCTGTCTCCTCTATCTGGCCCATGCACGTCCAGCAGGCAATATTCCTCTGACTTAATCATGCCAGGTACCAGGCAACTAGGGATCACCCTTCAAGTCTAAAGCCCACAGAAATTATTCTGTAGTCTATCCTACATTGTTCTCTTGTCCTGTCTTGGCTTCTCCAAGGAAACACCAGTAAGGGTCACAGCCTAGGTACGTGGCTCCTGGTCCCACCCCCACCAACATTACAAGCACACATGCCCCCTGCTCTCCTGCCCTTCGCTCCTCTTTTCTGCCTCTTGTCCACCCTGGTGTCCTTCCCATTTGGCCTTGTGTGGCTCCCGTCTCTAGGACCTGTAAGCATAATTAACTCGGTTTTGTCCTGAGCCTCTCGTCTGCCTCCACTGACATCTGTACCTGACCGATTGTCTCATAAAAGAATACAAAACAGCAAGTTTTAGGTGCCGATAACAAGAGCTTTTGGCTTGCATGTGGACTCACTAAAATTACACAGTTTGGATTTCATAGCTCGCATATTTATTTCGCTCTTCTGAAAACAGTTGAAACACTGCACAAAACCAACTCAGCTGTTTCTGTTTCTCTTCTCCACACGTGCACTTTGTGGTAACTCTACCTTGGGCTTCCTGATGAGTAAGGAAGAGCTGAGAGGAAGAGGAACTAGAGGTTGCCTGATCTTTTTTGTTCCTTTTATGGCTTACGTCTCCATTCATAGCATAAAGAGTTGGCTAACACAGTGGGTAACACAAGCGAAAAAGGAAACACAAGCGAAAAAGGAAATGGTAGAGTTCTTCGGGGCTTCGTGTTTCTTGGATCGCCACCTTTCTTCATTCAAAGCAAGTTCTGGTTCAAATGCAAAGTGTGGCTGGCCCCTTGAGGAGGATTGCCGGAGGTAGCAAATAAAAATACGAGATGAACGATTAAATCTAGGTGTCAGACAAAGAGCAAATCATTTCTTTAGTACAAGTACATCCCAAATATTGCACGGGACAGACTGCATTTTATCCGGCAACTCTATTACATTCTATGGCTGTCAGTGCTTGCCCGCCCCCCTTCCTCAGTCATAGATATAACATAATTACTTTTTTAAAAACTGTGGTAAAATACATGTAATCATCAACCATTTTTAAGTGTACATTCAGTGGCACTAAGTGCACTTAAACCATTGTGCAACCATCACCCACAGAACTCTTCTCATCTTGCAAAACTGAAACTCTATCCTTATTAAACACCAACTCTCCATTTCCCCTCCCCCCAGCCCCCTGGGCAACCTCCATTCTGCTTTCTGTCTCTATGAATTTTTTTTTTTAACGTTCATTTATTTTTGAGAGAGAGGGAGACAGGGCATGAGCAGGGGAGGGGCAGAGAGAGAGGGAGACACAGAATTGGAAGCAGGCTCCAGGCTCCGAGAGCCATCCACAAAGAGCCTGAGGTGGGGCTCGAACTCACAAACGGTGACCTGAGCTAAAGTCTGACACTGAACCAAATGAGCCACCCCGGCACCCCTCTGTCTCTGTGAATTTAGCTGTATTATGTACTTCAAATGAGTGGGATCATACACTATTTTTTTTAACAGCATTTTAAAGTCCTTTTGCAACTGGCTATTTCACTTAGCATAATGTCTTCAAGGTTCATCTATGTTGTACTGTCCGAATAATATTCCATTGTATATACATGCCACATTTTGTTTATCCCTTCATCCGCTGATGCTTGAGTTTCTTCCATATTTTAGCTATTGCAAACACTGCTGCTATGAACATGGGGCTGCAAAGGCTCTGCTTTCATTTCATTCTGGGTATAAGCTCAGAAATGGGATTGTTGGATCATATGACAATCCTATTTTTAATTTTCTGAGGAACAACATGATTCTTTTTTATTTGCTTTGAGTCTTGCTGAACTCCCATGCATTGTGTCCATCAGAAGTCTGTGCTCATGGGACACTGCAAACACCAGGTGTGAAGGAAGCATCAAGGAACAAACAGGTGTATTAGGAGTATCTGCTCTGCTCACGTGCATTTTTGCATTGTTTCATCGGACTTCACTTACAGAACACTCGCTCGAAGGTGCAATTATTATCAAGAACTTCAGGACAGTGACAGCGGAGTGGAGCTCTTCAGGTGTGGAGCTCTTCTGAGCCTGGTGCCCGGGAAGCCAGCCTCGTATGAGAGTCCCAGTTGCTCTGCGTTCTCCCCAACCCACTGCTGTCAGGCTCTTTGATTTTAGCCAGTGGTGTGGATGTGAAGTGGTACCTCAGGGTAGTTTTGATTTGAGTTTCCATGATGATGAATGATGTTGACGATCTTTTCCCGTACTTGTTGTCTCTTTATACATCTTCTTTAGTCCTATCTATCTATCTATCTATCTATCTATCTATCTATAATTACCTATGTAATTATATATAATCTCCACTGCCCCCATTGGTTTATCTTGTTATTATTGAGTTGTAAGAGCTCTCCATGTATAATGAATATCAGTCATTTGTGATCCATATCTATCTATGTAAGTATATCTATGTAGTTATCTATACTACATATGTATAGATATACATACACACTATATATAGATATATACACATTATAGATGTTTTCCCTTCCAAGTGTTTAACTTGCCTTTTCATTTTCTTAATGGCAGGTTGTTGTTTTTTTTTGTTTGTTTGTTTGTTTTTGAGCAGCAGGCAAAAGTTTATTAGAGCATAAGATTAGAGAGGAAGAATAGTAAGAAAACTCTTTTTACAGAGAGGGGACATTCGAAAGTGAGTGCCCCCTTAATGGCATCTTTGAAGGAGAATGGTTTTAGTTTTGATGAAGTCCAAATTATCAGTGTTTGTCTTTTGTCATCCATGCTTTTTGTGTCTTCCCTAAGAGTCTTTGCCTAATGCAAGATCACAGATTTCTTTCCTCCTCCTCCTCCTGTAATTCATCTTCCTTCCCCCACCCCCTCCTCTTCCTTTGTCTTCTTTAGCTGTTACGTTTAAATCTGTGATCCATTTTTGGCTTGTTTTTTGGTGTGGTGGAAGGTAAGAATCCAGATTAATTTGTTTTTGTTTGGTTTTGAATATGGATACTCGTTCCAGTAGCATGTGTTGAAAAGACTATCCTCTCCACTGAGCTCTGTGGTGGGTGAACGTCAGTTGAGTATGTGCATGTGGGGGTCTATTGCTAAGTTTCCTATTCTCCTGCATTGTTCTATATAACTATTCTTATGACATTCCACACTCTTTGACTATTTTAGCTCCTCTGTGTCTTCCTAGAAATTTTATAATCTGCTTGTTAATTTCTAAGTAAAAGAATGCTGGGGAGTGATGTTCCTGGCTGGCTCAGTCAGAAGAGCATCTGACATTTGATCTCCGGGTTGTGAGTTCAAGCCTTACGCTGGGTGTAGAGATTACTTAAATAAAAATTTAAAAACAACCCCCCCCCCCGCCGCAAAAAAAAAACAAAACATAAGAATGTTGGCATTTGGGTTGGGAATGCACCGAATCTATAGATCAATTTGGGGAGAAATGACATCTTAAATATTGAATCTTCCAAGCTGTCAATATTGTACACATCTCCATTTGTTTAGGTTTTCTTTAACTTTGGCAATGATCTGTATTTTTTTTTTTTTTGGTGTATTTTGTATATTTTGTTAAATTTATGCCTACGTTTTCCAGGTTGTTTGAAGTTATTGTAAATGTTATTTTTGTACAATTTTTATTGCCAGCTCTTCATTACTAGCATATAGAAATATAGTTGATTCCAGGGAGCCTGGGTGGCTCAGTCGGTTAAGTGTCCGGCTTCAGCTCAGGTCATGATCTCGCCATTCCCAAGTTTGAGCTCCGTGTCGGGCTCTGTTTTGACAGCTCAGAGCCTGGAGCCTGCTTCAGATTCTGGGTCTTCCTCTCTCTCCGCCCTTCCCTCATTCATGCTCTCTCTCAAAAATAAACATTACAAGAAAGAAATATAGTTGATTTTTGTATTTTGAACTTATATTCTCTGATTTTGCTAAACTCACTTAGTCTAGTAGCTTTTAAAAAGATTCTTAACTGTATTCTGTGTACCAATGATGTCATACGTGAATAAAGTTTTTCTTTTTGATATCTATGCCTTTTTTTTCTTGCCTTTTAACACTATCTAGGATCCCCACTACATTTCGTTGTCTGAAAATATTTTATTTCTCCTCTATTTCTGAAGTATGTGTTCTCTGTATATAACATTCTGGATTGATAACATTTCCCTTTCAGCACTTTAGAGATTCCCTGCCTTTGACTTCTGGTCGTACGTTGTTTCTGATGAGAAAAAAATGTATGTTTGTGATATCTTCTTTCTTTTGCTTCTTTCAACACATTTTCTCTATCTTTGATTGCCAGCAGTTTGACTACAATGTACCTAGGTAGTTTTGTTTGAATTTATTTTGTTTGGAGTTCAGTGAAATTCTTGGATCTATGAACTTTAATAAAATTTTGGAAAAATTTTATTATATCTTTAAATACTTTTTATGCCTCATTCTAATTCTCTTCTTCTTGTGGGTCTCCCATTATATGTATGTCAGTCTGTTTGGTGTCTTCCCCCACAGGATTCTGGGTTTACCTTCTCTGGATGTGACCTAAAAGAATAAATCATGTAACATGTCCAAGGAAAATTAGGTTCAAATAAATAATAAATTCATCTTTAAAGAAATTACAAAAGATGGTCCCATATATGAATGTGTGTGTGTGTGTGTGTGTGTGTGTGTGTGTGTGTGTGTGTGTGTGTGAGGGGAGATGATGGGGGCTTGCCTAACACCCCACGATAGTATGGTGGTTAGGACTATTAGCTCTGGAGACAGACCTACGGTTTCAAATTCTGGTTCTGCAACTGATTAACTGTGTGACCTTGAGCAAGTTACTTAGCCTCTTGGTGCCTCAGTTTCTTCATCTGTAAAATGGGGATGATATTAGTACAGGCATATCTCAGAGGGAGATATTGTGGGTTCAGTTCCAGACCACTACAATAAAGCTAATTTTGCAATCAGAATAATATTGCAATGAGTCAAATGATTTTTTTGTTTGTTTCACGGTGCATTATGTCTAAAAAAATAATGTACATGCCTTAATTAAAAATACCTTATTGCTAGGGGCGCCTGGGTGGCTCAGTCGGTTAGGCGGCCGACTTCGGCTCAGGTCATGATCTCGCGGTCCGTGAGTTCGAGCCCCGCGTCGGGCTCTGTGCTGACAGCTCAGGGCCTGGAGCCTGCTTCATATTCTGTGTCTCCCTCTCTCTGATCCTCCCCTGTTCATGCTCTGTCTCTCCCTGTCTCAAAAATAAATAAACGTTAAAAAAAAAATTAAAAAAAAATACCTTATTGCTAAAAAATGGTAACCATCATCTTTCAGTGGGTTGTAATCACTGATCACAGATTATTATAACAAACATAATTAATGAAAAAGTTTGAAATATTGCAAGAATTACCAAAATGGGACATAGAGACAAAACATGCAAATGCTGCTGGAAAAAATGATGCTGACATACTTACTTGATGCAGGATTGCCACAAACCTTCAATTTATAGATGTAATATCTACAAAGTGCAATAAAAGGAGGTATGCCTGTACCTACTTTATAGAGTTGTAAGCAGGAAAAAATGGTATTTTTTTGTTTGAATTAGCATTTTTTTTAAATTAGTGAGGCTAAGCATCTTTTAATGTATTTATAGGTCATATTTTCTCCCTGTGAATTGCCTGCTTGTATTGTTACGCATTTGCGTATATTCATTGAGTTTGTATTTATTGGGTTATAATATTTTTCTTATTACTTTAGATATATTATGAAGTTAAAATGTTAAAATGTAATACTGCAAATATGTCCTACTGATATTACTACTTTGTTGATTATATGTGTTATAGATTCCTATTTCTGGATGCATTTTTTCCCTAAACAAATAAAATCTGACCGTATTTCTCTTTATAGCTGTCGGACTCAGGGCCTCCATTCCCAGCTGGCTATTGGCCAGAGGCCGCCCTCAGTCCCTTGCCACATGGCCTCCCCAACATGGCAACTTGTTTCATGAAAGCATGCAGGCTGAGAAGGTGAGAGAGTCGGCTAATAAGACAGAAGTCACATTATTATGTAACCTACTCATGGAGGCGACATCCCATCATCTTCGTCGCCTTCTATTGGTTAGAAGCAGACGCTGGGTCCAGCCCACACTCAAGAGGAGGGGATTACAAAAGGCCCCGGTTACCAGGAGGCAGTAGTGCCTGGGGGCCATTTTTGAGTTTACCTGCCTTATCGTCCTTGACTCCTCTTTTTCTTCGGACTGCACATCCGACCCATCAGCAAATCCTTTTGGCTCTGCCTTCCGTATATTCAGGAACAGCCCTTTCTCACTGCCTTCACTACTACCATCCTGGTCCCAGCCATTGCTCTCTTTTCAGCTGGAGGACTTCAATAGCCTCCTAACACGTCTCTCTGCCCCTGACTTTGCCTCCATTGACTCTGTTTTCAAAACAAAAAATAGATTCCATTAAAATTAAAATCAGACCATGCTACTTCCTATCTGACCTGAAAAGGCCAAGGTTCTTATAATGGCTATCAACTTTCTATCTCTGGCTACCGCTCTGGCCTCATTTCCCATTATTCTCTCCTGTGCTCAGTCACATCAGCCACTCCTTGCTATTTCTGAAACAAGTGTACTCCCATTTTAGGGCTTTCTATTAAATGCTACCTCTGCCTGGAACGTCCCCCTTCCATTACTGCCTGGCAACTTTTTCACCTTACTTAAGTCTTTACCCAGATGTCATCTTTGTAGTGTTGCCGTCCCTAAGCATCCTATTTGAAATTGCAAACTCCCATTCTCTATTCCCATTGCTTGCTTTGTTTTTCTCTATAATACATATCCCTACTAAAGTGCTTACTGTCTGTCACTCTGCACTAGAATGTAGCCTCCATGAGAACTGAGATTCTTGTCTGACTTACTACCTCCTTGAACATGGTAATGTCTTAATGCATATTTATTTAGTGAATGGATGTATTTACATATTTAATCCATCTGGAATTAATTTTTATGAATGGTTGGAGATAAGAATATACCTTAACCATTTCCCCTGAACAGGGCCAATTATTTAACACAATGCATTTAATAATATACCCAATACACCACCTCCTCCCCCCTACTTGAAAGAGAGGTCTAAATAGAGCGTAATGTTCCACAGAACATTATATATTTCTCTACCAGCTTTTTAAAAAAATTTTATGTTTATTTATTTTTGAGAGTGAGAGAGACAGCACAAGTTGGGGAGGGACAGAGAGAGAGGGAGACACAGAATCCAAAGCAGGCTTCAGGCTTTGAGCTGTCAGCACAGAGCCCGATGCCGGGCTTGGACCCACAGACCCCAAGATCATGACCTGAGCCAAAGTCAGATGCTTCACCGACTGAGCCACCCAGGTGCCCCGCTACCAGCTTTTTAATACTGTAGCTTTATGGCATACTTTAATGAAGCTTGGCCTCATGAACACTGGAGCTGGATAATGATCCTGTATTCTCAGAAAAGGAATTCGTAGATCTTCACTCTAGTTCTCTGACCTTTCATACGACCATATGAAAATCCTTTGGAGTTTTGGATTTTTCTGTTTCATACTAAATGAACAATGAATTAAAATGGTGGTGGTGGTGATGATGATGATAATGATGATGATGAAGAACCCATGAATCCACCAGCCGTGACATCTTTTGGGTAAGAGAAGTAGTGAACAATGACAGATCAGATAAAATTCACAGTAGTAAACCATTTTTTACAGCCCTCACTTTCACTAGCATGATCTCCAGCTCTTCTCAAACAAGGTTTTTGCTTCTTTCTATGAAACTCCTTGGAGTATCTCACATATGCTTGCAAACAAGTTTTCTCAGTTCCCACCCACTGTGTAAAGCTACAATGTCAGTAAGGATGTGACATTGTAGAGGTCATATCTTAGACCTGTCAACTTTGGAGCTGCCTCCAAGAAACAACTTTCTCTATGAGAGTACACTTTGACATTTGGAATATTTTCCATGGTATTTGTAGACATTAAGTGAGCAGGGCTTGGTTCACTCAAATTGTCTCAATCATGTTACATCTTTAAACTGCCAAACCTCTGTACAAATAAGGAAAGAAACCGAGTCCTAGGTGGTTGCCCCAGCAAGATTACACTTTTCCCCACAGGAATGGGAACCACTGGTCTTTGCTACTCATTGTGCCCAAGTTCCCTGGCGTGATAGACGTAGTAACAGAAGGGAGTGATCAGAGTTTTCCAGAACTTTGCAGAGAACCAAGAAAGAATAAGACACCAATGTTATACTGCTATGACTGCTATGTCAGATGCTAGCACTACACTACCTTTTTGTTCTCATTTTAGACCCTGCTCACTTATATTGGGATTTGGAATTTCAAGTGAGCATACCCCTTAGGGACCCAACAGAATTTAAAAACAGGAAACACTGAGAGCAAGATTATCATCACAGGATACAAAACAATGCCAGAAACACTTCCAGCAATCATTCAGAAGGTCTTCAGACCTATGACTGACGTTAATCTGTAGCCAAACAAACGTCCGAATCCCTCTGAATCTTAAAGGCAAACATGCCTAAAATAAATATACAAACTTAATCATTTGGCAACAAAGCATTCTAAGAAGAAGGCCAAACTGAAGGAGAGACCTCAAATGTTAATTACAAAATGCATCACTTTCCCAACAATGGAGAAGTTGTCATCAGATAACTCAGTCCAATGAACGTCTTTTTTTAAAGTTATTTATTTATTTATTTTGAGAGAGAGAGAGAGAGAGAGCGCGCGCTGGGGAATGAGAGCCGGGGAGAGAGGCGCAGAGAGAGGCGCAGAGAGAGAGAATCCCGAGCAGGCTCTGCACTGTTGGTGTTGAGCCCGATGTGGGGCTTGAACTCATGAACCTTGAGATCATGACCTGAGCAGAGATCAAGAGTTGTGTGCTCGACCGACTGAGCCACCCCAGTGTCCCACCTTCATGTTATTTCTGAAGAGACCATCTGTTGGCTCGAGTTAACCTTCCTTTTGGGCATTACAGAGTCAGAATTCCCCATTCCAATGTGCCACTGATTATGTGAGAAAATATCTTTGGACTGGGGAGTCCAACTTTCCAAGTGCCTTGCTTATCCTCTATGTCTGACTTTTGGTTCTGTCTTGCTTTACAGAATCTTCGCAGGTAGTATGAGGAGATGCCAGAGGTGTGCTATTCCACTGCCACTGAATTCCTAGTCTTCTCTGTGCCTTTAAGAAGACTTCTATTTAACCACTAGAATAAAACATCCAGATTACACCCTATCTTCAGCCATATGCCCAGACTAAAAGGCTTATCTGCCCCAATTCTCCCTCTCATCTGGCTCCATGGTGTCAGTAGGAATCTACAGAATGTCCCCTGCCTAGTCTTTGCTTATTAAAATCTTGGAAGGTCATCTTGGAAGGCTCTACTTTTTTCCAGGAAGCCATCTTTGATTACTCTAATTGAAACTGTTCTGCTTCACTTACAACTATTTCTCCCTCAGGGCTAGAGTGAGACCTTCAGAGGACTGTGTCTCTGTAAAGCTTTTGGTGTTCTTCCATTATTAAACATGTAAACAATTCTAAAATATAAAATACATGTATAAAGGTCTAACCAGTTTTACCTGCCCCACCATAATTGCTAGACAGTTTTTTGTTGTTGTTGTTGTTGTTGTTGGCTTAAAACAATAACCCTTTTATTTGCTTACAATTCCACATATAATGGTTTGGGCAGGGCTTGGCTGGGCAGTTTTTCCTGATCATCCATACAACATTGGCTGGGATCATTCATTCTACAGCATTCAGCTCGTGGCTGCACTGGGGTCGTAGGTGCAACAAGGTTTCATGTCTGGCTCGTCAGCTTTCATCCATGTAGCCTCTCTTTTCACATAGCTAGTTTGGGCTTCCTTATGGCACAATGGTCTCTGGGTTGTCTTATGAGACAACTGGCTTTGAAGAGGGTGTGTTCGAAGTGATAAAGCCAGAAGTTGCAGGTCTCTGAAGGCCCAGCCTTGGAAGACACATAGCATGACTTCCACCTCATTCCATTGGTCAGAACAAGCCATAAGACCAGTCTAAATCAAAATGACTGGGAAGAGACTCTAGCTCTTGATGGGGTGGTCTCAGGTCACATTAGGAAAAGGGATGGGCGATGTCATTGGGGCCATCTTTGGAAGCACGATTAATCACAGTTATGGCTTGATGGATCAGGTGGTGACAGCCGATCTTTCCACCATGAAGTTCCCATCACACTTTCATCTAATGGTTTCCTTCATTGATGACCTGTGCTTGAGTGAGATCATTCATTACATGTTGTAAAAAGCCGACATTCTAATTAAGTTTAATATTTTCCACATTTTGTGTAAAACATTTTCTTTAATCAACTAGGGCTGCTGCATTTGTACACAAAAACTAGAATAAATGTTTGATTCTTTTTTTTTTTTAGTTGCCTGCTTTCAGACAAAGGACTTGATATCTCAGTACCTGGAATGGTTACTAACGAATTGTTTTGTATGGCTGTGGACATTGTTTTTTGCTGTTGTTTTTAGCCGCTTACTGTTAGGATCACTGAGAGCTTACATTTTTCATATTTCATGTTACTTAATTAGCCATATTAAAACTTTTTTTAATGAACACAATATTATTTATTTTTTAAAATTTTTTTATTTATTTATTTTTTAATTTACATCCAAGTTAGTTAGCATATAGTACAGTAATGATTTCAGGGGCAGATTCCAGTGATTCAGCCCCTATGTATAACACCCAGTGCTCATCTCAACAAGTGTCTTCCTTAATGCCCCTTACCCATTTAGCCCATCCCCCCACGCACAACCCCTCCAGCAATCCTCAGTTTGTTCTCTGTATTTAAGAGTCTCTTATGTTTTGCCCCCCTCCTTGTTTTTATATTCTTTTTGCTTCCCTTCCCTTATGTTCATCCGTTTTGCATCTTAGATTCTACATGAGTGCCATCATACATTTGTCTTTCTCTAACAAATTTTGCTAATGGAAAATTACTCATTATTTTATATGACGACTAATTTTATATTAGAGGATGTTAATTAATATCCTCTAATTCCATCCACATAGTTGCAAATGGTAAGATTTCATGCTTTTTGATTGCCGAGTAATACTTCATTATATATATGCCACATCTTCTTTATCCATTCATCTGTCGATGGACATTTGGGCTCTTTCCCTATTTCAGCTGTTGTCGATAGTGCTGCTATCAACATTGGGGTGCATGTGACCCTATGAATCAGCGCACCTGTATCCCTTGGATAAATACCTAGTGGTGCAATCACTGGGTCATAAGGTAGTCCTATTTTTAACTTTCTGAAGGACCTCCATACTGTTTTCCAGAGTGGCTACACCAGTTTGCATTCCCACCAGCAGTGCAAAAGAGATCCTCTTTCTCCACATCCTTGCCAACATCTGTTGTTGCCGGAGTTGTTAATTTTAGCCATTCTGACTGGAATGAGGTCGTATCTCACTGTGGTTTTAATTTGTATTTCCCTGATGATGAATAATGTTGAGCATTTCTTCATGTGTCTGTTAGCCATCTGGACGTCTTCTTTGGAAAAGTGTCTATTCGTGTCTTTTGCCCATTTCTTCATTGTATTATTTGTTTTTGGGGTGTTGAGCTTGAAAAGTTCTTTATAGATTTTGGATACCAACCCTTTATCTGATATGTCATTTGCAAATATCTTCTCCCATTCCATCGGTTGCTTTTTAGTTTTGCTGATTGTTTCTTTTGCTGTGCAGAAGCTTCTTATTTTGATGATGTCCCAAAGTTCATTTTTGCTTTCGTTTCCTTTGCCTCCAGAGACGTGTTGAGTAAGAAGTTGCTGTGGCCAAGGTCAAAGAGGTTTTTGCCAGCTTTCTCCCCTAGGATTTTGATAACTTCCTGTCTTACATTTAGGTCTTTCATCCATTTTGAGTTTATTTTTGAGTATGGTGTTAAGAAAGTGGTCCAGGTTCATTTTTATGCCTGTCACTGTCCAGTTTTCCCAGCACCATTTGCTGAACAGACTGTTTTTATTCCATTGGGTATTCTTTCCTACTCTTTGTCAAAGATTAGTTGATCATACATTTGTGGGTCTATTTCTGAGTTCTCTATTCTGTTTCATTGATCTGCCTGTCCGTTTTTGTGCCAGTACCATACTGTCTTGATGATTACAGCTTTGTAATACAGCTTGAAGTCTGGGATTGTGACGCCTCCTGCTTTGGTTTTCTTTTTCAGGATTGCTTTGGCTATTTGGGGTCTTTTCTAGTTTTGTACAAATTTTAGGATTGTTCTAGCTCTGTGAAGAATGCTGGTGCTATTTTGATAGGGATTGCATTGATACGTAGATTGCTTTGAGCAGTATTGGCATTTTAACAATATTTGTTCTTCCAATCCGTCAGCATGGAATATTTTCCTTTTTGTGTGGTGTCTTCTTCAATTTCTTTCATAAGCTTTCTATAGTTTTCAGTGTATAGATTTTTCACCTCTTTGGTTAGGTTTATTCCTAGGTATTTTATGTTTTTTGGTGCAATTGTAAATGGGGTCAATTCCTTGATTCTCTGTTGCTTCATTGTTGGTGTATAGGAATGCAACCTATTTCTGTGCATTGATTTTATATCCTATGACTTTGCTGAAATCATGGATCAGTTCTAGCAGTTTTTTTGGTGGAATCTTTTGGGTTTTCCATATAGAGTATCAGGTCGGCTAAACAGATGATGTTTTTTAATATATATCAAATTCTTTCAAAAATTATTTTGATACCCTTGGGTGGTATTCAAGGTGATGCTAAGGTTGTCTATTGGATTATCCATCTGTTTCCTTTACTAGAAGAAATGCATTATGTGATTGGAGACTTTGGCTGGCTGATTAATCACTAGTGCCTAGTGCCTAGAATAGCACCCACATACAATAGGTATTCAGTTTGTTCAACTAATGAATAAAAGGCAAAACTTCTGGCTGTCTTCTGTTATTTTAAGAACTTCATATGGTGGATTGTATAAGTGGGGATACTGGTTTAGGTTTTCTCCTGTGCTTCTTAAGACAACTATGCATGGGAACTACAAGGACTGAACATAAGAATATTCTGACATTTAGGGTTGGTCAACATTATTACCCTTTGCAGCCTGGTGAAGTAATAACCTACCCATCTGTGGAAGTATTCAGATTAGAGGAGCATCCATCAGGGAATTCCTTCTTATAGAAAAGAATTAGAAGTGATGACTGTGGTAAGTAGAATAATGACCCCCAACAATGTCTATGTCCTAATTCATAGAACCTTTGAGTGTTATCTTACATGGCAGAAGGCATTTTATACATGTGAAGAAGGTAAGGACCTTAAAATGGGGAGGTTATTCTGAATTATAGAGGGAACAATCTAATCACATGTCCTTAAAACCAGACAATGTTTCCTGGCTGACGTCACAGTCAAAGGATGATGTGAATAACAGGCAGAGAGGCACAACATTCCTGGCTTTGAAGAAAGAGGAAGGGGGCTATAAAGCAAGGAATACCTTCTAAAAGGTAGAAGAGGCAAGAAAAGAGCACCCTGCCTCCATACATAGCCTCCAAAAAGGAACGCATCCCTGCTATCACTTTGACTTTTATGACTTGTGTTGAGTTTTTGATTTCTGTTGGAATTCTAATGTACAGAGCTGGAAAATAATAAATTTGTGTGTTTTAATCCATTAAATTTGTTGGAAAACTAATACAACAACCTTTAAGGTTATTTTCTAGATCTAAGGTTATACTAAATTGTTGGAGGAGGGACTGGATTAGAACCACGAAAACAATTCCAAAGATGAGGGTTATTAAACACGGAGGTGGTTTATGGAGTAGACTGTGAAATCCCTATCTCCAGTGAGTTGAAAGATCAGAATGGGTCAACATGATCTGTCTAGAACTCAGCCTAAATTTCCATTACCCAAGAGTTCTGGGGGATAGGCTAGGTGAATTCCTATTCCCTGCAGCCTATAAAAGGGCCCAGAAGTGAAAAGAGGCAGGGTTTCTATAAGATTGGGGCAACTGCTTTCATCCATCCATCCATCCATCCATTCATTCAAATTGCCTTTAAATGGAATTTCCCTTCTGCATACTTTGGATTTTAGGTGAAAATGTCCAAACTGAAGCAATTAAAAATCTCTTTCCTATTTGGAATGAAATGTAAAATTTCACATGAACATATACATAAATAACACAGCGATTGATTTTATGCCTAAATGAGCCTGCCATTTGAGTGACTGAGCAAAGCTGTTCATTTGCATCCAAGGGTCTGTTATAATAGGAACCATTTTGATTATATCTTAAACTTAAGAAAACTCCCTCTGACCTCAGGGGAGTGCAAGCCTTTGTCTGCAAATCAGTTTTCACACAACCAGAACCCTCTTCAGGAATCTGTTCTGACTTGCCAACTAAGGCCCCCACAGAGAGGGAGAGAATAGCTACAGATTTCACTTAAAACTTGCCCACGTCTACACTTTTGTGTGTCACTGGCCTCTAGCTTCAAGGAAGTCAGTGAATGTGCCTAAGCAGTGCCTGTAAGGTCCTGCTCTTTTTCTTCTTCTTCTTCTTCTTCTTCTTCTTCTTCTTCTTCTTCTTCTTCTTCTTTTGGTTACATTTGTTTTGGAAAGTGAAATGTAAATTCAGCTGGACTGCTGCTAATGCTAATTCCAGGAGGAGCTGGTACTCAATCATATATGATGTGAGGGTTCTCTCTGAAATGATCAGTAGCATTTTGACTAGACTCATGGTCTCAAGGGTCAGCCTCTCTTCCCATGTGGCACAGTTACGTTGTCTATGTCTGTTTGAGGGGAGGTGGAGAGGGAGTGGAGGGAGTGGGTAGCTCCCTCCTTTGCCTCCTTTGCACCATTAGCATTTCTCACCTGTCCTTGCGTACCAGTTGAGTGGTATAGAATCTAGCTTTGCATCAATGAGGCCACTTCACCTTGGAGCTGCTGCACCTATGCTTGAAAATCTGTCGGCCAGGAGCCATCATTAGGATGAGCTGGAGGGTGGTCTTCAAACGAACAGTTACCCTCTCTAGAATTCCTGGACCTTGGACGTTAACCCCATTTCATCCAGAGGAAACTGAAGATCAGAGAACTATAGAGTCTTGTTTTAGGTCACCTTCTGACTTCTGGTCGTGTCCTTTATGCTTCAGAGCACTGTGATCCAACCTGGTTTCAAACAGGGCTGAGGATAAACATCTCAGAAAGAGATCTAGTATCTTGGTTGAGAGTACAACCTCTGGAGTCCAGGAATACTGGGTGTGAATCCTGTCACCTACTGGCAATGTGTCTTTTGGTAGGCAACTAAACCATTAATTTCCCCGCCAGGTCAGAATTTGGTCTAATCCCTAGTAACCCCAAGAAGGACTGGGGTAATTTTTATTTTGTAACCAGCCGATTCGATGGGAGCAGGAAACGGTGACTGGCTGTGGTTCCGAGGAGTCAGAAATTAACTGAGATCCAGAATATTAAGAGGCTCGATATTTCTTGTTCACCAGACCGAGTTCGCGGCCTGACATTCCTACCAGCTACACCGGACACCCCAAGAACTCTCATACTCCACTATCCCCGAGACTATTAGACCCGTATGACCACCAAACAACCACCTTTCTGAGCCGGCTCAAGTTTCGAGATCTTTTTTCCGTCGTGTTGTTTCTTGCCAGGTTTCCAGTCCGAAGGCTGGGATCCCCCGCGTTGCAGCCAGGGCCAGAGGTGCCCATGGTGCAGCACAAGCTGTCCTCAGGCCCGTGGCTCGGCGGGCTGCAGAGACAGCACGCACCCCGAACCTCAGACCGGGCGAAGCTCTGGAGAAGTCGGCGGCGCGAAGGTCCGGTCGGCGGTGGGCGGGTGAGAAAAAAAGGCGCAGGGAACAGAAACCTGACGCTTCCGCCCTCTTCTGCGGTTTGCAAGCGGTGATCCGAGGACGGAGCGTCAGCACACCCTGAGCGCGGCTCACATTTGGGAGCATAGGGCTAAGACACGCGCGACCGTCGGTGTCGCCCGGCCGAGCGGACAACGGCGGCCCAGGAGGCCCACCTCCAAAGCTCCGGCAGTTCAGGGTCTAGCCCTTGGCGGGTGTGCGCGTGCGCGCCTTTGCGTGAGCGTGTGCGCGTGCGCGCGCGCGGCCCCCTAGCCGAGGCTCAAAGGCCGCCGAGCCGCGGGTGCGTCGGTGGCGGGCGCGGCCCCGAGTCCGGCTGGAGCGCGCGCTGGGCGCAGTCCCCCGAGCCGGCCGTGTGGTGCGACGCCAGGTTGCGGACCCGGCCGCCCGCGACATCCCTGTCCCGCCCTTCGTCCGAACTAGCGCACCGGGGCCCCCTGCGAGCCCTCTGCAGAGAAACGCGGGCGCGAGAGAGGTAGTGGCTGGGCGCTCTGGGGACACGGCAGCGCCGGCTGGGTCACTTCAAGTCCGGTGACTGGCTGACGACCTGGCCTCCTGGCACCCACTTCCTCTGTGAGCGGGGCGAGTGCCAGCACTTCTCTCACGGGGTTGTTTGTGGCCGGGGCTGGGGGAAGAGCGGGAAGCAGAGAGGTTGGCTTTCCGCATCACCGGCCACTGGGAAAAGCGAGCCCTGCGTTCGTTCCGTGGCAGCTTGTGTTGTCGGTGCTTGTGTTCCCGCTTTATCTCCCTATTTGGAGGGTCAGCTTCTGGAAGGCTGTACAGGGGACAGCTTTACTTTCCCAGAGGCCCTTTACGAGATTTGCTCTGTTTTTTGTTTTTTGTTTTTTTTAAGCTACGCATTGCAAAAACATTTCTTCTTAAGGCTGTATATTCCCTATAATGTATTCTTTCCACTAATTACCGTGCTAGAGGAAACGAAGGCAGTCAGTGGTGTATGTACGAGAAGACTCATCGGGCACGT
This sequence comes from Panthera tigris, assembly GCF_018350195.1. Taxonomy (NCBI): domain Eukaryota; kingdom Metazoa; phylum Chordata; class Mammalia; order Carnivora; family Felidae; genus Panthera; species Panthera tigris. Next base: position 5,936,037 of record NC_056660.1, on the reverse strand, counting down.
ATTAAATGGTTGCACAGGGGCAACTCACCAGACACCCAGCACTCTTGCATGAAGAACCGTAGGAGCAAAAGTTCAACTCTTTTAGGGATCATGCTTGAGTCTTCAGGTGTTTCCGGTTAAATCTTGGGAAAGAATGTAGATTTGTGATTAGGCGGGCCCATTTTACATCTTAGGAGCGAGACTGATGGATTACTTAGATGCTGCGTTTTGGGAGGTACAAGCCCATTGTGGTAGGCTGAAACATGCACCCCACTCGCTAAGATAGCCACATCCTAATGCCTGGAACCTGTGAATGTTAGTTACCTCATTTAGAAAAGAGTTCGCAGCTGTGATTAAAAAAAACAAAAAGGCTCTTGAGATGGGAGAGGTTGTCCTGGATCAGATGCGTGGGCCCTAAATACAATCCTTTAAGAGGGAGGCAGAGGGAGATTGGACACAGGAAAAAGAGAAGAAGGCCATGTGAAGACAAAAGCAGAGATCGGAGTGGTATGGCCACAAGCCAAGGAGTGTCGGCAATCAGAAGCTGGAAGGGACAAGGACCAGATTCTTCCTTAGAGCCTCCAGGGGGAGCAAGGTGCTGTGTGGACACCTTGATTTTTGGTTCACTACAACTAATTTTGCATTTCTGGCCTCGAGAGCTGTGGGAGAATACATTTCTGGTGTTTTAAGCTACCAGGTTCGTGATAATTTGTTACTGCAGCCACAGGAAACTGATACTTAGCATTGATTCAGAGAACTAATAAATCTCTGAACCCATACAACCTGGAGTTCATGGATACTGGTTTTGTCCTATCTTCCCTCTGTGTAATTCCCGACTTTGTGTTTGATGATACAGAGAATGAGTTAGTGACCTTGAGTAGGGTGGCTCCAGCCTATCTATCCAGGTTTTGCCGGGAACCAAAATCAGTTTGGTGGTGTTTGTCAGGGATCGGAATATAAACAGATAATGTGCCTATCAAGGTCACAAGGTCAACATTAGCCTATCAGTGTCAGTGTTGGCTCCAGGATGTTAAAGTTAACTGCTCGCTCTGGCTCTCCATGCACTGTGAGAATTGGATAAGCTTCATAATCTGTGTGTGGTTATAAGGCGAGCCAACTGAAAAGAAACAAAAGGAAAAAAACTTGGCTGTATATGTTTAGCATCGTGAGCAAATTTGTGTTGTACTGGGTTTAGAAATCATAACGTATAAAAAAACCCATGAAGTCAAGACTGACTCAGGAGCCTGGCTCCAATTCTAGCGCTCCCTTTTTAGGCAATTTACTTAACCTTTCTGGAGAAATGAAATGAGATGTAATAACAATAAATATTATTTAATCAATGTATATGTATCAGAAACTGGGCTGAATGCTATACATATTCAATCTTAATATTTGTAACAACCCATAGCAATAGCTTTTCTTCAGCATATAGATGAGGAAATTGGGTTTCAGAAAAAAATTAAGAAAACTTGCCCAAAGCTGCAAAATCAGTGGCTGGGCTGGGATTTGGACTCAGGGATGTGTTATTTCCAAGTACATACTGTTAATCACTATTGAGTAGTTCTTACATGTAGTCGGTGGAAAGGTGCATCATTATGCATCATAGAGTCTTTATTGATGTCATTATGATTTTAATTTCAGACCATCAAATGTCAACACAATCTCTAGATTCTTCTTCCTAGATTCAGTGTTGGAGGTCCTTACTCTGGCCCCAGTAAACCAGTGAGGAGGATTTCTGGGGGTAAGGGCTTTGATAATGTATTTATTTTGGGAAAACCAGCTCAGATCCTACTCTATCAATAAAGATTTCTCTACCCACTACTTACAGTGGTGAACCGTCGAGACCTAAAGATTGCTATAGCCACAGGTTTGGATACCAAGGACGTTTCATTCGCTAATGATTATCCTAAACGGTTTATAATTTCTTATTTATTTTCTCATTTAAATCAAGTTACCCAGGAGTGCATTTTTAAAGTTTCTGAACATTTGAATTTAATTTTTTTAACATGCTTATTTATATTTGAGAGAGAGAGAGAGACAGAGTGTGAGTGGCGGAGGGACAGAGAGAGACGGAGATGCAGAATCCGAAGCAGGCTCCAAGCTCTGAGCCATCAGCACAGAGCCCGACGCGGGGCTCAAACCCATGAGCTGTGAGATCATGACCTGAGCTTAAGTTGAACGCTCAACCGACTGAGCCACCCAGGCACCCCTGAATTTATTTTAAGCTGAAAATCTTAACAGAGCTCCAAATGTGGATTTTTTTTTTCAAAGTATTTGCAGATTCAACTGCTGAACCATTGGGTAACACCTTACAAAGCGTGAGTGAGGGATGGGGATAAGGAGACAGTGATGGAGTGAGGAACAGCTACTATAACAGTGTGTTTGTTCTCAGGGTCACTGCTGTGGTCAGTGGGAACTCCATTCCACCGGGAATGTTCCGCATGTCTTCTTGAACTACTTGTTTGAAGGATAGAAGTCTGCTTTCTGCCAGTGGTAAAGGTTTGCCCTTAGAGGGGGCATGGTGACAGGGTCTGGGGAGCAGAGGAAACAGCAATTCTCCCATGTTTCTAGGTAGAGTTTGAACAGACCGGTGGCCTTCCACTTCAGCTTCTGAGAAGGCTCTGAGGCGGAACATATACAAGTACGTTCCCATTTTTAACAAGTGTTGAACACCTGCCAGTTTTCAGGCACACTGCCTGGCATTGGAGATAGAATGTTGAATTAGACACGGTTCTTGTCCTTATGGGAATTACGGTCTGTGAGGTATCACATGCCACGGTTTATAGGCAAGGAGGTGAATAGAGTGTGTACGGACCCGAAAGTTGTTCAATGTGTAATCTAATTGGAACATGGAGGGTGAGAGGCAAGATCAGGTAAGTAACCAGGGGTCAGGTCATAGAACACTCTTGTTAAGGAGCTTGGACTCCATTTTGAGGGCAGTAGTGTTTTGTTGTTGTTTGTTTGTTTTTTAACTTTTTTTAAACATTTATTTATTATTGAGAGACAGAGACAGAGCACGAGCAGGGGAGGGACAGAGAGAGAGGGAGACACAGAATCTGAAGCAGGCTCCAGGCTCCGGGCTGTCAGCACAGAACCCGACACGGGGCTCGAACCCACAAACCGCAAGATCATGACCTGGGCCAAAGTCGGACGCTCAACCGGCTGAGCCGCCCAGGTGCCCCAAGGGCAGTAGTGTTTTTAAGCAGAGTAGCATCGTATTTGTATTTTGGAAAGAAAGAAGCATCGTAGTATAGAGCATAACTAGAGGTAGGAGGGTCTTGCAACAGTGCAGGAGAGGAACAAGTGGCTTACAGTAGCCTTTTGGCAATGGCTAATGGGAAGGTATTTAAGAGGAAATTGTTTATAAGTTAGATGTGTGGAGAGTAAGAGAGTAAGCTGAAGGATGTTCGGTTTCTGGCAGCAGGGTAGATTGTAGAAACCGTTTCTCGACTTAATAGAAAATGTAAGCTGGAAGAGATTTAGGGTGATTTGACTTTGGGCTTCTCTCATGGTTATGATGATCACCTGGGTGTTGAAGAATGGATGGGCTCTAGCAGTAGGAGGGCTTCAAATGAGAAAGAAAGGGAACCAGGACAGAGTTATGCTGACCATTGATATTTAGGAGATGGGCAGAGGAAGAGGATGCTGCCAAGAAGCGACATGGGTTCTAAGAAGGTTCTATCGGAGCTTCTGACAAGTAGGACATTGGTGATCTTTGCAAGCGGTTTCCGTGGAGTGATGGCAGACAAATTTCATTAAGTTGAATGGCTCATGGGAGTTGATGAAGTAAGGTTGGCCGGTATAGACACTGCTTCCAAGACGTTTGTCTTCATATCAGTTCCTTAGAGCTGTTGTGTCCTGAAGTTTTGTGTCAGTTTCTTGGAGCACAACAAACCAGTTGGCTTCAAACAACAGAAATGTGTTCTCACAGCTCTGGAGGATGCAAGTCCGAGATCAAGGTGTCCATAGACCTGGGCTCCATCTGAGATTCTGAATAGAATCCTGTCCTGCCTCTTCCTGGTTTCTGGCAGTGGCTGTCATTTCTTGGTGTTCCCTTGCTGGTAGATATGTCACTTCAGTCTTTCTGTCCATCATCACATGGCATTCTCTTTGTGTTTCTGACTTTATATGGCATTTCCCCTCTTTTTTTTATTTATTTATTTTTTTAATTTTTTTTTAACGTTTATTTATTTTTGAGACAGAGAGAGACAGAGCATGAGTCGGGGAGGGTCAGAGAGAGAGGGAGACACAGAATCGGAAGCAGGCTCCAGGCTCTGAGCTGTCAGCACAGAGCCCTACGCGGGGCTCGAACTCACGGACCGTGAGATCATGACCTGAGCCGAAGTCGGACGCTTAACCGACCAAGCCACCCAGGCGCCCCTGCATTTCCCCTCTTATATGGATACCAGTTCTGTTGGGTTAGGATCCACCTAACGACATCATCTTAACTTGATTACATCTGCAAAGACCCTATGTCCACACTAGGCCATGCTCTCAGATACCAGGCATTGGCCACCAACATATCTTTTTGAAGGACATAGTTCAATCCATAGCAGTCTTTATTTTTTAAATTTTTTTTTCAACGTTTTTTATTTATTTTTGGGACAGAGAGAGACAGAGCATGAACGGGGGAGGGGCAGAGAGAGAGGGAGACACAGAATCGGAAACAGGCTCCAGGCTCTGAGCCATCAGCCCAGAGCCTGACGCGGGACTCGAACTCACGGACCGCGAGATCGTGACCTGGCTGAAGTCGGACGCTTAACCGACTGCGCCACCCAGGCGCCCCTCATAGCAGTCTTTAAAGGGGAGGCTGGAAAGAGCATGCTTAAAGTAAAAGTACAGACTAGAGAATACTAGGAAGTGAACTGAAGGCAAATTTCCCTACATAACAATGGCCAGTCCTCACCAGAAAGGTAGAACTTCAGTTCAGAGTTTACCAGCCTATTCGTCTGTCTTCATTCTCCTTCATTATTCGCATCAGGTCTCACAACCCAGGTGACCCCCATTGCCCTTAAGTGGTTTCACCTTCTCTTGGTCAGATCTTTCTCCAAGTTTCACTTCTAAAGAGTTGAAATGGACCACTTTGTGTCCTAAGACTGACAGTTAGGTTCGTCCAGTGCAAGTATACTGCTGGTTTTCCCTGGAAGGTGAGCGCGGTGTGTTCCTACCTTTTTGTGGTCAAACACATAGACACTAACCCTTGAGCCTCATGAGTTTTAAATAAGTGTGAGAGCATCCTAGGAAAGCTAGCATTTTTGTTGTTTTCCATGCAGAGTTTCAAACTGGAAATTGCCTTGCATCTTGCTGTGACTTGGAAGTGAACGCTTCTGTACAGGGAGGTCACTGCAAAAGCGAAGGGACGGTAGAGTGTTTTCTGGCCCACCCTCTCTGATTCCCTTGTGGCACCCTCTTCTGGTTCTCCAACCCTCCCCAGTTTTCTTCACTTTCATGGTTTGCAAAGAAAGTACATTTGTAAGTAATTTTTTGAGATGCCAGGAGCTGTGATGGTAACCAGGGCACCAAAGATGAGTAAGCCAAGCTTTATCTTAGGGAGGAAAATGTGATAAGTCCTTAGGATATCCTACACTTACCCACCAGGTACCTTGGAGAAGAGATGGTGACAATGCCTGGGGACCCAGAGGCTGGAGGTGGAAGCTCCCTATTCTTTGTGTCAGGGATTCTCTTAAAATGCCCCTGATTCAGAAAATGAGCACCTTGATTGGTACTAAGCTCCTTGGCTGCTAAAGCCTCAGAGACACCTGACCCCTTGACAATTGTTATGGGTTGAATTATGTCCTTCTTCCCCCCCCCCGCCATTTGTATAATGAAGTCCCAATCCCTAGTACCTCAGAATGTGTCTATAATTGGAAATAGGGCCTTTCAAGAAGTAATTATGTTAAAATGAGGCCTTTAGAGTGGGCCTTACTCCACTGTGACTGGTATCCTTTGTCAGAAGAGATTAGAATCCACAGAGAGCCACCAGCATGTGTGTCCACAGAGGAAGGACCACGTGAGAACACAGCAAGAAGGTGGCCGTCTGCAAGGCAAGGAGAGAGGTCTCAGGAGAAACCACCTTGGACTCCTAGCCTCCAGGACTGTGAGAAAATAAGATTTATATCATGTAGTCATGTAGTCTGTGGCATTTTGTTGGGGCGGTCCTACCGAACTAATATGAGAGTGGGCATCAAGTCTCCCGGTGGACAGTCTAGGAGGACGGCCTGCCTCGCAGTCAGTTTCTCTCCACTGTAACCCATCACGTGGTCGTGGCATCCTATTGAGAGCTGATGAGGGGCTCGAAGCTGGGTGTGGTGTGGAGGAGCATATGGGGTCGAGTCGCTTTATCTCTCCCTCAGTGTGTTCAAGAGGTTGCCTTCCGCCACCTGGGCTTACGTTACGCTTCGTCCAGTTACAGGATTTGCTATAAGTGATGTTCCACTTGAAAAATACAGACTTAGGGGATGGAAGCTGACTGTTTCAAAGTGCTGATTTCCAAGCGCAGTGAACTCATGAGACATTCCCCTTCAGGTTCATCCAGGGAAGCAAACCTTCCACATTGGAGACGAGGATAGTGACTCAGAAGCAAGCTGTCATGGCACATGAAGGGCTGACATCACTTCATCAACTGATACTCTGATAACTTAAATGTGGTGGTAGGAAGAGATTAAAACCATATATTCACATGTATGTAATTCCCCTGGGAATGATGAGGCACAGGAAGGGAAGGACGAAAAATAAACCACTTTGCGTGTGTGTGAAAGGGCCGTATATTTGTCCTGTCCATCAGTGGCAGACGGCCTTCCAGAGGAATCCATCCTTTGTTTGCTCTTGCCTTCTCGTGAGCCATACAAGGTACTTATCAATAAGAGGTGTGCTTATTTGTTCATTAACTGAGCAAACTCATACTGCACTCCTTCTTGCTAGATCCAAACACAAAGTATGAGACAGTCTCAGCCCTGGGGGAAGTCAGCGTCTGGCCTGGTGATCAGACACGTGTACCGAGAAATCATAACCAGCTGGCAGTGCTGACGTAGAGGTAGGGGCAGAGTGGAGAGGGCCACAGCGAACAGCGGGAAGATCAGGGAAGGCTGCAGAGAAGAGGGGACATCCGAGCGAGGGTTTGCCAAGGGAGGGCAGTATTAGGTGGTCTGTACCTGTGGAGGAGTCAGGTGTGAAGGGGCTCCATGTGCTGAGGACGGTTCAGTGTCTTGATCCTCACGTGAAAGGATGGAGGGACAGGACAGAAGACCAGCTAAGGGGCCAGTTGGTGAAGGGTCGGATGTATTCTGTTAAAGACTCTGTTCTTGATCCCGTAGGCCATGGGGAGCCAGAGAATTTTGACTTGAGAGGCAGAATGTACAAACATGATGGCCAGACCTAATTTAACAGTAGAACCCTGACCACTATCTGCAGCAACTAGCCCAGGAAGCCAGCCCAATATCTACAAGTCATACTTGTAGGAAGGCAGACCAGTAACAGCCCCGGAAGCCAAACAAGAACCACTGTATCCGTTGGCCCCCGGATGACCAGGCTCTGATTCATAACTGAGAGCTGCAATTTTTGTGTCCGCTTCCACTTTAGGACCAACTGGGGAAAAGCCAAATGTGCACGCCTAACAATTGCATAGGATGCCTACTTTTTGGAAGCCCGCCTACACATCCCCATGTCAACAGCCTTGAGTTGGGGCACACCTAGAGCCATCCCTCTCCTCCACTGTGAAAATTTATCACTTTTCTGCCTGCTTTTCAGCCCTGCCAAAGTGCGAGTGATGGTGGGTGTCTGCCTTGCTAGAGCAAGCTCAGAAGAAATGGACTTTGCCTGTTCTCATTTGGTTGGTCTTCATTTATTTCCACAGAATCCAGGGAAGACAACTCGGACAGTATAGGGAGAATTGACTAGAAGTTGAAGACACAGTTGGCTCCTGTAGTTACCTTGGCCATGGGAAGGTCACTTCTGCTGAACTAGTGACTGTCTCTTGCTTTTTTTTTTTTTTTCCCCATTTTGCTTTTCCTGGCTGGTCCAGAGAAGGGATCAGGGCCCATGACTTGAGGATCAAAGACAGGACCCAAGTACCCTCCTCTCCAGGAGATAAGTATGCTCATCAGTGATGCTATAGGTCAGGGCTAAGGAGAGAGACTTCCAGGCTAGCCTTATGTGAAGCTATGGCTTGGGGACCATTTGCTCATACACTTGAACAATGATGTCTGATATTGAATTCCAAGTTGCTCCCTGCTCTGTTCTAATTTACTACTAAGACTTTAGCAAAGTCTATACTACAAGGTAACCTGGTATCACCTGTGTTTTGTGGAGTGGTGGGAGGTGCCTGTTCCACTTTAGGAGGTGATAACAGCTGTCCAGCATGAAGGAGAAGCCCCTCAGCACTTGGCCACCCCATAGCCCAGAGGACTCAGGATATACTTATGATTTGCTCATTCTCTTTCTTCTGTTATTTTAGTCATGTAATCTTATGAACAGCAGAAAACCTCAGTGTTCTTATAATCACTGATTTTGACTATTTCAGCAATCACTTTTAAAAAAAAATTGATTTGAGGCAGGGGAGCAGAGAAGGGCAGAGGGAGAGAGAAAGAATCTCAAGTAGGCTCCATGCCCAATGTGGAACCCTGACATGGGGCCTGATTCCATGACCCTGGGATCATGACCTGAGCCGAAATCAGGAGTCAGATGCTCAACCCACTGAGCCACCCAGGCGCCCCATATTTCAGTAATCACTTTTGTTTATATCAACTCACATAAAGTGTGAGGTGTTGTTTTTTTTTTGCATATTAGAAATTCTCATTATCTGAACAGCTTAATGAGTATGCCCGTACATTTTTACCTATATGTTATATTTCCATAGTGAAATGTAAGTTGGATGCGTTAATGTGTTTATTTCAAGATTTTGGGTCTTTTTGTGGGTAGCGTCCTAGAAATATCACAGCTTGGAGGATCATGAGTTGAGCAGCCACGATTTCATGTTTGTATGTGTTACGTATGCTCATGAGCATTATCTAGTCATGTGATTGGAGGTGGGAGCTGGCTTGGAAAAGAACAAAAGTTTTGCAGAGTCCACGTTGTCTGCTGGTGAGTGGCATGGGGCTGCTGGAAGTGGCCTGGGAAAGCTTTCCTTGCGTCCGTCGTGGGGCTCTCCACTGAAGCTGTCCTGTAGATCACTCTATGATCGTGTCTAAAACAACGGATCACATATAAATGGTGCTCAAAATACATGGTGATTGAACGAGAGCTTATAGCTTCCCTGTGGTCTGCTCTGGTTTCTTCCTTAGGAAACCGGGTAATTCCAGAGCCTCCCTAACAGTATGTTATAAGATATGTAATATAGGATACATGCCTATGGGAATATCATAATGGAAAAGCATAATACAGAGAAAAATCAAAAGAAGTTACGGAAGTGATGTGTTTTGTAAGTTTTCTGTGTGTACTTAAGCATCTTGCATCCTGTAAAAATGTCACAAAATATCAGTGTAGAATTTCAGATTCACACATATTTAATTAAAAAGTAGTTCACTTGCACTTACAACTTTGCCCGAAATGTAATTTAGAATTACTCTGCTGAATACCAGGACAGCCCAACTTAGAAAAACGTGATAGTATATTTGTTCAACAGAGAAATTTTATTTTTTTTCAGCATTTCTTTGAACTGTCCTTTCATATTATATAGTGTTTAACCTTATTCAGGAGAATGGACTGTTTCTTTTAAGGTCAGCTCACTCATGAATTCCTGTGGGATACTTATTATATATGCCCTATGAATAGTTTTATGTATGTATGTATGTATGTATGTATGTATGTATGTATGTTTTTGAGAGAGAGAGAGAGAGTGAAAGAGAGAGAATCTTAAGCAGGCTCCATGCTCACTACAGAGCCTGATTCAGGGCTTGATCTCATGACTGGGAGATCATGACCTGAACCGAAATCAAGAGTTGGACGCTTAACCAACTGAGCCACCCAAGTGCCCCTGGTTTTCACATTTAAAGAAACATTTAATCTAACTGAAGTCTCAACAGTGTTTCTGCTCACGTAAAGTAAGTGCTTTGTTTTTTAAGGATCTCAGGTGCTCAGAATGGAGTCATCCATTGATCATATTCCTTATTAGTAATACGAAATCATTGGCCCAGAAAGGCTACATCTTTGTTCTTTCATTTTACCTTAGCGATTTTTCTCTATCTGCCTGCCGGCATTTCCATACTCCTCACTCCCTCATGTATTTAATGCTTTCCCCCGCCCTAGTCATCCCTCTTTTGAATATATTTCCTTGAAAAGCATATAATACTTATTTTGTATAAGTTTTACAATTTTATGTAAAGGATATTGTGCTATAAATCTCATTTGGCTAACTGATAAACTATTAGGTTTTCAGGACCTATTCATGTTACTTTATATAACATGCTTCTGACTGGTGCATGTTACTTTATTGCATTCACATACCATAGCTTATTTTTTTCCTCTACTCACACTTAGGTTATTCCCAACTGTTCCTGCCTCTATGAACTTGTATGTCTTGTATGTGTCTTCTTATGAATTTGCCCTGTAGTGTGTTTGTGTGCTTGTGTGTGTGTGTGTGTGTGTGTGTGTGTGTGGTATATTGATCCTAGAGTAGATGGCAGAGGTTTGGGCTTATGTATTTAGTTTCAGTAAGCAGTGCTGGATTGTTTTAAGGAATGTTTGTACCAGTGCAATTTCTAATATGGTAAATATCAGTAGATATATGCCACATATATGAAAACTCCTTGGGTTCTTTGCTATTTTTTGAGTCTGAAGGGTTCCTGAGACTCTAAAGTTTGAGAGCCGATGACTTACTCTATGATGCTATTGGCAGAAATCATCAGTTATCAAATCTACATTAGGTTCACATTGTTTCCAGTGAGGTATGGTCTTATCTTCATGTGTTCACCTGTTAGTAAGGCACATTACATACTTTTTTTTCACCATTCGGAGGAAAAGCAAATCAGCTCTGAAGCTTGGAAAGTCTCTCTTATCCTTCTTCTAGGCCGAGTTGAAGCCTGGGAGGTACTTCAGAGGGCAAGGAAAGCACACTTGGTGAGCGTGGAAGGACGGGGAATGTGGGCAGCCCCATCTCAGAAGCGCAGTGCGGAGGGCGGTGCTGAGCCCTCAACTGTCAGAACTCCCAGAGGCAAGCTGGGAAGGCTTCGGCTCACTCCAGGCCAAGCCCAGCGGCCACTGTCCCCGATTAGAGCTGTTTGGGCTGGGGGAAGACATTCAGGATATTAACCCTAAAAAGGTCAGTTTTCCAGTCAAAAGTGGAGTCCGTAGCCTGACTGGTGAGTAACTAGGAAGTCCTTTGTTTCACTGTGTTGTCCGTTTAAGCAGCAGCTGGACAACTGTTCCAGTAACTGAACTTGGGTCCATTCTCAAATGTCCCAGGCTCACCCAGGGAGTCCGTCCTTCTCTTCATCGCAGATTCTTGCCCTTGAAATTTTGTAGGACAGGTGTGAGAGGCTGGGATCAGTGTCCTCGACCCTAAGTGGCCAGAGAAAGATAAAGTGAGATGATAGATTCCTATGTAATTTACCTACTGCTTAAAAATATCCCAGTAATTTGGACTGTCACTGGTGGATGCCACTGCAGTCAGTCTGTGTGATGTGTGTCTGTGCACGTGTATAAAATTCAACAAACACACAGACTGTCACCACAACCTCTAACATTTTATTTTTTATGTTTTTAATTTTTTATTTAATTTCTTTTTTTTTTTTTTAGAAATAAATAATTGAACATAAAACAAAGCAAAAATCACCTTTAACCATTACCTCTAGGCTCAGTCCTCCTGTTTTCCTCCCATGGCCCCTGCTGCAGGTAATTACTATTCTGAATATGTTATGTGTGGTTTTAGTCATATAAAGGTACATTTACAGGGGCACCTGGATGGCTCATTTGGTTAAGCGTCCAACTCGATTTCAGCTCAGGTCATGAGCTCACGGGATTGAGCCCCATGTCAGACTGTGTGCACCAACAGTGCAGAGCCTGCTTGGGATATATTCTCTCTCTCTCTCTCTCTCTCTCTCTCTCTCTCTCTCTCTCACAATAAATAAATAAATAAATAAATAAATAAATAAATATTTTGAAAAATAAAAACACATTTACATACATATATTTACAAATATATATTTACAAAGTATAGATCCATAAGCAAGACACAATATTGTAGTTATATTTCTTAAAAGTTTACATAAACGATTTGGTAGAGTAATGTATATATCATTTTCACATCACTCTTAGATTTTTGAGCTCTACCTAGTATATCATCTATCATCTATTGGTACCACTCTTTTCAATGTCTCCACAATATTTCATCATATGATTAAGATGGGTTTTACTTAACTCTTTATTCATAAGCAGTGAGATTTTTCCGTATTTTTTTCACTGTTACAAATGGTGCTGAAATACACATCCTTGTTCACATCTTCTTGTATACACATATGAGTTATTTTTTAAAAGTTATATTTAGAAATGGGAATACAGTGGTGCCCTCTTAACTGTGGTTTTGCTTTCCATGGTTTCAGTCATCCGTGGTCGACCACAGTCCAGAAGCAGAGGACCCTCCTCTGACGCACGGTCAGAAGGTCACTAGTAGCCTGACATTAGGTCATGATGCCCACATCATTCATCTTGCTTTGTCTCATCATGTGGGCATTTTAACATCTCACATCATCACAAGAAGAAGGCCAGTACAGTACTTTCAGATATTTTGAGAGAGAGAGAGAGAGGGAGACCACATCCACATAACTTGTGTTACAGTATGTTGGTCTAATTGGTCTATTTTGTCATGATTGCTGTTAATCTCTTACCCTGCCTAACTTACAAATTAAACTTCTATAGGTGTGTATGCATAGCAAATAACATCGTTGTTATAAGACTTGGTACTCTCTGTGGTTTCAAGCATCCACTGGGGGTCTTGGAACCCATCGCCCATGGATGTGGGGCGACTACTGTACTGGATTGTGGGACACCTGCAGTCTTCACTTACTCTCTAAAATGCTTTTATTAATTTATACTCCCACCTGTCCCCTCCGGGTTTCTAATGCCCCATGCCCTCACCCACCCTTGTCATGCTCTTTGGTATTTAGCTTTAGCCTGATTGAATTTGAGCTATCTTCATATATTTATTTTGCTTTTATCTTTCTCTAAATTAATTGCCAATTCATACATTTTCCTTATGTTTTTATATATTTTTTTATTGATTTGTGGGAATCATTTAAAACATCTGGGTAGAACACCTGTGTCAGTTATATGCATTAAAATATACTCTAGTGGTATGTGGTTTGTTTTTAAAATTTTTTAATGTTTTATTATTTTTTCTTTTTTAAAATATATATATTTTTTATTATTTTTAAATGTTTATTTATTCTGAGCCCAAGGTGGGGCTTAATTCCATGAACCTGGAGATCTTGACCTGAGCTGAAATCAAAAGTCAGACGTTTAACCAACAAAGCCACCCAGGTGCCTGTTTTACTATTTTAATGCACAAAAGATTCTTTGTTTTCATGAAGTCAGATTAATTAGTATTTTCCTTTATGGTCTGTGCTTTTGAACGTTTTTGAAGTAATCTTTCCCATACCCTGATCTCATACAGATTTCATTCTTCCTTTTAAATATTTGAAATTTTGCTTTTCATACTTAGACAATTTAGCCTATCTGAAATGTATTTTTGTAAGTGATGGAAATTAGAGACATAATTTCCTCCCATACTGTTAACCAATTAGTCCAGTACAATTTACAGAATGGCCTTTCTTTTCCTGAAGACTTAATAATGCCACTCATTATTCTCCAGTATAGATGATCACTTTTCCTGGCTTATTCTGTTCCTAGTCACTGTTTAATTATAATAGTTTTATAATATCTATCGCCTATTATTTTATTACGGTTAAAGACACAGAAAATCTACCATTCAAACCACTTTTTGTTTTGTGTTTTTTCTTTTCAAATTTTTACTTAAATTCTGGTTAGTTAACATACAGTGCAGTATTGGTTTCAGGAGTAGAATTCAGTGATTCATCACTTACATACAAAACCTAGTGCTCATTGTAACATGTGCCCTCCTTAATGCCCATCACTCATCTAGCTCATCCCACACCCACTTCCCTCTATCAACCCTTAGTTTATTTTCTATCTTTGAAAGTCTCTTACATCAAATAACTTTTAAGTTTACAATTCAGTAGCGTTAAATGCATTCACAAAATCATGCAACTATCACCACTGTGTATTTGAGGAACTTTTTCATCATCCCAGACAGAAGCCCCATACCCATTAAACAATAACTCTCCTTTTCCCTTTCCCCCAGTCCCCAGTAACCTCCAGTCTAGTTTTTGCTGTCTCAATGAATTTGACTACTCTAGGTACCTCATATAAGTGGAATCATAGTATTTGTCCTTTTGTGTTTGCCTTGTTTCACTTAGCATAATATTTACAAGTTTCATCCATGTAGGATGTATCAGAATTTCATTCTCTTTAAAGGCTGAGTAATATTCCATTATATGTGCATACCACATTTTGTTTATCAGGTCATTTGTTGACGGACATTTGGATGGTTTCCACCTTTGGGCCATTGTGAATAATACTGCTGTGAACACTGGTGTGCAAGTTTCTGTTTGAGTCCCTACTTAAACTTTTTTTTTTTTAAATCTTTATTCACTTTTGAGAGACAGAGACAGAGCATGAGCAGGGCAGGGGTAGAGAGAGAGGGGGGAAACAGAATCTGAAGCAGGCTCCAGGCTCTTAACTGTCAGCACAGAGCCCGACGCGGGGCTTGAATCCACGAACCGTGAGATCATGACTTGAGCTGAAGTCGGATGCTCAACCGACTGAGCCACCCAGGCACCCTTTGAGTCCCTACTTTTAATTCTTTTGGGTATATATCTAAAAGTGGAATTCCCAGATCCTATGGTAATTCTAAGTTTAAGTGGTTTTTTTTTTTTAAATTGAGATATAGGTGACCTATAATGTTAGTTTCAGGTGTACAACATAATGATTCAATATTTGTATATATTGTGAAGTGATCACCCACAAATCTAGTTAGCATCTGTCTTCATGCATAGTTATAAATTTTTTTTCTTGTCATGAGAACTTTTTTTTTAACTTTTTTTTTTTTTTTAACATTTATTTATTGTTGAGAGACAGAGACAGACCGAGCATGAGCAGAGGAGTGGCAGAGAGAGAGGGAGACACAGAATGCAAAGCAGGCTCCAGACTCTGAGCTGTCAGCATAGAGCCCGATGCGGGGCTTGAACCCACGAACCGTGAGATCATGACCTGAGCCGAGTCAGACGCTTAACCAACTGAGCGACCCAGGCACTCAGTCTTGTCATGAGAACTTTCAAGATTTGCTCTTAGCAGCTTTCAAATATGCAATACAGTATTATTAACTATAGTCACCATGTTGCTTGTTACATCCCCAGGATTTACTTATTTTGTAACCAGAAGTTTGTACCTTTTGACCTTCTTTAAAAATTTGCCCATCTCCCATCGCCACCTCTGGCCATCATCAATCTTCTTATTGAACAAGCTTGTTTGTTTGTTTTTGTTTTTGATTCCCACATGTAAGTGAGATCATACGGTATTTGTCTTTCTCTGTCTTAATTCAGTTTGCGTACTGCCCTCAAGTCCATCCATGTCATTGCCAATGGCAAGACTTTCCTCTTTGTTATGGCTGAATGATGTTTAATTGTGTATATATACACCACATTTTCTTTATTATTCATTCACCAATGGACTCTTAGGTTGTTTCCATATATTGCCTATTGTGAATAATGCTGCAATGAACATGGGTGCGCAGACATCTTTTAAAGTTAGTGTCTTTATTTCCTGCTTGGTAGATAGACCCTCAGGTGGCAGTTTTTAATGTATACAAATATGTGGCCCTTCAGGACCGTGAGTGTAAGCTCCCCCGGCCACCAGACTCAGGCAGTCTAGAAGCGTCCCCTGGGTAGCAGCTGCAAAGATAGTGCCACCGTCTGAGGTCTCTGGAGAGGATTCCAGTTAGCCCTTAGACATGTGCTTAATTAGAAGGCTGTCCCCCAGGCTGCAGCTATAAAGCTAACAGGCCTGTTTCACAGACTGTTGCCACTCTGCCCTGCCCTGGGGATGGTCGTTGGTTAAGAACTCTTTCTCTGTTGGTTATAGCCTTATGGGACCCACAAGCATGAGTCCTGCTGGTCTCCGGAGCCAGGCAACCTAGAGTGTCCCCTGGGAAGCAGTCACAAAAATTGAGGTGCCAGGCGAGGGTACCAGCTCCTTTCTGGCAGATACTGGCAACCCGGAGTGAGGCAGAGGGAGAGCACACAGACAGCATCCACCAGCTTCTGTATCTGCAGAGTACTTCATCAGGCCCCTTGTGTGCCAAACCAGCAGCTTGCCCTCAGGCTGAAGCTCCAGGACCGGCAGATGGGCCTTTTCCGCAGAACGACCGGGCATGTGTTTCCGTGTGCTGCCTGTGACACGCCCTGAGAGTGGTGCTGGCCGAGAACCAGCTCTCTGATCGTTACAGTCCCATCCCATGAGACCCAGGAATGCAACCCCCACTGGCCACCAGAGCCAGGAAGTCAAGCAGCATCCGCTGAGTGGCAGTCACAAAAACTGGGGCACCGATGTACAAACTGGGGTCCCAGCTGTGTGTAAAAGCTCCCCTCTGGGAAATATTGGTGCTCTGAGGGTGGCAGAGTACAAACACAGAACCCACCCTCCACGGTCTCTGGAGAGGATGACTGAGTCTTTAGATATGTGTTGGATTAGAACCCTGCCACTCAGATCACTCCTGTGAAGATTAGTTGGCCTGCTTCACAGAGAGCCTGGGCTCCTCAGTCTGTTGTCTCTCTGTTGTGACATTGGGGGTGCAAACTGGGTGCAAACTCTTTCTCCATTGGTTACGGTCCAGTGGGACCCATGAGCATAGCCCTCCAGCCGTAAAAATGAAGTCACCAGGCGGGGGTACAGGCTCCACTCTAGGAGATAGCAGAGGGCTGGAGTGAGGCAAAGGGGGAGAGCAAAGACTGCGCCCACAGGCCTCCGTGTTTGGAGAGAATTTCGGCAGACCCCCAGATGTGTGTTAACGTAGATGTCAGCCCCGTAGGCCAGTGCGTTAACATGAGAAAATAAATCTCTTTAACAGAAAGCTTAGGCACGTTTTAGTTGGCCGCCTCTGTGCTCGGCCCTGGGGTGGGTGTTTGCACATGTGAGACCTTTTAAGAACAGTTTTCTCAGTTCACCATAGCCTTGTGAGTCTCAGGGATGCAAGCCCTACTAGATGTTTTGGGGGCTCCTTTCTAGGGCGCAGGTAAAAGTCGAGGTGCCACATGTAGGGTTCAAACCCTTCATGCCTCAGGGAGAAGCTCAGGTTTTTTGAGTTCCCTCCTGATTGTGGGTTGCCATACCTAGAGTGGGGTTTGTAGGAAGGTGGTGTCAGCCTTTCCCACCCACTCCGATGTGGGGTTTTTTTCGTTCACTTTATGTGTAGGAGTTTGCTAAGCTAGTTTTTAGCCTCCCCCTCCCTACCCCTGGAAACTGTTCCATATGCAGCTGTAGATTCACTGTGTATTTTGGTTTCTCTAGAGACTCCTTCTTAAATAGGTTCTTAGCCACTTCTTCCAGCTGTGATAGTCCTTTGATTTGGTTTTGTTCTTCACAAGTGCTTTTTAGGGTGTTTTTCTTTTAAGTAAGACAGGAAGACTAGAAAGAGCTAAAGTTAGGTATTTCCCTTCTCCCATGTTGATGAGGCTCTGGTAAAACACTTTTCCTTGAGGACAAGCCCTTGTTGAGGAGAACACAGTGTGCTGAGCATATTTTACAATGGTCCCCTTTCCCTTTCCCTTACTGGAAGCATGAGGGGACTTTTCTCTGATCTTAACCCTGAGAGTCTAGTGGTATTCCTTAAGGTCCCCTTCTAGGACTTTATCTCAAATCTGGGGCATGGTTAAGCCTTCTGCAATTAATCAATGACCCTCTACATGTTTCTGCCAGTTACGGGCTCCAGAGATAAATTCTGGTTCTCTGTATTCACCTATCTCTTTAGATTTGGGGCTGGCAATTTGCCCTGTGACCTCAATTCTCTGATGGATGTAAGAAGAGTCATTGGTTTTCAGTTTAGTCATACGTTTTTTTTTTTTTCTCTTTATGAAGATGGGAGTCTTAATTTCCAAGGTTTTTTTTTTTTTTTTACATGTTACACTAGAACAGTTTTTAAAATAGATACTTTGAGAGTATTTTTCATAGGCCATCATATAGTTTGTCAATAGACTTCTATTTCTTTCTTTCCTTTCTCTTTGAATTTTACTTTTCTTGCCTTTTTGCACTGAATAAAGCCTCCAGTACAATACTGTATATATGCGGTGAGGAAGGACAGTCTTGCATCATTACCAGTCTTAGGAAGAAAGCATTTGGTTTTTCACAATTAAGTCTGATATTTGCTGCATGTTTTTCATAGATATCGTTCATTAGGTTGAAGAACTTCCCCGATTTTCTTGGCTTGCTGAGAGTTTTGATCATTTGATGTTGAACTTTGTCAAATGCTTTTTCTGTACCTGTTGAGATTACCATAGGGTTTGTTTTCTTTCCCTTTAGTCTTTCGAGATGATAAATTACATCATTTTATGTTCAAATGATGAATCAAACTTCCTTTCTTGGAATAAACCCCACTAGGTCATTGTCAGTTTCCTAGGCTCGTCATAGGGAAAGTGCCACAAACTGGGTGACTTAGTTAGAACAATGGAAATCTATGGTCTCAGAATTCTCAAGTATAGAAGTGTAAGATCAAGGTCAGCAGGGCTACACTCCACTTGAAATACATAGGAGAAGGGTCATCCATTGCCTTTTCCAGCTTCTTGTAGCTCCGGGTGTTCCCCGGTTTGCAGCAGCACGACTCCACTTGGTACCTCCATGTTCACGTGGCATTTTCCTGTCTCTTCGCATTGTCTTCTCTTTATATGTGTGTCTGTCTCTGTGACCGAAGTTCCCCTTTTCATAAGGATACTAGTCATACTGGGTTAGGGTCCACCCTATGACATTATCGCAATTTGGGTAACGCCGCAAGGACCTTATGCTGTGGTCTGAACGATTGTGGCCCCCTCCCCCCAATCCATGTGTTGAAATCCTAAGCACCAATGGTGAGGGTGTTAGCAGATAGAGCCTTTGGGAGGTGCTGAAGCATGAAGGAGCCCTCACGAATGGGATCGATGCCTTATATAAGAGGGCCCAGAGAGGTCCTTAGCCCCTGCCACTGTGTGAGGACACAATGAGAATGCACCAGCTACGAACCAGGAAGGTGGCCCTCACCAGAACCACCATGCTGGCACCTTGAGCTCAGACTTCCCAGCCTTCAAAACCGTGAGAGATAAATTTGTTTATGAGCTACCTAGTCTGTGGTATTTTGTTAGAGCAGCCTGAGCAGACTGAGACAACTTATTTCAAAATAAAGTCACATTCTGAGGTACTGGGGGTTAGGACATCAACGGATCATTTTTTGGTGTGAAGATGCAGTTCAATGCATAAAAGTCATGGTGTGTAATCGTTTTGCATATTGGTAGATTTGATTTCTTGCTAAGGATTTTTATATTCATGCTTATAATGGATTTGAATTTGTATTGTTTTTTTCTTGTAATGACTTTGGTTTTGGTGTCATAATGCAGTTTCATAAAATTTTGGGGAAACATTCCTTCCTCTTATTTTTCTCTGGCCGCTTTTAAGATTTCCTCTTTGTCTTGATTTTTCTGCATTTTCACTATAAATCCAAGTGTAATATTATTCTTGACTTACTTTGTTTGAGATGTCTTGGTTTTCTTGCCTCTGTGAAAAATTCATAGCCATCATCTGCCAACATACTGCTTTTGCCCTATTTCTCTCTCTCTCCCTCTCTTTGTATGTGTTTTTATCTGCTTTTACCTTGTAGCACTACTAATTCTGAACCATCTTAAACTGACAGTACTTGAGATTTCTTGGCCAACTCTGATGATGCCAGTTTGGGTTATTCTGCTAGAAAGCTCCCTCCCTCCCATCTCTCTCTGTCTCTCTCTGTCTCTCTCTCCTTTGTCAGAATTATACCAAGGCCCTGTGGGAGTGGTTGAATGGATAATGGGACAGCATTCTTTCAACTTCACCCTGACCCTGAGATGAGTTTCTGTGACTATGACGTTTTCTCAGAGTCTCTATCTTGGGCATGACCCGAGCCTTGCCTTATAGAACCCCTGTTTCCCCACAGTTAATTTTGGTGTTAATTGGCACATTTCTTCAGGAGGAAGGTGCTTTTTGAATTTTTTACTTAATTCTCTTGAATTTTGTTTTTGATGAAAATTTGGCTTGATAATAGCTACTCGCTTGAGTAGTGAATTTAAAAAGCCTTAAAAAAAAAAAGTCACCATTTTAAGCTGTGTCAACAGAAAGTTCGGTCACAATAAGATGGCCTATGATTACCTAAAGCCTTGTTTTTGTATCCAGGTAAATCACTGCTTTCTACATCTTGTTTACCAGCTTTTCATTCATTTCTTGATAGGACATCTGGTCTCCTGCCTCAGTGATGACTTCTATGTGGGGCCCCAATAGTCCCTCTCTTTCCAAACTTCATAAATGATTTGCTGGTCTAATAATGATTTTTTTTCATTATTCTTAAAGTCCAATGAACTTAACCAGGAAGTGTCTTGGAATTTGTGTTAGATTTTTCTTAGTTGTTTTGTTCTCATTAAAGAAAGATCTATTCTACTATGACTTTCAATATTTTTGTTTCATGTTTTAAATTTCTTAAGGACAAGAAATATGCATACATTGGATCCTTTGTCCCACATCTATAATTTTTCTCCAGTTCTTTATCATCTGTGCTCTTTTTCATTTCATTTTGCTTAGTTTTCATAGTCTGTGCAGGACATGCCTCTTTTCAGCTCTCTGTTATCTTAGTTGCTTCTAAGGTGGCTTTCCTTTTTCTTAAGATATTTCTCTTTCATTTCTTTTCTGAGCTCTTTCAGGTCACATTAAAAATTCTTCTGCAGTTTCATTATCACTTCCAAAAATAATTTAGTATTTCTGTTTTTGACTTCTTGTTTCATAATGGCCATATTTAATTTCTTTTACAGGAAATGTATTTTCTGTGTGTTTTGTAACTTAATTCTTTTGATGTGCAAACAAGAATTTCCTTTGTCTTTTGTTCCTTAGGCTTTGTCATTTTTATGGGCAAAGGGCTGCATTACATTTTCATAAGATTCTATGTTGGCTCACTTTTTACTATTATACAATTTAATGGGGCCACCCTAAGAGACCAGTTATTTGCTGAAGAGACACGTTGGTGTGGTGAGAGGCACCTAGTGTGTGAGCCGGGACATTAAAGGCTCAGGCCTTTCAACTGGGGACACTTGGTCACCAGCACCCTTCTGTCAGGTAGCAGCAGGTCAACGGGCTCCTCCTTGAAGCCTGTTGATAGCCTTGAAGATCACACATGTCTAGTCAGGTGTTTAGAGCTTTGTTTATTTTCATCAGCAGCCCCTTAGTAAACTGTAACTCACTTTTTGTTTCTTCACCCTCACACATGGATGCATTGTTAGGGAAACGCTTGAAGGGAAATCGCTCTCTTACTAAACATACAGTGATGGTGAGAAAGTTCGTGACTCAAGGACTTGAATATCCCTATTAATCCTGCACTACAGGACCTTGGGCAAGTCTGAGGAAAACTGGGTACATGGACTCAGACATAAAAATGCTTCTTACTGTTGAGGGCACACTAGCCTCTATTTCTTGTCAGAAACAAATGAGACTTTCCTTGGCCCCTTGGTCAAAAATCTCACTTATTTTGGGGGTAGGAGATATCAAAATATACGTTACCTGGGTGAAGTTAATGTGGCCAGGAAGACTATTCAAGGCTATATCAATAGGGGAGAGAGACTGAGCTCACCTTGGCTGAAACAAAGGTGGGGGGGGGGAGTTTTAAAAAGCTGGGGTGGGGAAGGAGGAGGATTGTTGGCCACCTGTGTCTGCTAACTGGCTTTACCCAAAGAATAAGTACATTTTCTCTTATCTTCATGACTTGTGAGAATTTTACACTTCGAGCAAGGCACCCCCTGAAGTTAGGTTCCTACTCTGCCATGGAATGGAGAACTTCTTTGATGATTACATTTCAGGGATCTCCCAGGTCCTTGAGAAAAGCTTTCCCATGGATCTTAAAGCTGGCAAGGGGCTTTTCAGGACATTTCTGTACATTTCAAAGGGAGTAGAATAACAACATACAATCACCTTTTCCAAAGGAAATGCTTCACGTTAGTAAAAAGGAAAGGGAATTCAGGGACTAGAGACAAGAAGACATCTATTTCCAATTTAGTCAAGCTGAGGGGAATGTTAAGGCCATCTTGGTCAGGGGGCTGCCCTCTGGTCATGGAGCTACTGCTCTTCAGCCAAGACACTCTCCCCTCCGCTTCCCCCAGCCCTATTCACCTTCCTCCCCTCGCCCATTCTTTTTCTGAGGCCAGCTGCTGGGCCCTATCTCACTGCATCTTCCCCAGTCTCCTGCCTGGGCTGAGTGTCAGTGCCCACCCAGAGCCTCCAGGGCTGGGGAGGGAATGGGGATGTGGTAGCCATGAGGGAACCAGAACCGCCTCGCCAATACAGGGTGACAGGGGAGGTCTTGGATGTCTGGTCCCTGGAGAAATGGATGGGACAAGTGAAGAACTGGAGGCTAGGGAAACAGTCTCCTCCCTGGGGACTCAACAGAGGTCCAACATGCAATGCACTTGATGCGTTCCCTGGAGCCTGATTTCAGTTGCACTTCTGGGTAACATTCCTTTGCCTTCTTGTTGTAGGACCTGTTGATTTCTCTTTAATCTGTCAGAAGGTGGAGGAAAAGATGGGCTGCCAACAGTCTCTGCAAGGATCAGACGTGTCCAAAGTCCGCACCATTTACCTCAATGAGCCCATTAGGAACAACTTCTGCAAAAACTCCATCAGGTGAGAAGTGTGTGTAGCTGGGAGGAGAGGAAGGAGGAGGATGTGGTCCTCACCTGCAAAATACGCTTGGTGTAGATACTTCAGGCTGTAACAGTTGTCTCAAACCCTGAGAAACTTTGAATTCTCAAGTTCACTACCAAGAATAGGCTGTGTCTTCATCTCACCCTCAAGGTTTCTGTTTCTGAATTGGCCTCTGCTCTCACTTGTTCCTCCTGTTCATAGCAGTACCATGCAGCCCACTGCCAATCGAGAGTGCCCTTTAGCAATACCTAGGAGGTAAAAGTGCTTTCCTTTCTTCCCCCCAAGGTTTTATTTAAATTCATGTTGGTTAACATATAGTGTAGTATTGGTTTCAGGAGTAGAATTTGGCGATTCATCACTTACATATAACACCCAGTGTTCATCCCAACAAGTGCCCTCCTTAATGCCCATCACCCATTTCGCCCATCCCCCCCACCCAACACCTCTCCAGCAACCCTCAGTTTGTTGTCTACAGTTAAGAGTCTCTTATGGTTTGCCTCCCTCTTGTTTTCATCTTATTTTCTTTTTCCTACACTTCCCCTATGTTCCATCTGTTTCGTTTCTTAAATTCCACATGTGAGTGAAGTCATATGTCTTTCTCTGACTGACTTATTTCGCTTAGCATGATACATTCTAGCTCCATCCACATCTTGCAAATGGCAAGATTTCATTCTTTTTGATGGCTGAGTAACATTCCATTAAATACACATGCGCGCGCGCACACACACACACACACACACACACACACACACACATCTTCTTTATCCATTCATCAGCTGATGGACATTTGGGCTCTTTCCACAGTTTGGCTGTTGTTGACAGCTGTAACCATTGTGGTGCATGTGCCTCTTTGAATCACTACTCTTTGTATCCTTTGGATAAATACCTGGTAGTACAATTGCTGGGTCATAGGGTAGTTCTCTTTTTAACTTTTTCAGGAACCTCCATACTGTTCTCCAGAGTGGCTGCACCAGTTTGCATTCCCAAGGTAACGTGCTTTGCAGTGAAACCTCACAGAGCTGCTGAGTTCTCCACCATTATCCTACATTGGGGAATTTAGCATTAGGCTTTTTTTTTTTTTTGATTGAAGTATACTTAACATATGGTGTTATATTAGTTTTCAGGTGTATAATATAGTGATTCAGCAATTGTATACATTACTCAGTGCTCATCAGGGTAAGTGTGCTCTTAATCCCCTTTATTTCACCCATCCCCCCACTCATCTGCCTTCTGGCAACCACCAGTTATTTTTCTGTATTTAAGTTTCTGGTTTTTTGTTTGCCTCTTTTCTCTTTGTTGGTTTCTTATATTCACATACGACTGAAATAATATAGTATTTGTCTTTCTCTGGCTGACTTATTTCACTTAGCATTATACCCTCTAGGTCCTTCCATTTTGATATATACCATACCTTCTTTACCTGTTCATCTGTGGACGGACACTTGGGTTCCTTCTATATCTTGCCTATTGTAAATAATGCTGCAATAAACATAGGGGTGCATATAGATCTGTGAATTTGTGTTTTTGTTTTCTTTGGGTAGATATTCAGTAATGAATTACTAGATCATATGGTAAATATATTTTTAATTTTTCATGAAATCTCCATACTGTTTTCCATAGTGGCTGTACCAATCTGCATTCTCACCAACAGTGCATGAGGGTTCCTTTTCCTCCACATCCTTGTTACTGTGATTTTTCATTATAGTCATTCTGACAGGTGTAAAGTGATATTTTATTGTGGTTTTAATTCGCATTCCCGTGATAATTAGTGATGTTGAGCATCTTTTCATCTGTCTGTTGGCCATCTATATGTCTTCCTTGGAAAAATGCCTATTCAGGTCCTCTGCCCATTTTTAATCACACTAATTTGGGGA
Organism: Panthera tigris; assembly: GCF_018350195.1. Classification (NCBI taxonomy): domain Eukaryota; kingdom Metazoa; phylum Chordata; class Mammalia; order Carnivora; family Felidae; genus Panthera; species Panthera tigris. The sequence continues at coordinate 5,911,225 of NC_056660.1, read as the reverse complement.
GGGGGTTGAGGGGAATACATTTATATTTGAATAAGTTTATATACATAGGATGTTAACCCCTTACTGGATATGTCATTTGCAAATATCTTCTCCCACTCAGTAGGTTGCCTATTCATTTTGTTGATGGTTTCCTTCACTGTGCAAAAGCTTTTAATTTTGGTGTAGTCCCAATGGTTTAATTTTGCTTTTGTTTCCATTGCCAGAGAAGACATATCTAGAAAAATATTTCTACGTCCAATGCCAAATGGACATTTCTTTTAGGAGTTTTATGGTTTCAAGTCTTACATTTAGGTATTTAATCCATTTTGATTTTATTTTTGTGTATGATGTAAGAAATTGGTCCAGTTTCATTCTTTTGCATGTAGCTTTCCAGTTTCCCAGTACCATTTATTGAAGGGATTGTCTTTTACCCTTTTTATATTCTTGCCTCCCGTGTCATAGATTAAGTGACCAAATAGGTGTGTGTTTACCTCTGGGCTGTCTATTCTGTTCTATTGGCCTGAGTGTCTGTTTTTGTGCCAGTACCATAATGTTTGGATTACTATAGCTTTAGTACCATAATGTTTGGATTACCATAGCTTTGTAGTACATCCTGAAATCTGGGAGGGTGATACGTCTGGTTTGGTTCTTCCTTCTCAAGATTGCCTTAGCTATTTGGGGTCTTTTGTGATTTCATACAAATTTGAGGACTGTTTGTTCTAGTTCTGTGAAAATGTTGGTGTTTTTATAGGAATTACACTAAATGCATAGATGGCTTTGTGTAGTATGGACATTTTAACAATATTGATTCTTCTAATCCATGATCATGAAATATCTTGCCATTTGTGTCATCTTCAATTTCTTTCATCAATATTTTACAGTTTTCAAAGTACAAGTCTTTCACCTCCTTGGTTAAGTTTACTTTTAGATATTTTATTATTTTTGGTGCAATTGTAAATGAGATTTTTTTTTCTTGATTTCTCTTCCTGCAGCTTTGTTATTAGTGTATAGAAACACAACAGATTTATGTATAGTAATTTTGTATCCTGCAACTTTACTAAATTATCATTACTCATAGTCATTTGGTGGAGTTTTAAGGGTTTTTCAAATATAGTGTCATCTGCAAATAGTGACAGTTTTACTTCTTCCTTACCAATTTGGATGCTTTTTATTTCTTTTTCTTGTCTGATTGCTGTGGCTAGGACTTCCAGTGATCTGTTGAATAAAACTAGTGAGAGTGGACATCCTTTTCTTGTTTCTGATCTTAGAAGAAAAGCTCTTAGTTTTTCACCATTGAGTATAATTTTAGCTGTGGGTTTTTCATATAAGGCCTTTAATATGTTGAGGTATGTTTCCTCTAAACCTGTTTTATTGAGAGTTTTTATCAAAAATGGATGTTATATTTTGTCAGTTGCTTTTTCTGCATCTATTGAGATAATATGGTTTTTATCCTTTCTCTTGTTGATGTGATGTATCACATTGATTGATTTGTACATATCGAACCACCCTTACATCCCTGGAATAAATTTTACTTGATTGTGGTAAATCGTTCTTCTAATGTATTGTTGGTTTTAGTTTGGTAATATTTTGTTGAGGATTTTTGAGTCTATTCATATTAGAGATATTGGCCTGTTGTTTTCTCTTTTTGGTAGTGTTTTTGTCTGGTTTTGGTGTTAGGGTAATGCTGGCTTTGTAGAATGAATTGGGAACTTTTCCTTCATCTTTTGTTTTTTGGAATAGTTTGAGAAGAATATGTATTAACTCTTTTTTAAAAGTTTGGCAGAATTCATCTGTAAAGCTATCTGGTCCTGGACCTCTGTTTGTTTGGAGTTTTTTGGTTACTAATTCAATTTCAATATTGGCAATCTGTGTGCTCAGATCTTCTATTTCTTCCTGATTCAGGTTTTGAAGATTGTATGTTTCTAGGAATTTCTTCTAGGTTGTCCAATTTTTGGCATATAATTTCTCATAATATTCTCTTATAATCCTTTGTATTTCTGTGGTGTTGGTTTTTCTCCTTTCTTTTTCCTTTTTTAATGTTTATTCATGTTTTGAGAGAGAGAGGGACAGAGTGCAAATGGTGGAGGGGCAGAGAGAGAGGGGGACACAGAATCTGAAGCAGGCTCTTGGCTGTGAGCTGTTAGCACAGAGCCCGTTGTGGGTCTTGAACCCACGAACTGTGAGATCATGACCTGAGCCAAAGTTGGTCACTTAATGGACTGAGCCACCCAGGCACCCCTCTTCTCCTTCATTTCAGATTTTATTTGAGTCATTTTCTCTTTTTCTTGATGAGTCTGGTTATACTTTATCACTTTATCTTTTTAAAGAACTAGCTCTTGATTTCATTTATCTTTATTGTTTTAGTCTCATTTTATTCATTTCCACTCTAATCTTTATGTTTCCTTCTTTCTGCTAGCTCTGGACTTAGTTTGTTCTTCCTTTTCAGCTCCTTTAGGTGTAAGGTTAGGTTGTTTGGAATTTTTTTCTTATTTCTTGAGGTGGGCCTGAATCACTATAAACGTCCTGCTTAGAACAGGCTTTGCTGTGTCCCAAAGATTTTGGAAAATTGTGTTTTCAATTCATTTGTCTCCATGTATTTTTTGAGTTTTTCATTAGCAGCAATAAATGGTGTTGATGATGGGGACCCTGACATGATGTGACGAGAAGTCCACTTTACCTCTGTGTTCCATCCCAACAAATCACCTCACTCTGAGCAGGAGGAAAATGCCAGACAAGCCAAACTGAGGTCATCCTCATTGATCCATTGGTTGTTTAGGGGCATACTGTTTAGCCTCTATGGGTTTGTGTTTTTTCCAGCTCTTTTTTTTTTTTTTTTTTTTTTTTGTAATTGATTTCTAGTTTCATACCATTTTGGTCAGAAAAGATGCTTGAGATTATTTGAATGTTCCTAAATTTATTGAGACTTGTTTTGTGCCCTGATATGTCATCTAGTCTAGAGAATGTTCTACATGTACTTGAAAATAGTGTGTATTCTGTTGTTTTGGATGGAATGTTTTGTTTATGTCTGTTAGGTCCATCTAGTCTGATCTGGTTCACAGACACTGTTTCCTTGTTGATTTTCTGTCTGGACAATCTATTAATTGATGTAAGTGGAGTATTAAAGTCCCCTTCTATTACTGTATTACTGTCAGTTTCTTCCTTTATTACTGCTAATGTTTGCTTTTTGTGTTTAGGTGCTCCTATGTTGGGTTCATAGATATTTACAATTGTTATATTCTCTTGGTGGATTAATCCCTTTATCATTATGTAGTGTCCTTATTTGTCTCTTGCAGTAGTCTTTGTTTTAAAGTCTATTTAGTCTGATTTAAGTATTGCCACCCCAGCTTTTTTTTTTTTTTTTTTTTGGCTTCCATTTGCATAGTATATGTTTTTCCATCCTTTCATTTTCCGTGTGTATGTGCCTCTAGGTCTAAAGTGCGTTTCTTGTAGGGAAGCTTATAAATGAGTCTTGCTTGTTTTTATTTATTCAGTTACCCTATGTATTTTGATTTGAGCATTTAGTACATTCACATTTAATTATTGAGATATTTATTGCCATGTTGTTGTTTCTGGTTGGTGTTGTAGTTGTTCTCTGTTCCTTTATTCTTTTCTTGCTCTCTTTCCTTGTGGTTTGATGGCTTTCCTTAGTGTTATACTTGGATTTCCTTCTCTTTATTGGTTATGTATCTGTTGTAGGTTTTTGATCTGTGGTCACCACCAGGATCAAATATATGACATCTTATGTATGTTGTAGTCTATGTTCATAGTTACTTAAGTTCAAACACATTCTAAAAGCACTAAATTTAGGGGTGCCTGGGTGGCTCAGTTGGTTAGGCATCTGACTTCAGTTAAGGTCATGATCTCACAGCTTGTGGGTTTGAGCCCCACGTTGGGCTCTGTGCTGACAGCTCAGAGCCTGGATCCTGCTTTAGATTCTGTAGCTCTCTCTCGCTCTCGGCCCCTCCCCTGCTTGAGCTTTGTCTCTGTCTTTGTCTCCCTCTCAAAAATAAACAAACATTAAAATTAAAAACAAAATAAAAGCATTTTTTTGGTATTTTTATATTTGTACATTTTATATTTTTATATTTGTACATTTTTACACCCCCTCTATGTTTTATGTATATAATGTCATATTTGACATCATTTTATTTTGTATCTCTTAACCAATTTTCTGTAGATAACTGATTTTACTGCCTTTGTCTTTTAGCTGTCATACTCATGTATAAGTGAGTTATTTACCACCTTTACTATATGTTTGCTTTTATCTGTGAAAATTTTTCCTCTTATAATTTTCTTCTTACATGACCTTTTCTTTCCATTTAAAGAATTTCCTTAAACATTTCTTGTAAGGTTGGTTTAGTGGTGATGAACTCCTTCAACTTTTGTTTGTCTGGGAAATTCCTTATCTCTTTTTCTATTCTGAATGGTAAACTTGTTGGATAGAATATTCTTAGTTGTAGGTTTTTGTTGTTTTTTTTTCTTTTGGCACTTTGAATCTATCATGCTACCCCCTTTGGCCTGTAGTTTCTGCTGAAAAATCACATGATAGATTTATGGGGTTTTCTTCTTATGTAACTCTCTGCTTGTCTCTTGCTTTTTAAAAAATTCTCTTTATCATTACTTTTTTGCCATTTTAATTATTATATGTCTTGGTATGGACGTCCCTGGGTTCATCTGGTTAGGGACTCTCTCTGCATTCTGTATCTGGGTGTCTGTTTCCTTCCCCAGATTAGAGAAGTTTTCAGCTATTATTTCTTCAAATAAGTTTTTTGCCCCCTTCTTTTTCTCTTCTTTTTCTGAAATCTCTATATTTGAATGTTATTGATGATGTCGCAGAGTTCCCTTAACCTATTTCCATTTTTTATTATTGGTTTTTCTTTTTGCTGTTCAGCTGGGTCGATTTCCATTACCCTATCTTCCTGATCACTAATCTGTTCTTCTGCATCCTGTAATCTGCTTGTGGTTTCCTCTACTGTATTTTTAATTTCTGTTACTGAATTCTTCAGCTTTCACTGGTTTTTCACATTTTCTGTCTCTTTTTTGAAGTTCTCACTGAGTTCATCCACTCTTCTCTCAAGTTCTCTGAGTATCTTTAGGACCATTACTTTGATTTTTTTTTTTTTATCTAGCATATTATTTTTGTTTCATTTTGGTCTTTTCCTATGATTTTGTCTTGTTCTTTCATTTGTGACATATTCTTCTGTCTCCTGATTTTGTAACTCTGTGTCTATTTCTGTGTATTAGGCAGGTTGGCTACATCTCCTGGACTTGAATGTAGCGGTCTTTAATAGGAGTGGTGCCTATAGTGCAAATCTCCGTTGGTCCCCAGGACAACATCCTCCAGGGGTGTCTCCTGTGTGGGCTGTCTTGCACCCTCCACTTATAGCTGGGCCTCTGTTATTCTTAGTTCAGACAGCTGCAATGACCCATTTTTTCTTCTGTTGGTGCCCTGGACAGGGTTTGCTCCCTGCACTGTGGAGAGGCATGTCTGTGGCTACTGTGGGCTTGTTGGTGGGCAGGGCCAGCAGTCAGCCAACCTGTCTGCAGTTGGCCTTTCTGCCATAGCTGCACATGCACCCTAGGGCAGGGCTTGCTTTCTGCAGAGCCAGCCAAGACGCCTGGCTGCAGAAACTGTGGGCATGTTGTTATATGGGGTTATGTCTCCCTCTCTTCAGGGCAGGAGTCCCTTTGGAGCGGTGCTGGTCCCTGTGGGAGCTGCTCGCAGGGTCTGTTGGGCAGCAGCTGCTTTGCTGGGATGCCTGTTGAAGAATCAGGCAGGCCGGATGGGGAGGGTCCACAGGGAAATGCTGGGCTGGGGCACATGATGCTAGAAAGGTGGATGAAGAGTGTTGCTGGCTCCCACAAGCATCTGGCTCTCTAGCCTGGGGGAAGGAAAGAGAAATGGCTTCTGCCAGCACTCTTGTTCCTGGAAAAATCTCATGCAGATTCCTGCCCCTCCAGGCACATGTTTTAAGATTAGTCAGTAAATCTTCATGTATACCCCATGTGCTTTTCAAACTGCTGCTTCTGTATTGGGCCTTGGGCTGGATTGTTTAGTATGCCGGCCCTTTAAGGGCAGGGACTCAGCTTTCCCTCGCTCTCTGGCTCTCCCACAGTTAAGCCTGATGAATTTTAAAGTTTTTGGATTGAAGCCCCACTGGCCTTCAAGCCAGATTTTATGGGGACTCATCAGTGTGGGTCCCCAGGGCTGGGGGTGCCCTGTGTGGGGTCACATCCTTTTGCTTTTTGGAACTTGTGCTGTCTCTCCCATTTGCGGCTAGTTGTGCTGGGGATTTGGTTCCCAAATGCAGCTCTGCCTTTCCTGCCCTTTTTGGTGTGGCCTTTTCTATGTGATGGAGCTGTTATCTCTGTGTGTTTGTGGGACGAGGTGGATTCAGGTTTCTCCTATTCTGCCATCTTCCCCAAACTCCTGGTCTTTCCGGTTATTTTTAAAAGTTTATTTATTTATTTTGAGAGAGAGAGAGAAAGCAGGGCGGGGGGAGAGAGAGAGAGAGAATGCAAGCAGAGGAGAGGCAGAGAGAGAGAGAGAGGGAGGGAAAGAGAGAATTTCAAGCAGGCTCCACACTGTCAGTGCAGAGCATTACGCCGTGCTTGATCTCAGGAACTGTGAGATCATGACCTGAGCTGAAATCAAGAGTCAGAGGCTTAACTGACTGAGCTACCCAGGCGCCCCTTTCTGATGTTTAAATGTAGTAGATTCATTAGAAAAAAAGAAACACACCCGTGATGGTTTTCTTTGTCCATGACATGGCCTAGGCATTTGGGGGTAGATGGATTTAAGATAACTTTTAATGATAAAGCTCCTGGGAGGGAGAGAAGGGAAAAACATTGCTGGCTCTTGTTATCCTTGAACTATAAGACAGATGCTGATTAGGAGTTCTGTTATAAGAATTACAGGCCATTAGAAAATGTGGAATACATCTTGCTTGTCTATTGTATTCGTAGTTCTTAGTTCCTCAGATGGAGAAAATTCTTTCTTTATCCTGACATTGTTTTCAGGTAACAATGAGTGTTCAAAAACGACAAAAAAATCTTCAGAAAAGAGTCAGTGTTTTATAATAATATTTTATCCACTTCTGGGTTTTCCTTTGGTGTTTTTAGAGTTCAGAGTGTGAACTGACAGTGGTAATTTTCTTTTTGCCTACAGCACAGCCAAGTACAGCATATGGTCATTCCTCCCTCGATATCTGTATCTGCAGTTTAGCAAAGCTGCTAATGCTTTCTTCCTGTTCATTACTATATTGCAGGTAATATTCCTGAACACATTACTGGATTATGCTTTTTTTAAAAAATAAAAATGTAAAAAGCTCATTTAGCTGAAATAAAAATTGAACGTACAGAATAAATTGAAACACGGCAAGAAGAGAACTCTCTTCTTACAATATTTAAGTTACTCAGTAAGACTTCGAAATTCTCATTTGGGGGATGAAAAACGTGTTGATGCCCAGTAGATGAACTGGCCCACAGTTCTTCCTGATTTAGATCATTAATGAGATATTATTGGGCTAACTTTTATAATGTATGCCACCTCCATGAGAGGATAATTTCATTATATTAAAAGAAAGAGTTTAAAGAAAGTCCAAATGCTAGTTTGAAATGGCTAATTTTCTTTTCTTTTTTTAATATTTCAGTAAGAACACTTAATGTGAGATCTACCCCCTTAACAATTTTAAGTGTATGATATACCAGTGTTAACCATAGATATCTGTTGTACAGCAGATTTCTAGGACTTCTTAATCTTGCATAACTTAGACTTTATGCTCATTGAATAACAACTCCTTATCTCTCCCTCTCTCTAGACCCTGACACCACCATTTTACTCTGACTCCATGAATCTGACTACATTAGATATCTCACATAAGTGGATTCATGCAGTATTTGTCTTTCTATAGCTTACTTCATTATAATGCCTTCAAGATTCATCCACGTTGTTACATGTGGCAGAACTTCGTTCTTTTCATAATTTTTTTTAACGTTTATTTATTATTGAGAGACAGAAAGACACAGAGCGTGAGCAGGGGAGGGGCAGAGAAAGAGGGAGACACAGAATTCAAAGCAGGCTCCAGGCTCCGAACTGTTAGCAGAGCCCAATGCGGGGCTTGAACTCACAAACCGCGAGATCATGACCTGAGCCGAAGTTGGCTGCTTAACCAACTGAGCCACCCAGGTGTCCCAGAATTTCCTTCTTTTTAAAATCTGAATAATATTCCATTGTATAGATGCCACATTTTCTTTATCCACTCATCCATCGACAGACATTGAGGTTGTTCCCATATCTTGGCTATTGTGAATAATTCTGCGCTGAATGTGGGAGTGCTGCTATCTCTCCAAGATCCTGGTTTCAACTTTTGGATAAATACCCAGAAGTGGGATGGCTGAAGCATATGGTAGTTCTATTTTAATTTCTTTGAAAAAGTTCCATATTATTTTCTGTAACAGCAGCACCATTTTATATTCCCAACAGAAGCATACAAGGATTCCAATTTTTTCACATCCTCACAAACACTTGTTATTTTCTGTGTTTAATAGCCATCCTAACATGTGTGAGGTGATACCTCATTGTGGTTGTGAATTTCATTTGCCTGGTGACTAGTGACATTGAGCACCTTTTCATGTACCTCTTGGCCATTTGTAGGTTGCCTTTGGAGAAATGTCTATTCAAGTCTTTTGCCCATTGTGATTGGATTATTATTATTTTTTTTCCTGTTGATTTGGAGTTCCTTCTATATCCTTACCAGATGGAGGGTTTTCAAATATTTTCTCCTATTTTGTAGGCTGCCTTTGCGTTTTTTTGATGGTTCCCCTTGTTGCGCAGAAGAATTTTAGTTTGATGTAGTCCCACTTGTCTGTTTTTGCTTTTTTGTTGCCTGTGCTTTTGGCGTCATATCCAAGAAATCTTTGCCAAGACCAACGTCTGGAAGCTTTCCCTCTGTGTTTTCTTTTAGGAATGACATCTTTTCAAAACACTTAAATTCAAGGCCTTCCATAATCTGGTTTATTCCTGTTTCTTCAACCTTGTTTTTGTCATGAACCCTACGACCCAACACAATCTAAGAGGCAAGTCTCCTCACAATTCTTCAGTTTTCTTCCTCTCTTTAGACCTTGGTTCATTCTATTCTCTAACCCAGGAGGCACTCATCTGGCTACACCCTACCCATTCTCTTAAAGGCATAACTCAAAACCATCCTCCTCCAAACTCCACTAAATGCCATGTCCCATGCTAATTTCTCCCTTCCTTATCTTCTGTAGCAGTAATCTGTGCTATACATTATAATTGGTTTTATTTCTCCTGGCAAACTGCAAATTCCTTGAGAATAGAAACAGTGCCTTCAAGGGGCACCTGGGTGGCTAGTAGGTTAGCTGTCCCACTTCAGCTCAGATCATGATCTCACAGTTGGTAAGTTTGAGCCCTGCATTTGGCTCTGTGCTGACAGCTCAGAGCCTGGAGCCTGCTTCAGATTCTGTGTCTTCCTCTCTCTCTGCCCCTCTCCCACTCACGCCTTGTCTCTGTCTCTCAAAAATGAATAAAAACGTTGAAAGAAAGAAAAAAAGAAAAGAAAAGAAACAGTGCCTTCAAAACGGCCAAACTTTGAGATAAGAATTTAATGAATCTGTTGAATTGACCTTAAACAGAAGATTGGCATTAGCACAAATTTATAGAGATCACATAGTGTGTACCAAGACCTGGGCATGAAATTAATAATTCAAGGGTGAATTGTCAGACGTAGTTCTCCCTTTGGAGAGCGGGTAGTCTTAACATACAAGTGCTGTAAGAAATATTTATAAAGTGCTAGGGGAACACAGCCTACTCTGGGCTTGAGGGCGAGTGGTTCAGGAAAAGGTACTGAAAAAGAAGACATTTGAGCCAAAGACTAGAGAATGAGGAGCTTAACAGTAAGTAGAGGTCAGTGGAAGAAGAGAAGACCTTTGGGGCACAGAAGACCGTGTGAGCAAAGGCACAGCAACTGGAAACACTGGTCGCCTTTTGCGAGAACCAGGGACCCAGTGGGGGAGGGAAAGAGGTAGACTTTTCTCCAAGAAGGTCTTATATGTTTTGCATTGTGAACATTTAAAGTGTTAAAATTTTCTCTAGCATGTGAAATGTTCTGGAAATGGTAAAAATTTTGTCTGGAGTGTAGAGAAGAAGCTCAAGATGTTGGCCGAGGCCAGGTAATGAGAAGCTTTGTGAGCTACATTCAGAAGCTTGGACTGTAGTGAGAAGGCAGTGACAGTCAGGAACTACAGTGAAGTGACCAGCTCCGGTGAGGCTTTAACTGAGGAAAAGAGAGAGGGGGGCCTGGGAGCAACATGACGGGCTTGGGGTGCACTGCAGAGAGATGGAGAAGTCAGGCAGAGGCAAGTTCTTTGGATGGCAGGTTTCATTGATAGCCTCAGCGATCCTAGAACCTCTCCCTTTCTTCCTCTGTGTCTGACTGCTTTTAAAGTAACCACAAGAATTATTGAGCGCTTCAGAATAGATACTCTTTGGCTGCACAAAGAAATAACAAGCAGGAAATAAGGCAGCATAGAGAGTATCCACTCTCTAGACCCAAGTCTAGAAATACAGGCCTGAGAGCTGTTCTAAATCTGTTAAAGGATCTCCTTTACAACCTCATCTACCCTTGAGTCCATCAGAAAACTGCCAGTCTGCTTGTCACTTTATTTCTCCTATCTTTAAACAGTGGGGCATAGCCCCAGAGCCCTCTCCACAGGTAATTTGTACCCAAGCAACGTTATTCTCCCAGGCCTCCAAAAAATTTCTCTTCCACCTCAAAAAGAAGCAAGATTCGGTTAAGATAACTGACCTTCTGGCTTTAACTGTTTGGAAAGGATGCTATCTTAGACAATTAAGTTTTGAAAGCTTCAAATACAGTCAGCTTCAGAATACAGTCCAAGCCTCTGAATTCAAAACGTAATAACAGTATTCTCTTGGGAAGGTGACATATGACTGAAGCGTTAAGTAGGCGCACTGGTGGCTTTCCCATAATGTAATGTTTCACACCGTGCTCGAGGGATGGTTTCGATGTGCCAAGAGTCTCTTTTTATTTAACACCGTGTGTTGTTTTCATGTCCTGGGTATGCCACGAGTAGCCTGGCTTTTAGTGTTAAGCAAAATACAAGAAAAATTTATCATAGAATTCATAGTGTAACTCTGTTTTCGCAGCAAATTCCAGATGTGTCTCCAACGGGAAAATATACAACTCTCTTGCCTTTGATGATTATACTTACCATTTCAGGCATCAAAGAGATTGTAGAAGATTATGTAAGTTTACTGTTAGTGAAATGTTCTCAAAACTATTGCCTTGAGTACATGAGGTGTATTTCTTGCTCTTTTTCCTAGCTGCGTGTTTTGCAACTGGTATAATTCTTTAAACCTGTAGTTGTTGTGAAATGTGAATTAAACTCTAAGGTTTCAAATTTTAAAGTGTGTGTGTGTGTGTGTGTGTGTGTGTGTGTTTGAGAAACCAGCAGGACTTAATAGTGGTCATAAGAACTATAGTATCTTTGGGGATATAATGCAACCAGAGGTGAAGATCCTAAGAGGTCAGGAATTGTGCAGTGACTTCGTTTCTCCTTTAACCTTGTCAGAGCTATAATTTCACGAGAGCCTGCAGGTTTTAGCTGTGAAGGAAAAGAAGAGAGACATTTAAGATTGCTTTCTGTTTGCTCTGACCCTACCTCATAAAGACAGCTGGGCCACTCCAGTAGAGGCCCCTTCCTCCTCACTCACAATCCTCATGCTCATTTTCCAAAATTGCTAACTATTTGTTATTCATATTCTTGTGCCGAATTCCTTCATATCTTATTAAGATAGGACATCAGGAAAATCTGTTTGGTTGCTGGTCTTTTGATTGGTTTATAATAGGAAAGAATTTCTCAAACTTGATTTAAAGCCTTGGGCTAAATTGGAGCGAAATCCACGATTGCTACTTATGTGTTTAACTATAAATATAGTCATTGAAAGCAACCTATAATGTGCTAGCATTTTCAGTAGCATTCATTATGTAGGAGGCCCTGTAAAATGTGCGTGCACGTGCGTGCGTGTGCGTGCATGTGTGTGTGTGTTTGCATGTGTTCACTTAAATGGAGCCACGGACAGGTTAGTGACCTGCGAAGCCTGCATTAGTAAGAGGCTGAGCTGGGATGTTAACCAAGGCAAGCCGTCTCCCGAGGCCACACTTAGCCCCTCCCTTAGATGACCTCTCATTTAGGAGAGTCAGATATGGGCAAAACAAAGAAGAGACTGACAGGTTTGCTGCCTCTGTTCTTTCTTAAACCTACTGTGACTTGTATTATAATGTGAATTATTCACTCTGAACTTCCGATGTAATGGATTTTTTTCTATAACAGAAACGACATATGGCAGACAGATTAGTCAACACAAAGAACACAATAGGTAAGATATTAGACTAAGCTTTTATCTCTTCTCACTGTAAGAAAATACCCAAATTGACCAAATAGATACACATACTGTGTTTCATAACGTTCTATTATTTAAAGGAATAGAGACACAAAAAACCAACAACCAGAAGGAAACTGTTGCCATATGTAAGAATCATCAATTATGTTAATTAGGATAAAAGAAAAGAAAAGAGATGGGAAGTTGGAATATTTGGGATATGAGCAATTCTTATGTCAATAGAAAAGATCTGGAGGGGCACCTGGGTGGCTCAGTCGGTTAAATGTCTGACTTCCACTCAGGTCATGATCTCACGGTTCAGGAGTTTGAGCCCCGAGTTGGGCTGTGTGCTGACAGCTCAGAGCCTGGAACCTGCTTCAGAGTCTGTGTCTCCCTCTCTCTCTCCCTCTCAAAAATAAACATTAGAAGAAAAAAAAAAAAAGATCTGGGTGTTACATAGTCTCTCCCAGTCCTAGTTTTGATATGTGCTATCTTGATAATTGATTAGAAATATAGGTTATTTTTTGGGCTATCAGCCAGTATTTTAGCATGTAGCAGCGAACTTTTCAGGAGTGGAAGTAACTTAACGTAGCTTCTACCTGTCATCTGTCTATACTTATGTTACATTATATTATACATATTGCTCTATTTTGGTGCAGTGTGTGTGAACAAGGTTTACATATTTTTCCACTTTATGTCAAGGTTAAATTAATAAAGACAGTACCCTGTAAAGAAACACATTTAGATTTTTGGAAAAGTATCTTTTATTATTTTGGACTTTACCTAATATAATTGTTACAGTTAATATATAGCTATATGTTTTTCAGTGTTCAGAGAGAATGAATGGAAAGTGATTATGTGGAAAGAGGTAAGAACGTATTTGAACTTTTAACTTAGTAAGAAGCGCCTACCATATATATTTATTTATTATTATTATTTTTTATGTTTTATTTATTTTTGAAGGAGAGAGAGACAGAGCATGAGTGAGGGAGGGGCAGAGAGAGAGGGAGACACAGAATCCGAAGCAGGCTCCAGGCTCTGAGCTGTCAGCACAGAACCCGACGCGGGGCTCGAACTCACGGACCGTGAGATCATGACCTGAGCCGAAGTCGGACGCTTAACTGACTGAGCCACACAGGCGTTCCTGGCGCCTACCATATTTAAAGTTACAGATTTTTATCTATGAAACATGATGAAGGAAGTAGAGGATCAAAGAGAATTAAGTATATTTTGCTCAAGGTCACACAGCCCACAAGTGGTGAAACTAGGATTTGAATTGAAGTCTAAGTGGGTGCAATCTACATGCTTCCTAATGCGCCTCTGGGTTACTTCTGTGTCATTTCCTGGAATATCTAAAGATGATGCTTCACAGACTGTTGCTCAGGGTAGAAGGCAGCCTTTATGTGGAGACTACCTCAGGGGATGTTTTCGTGAATATATTTTCCTTGGGATATAAATAAAAGGCATACTGGGGCTAGATACCGACTCTGTCCTCATCAATAATTAATTGCTGAGGCGCCTGGGTGGCTCAGTTGGTTAAGCATCTGACTCTTGATTTCGCTCAGGTCATGATCTCATGGTTCGTGAGATCCAACCCCAGGTCAGGCTCTGTGCTGACAGTGAGGTGCCTGCTTGAGATTCTGTCTTTCCCTCTCTCTCTCTCTGCCCCTCCCTGGCTTGCACCTGTGCGTGCTGTCTCTCTCTCTCTCCCAAAATAAATAAACTTAAAAATAATAGGAATTAATTGCTGACCAGTGTAAAATTCCTTTGAAGGCTAATTATAAGAATGTTTTGATTTCTAGGTATCAGTATTTCTTTCCCTAAGAGAGAGAAAACAGTCATGATTGCATTTTGCTCCTCTCATTGAGATGAAGAGAACAAAGCCACTGACAGATCCACTCCATTCCTGATGGCAGAATGTCAGGGGAGAATGACAAGAGGAGAGGAGTGAGGCTCCAGCGGGTGGGCGGGGTGCTTCTCTCAGAGCAGAGGTGACTGCATGATTGACTTTTAATTTACCCCCAGTGCCTTCCACTGGAAAAGCAGGTCAAATAGCTAGAGCCAAGGCCCAGGAATTGTTCTCTGTCTGACTCCTTTTATACCTGTACAATCAAACGGAGCACTCTAAATGTCAGGGGCTTACAAGGAAAAGGGAGTTGGTTTGGAGGTACTGTGGGCAAAACAGAAAGAGAGCTTGTAAGACATGACCACCCTTAGGGGAATGACTGCCTGCTGTCAGTTCCATGAATGCGTAATTTTCGGGGTCACTGTTGTTTCGGGGGGGGGAATCTAATTACAAAGTTTCAACTTGTCTCAGTCTAGCCATTGTTAGATCTTATTGTAAATTAGTCGTTTATGTAAGTTACAAATTTATTGTTCACTGCATTGTGAATTTTTATGTAATATGTAAGCTGTGAATGTTTATTTGTCAATCTATTTTTCTCCCCTGCTGTTGCACGTGTTCTCTGCCTTTGTAGACACATGCAACTTTTAAGGTTCTCTCTTCACTTTGATATGGAAGTATTTAATTAACCTTTGCCCAATTAGTGAAGGTAGACATGATCTGTGTGATCATGCCATAAAAAGGAAAATAGAGTCTCCTTTTCTCTTCCTCTTCAGAAGATATCACTATTATTTTTTCCAACATAGTTCTAGAAATTGGTTTATGAGAGAATTTTGCCCTCTGCCCCTCTGCTTTTCTAGCTGCCCAGGAAGGGCCTGCCACTTTTAAGACTAATGTCCTCAATACTTAGCACAGTGGAAATAAATGCTCAAGGGGTTTGTCAAACAAAAAGTACACAAGAAGAAAGCATCAAGAACTCATATTGTTTTCCTTCTGTATTGTTCCTAGTATTTACATCTCTCTCTTACTTACAAGTTGGAATTCATTTATACATTCAGCCAACAAATATTTATTTATTTGTTCATTCATTCATTCACTCATTCATTCCCTGTTCCACATAAAGTTCACAGACCAGCAGAGAAAAACACATCATTAGGCAAGCAGTTACAGCGTGATGGTGTATGAACAGCGTATCATGGGAAGAATACTAGTACCAGTAGGCCTGTTTGGATTTCTCAGCCTTGGCAGAGCTTACATTTTGGGCCAGAAAATTATTTGCTGTAGGGGCTGTCCTGTGCATTGTCGAATGTTTCGCAGTATCCCCGGCCTCCGGGCACTTGATGCCAATAGCACGACCCCCTAAAACCCCAACATCGTGACAACCAAAAATGTCTCCAGACATCGCCAAAGGTCCCTGGTGGAGGGGGAGGGCAAAAGAGACTCTGGTTAAGAGCAACTACTTTAGAGGAATGAATCCCTGAAAAACTAAAATTGTTCTAATGTAGCCGAAGTTTCTTAGCATGGCTTCAGGATTTTCGGATCAGAATTTTTCTTAAGAATATTTGACATGTTTTGCCTCTATCTGTGCTTTTAGAATTTATGCTTCGGTTGTTTCTTTCCCGGTTTAAAAGGTCAAGGTGGGTGACATTGTGAAGGCCTCAAATGGACAATTCCTTCCTGCAGACATGGTTCTGATTTCTTCCAGGTTAGTCACGTTGGTGTGCATTTAAGGAACTTTTATTCTGAATGAGAAATTTTAAGGAAAACAAAGGCCTACCCTACTCACCCCTTTCTCCATCCATCTCTCTATAGTATAGACTAGTACCTGCAAAGTTTTACTGTGAAAGGACTCAGAGTAAATATTCTCAGCTTTGGGGGCCATGCAGTCTCTGTTGTGGCATCAGAAATAGCCATAGGCAACATGTAAACAAATAGGTGCGGCCGTGTTCCAAAAAAACTTTATTTATAAAAAGAGGCAGGGCTTGCATTAGGCCTGTGGGCCGTAGTTTGCTGACTGCTATTCTATACTTTTATTATCTTTTTCTTTAATTTCCCTGGGCATATTTTCTTCTTTCCTAATTATTAGATTAATTCCATCCCTTCTATAATTTCTACAGACGTTCAGCAAAAATTCGAAAAATTTATACCTGTCTTATTTTAATCTTACGGCAATTCTGAGATGTTCCCATTCTATAAACAAAGTGACTTGCACAGAGAGTAAGTGATTTTTTTGGTACCATTAAGTGGGTTCATGTGAGACCCAAATTTAAAAACACAGTCTCTGGTCTCTTTGTAGAACTTCATTGCTTTATTCACTGGCTGTTTTAGAGGAAACTTACACAGAGACTCCCTGCAATGGGTATTTCCTTCCCATCAGGTGGTGTCTGACCACCTTCCTCATGCTTCTGTGTTGTCCCTCCTGGGTTTCCTCCTTCTTGTTCTCTGTAAGGAGAACATAGTCTAGGGCATCTGTGGGTAAGAGTGGCTATAGTCATGAACACAGCTGCACTTGACATGTTGGGTAAACTGGTTCCCTAGATAAGTCATAATCATCTCAAGGTAAAAAAAAAAAAAAGTTCCTAGCCATCTAGACACACGTCACTCTGCAGCATAGAGAGATTTCTTGGGAAGAGAAGCAGATTTGTTCTAGAGCTATTGTCCAAGCTTCTTGAAAAGCAGTAATTCCAACATTATCTCTTTTTCCTACCAGATGCACTTTGTTCTTTTGTCATGGTTGCGTTAACCCACCGGACAGAGGAACTTACTGTTGCTGATGTGTTTCTCTTTTGGGTTTGGTTAGGGTTATGGGGTTGACATAGGAGCCAGAGATGTACCATAAAGTGTTTTGTTTTTATAACCTCTACATTATTTGTTTGTGTGACTTTCTTTACCTCTTCCTTTCTCTCAAAAAAGTACTACTTATATAGAAAACAGTATTTTTTTTGGAGTAGGAGAGAAGTAAGGGGGGGGGACAAAAATCATTATTCTTGGACTTTTTTCTGGCATTTTTATAGATTATATTTTCTAAGTTTTCACCCTACCCCTGCTAAACAATTCAGATACACACATATGTGCACGCACATGCATGCACCTGCGCATTCGTGCGCGCGCGCGCGCACACACACACACACACACACACACACACACACACACACAAACCCCAGTGCTTATTTGATTGGGCATAAAAGTAAGAAAACCAGATTGAAGCCAAGAATGAACTGAGAATCTTGGAAGAATCTTCCTAAGAATCTTGGAAGGTAATCGTGTGCCAATATAGGCTTTTCCCCCAAGGGTTTCTGCCAAACCATGAAGACCATAAGCGTCCATTTTGTTAAGCTTAGTGAGTACAAGAGACAGGGATAAAGCCCAGGGGACACCCCTATGTGGAGAACTGGGTAGGGGATTCTTGCATAAAGTTGAGAATTACAATCTTAGTTTAGGTAGAATGAAAAGTAAAACCTGCCATGCTGTAGGGGGCAATAGAGAAATGTGCTTGCCTTGACTTTGGCACAGAGGGGAGGGGAGACATTCCCTGTGAGAATTCAAGCTGACTCATGCACATATGATCTCTGAATTCACCTGGCCTGTGGGGTGAAAAGATTTTAAGAAGAGAATTTAATGTCATCATGGAAAATAAAGAAAAAAACCTCTAATTAATTAGAAGGAGATAAAACAGAGAAAAGAAAAGGCAACAGTCCAAAAGATAATGGCTGACAGGTTTTCAGAATTGTTGGAAGTCCATCCCTTGGATTCACTGGGTTTCCTGGATCTGAAGCTAGAAGTAAATAATAGGAAACATCAGAGTCATTGTGAGTGTGATAATCAGAATTGTGTTTGTATTGTTCAGAATGAGGATGAAAATACCAATTGGCTAGAAACCTTAAATTCTGGATTATTTGTGTAAAAATTTACTTTAATATCTAAAAGATTAGACATAGAGGATATAACTTCCAGCCATATCAAGGGGAAAGATTATTTGAGCAGAAGGAAAAAGCCCTCAAAGGTAACTAAAAGAATAGAAAAAAGAGGCAAAAAGAGGGAGAAACAGAATGCACATAATCAGGTAGTAGAATAAAGAAAAATATATCATCAATTATAATTAAAGCAAATGGATTTAAGAAGTTAAAAAGAGAAGGTTATAAAATTGTCCAGCTATATGTTTATAAGAAATTCACAAAACACAAGTGCTCACAAAGATTAAAATCAAAGGATGAAAAAATACACACAGAAAATAGTAAAGAAAAGAAGTCCAGAAGAGACGGTATCACTATTAGATGAAATAGGTTTTGAGGCAAAAAGCGTTGAGGTAAAGCCTCATTGAAGAAAAAGAAAAGAGCCATTGCACAATAAAAGTTTTAATTTATGGAGAAAAGAGGAAACTTATACATCTACAAGAAATTTACAAACCCCACATCATACTGTGATGTTTTAATATTTGCTTTCAGGAACTGATCAAATGGAGAAGAAAGTCCATATGGAGGTAGAATACTTGAAAAGCACAATAACAACCTTGAAATAATGGCATGTATAGAACAGAACTTTTTGGTGTATTATACCAAAAAGTGATGTATACACAATCTTCACAGTTAGGAATATATGTCAATATATTCTGTCATAAGACAGAATCAACAGATTTTAAGAGACTGGTATCCCATAGGCCACCTGCTCTGACCACAATGCTATTAAGTTAGAATTCAATAATAAGATAACTAGGAACCTTATGTGTTAGAAATAAAACATACCTGTAACATGGGTCAAGGAGGCAATCATAATGGAAATTGGAAAATACTTAGATTTTAGTACTTATGAGAATGCATCAAATCTCCTGTGTTATAACTAAATTTATAGACATTTTCATTACAAAAGAAATAAATGCAAAAAAAAAAAAAAAAAGAGCTAAGAATCCAGTCTAAGAAAATAGCTATAGGACAAAAGAATAAACTCAAAGAAATCAAACATAAGGAAATAATAGAGATAAGAGTAGAAATTAATGGGGTGCCTGGGTGGCTCAGCTGATTGAGTGTCCAACTCTTGATTTTGACTCAGGTCATGATCCCAGGATCATGGGATCGAGCCCTGCATTGGGCTCCGCAGTGAACATAGAGCCTGCTTAAGATTATCTTTCTCTCTCCCCCTCTGTCCCTCCCCACCTCTCTCAAATTAAAAAAAAAAAAAAGTAGAAATTAATGAAAGAAAAACAGTGGAGAAGATCAAAATGGGCAAAGCTTGCTTCTTAGAAAAAGACTAATAAATGAAAGTTTGGTAAGATTAATCAAGGAAGAAAAGGAAAGGCACAAATATGTGTATTTGTTTAAAAATTGAAAATTTGATATAATTATAAATGCACCAGAGATTAAAGAGAGGATCTTATGAAAGTTTTATGATCTTGTTTTAGCATTTAAGTGAAATGCATAAACCCATAGGAAAATATAATATACCAAAACTTATTCTAGAAGAGATATAGAGCCTGAATGGTCCTATAATCATTAAGGATATTATATAAGTAGTAAAAAACCAAAACAAAATGAAACCAAAAAAACACATAAACTTCCCACAAAGAGACTATCAAGACCAGACACTGTAACTGTCAAATTCTATCAAACATTCAGTGTAGAGAAAATGCCAATTTTCTAATAAACTCCTCAAAGAAATACCAAGAATATCCTCTAATTTTCTGAAACTGGTATAAACTTGACACATAAAAATTACCAAATACAGAATGAGAAAGGAAACTGACAAGTCCATTTTGCTGTTAATTTTAATATAAAATCTTGAAACCTGACAGTATAAAAGATGGTAATATGTAATGATCAAATGGGGTTTATCACAGGAATGTATATATATTTTTTAATAAGGAGTCTGACTCCATTTTTGGATCTTTGCTGACAGCTTTTAAGCCTCCTTTCCTCTTCCCCTTCTGCCCCATGTCTAGACTGGCTGACAGAAAAGCCTGTGTGCTCCCTCCTTTGGCACCTGCAGGAGTTTCAAATCATGTAAGCCTCTGCTTGAGTGAGGGCTTCCTCCCTAACCACCAAAAGAGCCCCACCCCTAAGCCTGTCTCCTTTACCTGCTCTCTTAAGGCATTTCTGGATCAGCTTCAAAGGTCTGCCCTCTTCTCCCCAGAAAACCTTATCATGTATATAATCTTCCCACCCTTTTGGTGTGTTTGTGGCATCATCAGTTTTGACACTCAAGCCAAATTTTGGGTGGGTGGCTGGCTGATCCTGCTTCTAAAGGGTAACCACAACAGTTTTTTTTTTTTTTTTCTTATTAGGAAATCAGTTGACTTTTAAATAAGGAGGAAAAAGTTACAAGCAAAAAATTTATACATATATATATATATATATACACACATATATACATATATAAGTATATATATCTATCTTTTATATTTACTTATATAGTATATATATGGTCATATATATATACTGTGTATATATATATTATATATATATATATATTTAATATATATATATGCCATATGTGTCTTTTATGTTTACCTACGTGGTACTTTTAATGGTACTCTTTTTTTCTCCATGTGGATTGAGATACTGCCTTTTGACCTTTCATTTTAGTCTGAAGAAACCCCTTCAGTATTTATTATAGGGTAAGCCTGCTGTCAACAATGTCTTTGTTTTTATTTATCTGGGAATGTATTAGTTCTTCATTTTTTGAAAGGTAGTTTTGTTGGATATGGCATTCTTGGTTGATAATTTTTTTCCAGTGCTTTGAATATGCCATCCTAGTACCTTCTATCCTCCAAGGTTTCTGCTGAGAAAGATTTGATAGTCTTTTTTATCATCTCTTCAAAGTGGTGAGTAGCTTTTCTCTTGTTGCTCTCAAGATTTTCTCTTTGGCTTTAATTTTCAAGTTTGATTAGGATTTGTCTAGGTGTGGTTTCTTTGAGAATATTTTACTTGGAGGCTTATTTTGTTGAGCTTCTTGGATGTGTAGATTAATGCTTTTCATCAAATTTAGGAAGTTTGGGGTATCATTTCTTTAAATATTTTTTCTGCCCCTTTCTGAATTCTTTTGGGACTCCCATTATATGTATGTTGCTATGTTTGTTTGTGTCCCACAGGTCTCTGAGGCTCTGTTTTTTTTTTTTTCTTTATTCTTTTAAATTTTTATTCCTTAGCCTGAGTTATCTCAGTTGACCTATCTTCCAGTTCGAGTCTGCTCAAATCTGAGCAGTGGATTTTTCGTTTCAGTTATCATACTTTTCAACCCCAGAATTTCTATTTGCTTTCTTTTTTCTAATTTCTGTTCTTATTGATATTCCCTATTTGAGGGGACACGTTCTAATATGTTATTTCTTTTGACATAGTTTCCTTCAGCTATTGGAACATATTTAGTATAGCTGATTTACACCTGTCTGGTAAGTTCAATGTCTGGATTTGTTCAGGAAGACTTCCTATTGATTTTTAATCTGTATATGGTTCATACTTATTTGCTGCTCATGGTTTTCATGTTTCATGTTTTTTTGTTGAAAATTGAACATTTTAAGTAATATAATGTGGCATCTCTGACCATCAAATTCTCTCTCCTCCCCAGGATTTCTTTTTGTTGCTTTTCATTAGAAGTGTTTCTTTTAGGGGGCACCTGGGCGTGAGTTTGAGCCTCACGTCGGGCTCTGTGCTGACAGCTCAGAGCCTGGAGGCTGCTTTGGATTCTGTGTCTCCCTCTCTCCCTGTCCCTTCCATGCTCATGCTCATGCTCTTTCTCCCTCTCTCTCTCTCTCTCAAAAATAAATAAAAATTTAAAAAGAAAGTTTTTCTTTTAGGCTTTTTGGTTAGTCTGTTGTTTTCCCTAACTTATACATCACCTCAGATAGCTGCAACATTAAAATACTTTCCTGTAAATGTTCTCAACGAATGTTTCTCCTACACCCATCACTGTCTACCTAGATTTGAGCACTGGGTAAGCTCTGGGTTAAGTCACATAAAAACAAGCCCTTCAGGTGGGACCTTCCAGAGACCATCAGACAGGTGAAATAATAACTTTTTGGGAATAAGGCTTTGAAAGAGGTCATTCTCTTTTATGCTCCCTCAGTACTAGATATGTGGACTGTTATTTTTTAAAGCTGCTACTTAGCCCAAAGCAGGAGGAAGTTAAAATATTACAAAGCTCTCTTTAAAAACAACAACAAGATTTGGCTTTTTTTTTTTTTCTTGAATAAAATCTCCCTGGATTGATTTAAATCTTTAGTTAAATTTCAGAGTTGTGAAAAACTTGATTCTGGTAATTTTTGTCAGTTATCTCATTGTTCCATAGAGGAGAAAGTTTTTGGAAGTTCTTACTTTGTTATATCACTGACATCCTTAATGAAGATCTGTTTTTATTTTGGGGTATATGGTCTTGGCTGGCAAAATTGATAGATTGTTTTATTTTAAACTTGATACTGCTGTGAATGAGATAAGTCAAAAGAGATAAGACTGAAATCAAGACTTTAATGACAATTTTTGTTATTCTTTGTGGCACTCCCCGCCTCCCCAAATAATTAATTTTCATGAGTGAGTTGCATTTGACATGGAGTAAAATCTGGCAAGACAAATGTTTGTTAATTCAGTGTTAATTTCTTCACTGGTGAGGTTAGATAGAAATGGAGAAGCCTAAATGTAGTGTTTGAGGATTTCAGCTCTGTCCAGAGTTATCCTAAAGATTTACCCTCATTATAAAGGCCATAGAGCCTGAGCTCTTGGGAACTACCACGGACACATTTTAGAAAAGAACAGAATTTTAAGTTTGACCTAGTTGTGATGCTGGTCTGTCCTGGCCTATATAACATATCCTGTTCACCGTCAGCCATTTCTCTTTTTGAGATTAAAGAGTAATCACACAGCTTTTGAAGGGTAGAAAGTTCTCTACTATAGGGTGAATTTTAGGCTGGTGGTATCAGACTGTTAATATCTCCCGGAAAAGTAACTGTGGTCTTTTCGGTTTTGAAGAAACAGAGCTGTTGATGTAGGTCCCATTTCATTGTTCATATTATTGGGAAATTAGTTTTTTTGACAGATATTCATTCAATGTTATTTGCTTTATTTTCCTTAGTGAACCTGAGGCAACATGTTATGTTGCAACATCTAATCTGGATGGGGAGACAAACCTAAAAATACGGCAGGTAAAGACACCTTTTTAAATCCTGATTTTATGCTTAAGCTCACAATGTCAAGTTTTGTCAGGTGCCAATTATTTATTTTTCATGAAGAAAAGTATCTCACTACTCTGGTGTAGATGTAATGAGTCCTCAGCAGTTATTTACAGGGTACTTTAAAAAAAACAAGTAGGAACTAGGTAAGAAAAAAGTGTCCTATAAAATTCAGGTCATAAAGGATAACATACCTTTGAGCATGCTGTTTTGAGGATATTTTTGTTAGTGCTTTGGTAATATAACTATCTTCATGATAAATATCATCATTATTAATCTAAATGAGCTCTGAGTGATCTTATATAACACTGCTTTTTAAACTATCATTTGAATTTCAGAGTAACTTGTGATTATGAATGGAAGGAGATAGTTTTCCAATTAACTTCCTATTAATGGAAAAAAGACATTGATCTTTAAGATCATTGCGTCTTGGGTGCCTGACTGGCTCAGTCAGTTGAGTGTCCAACTCTTGGTTTTGGCCCAGGTCATGATCCCAGGGTTGTAGGATTGAGCCCCGTGTCGGGATCTGTGAGGAGTGTGGAGCCTACTTAAGATTCCGTATCCTTCTCCCCTGTTCATGTGCTCTCTCTCTTCCTCTTAAAAAATAAAAAAAATAAATAAATAAAATAATTGAGTCTTTGCTTTATCACTTGGCTTCAGAAAGGAAGCCCCTGATTTGACATTTGAATATTTACATGTCTGCTAATCTTTTTTGCAAACTTTAGTGTGATTGAAAGTGAAAAATATGTATTTAGGATTTATTAAAGTAGTACATCATCTTTGTAAAAATAGTACAAACAGTACAGAAACCTAGGCAGTCTATTAAGCCTTCTCTATCTTCTAAATCCCACCTTTATCCCCAGTACTAATTGTTGTGATAGTTTGGTGGTACCTTCTTGAATTTTAAAAATGCAATTATAGACTTCTGTTTCAGGAGAAATGAAGTAGACATGTTTTCTTCTATTTTCCTGCTAAGTACAACTAAAAAGTTTGGACATTATGTAGAAAACAATTATAAGGAGACATTGAAAGTGTTATTGAAAAACATTGAAAGAGTGACAGAAGAAGGTAGATTGTGGGACCTTAGAACCCATGGAACAACATGGTGGTGAGTTCCCTGGGTTTTCCTTTTGCCTTGTATATACCAGGTTTGGGACTGAAGAAACCAAAAACCCAGAAAAACCAATGGACACAGACCCAAAAAAGGATGGTCCAACAAAAGCCTCCTTTCTCTAGTCAAAGGACTGGGAAAAGGGCAGAGAGTAAGACAGAAACTTTGACAACGGCCACTCTACCCCAGCCAGACACGGAGTGAAAATATGGTCCCATTCCCACCTCTGCCAGCAAAGGTTGAATGTAGAGCCTTGACTTCCACCGTTACCATCCTGAAATGAGGCACCCAACTCCACCACAAAGATGATGTCAGAGAAACCAAGTAGGAAGCTAAGACTTTGCTTTTGTAATAAGGGTGGCAGTAAGGCCCTCTCCTCTTTCCACAGTGTCAGTGGAGACGACATGGACATCAGTAATAAGGTGTTCCAATCTCTTCAATGATGGAAGCGACAGGGCAGCCAGAACTCCCACTCCTGTCCAGCTGTAACAAGGGGCCTCCCCATTTGGCTGTCAACAGAGGCCAAGTGTGCAACTTGTCCTTCTACCCCCATCTTGCAGTAATGAGGCAACACCTGCTTCCTCTGTCAGAGTGGTGTCAAAGGAAGCCACCTAACACAGAAAGCTTAAATGATGTCCAGATCTTATAATACCCCAAATGTCCAGATTCCAATAAAAAGTCACTTATTATGCCAAAAACCAGGAGGATCTCAAACTCATTGAAAAGACGACAGCTAATGCCAACACCAAGATAACGAGATGTTAGAATTATCTGGAAGCGATTTTAAAGGATCCATTGGGAAAAAAAAAACTCCAATGAGCAACTACAAACATTCTTGAAACAAATAGGAACATATAAAAAGTCTCAGCGAAGAAACAAAATCTCAGCAAAGAAATAGACGACCCAATGGAAATTTTAGAACTGAAAAGTACAAAAAGTACTTAAGGCATTAAAAACTCTCAAGTGATGAACTCAACAGCAGAATAGAAGGGACAGAGGAAAGAATCCATGAACTGAAAGATAAAGCAATAGAAGTTGCCCAGCTTGAATAACAGAGATAATAGGCTGAGAAAAAAAATGAACAGAGCCTCAGAGACCTGTGGGAATATAACCGAAGAGCTCACATTCGTGACATGAGCTACTGGAAGGGGAAAAGAGGGTGGAGCTGAAAAACTATCAGAAGAAACAGTGGCTAAAACTTCACAAATTTGCCAAAAAAAACGTAAACAAACTATAAATTTAAGCTGAGTGAACCAAAAAGGATAAACCCAAAGAAATCCATACAAAGACACATTATAATCAAACTTCTGAAAACAAAAAATATTTTAAAGTAGTTGAGAGAAGAAAGATACTCCCTATAGGGGAAAGACCATTTGTATAAAAGCAGATCTCTTATTAAGACCCATGGAGGTCAGGGGAGCCTGGGTGGCCCAGTCGGTTAGGCATCTGACTTTGGCTCAGGTCGTGATCTCGTGGTCCGTGAGTTTGAGCCCCGCGTTGGGCTCTATGCTGACAGCTCAGAGCCTGGAGCCTGCTTCCGATTCTGTGTCTCCCTCTCTCTTTCTGCCCCTCCCCCACTCATGCTCTGTCTCTGTCTCTCTCTCTCTAAAATAAACATTAAAAAAATTTAAAAAAGACCCATGGAGGTCAGAAGGAAGTGGCATAACATTTAAAAAATGCTGATAGGGAAGAACTGTCAGTCCAGAATCATGTATGGAGCAAAAATATTTTTCAGGAATGAAGAGAGAATTAAAACATTCCCGATTGAAGGAAAAAAATAACAGAGTTTGTTGCCACAAGACGTACTGTAAAGAATGGCTAAAGGAAGGAAGGAAACCATAAAAAAGGAACATAAGAAACAAGGAATAAAGAATATGATAAGCAAAAATAAGGCCAAATACAATACGCTTCTTTGCTCTTCAGCTTTCTAAATTATGTTTGATGGTTGAAACAAAAATTATAAAGTTATCTGATGTGGTTGTAAATGTATGAAAGAAAGTCTATAAGGTATGTAACAGAGGAGGGTAAAGAGACATAAAAGGAAGCAAGCCTTCTATATTTTGTTTAAACTTGTAAGATGACACAAACTGTGAGAAGTTATACATAAATAATGTAATGCCTGGAATAACCACTACAATAGTTATACACTGAGGAATATACTAAAAAACAATCAAATCAAAATGAAATTCTAAAAAAATGTTCAAGTAACCCAAAGGAAAGCAGGAGAAAGAAAAAACAATAAAGCAAAATCAGAAAAAAACAAACAAAATCAATACTTACATTAAATGCCCTGAAATATTGGATTAGAATATTATCTAATGGATTAAAAGCATGATCCAAGCATATGCTGGATGATATAAGTTTTCTATACAAAACTCACTTTAATTATAATGGTATAGGCAGGTTAAAAGTAAAAGATAGAAAAAGATATGTCATGTAAAGATAAAATAAGTCAGGAGTGGCTTTATTAATAGCATATCAAGTAGACATCAGAGCAAACGAAACTGCCAGAGATAGAAGGGAACATTTTTTATTATGTAATGACAAGAGAGTCGATCCACCAATAAGACATAGCAGTGTTAATGTGTATGCATCAAAATACAGAGCTGCAAATATGTGAAGCTAAAATTGCTAGAACTTAAAGGATAAATATGCATATCCACATTTTTAGTAGGAGACTTCAGCAACCCCGTCTCATTAATTGACAGAACAACCAGACAGAGAATTCTCAAAGATACAGAACTAAATGCCATCAACCAACAGGATCTATTTGATATTTATACAGCATTCAACAATACCCAACAAAAGAAAGACATACTCTTTTTGGTGCTCAAAGAACGTACACCAAGATACAGAATACCTGTGTCATCAAACAAGCCTCATAAAAATGAAAAAAATTGAAGCCACGGAGAACGTGTTCTTCACCCATGGGAGAATAAAGCTAGAAATTGTGGCAAACATAACAGAAAAACCTACAAACACTTAAAAAGATAAATTGAATAGCCTGATAACTTCTAAGGAAATTGAATTCATAATTTAAAAATGCCCCCAAAAGAAATCTCAAGGCCCTGGTGGTTTCAGTGGAATATCCTAACAAACATGCAATGAAAAATGAACATCAATTATCTATAGTCTCCTCCAGAAAACAGAAAAGGAGGAAACACTTCCCAATTCATTTTGTGAAGCTGTTATTATTACCCTGATACCCAAACCAGACAAAGACAGTGGAAAAAAAAAAAAGTTTCAATATCCCTCAAGGGTACAGACACCAAAATTCTTTAAATGTACTAGTAAATAGAATTCAGAAATATAGGAAAAGAAATATAAAGGTTTATTCCACATATTCAAGGTGCATTTAATAATTGGAAATCCATCCATGTAATCCACCATTTTAGGCTAAAGAAGAAAAATCATATGGTAATATCAATAAATGCAGGAAAAGCATCTGACAAAATTGAATGTCAATGAGAAAAATTAGAGAAATGTAGGAATAGAGGGGAACATTCTCAACATGGTACAGAACATCTACAAAAACTTAGAGCTACTATTAAAATATATGCAATGAAATGTAAGTGGTAAAAGACTAAATGCATCCCCCCACCCCCCATTCCAGATGGGAACAAGGCAAGGTTTTCTGCTGACATTACTCTTACTCACGTAGCACTGGAAGCAGTAGAAAGTGCAGTAAAGAGGCATACATTTTGGAAGGGAAGTAATAAGACTGTATTTGATTTTGACATAGTTGTCTACATAAAAAAGTTGTCTACCTAGATTTCCAAGGAATCTAAAATAAAATGAAATAATGTGTTTTTGGCAAGGATGCAGGATACCAGATAAACACAAAACACTTTCATTTCTGTATAGTGGCAATAAACCTGTGGACCCTGAAATTTAAAAATACAATACCATTTATAAGCACTCAAAATGTGAATTAGGTATAAATCTAACAATATAGACAGGATCTGTATGCTGAAAATTTCATTACAATGTTGATGAAAGAAATTAAAGAAGATCTAGGTAAATGGAGAGATAAACAATGTTCATGGATTGGACGGCTCAACACAGTAAGGGATACTAATTCTCCCCAAATTGACATACCAATTTAATGGAACTCGTAGGAAAATCCCAGCAAGATCTTTTGTAGATATGGATGAGGTTATCCTGAAATATTTACAGAAAGGCAAATGAACTATAATAACTAAAACAATTTCGAGAAAGCAGCATAAAATGGAAGGAATAAGATTTCAAGACATTCTACGACAGTAATCAAGAGTGTGTAGTTTTGGTAAAGGGATAGACACATAGCTCAGTGCAACAGAATAGAAAACCCAGAAATAGATCCATACAAATATTCCCAAACGATTCTGTCAAAGGTGCAAAAGCAATTCTTTGGAGAAAAGGTAACATTTTCAACAAATGGTTCTGGAGCACTTGTACATTCACAGGCAAAACAAAACAAAACAATAACCTCAAATAAACCCTTGACCTAAATCACACTTTATACAAAAATTAATTAATAATTTATCATGACTTAAATGATACAACTTTTAGGGGAAAGAATTGGAAAAAAAAATCTTTAGGATCTGTAGTAGGCCAAGATTTCTCAGAATCAATGCAAAAAATGTGATCCATAAAAGGAAAAATTGATAAATTGGACCTCATCAAAATGAACAGCTTTTGCTTTTGAAGATGAAGAGACAAGCTGAAAACTAGGAGAAAATATTTGCAAACCACATGTCTGACAAAGGACTGGTATCTGGAAATACAAAGAACTCTCAAAACTACATAAACAAAACAAAACAAAACAGACAGACAAAAACAAGCAAACAAAACCTCCAAACCAATTCACTTAGAAAATGGGCAAAAGAGACAGAGACATTTCATAGAACAGGATATAAACATGGAAAATAAAGCACATGAAGACATTTTCTACATCATTAACCATTAGGGAAATGCAAATTAAAATCAGAGTCGAAGTATCACCACACACCTATCAGAATGGTCAGAATTTAAAATAGTTCCAACACCAAACGCAGGTGAGGATGTAGAGAAACTGGATTATTCATACATTGCAGGTGGGAATATAAAATGGCACAGCCACTTGGGAAAACATTTTGGCAGTTTTGTATAAAATTGAACACACAACTATTATATGACCCAGTAATTGCACTATTCCAGAGAGGCAGAAACCTATGTTCACACAAAAACCTTTATAGAGTTGCCTATAGAGGCTTTACTAGACAGTTGCCCTCTATGGGTAAGGGCTTAATTATGATATATCTACAGTTATTTTTGTTTATTTATCTTAAATCCAAACACCTTACTAAGTATTCCTACACATTTCTACAATTTTTAGGTCAAGCAGATAGGATTTTGTGGGTGATAAATTCTTTCTTTAGAAATTGGGTTATTTTTGTTTACTTTCCAATAATCATACCTAATTTCTTACCGTCCCACCCCCCCCCCATCTTATGGCAATACCCAGAAACTCTGCTAGAACCCAGTCTCTTCTTGTTCCTGACTAACATGGAAATGCTTTAACATTTTATAGTTAAGTGTGGGTGGTTGCTTTAACATTTTATAGTTAAGTGTGGGTAGTTGCATTTCATTCTGGTAAATAACTACCAACCTTGCAAAGTTTTGCTAAGAATTTTATTTTTCTAGAATGCATATTAAACTTTTTACTAATTTTCTCAGCCTCAATTGCTACAATTTTTTTCTTTTTAATGTCTTTTAATGTTTGTTTATTTTTGAGAGAAAGAGACCGAGTATGAATGGGGGAAGGGCAGAGAGAGAGAGAGAGGGAGACACAGAATCCGGAGCAGGCTCCAGGCTCTGAGCTGTCAGCACAGAGCCTGATGCGGGGCTTGAACCCACGAACCGTGAGATCATGACGTGAGCCGAAGTCAGACACTTAACCGACTGAGCCATCCAGGCACCCCTACTTTTTCTTTTTAAATTCATTAATCTATCATTCTTGAGCATCTGCTTTTGAGCTTATTGGTAATACATATTTTCTTTTTCTGAGAAATATTTGTTCATGTTGTTTATTCATCTTTCTATTGGGATA
This sequence comes from Panthera tigris, assembly GCF_018350195.1. Classification (NCBI taxonomy): domain Eukaryota; kingdom Metazoa; phylum Chordata; class Mammalia; order Carnivora; family Felidae; genus Panthera; species Panthera tigris. The sequence continues at coordinate 5,880,653 of NC_056660.1, read as the reverse complement.
TTTGTACTTTTTATTGGTTTATAGGACTTCTTTACATATTTAAACTTTTTTAAATGTTTTATTTATTTTTGAGAGAGAGCATGAGCAGGGGAGGAGCAGAGAGAGGGAGAGAGAGGATCTGAAGCAGCCTCTGCACTGACAGCGAGTCCGATGTGGGGCTTGAACTCAGGAACTGTGAGATCATGACCTGAGCTAAAGTTGGATGCTCCACTGACTGAGCCACTTGGGTTCCCCCATATTTTTTATACCAATTCTTTGTCAGTTATACGTGTCATCAAAGCCTTCTCCCAGTTGGTAACTTGCTCTCATATTTTTGTTAAGGCATCTTTTTTTTTTAACAGAAGTGCATCCCAAACTGTTTCGATGTAGGTTTCTGAGCGTCCAAACTTCTAAGACATTTGCGTGCCTGAGAATATTTGCGTTAAACTTTCACATTTGTTTGATATTTGGAAAGATATAACATTCTTAATTTAAAGGTCTTTTATTTAGATAATTAAAAAGAAAAATTCGCTTTCTTCCTGTGTCTCGTATTGCTGTTAAAAAAAGACAGATGGCAATTTGATTCTCGTTCTCCTGAAGATGATCTTCTTTTCCTCTCTGTGAAGTTGAGGTCTGCTTATTGCAATGAGACATTCTCTAGATCGGTGTTTCTCTGGGCATGCTCTCTAGACCAGCATCATCAGCGTCCTTTGGGAAATGCAAATCCTAGGTCTCCACCTCAGACCTACTGAATAAAAACAAACAAACAAACAAACAAAAACCCCTGGGGGTGAATCTCAGCAATCTGTGTTCCAACAAGACTTGCAGGTGCATCTGATGTATGTAAAAGTTTGGAGCCATTATTCTAGATCCTTGCTACTCTAAGTGTGGTCCAGATATCAGCCTCATCAGCTACAGCTATAAATGTATCAAACATGCTATGATGTTTGGTTAAAGTCACTACACTTTCAAAAATGTTATTTTCATGTAGAGATGATGAAAATTTGACTTTCCTACTACCTCTTTGAACCTTATTAAAAATATTTGCAAAATACTCATACGGCAAAATTTTCTAACAAACTTTATGTTAAAGTTTGAGGTACCTTATTTGTTGTCTGGTAAGTGCAATACATTTTGGACCCTCATTTTCATAATTTTGTTAACTACTAGGACACTGAACTTTGCCATTAAAGTTTTATATTAATTTTACTTTGACTTTATTTTACAGGCTTTGTTAGAAACAGCTGAAATGCAAACAGAACAATTGTCAAGCCTCTCTGGAAAAATAGAATGTGAAGGACCTAATCGTCATTTCAATACCTTCATTGGAACCTTGTATCTAAATGGGAAAAGGTATCGTTTTTCTCTTATTGAACATTTTTTTTAAATGGAACATAAAATATGACCATTTTTGTTCTCTCAGTTTAATAGTTTTTTCATTTTTTTACTTGATTTTGAAATACCGGAGGCATCAATATACTGTTAAAAAGGTTCTTAAATATGGGAGGAAAATGTATGGCATTTAAAAAAATTTTTTTAACGTTTATTTATTTCTGACACAGAGACAGAGCATGAGTGGGAGAGGGACAGAGAGAGAGACACAGAATCCAAAGCAGGCTCCAGGCTCTGAGCCATCAGCACAGAGCCTGACGCAGGGCTCGAACTCACAAACCGTGAGATCATGACCTGAGCCGAAGTCGGTTGCTCAACCGACTGAGCCACCCAGGCACCCCTATATGGCATTTTTAAAATTGGTATACCTGTAAATGGGCTAGAGAAGTCAGGTCTAAGTTCCCTTTGCGTAGAAGTACTTGGCACATCCCTTGGGCTATGTTAGCGGGAAGAACAAAGTTTCGAAAGTCATCCAAGAAGAGAAGTTTGATAATGATGAAGGATTTTCCCTAATTTCTGCTCCACTTCTGCTTAGCTTCCACTTAAGACTTTTATGGAAGCATTGTTTTTCATGTTTATTTATTTTTGAGAGAGAGAGAGAGAGAGAGAGAGAGAACGAACAAACACAAGTCGGGGAGGGACAGAGAGAGGGAGACGCAGAATCCGAAGCAGGCTACAGGCTCTGAGCTGTCAGCACAGAATCCAACGTGGGGCTCAAACTCAGGAACCGTGAGATCATGTCCTGAGCCTAAGCCTGATGCTCAACTGACTGAGTCACCCAGGTGCCCGGGAAGCATTTTTTTATATAGTGAGTGAGTCAGCCCACTGCCAGAGGGGAGGAGGACAGGGAAATATGGCAAACCAAGGTTGCTTTGTGTGCTCTGAATGACCACACGTAATCTTTTCTATAGAAAACCAAATTGGTAATACACAAGTATTTATTCCTCTGCCCAGTCTTCCTTGACATTAAGTTTCATAGTCACCCTAGGTATGAGAGGTATTATTTCTCTAGAACTTTTAATCAACTTACCTTTAGGTTAGTGAGAAATGGATGATAAAACCATTTGTTTCCCATGCTCCTTGTATGAAGACACATTTGTTTTTGTTGCTATTTCCCCCCAAAGTTGAACTTGACAAAAAAGAAATAAGTATAAGATGAAAGCCTAGGCTTGCTTCACTTTGTGAAAAGAAAAGAAAAAACTTTTTGGTAATGTATACATGCTCTTTATTTTTAGCCCTGTTGCAGTGGGGCCTGATCAGGTCTTGCTAAGAGGTACACAACTTAAAAATACCCAGTGGATCCTTGGCGTAGTTGTTTACACTGGATCTGAAACCAAATTCATGCAGGTAAAATGATTTGTGATGACTGTATTGCCTCTAGATTTTTCCCTTTTTTATGAGGTGAGGGGGGTTAGTATCATATATCTCTTGAATTTAGGAGGCTCATTTCTGTTTACTAACCTGAAGTTTGAAGGGAGGTCCATATTTCATTTTAGTCTACATGGCGCCCATTAGTGGTAAGACTATTTTGGCCAAAATGACATTGGAAGTTCTGTGTAAGTTATTACTCTTACATACCATTCTTCCCAATCACTGTCTTTCGAGAACCCTTTGGTTTGTCCCTTCAGGACATCCTTCAAAACACCTGTTTTGGACTAGGAATGTTTTGCACATTTCTTATCCTTAATACTTTGACAGTAAGTCCGCCCGTTATTCCATCTGCTAAAATATAACATTTGGCTTTGACTGTTGCTTGCACAAGTATCTCTTTGGCACCTGTGTAATGCCAGACACTGTGCTAAGACCGTGGGGTATAGTAGGGCACAAGGCCTGTTTCCTGCCCTCGACTTACCTGCGGTCTGTGAAGGAAGACAGTCAAGGTAACGTAATAGCCAGAGGTCACTAAGGCAGGTTAAGTGTAGGACGCTGTGTGTTTCTATAGGAGCCCCATCCAACCTGACATTGAGGCTGTTGTGGGGAAGAACGATGTAAACAAACCGAGGCCTGAAAGCTGAGTAGAGCAGATGAAAGTTTCAAGGGTGGGGGAGGTTCAGAATGAAGGCGCGGCAGGTGGGAGAGCGCTAGACCAAGACTTGCCTGTGTCCAAGGGCCATTTGGGGAGCGCTGCTCAGTGTGACTGTAGGGTAAATGGCAGAGAAAGAAGGCATGGAATGGTGACAGACTAGTCCGAGGAGAGTTGGGGCCCTTGTGACTGGGGCCCTAGGTACATTTTCTTGCAAAGCTATGACTGGTCAGTAACATTCCACTCTCTCTTTGCTTCCTGGTTTCTTGTCTCACTTTTCTTTTTCCTCTCATTCTTCCTGCCCTGGGATTGCACCCTGCAGTAGTGCGTTAATGTGTAAGTTTTCCTTACACTCTGTATACTAAAAACCCCGGACGAAGACGGCGATATAGACACGGTCTACCCACAAATAGAAGTTTGTATCTGGACAGTGAACCAAGGGCAACATAGACCCACCTAATCGTGACCTGTGATTCAGCTGTAAAATGCACAACTCTCAAACGCTACACCCTTCTGACTTCAGTTGTCTTCAAATGATCGTGTTGTTATCACTTAGTTGTATAGCTGGTGATACAACATTCAATCTCAAATTTAAATGCCTACTGTTGATTTAAGGAGCCTGTCCCATTATCTCCCCTGTGTGGCTAGTCTGTGCAGCAGCTCATGAGAAGGTGCATCCTACTATTCCACATTATTTTGTGGGTGTAAATCATTGCTTATTATACATGCTGATTGGGTCATTTCAGAATCACAAAAATCTCAAAGTGGGCCTTTTCACAACTTCAGGAAAGAAAGAACTAGTAAATGTAAATATTTCCTTACTGAAAGGTTTTAAGCACAACACGCTTAGCTCAAAACTATTCTATATTGTATAGCATTTGAAGACATTACTTACACCCGTTAAAAAAAGAGAAGGAATGACATGATTGCTTTGGAGATATTATACATAGATGTATATATTATATAAATTATAGTAAGTACACACATATGCACGGACGTTCTCTAATAATATGCTTAATGCAGTTAAAACTAGGATTTCAATTTTTATTCCTGTGCTTTGTAAAAAAGCTGAGTTATTTAGATTACTAACTCATATTTTCATAACTAATAGACTTTGAGGATTTATGCTTCCACACTTAAAAAAATGTAGGGGCACCAGTGTGGCTCAGTCATTTAAGAGTCTGACTAGTGATCTGAGCTCAGGTCTTGATCTCGGGGTTGTGAGTTCAAGCCCTATGTTGGGCTCTGCACTGGGTGTGAAACCTACTTAAAAAAATATGTAGAAATGGTAAATTTAATCTGGCAAAGTATGGTTGCAAAGTTAAATATCTATATCTGTTTATATGCTTGCTAATTATACATGTTATATACAAGAAAGTTAAATATACATTTATTTGTCAATATTTTAATAGACCTATGCAGACAATTATCAGAAATTTATGGGTAAATTTGAAATGCTAATAGAAAGTTATTATTTGAAGCTCTCCTGTATCCCTAACCCAGAGCTTTGGTGTCCCTAAAATATGTGTTAGAATAATTATTGTACTGGTAAAATCTTTAAAAAAAATTTTTTTTTAATGTTTATTTTTGAGAGAGAGAGACACAGAGCACGAGTGGGGAGGGACAGAGAAAGAGGGAGACACAGAATCTGAAGCAGCCTCCAGGCTCTGAGCTGTCAGCACAAACCCTGATGCGGGGCTCAGACCCGTGAAAACTGCAAGATCATGCATGACCTGAGCTGAAGTTGGACCCTTAACCGACTGAGCCACCCAGGTGTCCCTGTACTGGTAAAATCTTGAACATTTCCCCAACAGACTCAGATAAAAGGTATCTTTCCATGGTTTTCAAACCAGAAATAATTCAATAACTATAAATAGTAAAGCCAATAAATTAGTACAGTCTTTTTCTCTTTTGTCTGTACAGAAGATCACCTAGACTGTGTGATTTACCACATTTGCTTTTTTAAAAAACCCTAGAACTGTGGGTTGGTGGGTCCGCTGTGTGAATATGTTCTCTGTGAATAAGTAGAAGATGCCTCAAGGACTGAAGTGGGAAAAGCCCCATCAGTCAACAACATGGTGCTTTCAGTGTTGGTACTTACTTGGCAAAAACCATATTCTCCTTTTCAACTGTTGGGATTTTGGACCTCCTCTTACCATAGAAATATTCATGCATTATAATTCCTTTGATTGTTTTCCATTCTCTTTGGTGTCTATGCATTCGCCATGGTGCAGAATTCCATCAAATTGCCTCTCAAGAGATCGACTGTTGAGAAGGTGACCAATGTGCAGATCCTGGTGTTGTTCCTGCTGCTTCTGGCCATGTCCTTGGTGAGCTGTGTGGGAGCCATACTCTGGAAGGAAGGGCATGGAGGAGACATTTGGTACATCGGGACGAAGGGTAAGTGTCCGAGGGTGTCGACAAGCTACCGTTTGAAGAGTGGTAACGCTTTGAAGTGACTTTAAACACTTGTTTCCATGTTTTTATTTGAAAGGGAAGGCCCTTGTTCTAAGTGGTAGAACAGAACAGTTTTTGTTGTTTGTTTTGGTTTTTTGAGACACTGAGGATTAGTGAGTTTTAGAAACAGAGTGTTTCCTTCTTAAGATTGTTCTGCCAGTGCCACATAATCTTGGCATTCCAGAATAAAGGAGAGAAGACGGGTCAAGGCAGAGGAATGAGACGGTGAGGCAGACACACAGGGCCTCTGTCCTTGGCTTTGTCACTTAGTCACCAGGAGAACTTGGACAAGGCTTTTTACTTCTCTGAGCAATGCTTCCCTCATTTGAAAATGGGGATAATACCTACCTTATGGGGTTAGTACAGTGCTCTGTATACAAGGAATGATGCCCCCCAAAGGAAGACAGGGGTCCCTGAAGGGGACCAGAAGGTTGGTAAAAGATGTAAAGGTAAACTGATACTTGGCCATTAAAAGTTCAGTCTTTTTTTCTTTTTTTTTTTTTTGCTTATGTCTTTCCATGTTTTCACAATTAACCGTCATATATCTTTCTACTTTTCTCATCTATCAACTGAGGATTTTAAATTGTTCTAACTTCCCTTGAGCAGATCTGTCTGGGAGCATCTTAAAAATAAAGAAGCGAAGATACAGACTTTGTAGATTGTATCAGAAAACTATGGATTCATTCTTGTGCAATCTTGGTTTCTAAATGTTACTTGTATGGTTTTTAGCTCAAGCTTTTAGATTTTCAGTGATTTCAAAAAAGTAATCTCAACTTAAATGTGCTTGTTTAATTTATCCTAGCCCAAGACTGTGAATATTATATTATTTTGACACATACGTAAATTCTTACAGAAGTCACTGACATTTTGGTGTTGATAAAATGTCAAATTCTGCATACCCTACAAATGACCTTTTCTTGCCTTCTTCGTCAGACTTCTTGAAGGAGACACAACCCTCACTGTTTCTATTTTCTTACCTTCTGGTCCCTTCCCATCTGCTAGCCATTTCAACCAGTCTACTGGAATTGTGCCTCAAGGCAATTCCTAATTGCCAAACCCAGTGGTCATTTAAGTGGAATTTAATTGGATTTCTGCCACCCTCTTCTGAGTTTTATTTTATTTTTTATTAAAGTTTATTTATTTATTTTGAGAGAAAGAGCAAGTGGGGAAGGGACAGAGAGAGAGAGAGGGAGAGAGAGAATCTCAAGCAGGCTCTGCACTGTCAGCACAGAGCCCGATGCAGGACTTGAACTCATGAACCGTGAGATCATGACCTGAACCGAAACCAAGAGTCGGAGGATTAACAGACTGAGCCACCCAAGCGTCCCACCCTCTTCTGATTAAAAACAAACAAGCAAACAAATCATCTGTTCCTTACTTGATTCATGAAAACCTTGATCCATCTCTTACATGCTGGTGTTTTGCAGGATCCTGTGTTCACCAGGAATGCCTCAACTTGGGTCCATAAATCCTGAAAATTTTGTGACACTTTTAGTCATATATTTATGTGTGCATGTTTTTTCCCGTAGGATGGCCTTCACCAGCTTCTTAGGGATTGTTTTATCCAAGAAAATCCTAAGAGAGCTCACTTGCTTTAATAATTTCAATTGTCATCCATTAGTTGATTTCTCTTCTACCTGCTTGCCTCCAGCCCAGATACCTCTATGAATTATTAACTCAATGATGCCTGGACATTGCTTTCCAGATATCTTGTAGACTTCTTACATAATGTACAAAACTAAATTCAAGTTTTTTTCCCCAAATGAGTGTCTTTTTTCAGTATTCTCCATGTAAATTGTAGGCATTGCTATCCAACCATCATCCAAGCTGGAAACATAAATGTCACTCTCACCCCTCCTCGCTTCCTCCTCTTTTCCCCACTTCTATCCCCATGGCCTTCATCATCCAATCAGTTCCAGTCTTATTGATTCCACCTTTTCAATATTTTGTCTGTGCGCACTCTCTTTTTCATCCCTGAACTACTGCCACAGTTCTCCAACTGTTTGCCCAGCCCTCAGTCAAGTTCCACTCAGATTCATTCTTTATACAGTTTCCAGAAAGATGTATGTAAAAAGTAGTTATGAATGCATGCAGTAGCTTCACTGTATCCTGTTGTTTACAATGGCGTGGTGGACCACTGCCTGATGGCCCATTGTTTGTTTTTGTAAATAAAGTTTTATCAGAACACAGCCATATTTATTTGTTTATGTATTACATGTGATTGCTTTCTTTCTTTTTTTAAAAAAAATTTAATGCTTATTTATTTTATTTTTTAACATTTATTTTTGAGAGACATAGAGAAACACAGCATGAGCAGGGGAGGGGCAGAGAGAGAAGGAAACACAGATTCCAAAGCAGGCTCCAGGCTCTGAGCTGTCAGCACAGAGCCCGATGTGGGGCTCGAACCTACAAACTGTGAGATCATGACCTGAGCAAAAGTCGGATGCTTACCTGACTAAGCCACCCAGGCACCCGTAATGTATGTTTATTTTTGAGAGACAGGTCATGAGTCGGGGAAGGGCAGAGAGAGAGGGAGACACAGAATCCAAAGCAGGTTCCAGGCTGTGAGCTGTCAGCAGAGAGCCTGATGGGGGGCTCGAGCCCACGAACCATGAGATCATGACCTGGGCTGAAGTCAGATGCTTCACTGACTGAGCCACCCAGATGCCCTTACATGTGATTACTTTCAGTGCTACAACAGCAGAGTTGAGTAGTTGGAACTGGGACTGTATGTCTTGCAAAACCGAAATTATTTATCCTCTGGCTATTAGCATGGCACATCAGGACTTTCATATCTGGTCCTATCTCCATCATCTGATACTTAGTCTGTATTCACAGAAGACTGACTTTTGTTCTCTTTCGTGATCCTTCCATCCACCAGTTGCTTCAGCATCTCTAGGCCTTTTGTCTACAGTTCCTTCTGCTTCAATGCACCTCTGGTCTCTTCGTGACTGGATACCTGTCTCTTCTCATTTCAGTCCAAGATGAGGCATTACCTTCTCCAGCAGCATTTCCTATATCTTATCTCCCTCTCTTAGTTAGGAGGCCTCTTTGGCTTCTATAATGATGTCCTTAATAGATATCATTCCATTTCCATGTTTTATAATTATTGTTTGCCCCATCCTTCCAGCTAGATTGTGAATTTTTGAGGACAGGAATCATTGTATCTTTAACTCCAAGAACAGTGCCTTTTCATAATAGGAACTCAGTAATTAATTTTTTAAGTAAAAGAAATAATTTTTATATTTAGAAGCAGAACTCTATTGTTTTCTAGCCCAGCCCCTTGTTTTATGAAAGTGAAATAGATTCTGTATATTTACCAAAAAGCACAGAGGAAGTTACTGGCTTATTTGGAATAAAAATCTGTTATTGACTCTGGACTGTATCACTCTGCCCAAGATATTCTAGTCTAAAAGAAGAGAAAGGTATTGGGTAATTAAACTATAACTGCATTTTCAGTAATTAATACATTTAGCAAAGCACTAGAGATCTTTTCTCAACTTCTCTGTCCAAAAAAACGGTCCTAATAATATCTGCCTCTAGTATTCCTAAAAGAATGATTTATGACCATAAGGTAGCATAGAAAGTATAAAAGTATAATCATGGCAAATAAGGGAAAGTTAGTAAACTCAAGGTGATAAGAATTTGAATTGATATGATAGTGAATTAAACTTGACCTTTAGGTTGATGGAATTTAGAAATCTAGATTTAACTACAATCGTTCTGAGTTATAGGTGTGTTCCCTTTTAGGAAAAATGAATATAAAATTTTAACTTAAAATTATTTAATTTTGTCTTAGTATACATATTTGTGCTTAATTAATCTGACAAATCAGTTTGTTTAGTTCTTTTCAGTTATAACTCAACATATAAATTTAATACATAAGATTGAGATGTAAGTTTTCAGAAAGACCTATAAAAGCAGTCTGTATGTGTCTCCTGAATACCTTCTGTATATTTTTCAGTAAATTTCTGGGAAATTAGATTGAACTTTTATTGGAAAATTACTCTCTGAAATACATGTACCTCTTTAAAAATGAGTGCATCACTAGGTTTTACAAAGTATGATATTTATTTTTTTATTTTCCTTTTGGCTTTACTTTCCTTCATTTCCTAAGTTTAAAAAACCATTAGTTATCTCTTTGTCTTCAAGCCACGTACTTCCAGCTAAATAAAATGTCCTCTTCATGCTCTTCCTTTCATCTCCATTTAACAAACTCCCTTCCTCAAAACTGGGCTCACCTTCTTTTGTGCACCCTCTTTCTGGGCCCTCCATTTTGTGTCGTTGCAACTCTTCGTGTTCAGCACTATCATGGATTTCATTGTGTCGTAATTCCTGACACATCTTCCTTTCTCAAGCTGCATCCAAAGCTCCCTGGGAGCAGGGTCTGTCTCTTGCTAGATCTTGTATGTTGACGCTTGGCACACGCCCTATTACAGTGTTGGTGCTTAACTGAGACTTAACTCCAGGTGGCAGACAGACACATGAAAAGATGCTCAGTGTCACCCATCATCAGGGAAATACAAATCAAAGCCACACTTTGAGATACCACCTCACACCGGTCAGAGTGGCTAAAATGAACAATTCAGGAAATCATAGATACTGGCGAGGATGTGGAGGAACGGGAACCCTTTTGTACTGTCGGTGGGAATGCAAACTGGTGCGGCTGCTCTGGAAAACAGTGTAGAGGTTCCTCAAAAAATTAAAAATAGAACTATCCCTCCTAGCAATAGCCCTGCTAGGAATTGACCCAAGGGATACAGGAGTGCTGATGCATAGGGGCACGTGTACCCCAATGTTTATAGCAGCACTTTCAACAATAGCCAAATTATGGAAAGACCCTAAATGTCCATCAACTGACAAATGGATAAAGAAGATGTGGTTTATATATACAATGGAATACTACTTGGCAATGAGAAAGAATGAAATCTGGCCATTTGCAGCAACGTGGATGGAACTAGAGGGTATTATGCTAAGTGAAATAAGTCAGTCAGAGAAAGACAGATACCATATGTTTCACTCATATGTGGATCTTGAGAAACTTAACAGAAGACCATGGGGGAGGAGAAGGGGGAAAAAAAGTTAGAGAGAAAGAGGCAAACCATAAGAGACTCTTAAATACAGAGAACAATCTAAGGGTTGACGGGGGTGGGGGAGAGGGGAAAGTGGGTGATGGGCATTGAGGAGGGCACTTGTTGGGATGAGCACTGGGTGTTGTATGGAAGCCAATTTGACAATAAACTATATTAAAAAATAGAACTATTTTATGTGTCCATTTAATTTTACCCTTAATAGTAATTTTCGTGGAGAAATTTTCACAATTTTAAAACGTAATAATGCAAAGATGAATAGAGGTATTGCCTGAAGCTGTGACATGATTCCTCTGATCTTCTTCCACAGATTACAGCTCCCACAGCTTAGGGTTTGACATATTGGTGTTCATCATCTTGTATCACAATCTCATCCCCATTAGCCTGCTGGTCACTCTGGAAATTGTGAAATATATTCAGGCCCTGTTTATAAACTGGGTGAGTATGAAAATCAGAAAATTTAAAAAAGCTCTCTCGGGGCGCCTGGGTGGCTCAGTCGGTTAAGAGTCCGACTTCAGCTCAGGTCCTGATTTCACGGTTTGTGAGTTCGAGCCCTGCATCAGGCTCTGTGCTGATGGCTCAGAGCCTAGAGCCTGCTTCGGATTCTGTGTCTCCTTCTCTCTCTGGCCCTCCCTGAACTTGTGCTCTGTCTCTCTCTTCTCTCAAAAATAAATAAATGTAAAAAAAAAAAAATTTTTTTTTTAAAGTTCTCTCTTGACCTGTGGCTGTGGTTTTAAGAATCAGAGTGCCTGAGTTCCTACCGTGGTGCACAGGCGAGTTGTGTTCCTGACAGGAGAGCCAAACATCAGGGTCAGCCTGACTCAGCAGTGCCTGGGCCTCTCTGTGTCACTCTTGAGGACACTGTTTCTTAATATGTTTTTTCCTAGCTGACAAGAAAGATTCAAGAGCTAGTGACTTAGTAGCAACTGCAAAGAGATGGCCCATTAAAATTTAAGATATTCTAGAAGAGTAGAGTCCAGTAGACTTACAATAGATTTACGTATGTTGGCAAGAGTGACAGAAACAGCCATTCCAGAATGACTTCAAACTAAGGAAAAGATTTCTTAGGTGAAAACCATGCATTCACTTAAATTGATACTTAGTATCATGTGACTGAGCAAATTTTCTACTTTGAATGTGCATTTGCAATTTTTAGTTATATTTAAAAAGATTTTTGGGGCGCCTGGGTGGCGCAGTCGGTTGGGCGTCCGACTTCAGCCAGGTCACGATCTCGTGGTCCGTGAGTTCGAGCCCCGCGTCAGGCTCTGGGCTGATGGCTCGGAGCCTGGAGCCTGTTTCCGATTCTGTGTCTCCCTCTCTCTCTGCCCCTCCCCCGTTCATGCTATGTCTCTCTCTGTCCCCCCAAAAAAAAAAGTTGAAAAAAAATAAAAAGATTTTTTTGTGGAAATAAATTTTTTGCTAGATGTCCTACTAAAATGTTTCCCTGTATCAATGAATTACCATCACTTGAAGGGTAGTGTTATTTTTAACAACCACAAAATGAGAGAGAGTGCTTTTAAGTGTATTCTCATTTAAAATTCACAGTGGCGCTGTGAGATCCGTGTTCTCGCTCCCATTTTATAGATGTAGTAGCTGCAAAGCATACTCAGGATCTCAGACACTCTGTGGGAGCGTCTGAGGCAGAGCCGGGATTTGGAAGCCAAGTCTTCCAATACCAAACCAACGACACACTGGTATTTGTTTCTGTGTAGCATTGGCTGTCCTGAATCAGCTCTGCCAAAGCGTGTGAGAAACTAGCACCCAAGACTCTCTTAGTATTCTAGGCTCCATTTTGAATTCTTTCTCATGTCAGCCATGTCAGAAGACCAGTGGCAGCCCAGTTGACCTGCAGACGTTTTGAGCCTAGTTCTGACTGCGTGGCTTGGCTGTTTTGCTCATTTCTTGCAGGATGAAGATATGCATTATGAAGGAAATAACGTCTATGCCATGGCCAGAACGTCCAATCTTAACGAAGAGCTTGGGCAGGTGAGGGCCCCTTCAGGGCCTGGGTATGTGACAAGAACTTTGAAGAAGGTGGATCTAGGGAGAGCGTGTGCAAAGTTAAAGTGCGAATTCAGCCATAAGCTGTAGTTGACATGATACCCATGTGGAGCTTCAAAAGTATAATTAGCTAAAAATATTGATAATGCATCACGGGTTGCAAGTCGAACGGACCTAATACAGGTTATTACTGTGCTTATGAAAGAGTAGAAGAGCTGGAGAGGCAGGTAGTGAAAGCGTCAGTTAGCTCTCAAGTTTTCAGTTAGCTTTCAGGGAGTCAGTCACAGGAACCTGGGCATCCGCCACTGGTGGCCATGCTCCTGCTTCCCTACGGCAGAGGACCCACAGGGAAGCATCTGGAGCCTGCTGCAAAATTTCATACCCATCTAACCCATGCATCTGCCCACAGCTGCCAATAGGCCAACGATGCAGCTTGTAATTCTTGACTGCAAGTTCCTTTCAGTGGTAGAATCTAAACTGGAATCCTGGGAGATAGGGAGAAATGTACCCTCAGGTCATGAGCCCCTACAGTACAACAGAAAGGGGCAGGAATGATGCCAGGTTACCAATGGACAGTTGGTTGCCTTCTAAGTGACAGTGGCAGCTTTGCAAGTATAAATTGTTTTTAAAAACTCCCACAATTATTTGTCAGTTATACCTCAGGACAGCTGGAAAAACTCAACTAACTCCCACAGTCGTATGGTACCTGGAAGGATGGGACTTCTGATTGGTACTTTTTTGTAATTATTTTTGCTATTAATGTTTTTTTTTAATAATATTATAAGTTCCCATGTTTCAATTAATTGGAAGCAATACGTAAATTATGATAAAAAGCAGAATTTCGGAGTTAAACTTCCTGGGAGTGAACCTTGGTCTCACTATTTACCAGCAGTGTCACCATGGGCTTCTTAGGTAACTTTGCTGGCCTTGATGCCTCATCTGTAATTCGGTCCTGTCGATAGCAACTACTTCAGAAGGTTGTTTGGAGGACTGAATAAGATAATGTATTTGTAATACACTCAGCACAGTACCCAGTGTGAAGAAGGGATTTAATTAACCAGTATTTAGTTTATATGATTTCTAATTTATGGTCACATTGTATAGTATCATTTGAATAGTGAGTTCTCAGTAAATATTTATCTTAGAATATTTCTGGCTCTTGGAAATGCCTGATCTGAGAACACCATTAATAGCATTTTTACCTTGGAAAACTAAAAATGAAGGAGGATGGAATAATCAGCTTTCTAGCAACTTTTCTGCTCGTGAAAATCTGATCATTTGCTAATCCTTTAGAACATATGTTTTCTGTTGACAGTTGGGAAAAAAATCAGTTTATCCCTCTTGCCTTGTCAGTCGACTCTAGCTACTTTAGAGTAGTAATTCAATATAATAAAACTGGCTTTGGAACTCAAGCTTTGAAAATTAATTATACTGGGACGCCTAGGTGGCTCAGTCGGTTAAGCATCTGACTTCGGCTCAGGTCATGATCTCACCGTTTGTGAGTTCAAGCCCTGCGTCGGGCTCTGTGCTGACAGCTCAGAGCCTGGAGCCAGCTTCAGATTCTGTGTCTCCCTCTCTCCCTGCCCCTCCCCACCCCTCCCCCGCTCACACTCTGTCTCTCACAAGTAAATAAACATTTAAAAAGTTAAAAAAAATTAATTACATTGTTTAGGTAATACATAAAGATAAGAGCAGAAATAAATGAAAACAAGACAATAAGTTTAATATTCAAGATGTATAAAAACTAGTACAACTCAATAGCAGAGGACTTTAATAGACATTTTTCCAAAGAATGTATATAAACAAACAATAAGCACCTGAAACGATGCTGAACATCCCTGATCTTTAAGGAACTGCAGATCAAAACCATAATGAAATAGCACTTGGCAGCCACCAGGACACCGACTGTGAACCTTTCACACCAGAGAACACGTGTTCATGAGGAGGTGGAGAAATGAGCCCTTGTGCACTGCTGGTGGAAATGTAAGATGGTGCTTTCACGGTGGAAAACACTATGGAGAAACCTCAGAAAACGAAACCTAGAATTACCATATGTTCCAGCAATTCCACAGCTGGGGATTTTCACAAAAGAATTGAAAGTGGGGACTCAAACAGGTATTATATACACACATGTTCTAAGCAGCACTATTCACAATAGGCAGATGGTGGAAACAACTCAAACGTCCAATAAATCATGAAACAAAACGTGGTCTGCACATACAGTGGAATATTATGCAGTCCTGAAAATGAATGAAATCTGGAAACAGGCTACAGCATGGATAAATCTTGAAGGTTATGCTAAGTGAAATATGCCAGACACAAAAGGACACAAATAGAACATGACTCAGCTTCTATGAAGTACTTGGAATAGTCAGATTTATAGAGACAGAAAGTAGCATAGTGGTTGCGAGGGGCTGCAGGGAGGACAGAATGGGGAGTCATTGTATTGTTGAATTGGTAGGAGGTTTCAGTTTGGGATGAGAAACGTTCTGGAGGTGGATGGTGGTGATGGTTGCACCACTATGTCAATGTGTTCAATAATAACACTTAAAAATGGTCAAAACGGTGAGTTTTATCCAAAAGCACTTTACCATGATAATAAAAAAATGGTTTAACGTTGCCTCTTTTCCTTTGTTTATTGAGTATAATTGGCATCTATGATTATATTAGTTTCAGGTGTGCAACATAATGGTTTGGTATTTGTATATATTGCAAAACAATCATCATAATAAGTCTAGTTAACGTCTGTCACTATACATAGTTACAGAGTTCTGGTGATGAGAACTTTTAAGATCTATCTTCCTGGCAGCTTCTGAACATGCAGTATATTAACTACAATCACTGTGTTATACACGACATCCTGAGGATTCATTTATTTTCTAACTGGAAGTTTGTACCTTTTGACCCCCTTCACCCATTTTCTCACGGCTCATTTTGCTCACTCCTTGCCTCTGACAACCACCAATCTGTTCTCTGTAGCGAGTTTAGTTATTTTTCTTGTTCAGATTGCACAAGTGAATCCTGTGGCATTTGTCTTTCTTTGTCTGACTTATTTCACACAACATAATGCCCTCAGAGTCCTTTCATGTGCAAACAGCCAGATTTCCTTCTTTTTATGGCTCAATTTTGTGTGTGTGTGTGTGTGTGTGTGTGTGTGTGTGTGTGTGTGTGTGTATAATTATTACTGTATTACATATACACTACATTTTCTTTGGTCCATTCATTCATTGACAGGTTGTTTTATCTTGGCTATTGTAGATAATGCTGCCATGAGCATAGGGGTATATCTATCTTTTTGACTTAGTGTTTTCATTTTCTTCAAATAAATACCCAGAAGTGAAATTGCTGGATCATATGGTAGTTCTGTTTTTAATTTTTTGATGAGCTTCCATGCTGTTTTCCATAGTGGTTGCCCCAATTTACACTCCCACCTACAGTGCACAAGAGTCCCCTTTTCTCTACATCCTTGCCAACACTTAACTGTCTTTTGGTAATAACTGTTCTAACAGGTGTGAAGTGATATCTCATTATGGTTTTGATTTGCATTTCCCTGATGATTAGTGGTGCTGAACATCTTTTTATGGGTCTGTTGGCCATTTGTATGTCTTCTTTGGAAAAACATCTATTGAGATCCTCTCCTCATTTTTAAAATTGGATTATTATTTTGCTGTTGAGTTGCATGAGTTCTTTATATATTTTAGACATTAACTCCCTTCATCAAATATATTATTTGCAAATATTTTCTCCTATTCATTGTGTTACCTTTTCATTTTGCTGATGATTTCTTTTGCTGTGCAGAAGCTTTTTAATTGGATGTAGTCCCACTTATTTATTTTTGCTTTTGCTGCCTTGGTTCTTAGTGTCAAATCCAAAAAATCATCAAGACTGATGTCAAAGAACTTACTACCTATGTTTTCTTCTAGGAGTTTTATGGTTTTAGGTCTTGTGTTCAAGTATTTAGTCCATTTTGAGTTAATTTTGTACATGGTATAAGAAAGTGGTCCAGCTGCATTCTGTTGCATGTGGTTGTCAAGTTTATTGGTGAGATTGTCATTTATTTATTGAACACCATTTATTGAAGAGACTCTCCTTTCCCTATTGCACATTTTTGTCTCCTGTGTTGTAAATTAATTGACCGTATGTTCATTGGTTATTTATGAGCTCTTTTTTCCATTCCATTGACCTACATGTCTGTTTTTATGCAAATCCCATACTGTTTGGATTTCTATAGCTTTGTAATATAGTTTGAAATCAGGAAGCATGATACCTCCTTTGTTCTTTCTCAGTATTGCCTTGGTTATTTGGGGTTGTGGTTGCATACACATTTTAGGATTATTGTTCTAAATCTGTGAAAAATGCCACTGGAATCTTGATAGGGATTACATTGGATCTGTAGTTGGTTTGGGTAGTATGGACATTTTAACAATGTTAATTTCTCCAATGCATGAGTGTGGAATATCTTTCTATTTGTGTTTTCTTCAGTTTCTTTGATCACAGGTTTTTTGCCTCCTTGATTAGATTTATTCCTAGGTATTTTATTCTTTTTGATGCAATTGTAAATGGAATTGTTAATGTTTCTAACAGTCATTATTAATGTATAGAAATTCAACAGGTTTCTGTATGTTGAATTTGTAATCTGCAGCTTTACTGAATCCATTCATTCTAAGAAGATTTTGGTGTGGTCTTCTGCAAATAGTGACAGTTTTACATTTTCCTTTTTATTTTAGGTGCCTTTTATTTTACTTGCCTAATTGTTCTGGCCAGGATTTCCAATGCTATGTTGAATAAAGTGGTGAGAGTGGGCACCCTTTCTTGTTTCTGATCTCAGAGGAAAAGCTTTCAGCTTCTCACCGTTGACCATTGGTGTTAACTTCAGGCTTGTCATATTGACCTTTATTATGTTGAAGTTTGTTCCCTTTAACCCCTACTTCATTGAGAGTTTTTATCATAAATGGATGTTGAATTTTGTCAAATGCTTTTTCTGCATCTCCTGAGATGGTTGTATTATTTTTATCCTTTATTTTATTGATGTGGTATATCACATTGATTGATTTTTTAAACTATTCTTGTATCACTGGAATAAATTCCACTTGATGATGTTGTGTAATCTTTTCAATGTACTGTTGAATTTGATTTGCTAATATTTTGTTGAGTATTTTTGCATCTATGTTCATCAGGGATATTGGCCTGTAAATTTTTTCTATAATGTCTTTATCTGGTTTTGGGGTGTGTGTGTGTGTGTGTGTGTGTGTGTCTATATCTTTCTATCTATATATACACTTAATGTTTTTTTTAAATTTTTATTTATTTATTTATTTATTTATTTAATATATGAAATTTACTGTCAAATTGGTTTCCATACAACACCCAGTGCTCATCCCAAAAGGTGTCCTCCTCAATACCCATCACCCACCCTCCCCTCCCTTCCACCCCCCATCAACCCTCAGTTTGTTCTCAGTTTTTAACAGTCTCTTATGCTTTGGCTCTCTCCCACTCTAACCTCTTTTTTTTTTTTTTTTTTCCTTCCCCTCCCCCATGGGTTTCTGTTACGTTTCTCAGGATCCACATAAGAGTGAAACCATATGGTATCTGTCTTTCTCTGTATGGCTTATTTCACTTAGCATCACACTCTCCAGTTCCATCCACGTTGCTACAAAAGGCCATATTTCATTCTTTCTCATTGCCACGTAGTATTCCATTGTGTATATAAACCACAATTTCTTTATCCATTCATCAGTTTATGGACATTTAGGCTCTTTCCATAATTTGGCTGTTGTTGAGAGTGCTGCTATAAACATTGCGGTACAAGTGCCCCTATGCATCAGTACTCCTGTATCCCTTGGATAAATTCCTAGCAGTGCTATTGCTGGGTCATAGGGTAGGTCTATTTTTAATTTTCTGAGGAACCTCCACACTGCTTTCCAGAGCGGCTGCACCAATTTGCATTCCCACCAACAGTGCAAGAGGGTTCCTGTTTCTCCACATCCTCTCCAGCATCTATAGTCTCCTGATTTCTTAATTTTGGCCACTCTGACTGGCGTGAGGTGGTATCTGAGTGTGGTTTTGATTTGTATTCCCCTGATGAGGAGCGACATTGAACATCTTTTCATGTGCCTGTTGGCCATCCGGATGTCTTCTTTAGAGAAGTGTCTATTCATGTTTTCTGCCCATTTCTTCACTGGGTTATTTGTTTTTCGGGTGTGGAGTTTGGTGAGCTCTTTATAGATTTTGGATACTAGCCCTTTGTCCGATATGTCATTTGCAAATATCTTTTCCCATTCCGTTGGTTGCCTTTTAGTTTTGTTGGTTGTTTCCTTTGCTGTGCAGAAACTTTTTATCTTCGTAAGGTCCCAGTAATTCACTTTTGCTTTTAATTCCCTTGCCTTTGGGGATGTGTCGAGTAAGAGATTGCTACGGCTGAGGTCAGAGAGGTCTTTTCCTGCTTTCTCCTCTAAGGTTTTGATGGTTTCCTGTCTCACATTCAGGTCCTTTATCCATTTTGAGTTTATTTTTGTGAATGGTGTGAGAAAGTGGTCTAGTTTCAACTTCTGCATGTTGCTGTCCAGTTCTCCCAGCACCATTTGTTAAAGAGACTGTCTGTTTTCCATCAGATGTTCTTTCCTGCTTTGTCAAAGATGAGTTGGCCATACGTTTGTGGGTCTAGTTCTGGGGTTTCTATTCTATTCCATTGGTCTATGTGTCTGTTTTTGTGCCAATACCATGCTGTCTTGATGATGACAGCTTTGTAGTAGAGGCTAAAGCCTGGGATTGTGATGCTTCCTGCTTTGGTCTTCTTCAAAATTACTTTGGCTATTCGGGGCCTTTTGTGGTTCCATATGAATTTTAGGATTGCTTGTTCTAGTTTTGAGAAGAATGCTGGTGCAATTTTGATTGGGATTGCATTGAATGTGTAGATAGCTTTGGGTAGTATTGACATTTTGACAATATTTATTCTTCCAGTCCATGAGCAGGGAATGTCTTTCCATTTCTTTAAATCTTCTTCAATTACCTTCATAAACTTTCTATAGTTTTCAGCATACAGACCTTTTACATCTTTGGTTAGATTTATTCCTAGGTATTTCATGATTCTTGGTGCAATTGTGAATGGGATCAGTTTCTTTATTTGTCTTTCTGTGGCTTCATTGTTAGTGTATAAGAATGCAACTGATTTCTGTACATTGATTTTGTATCCTGCAACTTTGCTGAATTCATGTATCAGTTCTAGCAGACTTTTGGTGGAGTCTGTCGGATTTTCCATGTATAATATCATGTCATCTGCAAAAAGTGAAAGCTTGACTTCATCTTTGCCAATTTTGATGCCTTTGATTTCCTTTTGTTGTCTGATTGCTGATGCTAGAACTTCCAGCACTATGTTAAACAACAGCGGTGAGAGTGGGCATCCCTGTCGTGTTCCTGATCTCAGGGAAAAAGCTCTCAGTTTTTCCCCGTTGAGGATGATGTTAGCTGTGGGCTTTTCATAAATGGCTTTTATGATCTTTAAGTATGTTCCTTCTATCCCGACTTTCTCAAGGGTTTTTATTAAGAAAGGGTGCTGGATTTTGTCAAAGGCCTTTTCTGCATCGATTGACAGGATCATATGGTTCTTCTCTTTTTTTTTATTAATGTGATGTATCACGTTGATTGATTTGCGAATGTTGAACCAGCCCTGCATCCCAGGAATGAATCCCACTTGATCATGATGAATAATTCTTTTTATATGCCGTTGAATTCGATTTGCTAGTATCTTATTGAGAATTTTTGCATCCATATTCATCAGGGATATTGGCCTGTAGTTCTCTTTTTTTACTGGGTCTCTGTCTGGTTTAGGAATCAAAGTAATACTGGCTTCATAGAATGAGTCTGGAAGTTTTCCTTCCCTTTCTATTTCTTGGAATAGCTTGAGAAGGATAGGTATTATCTCTGCTTTAAACGTCTGGTAGAACTCCCCTGGGAAGCCATCTGGTCCTGGACTCTTACTTTTTGGGAGATTTTTGATAACCGATTCAATTTCTTCGCTGGTTATGGGTCTGTTCAAGCTTTCTATTTCCTCCTGATTGAGTTTTGGAAGAGTGTGGGTTTTTAGGAATTTGTCCATTTCTTCCAGGTTGTCCAATTTGTTGGCATATAATTTTTCATAGTATTCCCTGATAATTGTCTGTATCTCTGAGGGATTGGTTGTAATAATTCCATTTTCATTCATGATTTTATCTATTTGGGTCATCTCCCTTTTCTTTTTGAGAAGCCTGGCTAGAGGTTTGTCAATTTTGTTTATTTTTTCAAAAAACCAACTCTTGGTTTCGTTGATCTGCTCTACCGTTTTTTTAGATTCTATGTTGTTTATTTCTGCTCTGATCTTTATTATTTCTCTTCTTCTGCTGGGTTTAGGCTGCCTTTGCTGTTCTGCTTCTATTTCCTTTAGGTGTGCTGTTAGATTTTGTATTTGGGATTTTTCTTGTTTCTTGAGATAGGCCTGGATTGCAATGTATTTTCCTCTCAGGACTGCTTTCGCTGCGTCCCAAAGCGTTTGGATTGTTGTATTTTCATTTTCGTTTGTTTCCATATATTTTTTAATTTCTTCTCTAATTGCCTGGTTGACCCACTCATTCGTTAGTAGGGTGTTCTTTAACCTCCATGCTTTTGGAGGTTTTCCAAGACTTTTTCCTGTGGTTGATTTCAAGCTTCATAGCATTGTGGTCTGAAAGTATGCATGGTATAATTTCAATTCTTGTGAACTTATGAAGGGCTGTTTTGTGACCCAGTATATGATCTATGTTGGAGAATGTTCCATGTGCACTCGAGAAGAAAGTATATTCTGTTGCTTTGGGATGCAGAGTTCTAAATATATCTGTCAAGTCCATCTGATCCAATGTATCATTCAGGGCCCTTGTTTCTTTATTGACCATGTGTCTAGATGATCTATCCATTTCTGTAAGTGGGGTGTTAAAGTCCCCTGCAATTACCACATTCTTATCAATAAGGTTGCTTATGTTTATGAGTAATTGTTTTATGTATTTGGGGGCTCCGGTATTCGGTGCATAGACATTTATAATTGTTAGCTCTTCTTGATGGATAGACCCTGTAATTATTATATAATGCCCTTCTTCATCTCTTCTTACAGCCTTTAATTTATTTTTTATTTATTTATTTATTTTTTAATGTTTATTTTCGAGAGAGAGAGAGAGACAAAGCATGAATGGGGGAGGGTCAGAGAGAGGGAGACACAGAATCTGAAACAGACTCCAGGCTCTGAGCTGTCAGCACAGAGCCAGACGCGGGGCTCGAACTCACGGACCGCGAGATCATGACCTGAGCCAAAGCCGGCTGCCTAACCGACTGAGCCACCCAGGCGCCCCACAGCCTTTAATTTAAAGTCTAGTTTGTCTGATATAAGTATGGCTACTCCAGCTTTCTTTTGGCTTCCAGTAGCATGATAAATAGTTCTCCATCCCCTCACTCTCAATCTAAAGGTGTCCTCAGATCTAAAATGAGTCTCTTGTAGACAGCAAATAGATGGGTCTTATTTTTTTATCCATTCTGATACCCTATGTCTTTTGGTTGGCACATTTAATCCATTTACATTCAGTGTTATTATAGAAAGATACGGGTTTAGAGTCATTGTGATGTCTCTATGTTTTATGCTTGTAGTGCTGTCTCTGGTACTTTGTCTCACAGGATCCCCCTTAGGATCTCTTGTAGGGCTGGTTTAGTGGTGACAAATTCCTTCAGTTTTTGTTTGTTTGGGAAGACCTTTATCTCTCCTTCTATTCTAAATGACAGACTTGCTGGATAAAGGATTCTTGGCTGCATATTTTTTCTGTTTAGCACACTGAAGATATCGTGCCAATCCTTTCTGGCCTGCCAAGTTTCAAAAGAGAGATCAGTCATGAGTCTTATAGGTCTCCCTTTATATATGAGGGCACGTTTATCCCTTGCTGCTTTCAGAATTTTCTCTTTATCCTTGTATTTCACCAGTTTCACTATGATACGTCGTGCAGAAGATCGATTCAAGTTACGTCTGAAGGGAGTTCTCTGTGCCTCTTGGATTTCAATGCCTTTTTCCTTCCCCAGTTCAGGGAAGTTCTCAGCTATAATTTCTTCAAGTACCCCTTCAGCACCTTTCCCTCTCTGTTCCTCCTCTGGGATACCAATTATGCGTATATTATTTCTTTTTAGTGTATAACTTAGTTCTCTAATTTTCCCCTCATACTCCTGGATTTTTTTATCTCTCTTTCTCTCAGCTTCCTCTTTTTCCATAACTTTATCTTCTAGTTCACCTATTCTCTCCTCTGCCTCTTCAATCCGAGCCGTCGTTGTTTCCATTTTGTTTTGCATTTCGTTTAAAGCGCTTTTCAGCTCCTCGTGACTGTTCCTTAGTCCCTTGATCTCTGTAGCAAGAGATTCTCTGCTGTCCTCTATACTGTTTTCAAGCCCAGCGATTAATTTTATGACTATTATTCTAAATTCACTTTCTGTTATATTATTTAAATCCCTTTTGATCAGTTCATTAGCTGTTGTTATTTCCTGGAGATTCTTCTGAGGGGAATTCTTCCGTTTGGTCATTTTGGAGAGTCCCTGGCGTGGTGAGGACCTGCAGTGCACTTCCCCTGTGCTGTGGTGTATAACTGGAGTTGGTGGGCGGGGCCGCAGTCCGACCCGATGTCTGCCCCCAGCCCACCGCTGGGGCCACAGTCAGACTGGTGTGTGCCTTCTCTTCCCCTCTCCTAGGGGCGGGATTCACTGTGGGGTGGCGTGGCCCGTCTGGGCTGCTTGCACACTGCCAGGCTTGTGTTGCTGGGGATCTGGCGTATTAGCTGGGGTGGGTAGGCAAGGTGCACGGGGGCAGGAGGGGCAGGCTTAGCTCGCTTCTCCTTAGGTGATCCACTTCAGGAGGGGCCCTGTGGCCGCGGGAGGGAGTCAGATCCGCTGCCGGAGGTTTGGCTCCGCAGAAGCACAGAGTTGGGTGTTTGCGCGGAGCGAGCAAGTTCCCTGGCGGGAACCGGTTCCCTTTGGGATTTTGGCTGGGGGATGGGCGGGGGAGATGGCGCTGGCGAGCGCCTTTGTTCCCCGCCAAGCTGAGCTCTGCCGTCCGGGGGCTCGGCAGCTCTCCCTCCCTTCGTCCTCCAGCCTTCCCGCTTTCCGCGCAGAGCTGTTCACTTCTGACCTCCCAGACACTAAGTCGCGCTTGCTGTCGGAACACAGTCCGTCCGGCCCCTCCGCTTTCGCCAGCCAGACTCGGGGGCTCCGCTTGGCCGGCGAGCCGCCCCTCCGCCCCGGCTCCCTCCCGCCGGTCCGTGGAGCGCGCCCCGCCTCGCCGCCCTTCCTCCCCTCTTCCGTGGGCCTCTCGTCTGCGCTTGGCTCCGGAGACTCCGTTCCGCTAATCCTCTGGCGGTTTTCTGGGTTCTTTAGGCAGGTGTAGGTGGAATCTAAGTGATCGGCAGGACGCGCGGTGAGCCCAGCGTCCTCCCATGCCGCCATCTTTCCTCTCTCCCACACTTAATGTTTTCTAGAGACCTTTGATGAGATTTCTCGTGGCAAGAAAAAGAACTTGGAGTTTTGATTTTCTTAGGTTTGATAGCTTGAAATTTACTTTGCATATTAACATAAAATTTCACCTGCAGTATAAAACAAAGAGAACCTCTGAAAGAAGTATAAATATTAAAGGCAGAATTCTTGTAGGCTGAACTTTTTACTAAATGTTCAAATATTTTGAGGATTTAAAGAAAAGAACTTAAATGTCTTTGCTCTTAATTTTTATATTTATGTTGTTTATCATGTTTGTTTTTTCTTTATTTAGGTAAAATATTTATTTTCTGATAAAACAGGAACACTCACTTGCAATATTATGACATTGAAGAAGTGTACCATTGCAGGTATAATTTATGGGTAAGTGGCTTTTTTTTTGCCATACTCTGTTGAAAATTCTCATTTTTTAAACAAATTAATAAGTCTTTATTTACTTCAAAACTTAAATGAATTTCTAATAACAATAGCTATATCTGAATGAGACTGAAACTTAAATGAAAACTGGCAGTTGTTAAAAAATATGGTTTATATCTGCTTTTTTTATGTGTTTTTTTAAGAATTCCTGAAGTTTTTTATATTTATAGCCTTATAACTTCCCTCATTTTCCCTCAGAAATCTGTCAAACAGAAGTGATACCGTTTTGGACAACCTAAGGTAACTAGACAACATTCTTTTCTACTTTGCCCATGTTCCTTTTCCCCTGTAAGGGGCTTTTTGTCAGTACTGGAGTTCTGATATATGGTAACACAGCTATCCCTTGTCCAGATCTCCAAAGGCAGTTCCCAGAAATCTCCCCTGGATGGATCTTTCCCATGTGATAGTCAAAGAACCCAGAATCCAGACTTTGATTTATTGATTTTATGGTTACTCTGTCTTAAACTCTGTATAATCACATGGTTTTCAACACAGATTTAGGCATTTTCTAATGCCATTTTGCAACTTGAGGGCTGAGAGGATGTATAATTTGACAGAACCTTAAATATTTACTATACAGCTCACCCTTGAACAACACAGGGGTTAGGGGTGCTGACCCTCTCCAGGCAGTTGAAAATCCGTGTATAGCTTTTAACTCCCCAATTAACTACTCAGAGACTATTGTTGGACCAGAAGCCTTACCGATAATGTAAACAATCGATTGCCACATATTTTGTACATGTATTATAGATTGTACTCTCAAAGTAAAGCTAGAGAAAAGGAAGTGTTACTAAGAAAATTACAAGGAAGACAAAATACATTTACCGTACTGTACAAGAAAAATCTGTGTGTCAGTGGACCTGCACAGTCCATGTTGTTCAAGCATCCCCCGTAATTCTGTAGGCTTCATAGTGTAACTTCCTGAAATCAGAAGATGGGGCTGCGTGTTCACTTTAGGTCCATTTGATCCCTGACTGGCTCTGTCAGGAACTTTTAATTACAGTAAATCTTCTCTGTTCTTCCTCAGTGCATCACCGTCTGTCATCACAGAATCCGGTGCATTTAATGACCCAACATTGTTGCAGAACTTTGAGGATGGCCACGTAAGTCTGCTGTTTTCACTCCATGTCAACACGGTAATGCTACATAACTTTAAAACATATATATGGTTTATTAAAAGGTATAATTTTCTGAGCCAGGAAAGAGAGGGTCTTGAAATTTTTTTGATATTAATATAGTGAACAGCGGATTCCATACTGATGTTATGAGGGGAGTGCCAAACTAACTGGTGTGAATGAATCCAAACATCACTCAAGAACATTTTACTGTGTAGCAATCTGTGTAAGAAAATCTCTGAATGCTTTTAAGCGCTTTGGTTCTATTGTATTTTACCAGTAACTTCACTTACCAATTTTAAAATACTGATCTACTTGATTTGAAATCTTGGTCTTCTCAAAAATAAAAGTGGTCTTTTATTTTTATTTATTTTTATTTTTAAGTGTATTTATTTTTGAAAGAGGGAGAGAGAGAGAGCACAAGCAGAGTCAGAGAGAGAGGGAAAGAGAGAATCACAAGCAGGCTCTGCACCGTCAGCATAGAGCCCCATGTGGGGCTTGAACTCCCAAATCGTGAGATCATGACCTGAGAGGAAATCAAGAGTTGGATGCTTGACTGAGCCACCCAGGCGCCCCACCCATCAAAACTAAAAGTGATCTTTTAAAACATGAATCTTTTCGCGTTCTTCCTTTGCTTCAAAACCTTCGGAGGACTGGCACGCCACTTAAGATAAAATCCTAGCTCGTCACTGTGGCTTTCTCTCCCACCTGATTCTGTGTCATTATTCCCCTTGCTCAAGACGCTGGAGTCACACAAACTTGAAGCTCGCCAACCTATGACTCTGTCTCCTGCCTCGGAGCCTCTGAAAGTGCTGTCCATCCCCTTTGTCTAGCCTGTGCCACGGTCACAGGTCACAGTCACACAGCTAACTAACTTTTCCACTTAGGTCTTAGTTTAGATATTATGTCCTCCAATTCCCCCCCCCCCCCCCAGATCACCTACCTAAAATACGCCCCTCCTGGCTCTGTGACGACCCCTACTTATTTCCTCCGGCTTTGAGAAAACCTGTTTCCCCCGGGGAGGAGAGAAGCTCCAAGAGGGTAGGGTCATCTTGTTCCCTGAGGTCTCCCCAGCCCTGCACGGTCTGCCTTGGTAGCCACTCTGCAAACACATTCCGCGTGCCCGATGCGGTTTGCAGTCAGCGCTTGGCTCCCTGTGTCCCTGAGGTGAAAACCGCAGTTGTTGCTACCTGCAGACTGTATCTAACTCTTGTGCCACCGGTGTTGGAAGAGACTCACTGGCTCTGTGCCTTTTTTGTAGCCCACGAGAGATTACATAAAGGAGTTTCTCACCCTGTTATGTGTGTGTCACACTGTTGTTCCTGAGAGAGACGGAGGTAATATAACCTACCAGGCTTCCTCCCCAGGTAGGTGTCTGTCGCGTGCTCCTGGAGCACCCGGTAGGTGATGAACCCCGAGAAGAGGTGGTGCCGTCACTGATCCCGCCTGCCCCTGCGTCGCTCCTTCTCAGCCGTCCTTATGGATCAGGGCTGTTGATGGTGCTGTGCGGTTTTGAGCCACGCTGCAGCGCTGGGGATCCTGCTCCCCACACCCCCAAAGACTGCCCTAAGGACGTTGGTGGAGACGGCTCTTTGAGCTAGGGCTCGGTGGAACATTTAGTCATAATCAGTAACAAGGCAGGAGTAAGGTTAAGGCACTGCGGCATTTTGTGGCCATTCTATCAATGGCTTGTAGAACAAAACCGTAATGAGTACTAAGAAAGGAATTTAGGCCGGTAAATAGATCTCAGCCTCACTGAAAGGGGTCTATTTAAGCAGATTTCCTCTTTCATGAACGCTATCTGGTAGTTAGATAAGTGCATTTGGAGCCAAAAAAAAAAAAAAAAAAAAAAGACAAGTTAAAAAAATGTCATGGTATTTTAGCGCTGGAGAATAGAAATCTGTATCAAATTAAATTCAGCGTTAATATCTTCATTCAGTCTCCATTAATACAGACTTTTTGTTGGTAGATGAAGCAGCTTTAGTGAAAGGAATGAAGAAACTTGGCTTTGTTTTTACTACAAGAACGCCATCCTCTGTCACCATAACTGCTGTGAGTAGCATCTTACCTTCTCATGATTCACGTGCCCCTTCCAGAGAGACGCAGTAGAGTAGTTGAGTCTGGGAGCTCTGGGATCACAGTGCCTGGGATGCCCACCTGGCCCACACCTTCCCAGCCATTTGTCTCAAGAGTGTTCCTTCTGTGTCTACCCCAGTTCCCCTATCGTGCGTGTCACAGGGTTCTTGTGAGGACTAAATGAGTTAATGTATGAAAAGTAACCGGAATTAGTGAGAAAGCACAGAGAAAGTGAACTATTCCAAAGAGTCAGAATCATCAGATCTTCAAGAAATACACTACTTTTTTTCTATGAAAAATTGAAATGTTTCCAACTATTTTTTTGTGAGTTGTTATTATGTTGATTTGTTCATTCTATTTATTCATATATATAATATATATTATTTATAAATATATATATAATATATTTATGTACGATATATATATATTTTGTCTCGATGACCACTTACCACAAGCCTTTAATATCATGGGGAAGGACTGATGCAATGCAAACATGATGCTCAACTCACTAATTTTTTTCTAGTAATAATGCAGTGGTTAGGGATGTTTACTAGACATTCAGCCCTTGGCAGAACGGACTGAATGATTCATCCTTATACCCAGAGTACATGCCACATGGACACTCTCTAATTATTTGAAATTCCGTACTGCCTTCTTGGTGAACTGATCATGGCTACAGGAAGTCAAGAAGCTGTAACTGGAAAAATTTAGAAAAGAATTCAGATTTTACTGATATAAAATTTTATAGCATGCCGTCTCTTTCCATGCTTATCTCTTCAAATTATCTAAGGATTAAGGATTTCACTTGAACTGCGTGACTTTATGACAGGACTTACTTGTTTTTCCATTTCTGTCTGTTGATGGTCTCCACGTCCCCTTACAACATGAGAGTGTTTATAAACTGTTTCTCGTGGTGCTGACTTTATACTGAAAAGAGGTGTTTCAGCCTTAAATCTGCACTCTGAGAAGCATTTTTCTAACTATTCCCCAGTTTGCAAACAATGTTCTTGCCAGAAGAGGGCGCCATCATTTCATCAAGTTTGTAAGGAAATTTCTGTTTTGAAAAAGATGTGTAGTTGTCGGGTAAAACTTGTTTCCGACTGGGAGAGTGAGAGGTTTTGCAAGATGAGTACTTTTTTCCTCAGGTAAGAATATGTTGTCTTACCTTCCTATAGATGGGAGAAAACTTCACATTTGAAATTCTTAACATCCTGGAGTTTTCTAGGTAAGCTACCTTTTCATTTTGTTCATGTATTCTCCAGGGCTCTTTCCATGACTCTTCAGTTAGGATTTGGAAATGTAAATCAAAGCTTTAATGCAGAATCATGAAATTCTTGTCAGCTTCCATCGAGCCTTAAATCTGAGCCTGGTGCTCACTTCTTTAGGCCTCATTAGGCCAAATCCCCTTTTGTAGCTGAGAGGGGTTCCCACACCTCTCCTTCTCAGCTCTCGTCAGAGTCAGACTTGAGATTTCACATCCGGGTTATTACTTATTGAGTGTGTCGCCAACTAGACTCGGGATCCCAGGAACGCGTGAGTCACCTTCTGTGGAATGTGGTATTCAGTAAGTGCTCAATAAACACTTGATGAATAGATGAATATTGGACATTATATTTACAAATAAACCCAAAATGATTTCTTTAAACATAAGACAGTGAAGTACCTCCTTTTTTTTACCCCCAAAGGAGGCAATGTGCATCCACATTGTCTTCTCTTCTCTTGGGTTTCAGAGGGCCTTCTGGTCCAGCTACTGTGGCCTGGTCCCCATAGCCTATTGTGAGGACATTGGTGATGATTTTATTTTCATTGCACTGTTTTAAAGACTCACAGAGTCTCAGTCTCTTAGACCATCTGAGCATTTCTAATGTGGAATCTGAAAAATTAGAAAGAGAAATGCTAGAAAATTAGGAAAGGAATAATTCGTTCTTCCCAAAGCCAGGTGATTTTAAAAATCTTTTTAAAAATATAATTTATTGTCAAATTGGCTTCCATACAACACCCAGTACTCATTCCAACAGGTGCCCTCTTCAATGCCCATCACCCATTTTCCCCTTCCCCCATCCCCCCTCAGTTTGTTCTCTGTATTTAAGAGTCTCTCGTGGTTTGCCTCCCTCCCTCTCTGTTTGTAACTATTTTTCCCCCTTCCTTTCCCCCATGGACTTCTGTTAAGTTTCTCAAGATCCACATATGAGTAAGACTTATTGGCCAGTGACATGCTTTAAAAAAAGCTTTGAACCTCAGAAAAGTTGTTGTTACCAACTTGTCTCTTGAGGACAGCTTCTTCTAAAAACCGTATTACAAGAAAATGTATCTCAGTGCTGATTCTAGCTCTCCCTTTACTTCATATCTGACTGTCACTACTACCAGAGCACTCGTTTCCTGCCCTTAAAGTACGAGCTCCTAGCTGGGTGACACTGGAATGACTCAATTGCCTTTAGTGGCATTCTGACAGCTAGGCAGTTAGAGCAATTGCTGGCCCCTGTCCCTATTGAGATGCTTCCTAGCTCAAGTGTTCAGGTGTGGGGCTACTCACTGGGACCCTCCCCCCCGCTGGATTGTGCAACACGTAGCATTGTAGGATATGATGAATATCTGAGAAGGTGCTGATTTGCAGGTAGTTTGTTTGAGTCTCTTGAAAAGTTGTTGTAAGCCATGGAGAGCCATCCAAGGTTAAGGTTAGGGAATGACAAGATGAGGAAAAAGGAAAAAAAAAAAAAGATTTTGGCCAGTTTACTTTGGCAGGGTGTGGGATAAGGAGGAGAGGGGAGATCTTCAAGCCTATTTGGGCTGCTAACTCAGGAATGAAAGCAATGAGTTTAACTTCTGTCTATAATCATAAAAAAACAAAAAGGAAAAAAATCCAGAGGACAGAACTACACAGAAAAATAACTGGCATCTCTCAAGCCAGCAGTTGAACATCTCTGTGCAGCAGAGTGGGGACAGGAGGGTCTACTTGACAGAGATGTTGTGAGGCCTGAAAAATACACAACCAGGGAAGCTTTCCTCTTTCCTCATCAGTTCGTAAGTGATTATATTATATATGCTATATGTATATATAATTTATGTCTTATATGTGTAATGCATGATACGTGTATGTTACATTATATATGTATTACATAATACATAATAGTAATAATATAAAACACAATATGTTATACATATTACACTATGTAATTAACATGTAAATATATATATACACACGTATATGTATATATATTTGTGCTAATAAATTTCCGTGGAAGAAAAGGATAGTAACTAAGAAACAGTAGTAGTAGAAGGTGGAGATTTAGATTAGAATCTGTTTAAAGAAACAGGTAAAGAAAAAAGAAATGGAGGCTGGCAAGAAACATGTTGGCCTTTTCACTAATGGTCAGCGGAGGACTCTGAGAATTCTTTTAACTTGGATTTTGTGTGTGTGTGTGTGTGTGTGTGTGTGTGTGTGTTAGCATCATGTACTGAGGAACATGGAAACCAATAATGCATTTCATATTGTCTCAGTAATAGAAAAAGGATGTCTGTAATTGTCCGAACTCCTACAGGAAAGCTCCGGCTGTACTGCAAAGGGGCTGTAAGTATCATGATTCATCATTCGTATTAACGCCTTCCCTCTGTTTCAACAACTTGCAGGAAGCCTTTTACAACTTTGCAATTATTTTTCAATGTTACTTTGAATCTGCTGTTACCATTGGTCGTTGCCAGCATCAGCCAAGGCTGAAAAGTCCTTTCTGGGTAGCCCCAAAGCTTCCCCAAGACTCAAGTCATTGAAATTTATGGTGATCCACACCAGAGTTTATTAAGCTTTAATGTCAGTGAAAAATTTGTTGTCACTTAGTTGGTCTGTTGAGAACTAATGAGTAGATTGTTGATGCTAAGAGTTTAGAGCAGGAATTTTGATCCCCATTTCAAGCCCAAAGTGCTTGGATTTGGTGAATCTCAGGAAATAGCTTTGCCTCTGTAAATCCTTTTTTTTTTAAGCACGTATATATTTGTTCACAGCCATATGTACTTAAAAGAAAAACAGCTTACAGGGCGCCTGGGTGGCTCAGTCGGTTGAACGTCTGACTTCAGCTCAGGTCATGATCTCACGGTCCGTGAGTTCGAGCCCTGCGTCGGGCTCTGTGTGGACAGCTCAGAGCCTGGAGCTGCTTCCGATTCTGTGTCTCCCTCTCTCTCTGCCCCTCCCCTGCTCATGCTCTGTCTCTCTGTCTCAAAAATAAACAAAACATTAAAAATTAAAAAAAAAGAAAGAAAGAAAAACAGCTTTATTGAGGTAAAATAAACTGCACATTATTTAAAGTATATAATTTGATACGTTTTGATACCAGTCTGCTTTCTGTCAACTACAGATTCATTTGCATTTATTACATTTTATATAAAGTCATATAGGATATATGACTTATCGTGTAGCTTCTTTAACTCATAATTATTCCATTTTTATTTACTTATTTTCTTCCAAGATTTTGTTTAAATTCTAGTTAGTTAACATAGAATGTAGTATTGTTTTACGAGTAGAATTTTGTGACTCATCACTTACATACAACACCCAGTGCTCATCCCAACAGGTGCCCTCCTTAATGCCCCTCCCCCATTTAGCCCATCCCCCACCCACCTCCCTCCATCAACCCTCACTTTGTTCTCTGTTGTTAAGAGTCTCTTGTGGTTTGTTTCCCACTCTTCTCTTTTCTCCTTCCTTCCCATATGTTCATCTGTTTCATCTCTTAAATTCCACATATGAGTGAAATCATATGGTAGGCTAGCTAGTTATTGGTTTTATTGATATTCCTGAAGAAAGTGCTTCCAGATTTGATTTTTCTTCAATGTTTCTCTGTTTCCTATTTCATTAACTTCTACTCTTTATTATTCCTATTATTTTGCCTACTTGTGGCTTCATTTGCTCCTCTTTTTCTAGTTTCTTTATTTTTTATTTTAAAGACAGAGAGTGTGAGCAAGGGAAAGATGCAGGGGGGGGAGAGAGAGAGAGAGAGGGAGGGAGGGAGGGAGGGAGGGAGGGGGAGAGAGAGAGAGAGAGAGAGAGAGAGAGAGAGAGAGAGAGAGAGAGAGAAAATCTTAAGCAGGCTCCACGCTTAGTGCAGAGCCCAATGTGGGGCTCAATTCCACCACCCTGGGGCCATGACCTGAGCCAACATCAAGAGCTGGATGCTCAACTGACTGAGCCACCCAAACACCTCAGTCTTTTTATAGTTTCTTAAGGCAGAACTTGATTTGAGAACTTTCTTTCTTTCTTTTTTAATACAAATGTTTAGTCCTATACATTTCCTAATTATTGCTTTAGCAGAATGTCACAAATTTTGATGTGCTGCATTTTCATTTTCATTCATTCAAAATATTCTAAGTTTTGTTTTGATGTCTTCTTTGACTCATGGGTTCTTTTTAAGTATGTGTTTTTAAATATTTGGGAATTTGCTAGAGCTATTCTTTTAATTGATTTATAACATAATTCTGTTTTAGTAGAGAACATACTCTATATAACTTGAATCCTTTATTTTATTGGAACTTGTTTTATGGTTCATATTATGACCTATCAAATGTTAAATGTTTTGTATGCACATAAAAAGTCTGAGTATTCTGTTGTTGTGGGATAAAGTAGTTTATAACTATTAGTTAAGTTGGTTGATACTATCATCCAAATCTTTTATATCCTTGATGACTCTGTCTACTTGTTCTATCAGTGATTGAAAGGGGGATATTAAAATCCCCAAATATCATTGTGTCTGAATGGTGATTTTTCATCTTCAAGTTCTTTTAGCTTTTCCTTCATTGCATTTGCTTCTATTAGTTTAAGCTTAATTTTGAAGCTATGTCATTAGGTGTATAAACATTCAGGATTGCCAATTCCTCTTGATGAAATTGACCCTTTTGTCAGTGCAAAATGATTTTCCTTATCCCTGGCAATTTTCTTCACTCTGAATTCTCTATTGTCTGGTTATAACATAGCCATCGCAGGCTTCTTTTGATTAGTGTTGCTATGGTATATTTTTTTCTTTCTTTTTAGCCCATTTGTGTCTTCATACTTAAAGTACGATTCTTCTAGGAAGCATGTAGTTGGTTGTTTTTTTGTTTTGTTTTGTTTTTTATCTTTAATCCATCCTGGAATTCTCTGCCTTTTAACTGGATATTAAACCATTTACATGTGCTTACTGATACAGCTAGGTTTAAACACATCATTTTGCCATTTATTTTCTATTTGTTCCAGTTCTTTTTCATTTATGACAAGAATTACTTCAGTATTTTTTTATTCCTATATCTCTCCTTTTTAAAATTTGATTAGTTGTTTTAGGTCTTAGAGTGGGCATCTTTAATTTATTACATTCTGTCTTGGAGTGATTATATACCTTACAATTCTATACTTCCATCTGTTTCCACCCAATCTTTGTGCTCTTGTCAGACATTTTAATTTTATAAATGTTATAAACTTCACAGTGTATTGTTATTAGTTTTGCTCAAGCAATTATCCTTGTTAAAATAAATAAGAAAAATACTGTGTGTGACACACGCTCATGTCATTATCATTTTCAGTGCTCTTCAGACTCATGTTTCTATTTGCTATAATCTCCTCTCTGACAGATTCCCTTTACCATATCTTATAGCATGCATCTGTTGGCAGTAAGTTTTTTCAGCCTGTTTATGTCTGAAAAATATTTTTATTTCATCTTTATTTTCTCTCACCTTCATTTTGAAATAAATTTTTGCGGAATATAGGATTCCAGGTTGACAATTTTTTTCTTTCAGTTCTTTAAAGATCGTGCTTTACTGGCTTATCACTTGCATTGTCTCAGTGAAAAGTCTGTTACCTCTGTTCCTCTGTATGTAATGTATCCTCTTTGGAATTGTGCCTTCCCTGGGACTGCTTGAGTTCCTCACATCTATTGTATATGACAATAAAATTGTAATGCAGTATTTAGAATTTGGACTGTCAGGCTTAGATAAGATGTTAGTCACAGGAACTTTTTTTTTTTTTTTTTATAGGATACAGTGATTTATGAGAGACTTTCAGATGACTCTCTCTTTGTGAAGGAGACATTAACCCATCTGGAATATTTTGCCAAAGAAGGTAAGTGAAAATTGTTTAGAATGATGTTTCCTTTTGAAATGCTCTTCTTAAATATTGAAATTATAAACTGAATGTATGTCATTGATGCTTGGCTGGCAAGGGGAGCTCATTCATATATGTGACTTTTTAATGCCTTCTGTTTGCTTAAAAGTAAATGGTTCTTCAGATAAACCCTGTTGAGACATTATTTTTCCTTCTTTCTCTCTCCATGTGTTTTATGCTTATGAGCAAACACTAAAAAGTATGTTTCTACTGTGAAGTTCTTCCTTTATTCCAAAAGCAGTGTCTACAAAGACATCTATTATCTATTTCTATTTGTTGTACTAGGAACTTGGCCCATAGTAGAGAAAAAGTTACCTATTTTGTGCATATAACTCAGAAAGCAGACACACTCAATGTTTTCCTGCCATTCTCTTATTATCCTTCTGATTTTGACTTATCACCCATCTCTTAAGAAATAAAATTTCAGGGGGCGCCTGGGTGGCTCAGTTGGCTGAGTGTCTGACTTTGGTTTAGGTCGCGATCTCACAGCTTGTGAGTTCGAGTTCCTCAGGCTCTGTGCTGACAGCTTCAAGCCCAGAGCCTGCTTTGAGTTCTGTGGCTCCCTCTCTCTCTGCCCCTCCCTGCTTCTCACGCTTTGTCTCTTTCTCTCTCTCTCAAAAATAAATAAACACTTAAAACTTTTTTTAATTAAAAAGAAAATTTCATGAGTGAGTTTTGAATAAGAACAACACTAACTAAAAAGTTTATAGAAGTTTTGAAAAAGCAAGGTATCGTATCATGTAAGAGTAAAGCTAATAATACCTGGAAGCTGTATCCCCCTTTATCATTTTAGTTTATAAGCTTCTGCTTCCCACAGCCATGTGTTTTGCCTAGAAGTGTTGGTATTTTGCAAGGTTGCACTTTGGGCCTTTTACTGCCGTCTTAAAATAGATGTGAGCTGTAGGCAGGTTACAACAGGTAGAAGCATATAGGAACTATATTGTAATGGAGCTCAAAACAATATAACAACTTCTTTAGCTTATCTGTAATGAGTTCATTTCTAGGGGATGCCCAACTATTTGAATGCTTTTCAGGGGTTAGCGTAAAATATTAGAGTAAAATATGATTTCTAATTTTTTTCCCAGTAAGTCTTTACAAAATGGGATTTAAATTCATATTCTGTTATTTTAACAATTGTTTGACTTACTTGGAAATTGAAAAACTAAAGCCTCGTTCATCTTCTCCTTCCTTCAACAAATAGATATTGAGTATTTATTAAGTGCCGTGCGCTGTTGTGAGCTCCCAGTACAGAAGTGAACAAAACATAGACAGCTCATGCCCTGAGGGAATTGGCCAATAATAGATAATGTCTGGGGGGTGATAAGTGCCATGGAGAAAATTTAAGCAGGATAGGGGAACAGAGCGTGATGGTTGCTCTCTCTGCAGGCTGAGTTAGGCAGAAACTGAAGAAAGGGAAGGAGAACCATGTGGCTTTCCAGGGGAAAAGATTCCTGGACAAGGGCAGAGGAAGTGCAAGTTTTGGGAGGTAAGAGGACCAGCAGGAAGAGGACCAGTAAGAAAGCAATGAAGAGGGGAGGAGATAAGATCAATCAGTAAGGCAGCCAGGGACAGATCAGGTAGGGCCATTGGAAGGACTTCACATTCCCGTGACCCCTAACACTTTTGGATTTGTTTTCAAATTCTCTACTTCTCCCTGATCACTGACTGACGGCTTGATCAGGTTGTATTCCATTCTTTCTTACAGGACTGAGAACTCTCTGCATTGCCTATACAGATTTAACGGAGAAACAATATCAACAGTGGTTGATGGAGTATAAAAAAGCAAGTACGGTTATACAGGACAGAAGGCAGAGTCTGGAAGAATGTTACGATCGTATCGAAAAGGTAACGTACCCCATGTGTATGCTACAGGCCAAGTCAAAGTTTTGAAAACATGCACTCATCGATGTTTTCATGTCTTGATGTAATTTTAAAAATTCAGTTAAATTGTGGTTTTTTTTTCTTCAGAAGTATACATTTTGTACTGCCGATTCATAAGATATATCTTGTAAAATATTAAAAATATTTCTTTCTTTTCCAAATCATATCCTAATTACTTCAATCTTGTTATCCCTTTTTTTTTTTTTTAATAACCTTTCCCATTCCAAAAGAAATACATGTTTTTCACAGAAAAATAAGCTGGAATAGTAAATAACCATCATCTGTAATGTTGGGCAAATGACTAAGTTCTAGTGTATAATCTTCCAGTCTCTTTCTTCATATATGTGTGGTGTTCCACTGTAGGTATTTAATACACATATACAAATTTTTTCCTATAAAAATTAAAAGTAAAAATCTACCCCCCCCCCCCCGCCCTGCCGCCAAAAAAAAAATCTCCATCGAATTTTCCCCATGAAAATACTGCTTGAATCATGAAAAATTTCACTTTGCAATAAATTGGGGATAGTTTTTCCATATCACTGGATATTCTTCTGTTATTTTCTTAGATCAGTCCATGGTATTTCATTACATGGATGAATATAATTTTATTGTGCTCTTCTCTGGGGGTTACTGTTCCAGGGGATCTCTTGCACCCTGGACTGTTGAGTGTCACTCGAGGGTCACTGTGAATTTGCTTGTTGTGGCCTCAGGGATCTTGTGGCTCCTGGGTCCATTCTTATCTTAGTTTCTTGACTTGGGTTCTTTTGTCATTTGGTTCCATGAACTCTGCATTTTATTCCTGCAGGAGCACAGCCAAAGCAAATTTAGACTCGGGGGTTTTCTTGACATCATTGGGTCTATGTTTTTGTTTTTGTTTTTAAGTTGTGTGTTGAAAGATTAGGACCCTAACCTAGCTTCACACCAACTACGTGAATGTGCCGCAATAACCCTCACAGGTGATTACTCCGCATCTGTTGACGCAGCACAGCAAGGAGACGGACTTATGTAACCCTCCTCTTCCTTATGTTCCCGGCAAGTTGTCTGTTGCTCCCACATACCGGGAAGAAATCCGGGCAGTTGAAATTGGCCTCTGGCACTTGAAAGACTGTACAAGTATTACTATGCAATTATTTTTCAACCAAACCGATGTATTTTATATTTTAGTTTTAGTTTTAGTCTGGAAGTCATAAGTGGGAAAAGAGTAAGGAATTCATAGGATAAGAAAAAGAACAGGTAAGTTTGCCTTTCCCAGGTTATGTGAGATGGGTGGCAAGGTCAGGGAGTGCGGTGGCCTCAAGCTGACTGGTTTCTTCATGTTATTAGGTGAATCATCAGCTGAATGCTGGTCTCCAGCATGTACACAGTGCCTGGCAAACAGACAGTGTTTATTTTTTAATTTTATTTATTTATTTTGATTATTTAAAAAAAATTTTTTTAATGTCTATTTATTATTGAGAGACCGAGAGACACAGAGAGTGAGCAGGGGAGGGGTAGAGAGAGGGGGAGACATAGAATCCGAGGCAGGCTCCAGACTCCGAGCTGTCAGCACAGAGCCCGACGCGGGGCATTAACTCACAAACTGCAAGATCATGACCTGAGCCGAAGTCGGTCACTCAACCAACTGAGCCACCAGGGCGCTCCCATTTTGATTATTTTTAATATAACTTCTTGTCAAATTGGTTTCCACACAACACCCAGTGCTCATCCTAACAGGTGTCCTCCTCAATGCCCATCACCCACTTTCCCCTCCCCCCCAACCCCCATCAACCCTCAGTTTGTTCTCAGTATTTAAGAGTCTCTTATGGTTTGCCTCTTTCTCTCTTTTTTCCCCCTTCTCCTCCCCCATGGTCTTCTGTTAAGTTTCTCAAGATCCACATATGAGTGAAACATATGGTATCTGTCTTTCTCTGCCTGACTCATTTCACTTAGTATAACACTCTCCAGTCCATCCACATTGCTACAAAAGGCCATATTTCATTCTTTCTCATTGCCACGTAATATTCCATTGTGTACATAAACCACATCTTCTTTATCCATTTGTCAGTTGATAGACATTTAGGCTCTTTCCATAATTTGGCTATTGTTGAAAGCGCTGCTATAAACATTGGGGTACACGTGCCCCTATGCATCAGTACTCCTGTATCCCTTGGGTAAATTCCTAGTAGTGCTATTTCTGGGTCTTAGGGTAGTTCTGTTTTTAATTTTTTGAGGAACCTCCACACTGTCTTCCCGAGTGGCTGCACCAGTCTGCATTCCCACCAATAGTGCAAGAGGGTTCCCATTTCTCCACATCCTCTCCAGCATCTATAGTCTCTTGATTTGTTCATTTTAGCCACTGTGGCGTGAGGTGGTATCTCAGTGTGGTTTTGATTTGTATTTCCCTGATGAGGAATGACGTTGTGCATCTTTTCATGTGCCATCTGGATGTCTTCTTTGGAGAAGTGTCTATTCATGTTTTCTGCCCATTTCTTCATTGGATTATTTGTTTTTTGGGTGTGGAGTTTGGTGAGTTCTTTACAGATTTTGGATACTAGCCCTTTGTCCGATATGTCCTTTGCAAATATCTTTTCCCACTCCATTCGGTTGCCTTTTAGTTTTGTTGATTGTTCTCTTTGCAGTGCAGAAGCTTTTTTATATTGATGAGGTCCCAGTGGTTCATTTTTGCTTTTATTTCCCTTTCCTTTGGAGATGTGTCAAGTAAGAAATTGCTGCAGCTGAGGTCAAAGAGGTTTTATCCTGCTTTCTCCCCTAGGGTATTGATGGTTTCCTGTCTGACATTCAGGTCCTTCATCCATTTTGAGTTTATTTTTGTGTATGGTGTAAGAAAGTGGTCTAGTTTCATTTTTCTGCATGTTGCTCTCCAGTTCTCCCAGCACCATTTGCTAAAGAGATTGTCTTTTTTCCATTGGATACTCTTTCCTGCTTTGTCAAAGATTAGTTGGCCATACATTTGTGGGTCCAATTCTGGGTTCTCTATTCCATTGGTCTATGTGTCTGTTTCTGTGCCACTACCATACTGTCTTGAGGATTCCAGCTTTGTAGTAGAGGCTAAAGTCTGGGATTATGATGCCTCCCGCTTTGGTTTTCTTCTTCGATACTACTTTGGCTATTCAGGGTCTTTTGTAGTGCCATTAAAATTTTAGGATTGTTCTAGCTTTGAGAAGAGTGCCAGTGCAGTTTTAATTGGGATTGCACTGAATGTGTAGATTGCTTTGGGTAATATTGACATTTTAACAATATTTATTCTTTCAATCCATGAGCATGGAGAGTTTTTCCATTCCTTTGTGTCTTCTTCAGTTTCCTTCATAAGTTTTCTATAGTTTTCAGCATACAGATCTTTTACATCTTTTTTTTTTTTTTTTTTAGCTATAAGAGTGTCTAATATTCTGCCTGGTGATTTGTGTTAATTTCCACAGTTCCAGCTGATGTTATGTTAATTAGTTATATGGCTACTCTCTATGGACTTTTTGGTAACTACCGGAATATAACACCAAAGATGTGTCAGGGTCAACTAGTTGTGTGAAATTGGTTCTTATAGATAATTCCATGCACATTGTTATGACTCTACTTGTTTTCAGTTATAGGGAGGGATTTTCTGATATTCCTAGCTCTTGTGGCCAGTAGCACTTCTTTTCTTCTTGAATATTTTTCCTTAGGACACTCATAAAATTTAAATTTGTTTCCTGTTGGGTAAGAGTAAGAGAGACAATCTCCACATTTGTATCGATAGTCAGTAAGTACATCATAACTTAGTAACTGCTAAAGTAATTAATTTTCGTGTTGCCAGTATCACTCAATTGGTAAAATATGAATCTGACATATTGGCTGATTGAATTAGACTTGATTCTGAGGTTCTCTGGCCTCAAATTTCCTTTGAATAATTCCTTTTTTTTAATACAACATCTTTATTGAGATATAATTCACATACCATACAATTCCTCCATTTAAAGTATACAATCTACAGTTTTTAGTATATTCAGCTGCATAATATCTGTATTCAATAGAATTGTGCAACCATCACCATAATGAACACAATATTTTCAACATCCTTCTCAATCCCCATATCTGTTAGTATTCACTCTCTGGTACCCTCCTACTCTGTTGCCCAGCCCCATGCAGGCACTAATTTCCTTTAGTCTGTGTAGATTCACCTCCTCTGGATATTTCATATAAATGGAATC
Organism: Panthera tigris; assembly: GCF_018350195.1. NCBI lineage: Eukaryota > Metazoa > Chordata > Mammalia > Carnivora > Felidae > Panthera > Panthera tigris. The sequence continues at coordinate 5,839,407 of NC_056660.1, read as the reverse complement.
ATAAATATTAGTGACTTGCTTCTTTCATTTAGCTTAATGTTTTTAGGATTTATCCATATTGTAGCACGTACCAGTATCTCATTCATTTTCCGTGCCAAATAGTATTCCATTGTGTAGGTATACAATTGTTTATCCATTCTTCTGTCGAAGGACATCTGGATTGTTTCCACTTGGCTCTTGTGAATAATGCTTCTGTATGCACTCATGGAAGTTTTCATGTGGGCATTCCTTATTTCCTGAATATACCTGAGAATGAAATTGCTGGGTCATATGGCAACTCCATGTAACCATTTGAGAAGCTGCCAGACTAGTTTTCCAAAGTGGCTGCACCATTCTCCATTCCTACCACCGCTGTATGAGGGTTCCAATTTTTTCACATCCTTGCCAACACTTGTTACTATCTATAACTTGGTATAGCCACCCTACTGGGTACGAAGCGGTTGTCTCACTGTGATTTTAATTTACACTTCTTTAATGATGTTGAACGTCTTTTCATGTGTTTTTTGATTATTTGTGTATCTTCTTTGGAGAAATGTCTATTCAGATCCTAATTTCCTAATTATAATACGTTGGATACTATTCTACTCACTTTCTAAATGTTAACTCTCACAATAATTCTCTGAGTCATTTTCCCCCTACTTTGCCAGTTATAGATGAAGAAATGAAGGCATGGAAATTTAAGTAATGTGCTTATGATCGTTTGTAGATCATAACTTGTAGTGATTTGTAGAGTTAAGACATGGATCCATGAGTCTATGCTTTTAACTATCATGCTACACTGCCTCATACTGTAACAAACTAGGGACAAACAGACCAATGGAAGAGACAAGAAAAAAGTATGCGTGTGTGTACAGGTATGGGACTTCACATAATAAGTAGAATGCGTATCTTTTGTCAAAATTTGCCCAATTTATTCCGTCTTAAAATGTTTTTTTATCTTAACTAATAATAAAAAATATCTCTTTGAAAAAAACGTCTAGGAATTTCTGCTGCTTGGTGCCACAGCCATTGAAGATCACCTTCAAGCACGTGTTCCAGAAACGATAACAACTTTACTGAACGCAAACATAAAAATATGGGTCCTGACAGGAGATAAACAAGAAACTGCAATTAACATAGGTAATAGATACAAAGTTTTTAAAAATCTGGTTGAACAGGTATTCTAAATATATCCTAGTATCAAGAATGAATGAGCTTCCTTCAAGTAATTGTTTTATATGTCTTTGGGGAAAATGGAGTGCAATGGAACCTTGCCATGCAAAAAATTTAAACAAACCAAGCAAAGCAAACTGTTGTGTCTCCTTCACATTGTTGAAATAGAGACTGCAGAATGCTGACATGAGTAGTATGTAGTTTCTTGTTCCTTTCCTTGGAAACCTGAAGTTATGGCATATTTTCTCTATAATGTGTATACCTATCTTTGTATTATATATGTTTATTCATAAATATTTTGATTATTAGAATATTCAGCTGTTTTTTCCCCAAGCCCCAATGTCACTTTTTTTGGCCCCTTTCCCCCTTAACTTTACTGTATGATTGTGTCTTAGGGTTGAGGTGTGCAGAATAGGAGTTGAAAAATTAACTGTTAGCTGTGCATATTCAAATTTCAGTGGTGACAAGGAATTGAAATTATGATGTTTTTTTCATAATCATGATGGCATCCAGCTCTGTTTAGATGAACATATATGATAAAATGAGTCTGTGTACACCAGACACCCTTCACTTGCTGTCTCCACTCATTTGTTTACTCTGCATTCATTCATTTAATGAATATTGGACACTTACTAGATATGAGGACACTCTAGGAGCTGGGAATGAAAACTTGAGTAATACTCTCTTTCTTCATGAAACTTATATACGAGTAGAGGAGATAAAATTAATAAGCAAATCACTACGTATTATATTACAATCGGTGCTAAGAATAAAAACAAAGAAAGGCATAGCAAGAGGTGGAGAAGGTAATTAAATAGAACGTCTGTTAAGGAGATGGAAAGAAGGAAAGAAGGAGCAAGCATCGGGAAGGTCCCTGCGATGAGTGTTCCAGGCCAGGAGTATGGTGAGCGCCGTGGCCCTGGTACGGGCCTGTGTGTGCTCGAGGAGCAGTCGAGAGGCCGGTGTGGTTGGAGTACAGGGAGCAAAGCAGAGAAGACAGGAGATGAGAATCTGCTGTAAGAAATGTGTACCCTTTCAAGCAGGAGAGTAATATGGTCTCATCTGCGTTTCAACAAGATCTGTTGGCTACCGTGTGCAGGCTGGGCCGGATCAAGTCAGGAGATCAGGCAGCGAGCCTTTGCGGACGTCTAGATGAGAGACGGTGGCGACTTGCACCAGGATGTGATGGGAAGGGGAGGAGGGACCAATCGGGGTACATCTGGTGGGCCGATGTGTCAGCCCTCACTGATGAGGGTGCAGTGGGCACAGAGGAGTCTTTCGAAGAGTTTTGCTGTGAAGGGGAGCAGAGAAATAGGGTGTGGCTGGAAGGGAACACAGAGTCAGTGCAGGGTTGGTCAGTTTGGAAGGATCGATTTGAACGTCTCTAAACATCACCTTCTTCTTGTCTGTGAAATGGGGATAATGATGATATTTTTAACCTCACAGGGCTCTTGTGAGGATGCCTCGAGGTAGTCTCTGTGAAGACCTTAGCTTGAGGTGCGGCATTCACAAGTCCTTCACGAATGCTAGATATTCGTGTAATTATTAAGGACTCAGAGGACGACGTAGTCACTCATTTATCCACCTGGCAAATATCTGAGGACACACTATGCATATGCTCTCCTCTTGCCAGCTCTCCCATGTTTTGGCTTTAGTGTGACTTGCTATGTTTCTTGATAACCATGACCTCAGTGACCACAGTAACTCAGTGTATATCCTGTGAAGGGGCTCAGCTGACCCAGCACCGCAAAGGAGAATGACTGCTCTCTTCCTGTCTTCCTAAAGTGCACCCTATCATTCTTTACAAACCCGCTACCTGAGGACTGTTTGTTTCTCCTAAGCCTTCAACTGTCCCCTCAGCTCAGGACTGAAACCCTACCTAGATGAGACACAGCCATTGTTATTAGTAGCGGAATTTTTATCCTTACTGAATGAAACTTATTTTTGTTAGAAGTCTGTAATTCACTTGAAGGATTCTTTGCTCAGAATAATGGATTCTTAGAAAACCGCCATGTTAAATTGCATCCGTTCAAAAAAAAATGTACAGTAACTCTGGTGGACTTGAAGGAAGAAAGGAAACAAACTCTGTAATTTCTTAAAGCAGGGCTTGCAAACATCTGGAAGAATCAGGCAGGACCAGAGTGAGGGGCAGTACACACGTGTCGGAGGAGGAAGCCCACAGGGGCAACACTGGCCCCCCAGGGACAGTCGGTGTAGTCTTGCCTTTTGGAAATGAGAGTCCGCTGTTGGCACAGGTTTTTTGTTTTTAGAAGATGATTCAGAATTCTGTATTTTGATGCGAAATATCTTGATACGTAGATGTGGGCTCAAATGTATAAAATTCTGTAAGGGCAAAGCAAAACACGTCTGTTGCCTGAATGCAGCCTACAGTCCCCTGACGCCTTTTGAGTACTGGGTCCCAGAGTGAATTTTATTGTCCTCCCTTAGAGGCTACGCCTGCAGAGACCAGCTAAAAATGGAGTCAATGAGCTTTGATAGAAACCGAAGAGCATGCTGATATAATTTGTTTTCTTAGAGGCTTTCATGGCCATTTTCTTTTCCAAGAAATGCAATAGCCTTTGGTTAGAGAGCTCTCACCTTACTTTCGTGAGTTTGAATGGCTGGGGATTGGATTCAAAAAGAAGACTGAGCTGTGTCTGAGAGCTGACATCTTTGTATCTTTCAAAGATAATCTAGAGCATAGTGGTTTAAAACCACAGACTTCGGAGTTACAAGGACCACGTTTTGAGCCTGAATCTTCTGCCTTTACATTTACAAGCTTGTGCTTTTGTGGGCTTTTCTAATCCTCAATTTCCTCATTACTAAAATGGAGAGAACCATGATACCTCTGGTGATTGTGACCATTAAATGAGATGCACATGTACGGTTCTTTCTGAAATACTGGGTCCAACGAGGGCTTTGAAAATGTTGGCCGCTGCCTTTGTGAATGTTGTGGCAGTTCTCATTACTGCCATCTCTCACGGAGCTCAAGTTGGCTCACGCTGTGCACTTAAAAGACTCAACAGTCTTGTTACTGGTTACGAACAAAATTGGATCAAGGACTTGGCAGGAGGTTTACTTACTGACATACGTTCAGGAATCAGTATGTCAGGATCGGGTTTGAGGACTCCTGTCACGTTGTTGTCTGTTTTCTAAGACTACTAGTTCTATTAACTTCTGAAAGCTTTCTTTCTTTCTTAATTTCTTTCTTTCTTTCTTTCTTTCTTTCTTTCTTTCTTTCTTTCTTTCTTTCTTTCTTTCTTTCTTTCTTTCTTTCTTTCTTTCATGTTTATTTATTTTTGAGAGAGAGAGACAGAGTGTGAGCGGGGAAGGGGCGGGGAGACAGGCAGACACAGAATCCAAAGCAGGCTCCAGGTTCTGAGCTGTCAGCACAGAGCCCGACATGGGGCTCAAACCCATGAACTGTGAGATCACGACCTGAGGCGAAGTCGGATGCTTAACCGACTGAGCCACCCAGGCTCCCCTGAAAGCTTTCTGATAACACAGTTCAACACAATCTGCTACTTCTCAACCTCAGCAGCATTTATACTATTATATTTGGCTTACCAGTATGTTGTTTTTTTTCCTCTTTTGTGTTAGCTTTGATTCCTTAGGTTTTAAGAGGCTTATAATACATACCTGTCGTAAATCTTCCTTTGCACCCAATATGATGCTGGGTACGAGTAAGCCATCAGTGCCTGCATACTGATTTAACTTTTCATAATATATGGAGACTTTTAATTTTGTTTATTTTTTTATTTCAGACACTTTTTGTTTCAAGTTTTTATTTAAATTCTAGTTAGTTAAAATATAGTGTTGTATCGGTTTCAGGAGTAGAATTTAGTGGCTCATCACTTAATATATAACACCCAGTGCTCATTCCAAGTGCCCTCCTTAATACCCATCACCCGGTAAGCCCATCCCCTCCCACCTCCCCTCCGGCAGCCTTCAGTTTGTTCTCTCTCATTAAGAGCCTCTTATGGTTTGCCTCCCTCTCTCTCTTTTTCCCTCCTTCCCCTACTTCATGTTTTGTTTCTTAAATTCCACTATGAGTGAGATCACATGGTAGTTGTCTCTGACTTGTTTTGTTTAGCGTAATACACTCTAGCTCCATCCATGTCATTGTAAATAGCAAGATTTCACTCTTTTGGATGGCTGAGTAATATTTCATTATATGTGTGTGTGTATACATATATATATGTGTGTGTGTGTGTGTGTGTGTATATATATATATATATATACATATATATATATATGTATATATATATCACCTCTTCTTTATCTGCTCATCCATCCATTTGATGGACTTTTGGGCTTTTTCCATTTGGCTATTGTTGATAATGCTGCTGTAAACATTGGGGTGCATGTGTCTCTTTGAATTGGTATTTTTGTATCCTTTGTGTAAATATCTGGTAGTGTCATTGTTGGGTTGTAGGGTAGTTCTGTTTTTAACTTTTTGAGGAACCTCTCTATATGGAGACTTTTTAGCCTTTGTTTATATAGAGTCAGCAGCAGCAACAGCTTCAGGACAGAAGAAGTTTCTTCTTGGGGGCAGCACTGGAACCCACAGGTGGAGGCTGGCTTGTCTGTGTCTGGCACAAATATTAATTCTCCAACCCGCATGCTGGTACAGAAACTGACAGCATTAGGCAGTTAACTTTGTCAGTAACTTATGACAAAGTCAAAGTGGAAACATGAACATTGCAATAAAATTTATCAGGAAATCTTGGGGCACCTTAAATCAGTCATTTAAGTGTCTGACTTCAGCTCAGGTCATGATCTCATGGTTCCTGGGATCAAGCCCCACACTGGGCTCTCTGCTGTCAGTGCAGAGCCTGCTTCGGATCATCGGCCCTCTCTCTCTGCCCCTTTCCTGCTCCCCCTATTTTTCTCTGAAATATAAGTGAACATTTAAAAAATGTATCAGGGAATCTTTAGAATTCTTAGAAGAGTTTAGAAACTCTGGTTTTGAAAACTGCTGTAGCAATGCAAAGCAAATATCCACAGGCTTCAAAATAGAAATTAAAGATCACTGCATTCTTTAGGGAAAAAAACCACGATTTACACAGGAAGCATCAGATGAACCAATAACTGATGAGGAAGATCATTTAAGAATGATTACCTCCTGGGGGGCCTGGGTGGTTCAGTCAGTTAGGCATCTGATTCTTGATTTTGACTCAGGTCATGATCTCACGGTTCATGGGCCCGAGCCCCACGTCAGGCCCTGCACTGGCAGCGTGGAACCTGCTTGGGATTCTCTCTCTCTCTGCCCCTCCCCCACTTATGCTCTCTTTCTCTCAAAAATAAACTTAAAAAAATTTTAAAAAGTGATACTGTATAAATTTATCTTTAAACGTTTTCAATGTTTATTTTTGAGACAGAGACAGAGAGAGAGAGAGAAAACATGGAGCAGTGGAGGGGCAGAGAGAAGGGAGACACAGAGTCCAAAGTAGACTCCAGGCTTTAAGCTGCCAGCACACAGCCCGATGCAGGGCTCGAACCACGAGAACTGTGAGATCATGACCTGAGCGGAATTCGGATGTTTAACCAACTGAGACACCCAGGTGGCCCCTGAGGTGTATACTTTGATCGTCACGTTGAATGCTTTGAGCACTGGGTGGGTTTATTTCTTTTAGCCACACCTAGGATTTGATTAGTACAGTAGGAACAATATGTTGACACAGTGGCTTGATACAACAGAACTTGGATCCCTCAGGATGTGGAATTGATACACGGTATGAACTGAATCTCATGTCACAGAGAGATAATAAAAATAAAAATCCACAGGCATTTAAAGGTACAGATTTAGCCATTAGTTATATGCCGTTTCCCAACCATTTCTACTTAAATTGCTGATTAAGATAAAAATGAAGCGATGTTTCAATTTCTTCCCTCCACAATCCCTTGCTCAGTGTTTGTGATAAGCCTCTAGACTTTGAACTAGTTGTCAGACAGTATGGTGAATAGAGAATATAAATAGATTTTTCATTAAAAACATGAACTCGAGGAAGGCAATATGTGACCTCTTTCTTTCTCACTTTGTAGCATATTCCTGTAAACTGTTATCAACTAAAATGCCTTGTATTCGATTGAATTCAAACTCACTCGAGGTAAGTGATTTTAAAAATTCTATTTAATACGAGTATACCCAATTTGTTACTTGAGTGTTCCCCAACACCTTAAAATCTATGTAAGTTGTCTTGAACTCCCACTCAAGTCCACTGGAACATTACCTCTGGTTCCGACTTCTTTCTTTCTTTCTTTTTTTTTTTTTTTTAAAGATTTTTCTTCACATTTTTTTTATTTTTGAGAGACGGGGAGAGACAGAGCACAAAGGGAGGGGCAGAGAGAGAATGAGACACAGAATCTGAAGGAGGCTCCAAGCTCCAAGCTGTCAGCACAGAGCCCAACGCGGGGCTCAAACTCACAAACCATGAGACCATGACCTGAGCTGAAGTCGGACGCTCAACCGACTGAGCCACACAGGCACCCCTCTGGTTCCCACTTCTTGCCTCATTCTTAGGCTAGTCCTTCATCACCCTGTTCCCAGCATCATACCAAACCCAGCACTCAGATACTTGATTTTAAAAATGAAAAAAAAAAAAAAAAAAGAAAAATATGTGCATATAGCAGTCTTTACCAGAAGTTTAAGTAGATACCTGGCATTTACATTGCAAGAATGAAAGGATTTTGGAATCCAATACTGAACATCCTTGCCCTTAAAAATTAAATGGCTACAGCCATTTATTTTCTGTTAATTTTTTTTACTGTATAATTTTCATACTCACTTTAAATTTTAAATAGATTTCATCTATTCCATTTCATCCTTTTTTTTTTTAAATGTAGTTCTGAGTTTCTGACACATATCATTATTATTCTCCATGAAAAACTTTAAAAATATTTCTACTGGGCAGATCAGCTGGTGATGAATTTCCTGGTTTTGTGTGAGAAAGTCTTTATTTCTCTTTCACATTTGAAGGACAGTTACACTGGATATAGAATTCTAGGTTGGTATTTCTTGTTCTTTCAGTACTTCCTTCTCAACTGTGTAGTTTCTGATGAGAAGCCTGCTATTTCTTACTTTATTCTTCCCTTCTGGCTTCTTTCAACATTTCTTCTTTGCCTTTGATTTTGTGGTTTGAGTGTGATATGCCTAGGTATAGATTTTTTTTTTTTTTTTTTTTTTGTATTTATCATGCTTGGTGTTTTCTAAGCTCCCTGGGTTTATGGTTATGTGTTTGCCATTAGTTTGGGAACATTTTTAGTCATTAGTACTTAAAATTCTCTTTGTTTTGTTCTCTTACTCTTCTCCTTCTGGAATTCCAGTTGACTGTATGTTGTTAGATCTTTTAAATTGTCCCACAGTTCTTGAATATTTCATTTGGGATTTTTTTTCTAATTCTTTTTACTCTTTGTATTTCAGTTTGGGAAATTTCTGTTGACATAATTCAAGCTTAATTATATTAATTAATTAGTTAATAATTAATTATATATTACATAATTCAATTTGTAGACTGTGTCCAGTCTATTGTTGGGCTCAATAAGGGCAATCTTCTGTTACAGTGTTTTTTATTTCTAGCATTTCATTTTTATTCTTTAAGTGTTTCCATCACTCTGCTTATCTTCCCCATATATTGTCTATTTTTCCATTACAGTCCCTAACATGTTAATCATAGTTTATTTTATTTTTAAAAGATGTTCATTTATGTAATTAGAAAGACTGTGAGTGAGGGTGGGGCAAAGAGATCATGAGAGAGAGGATCCCAAGCAGGCCCTGTGCTATCACGAACGGTGAGATCATGACCTGAGCCAAAATCAAGAGCCAGACACTTAACCGATTGAACCACCCAGGAGCCTCGATCATAGTTTATTTTAAATTCACTGATACTTCCAAAATCTGTGTTATCTTTGAATCTGGTTCTGATGCTTGCTTTAGCTCTTCAGATATGGTGCTTTTTCTTGCCTTTTAGCATGTCTTGTAATTTTTTGTTGAAAGCTGGACATGATGAATCTGGTAATAGAAACTGAGCTAAAGGCCTTTAATGTAAAGTTTTATGCTAATCTGGCCATACTTAATGTTCGCTGCAGCTGCACACACAAGAAGTTCCAGTTTTTTTTTTTCCATAGACATAGCAAAAACAGCCTGTAATTCATAAGGATCACAAAACACCCCAAATAGCCAAAGCAATCCTAAGAATGAAGAACAAAGCCAGAAGCCTCATACTTCCTGATTTCAAAATATATTACAAAGTTACAATTATTAAAACAGTACGGTACTGACATAAAGACAGAGACCAATGGGAAAGAATAGGGTCCAGAAATAACCCATGTATATGGATTACAGGGATGCCAAGAATGCACACTGGGGAGAGGATAGTCCCTTCAAAAAATGGTCTTGGAAAAGCTGGATATCCACATTCAAAAGAAAAAAATCAGATCCTGTCTTAGTCCATTCTGGCTGCTATCACAAAATACCACAGACTGGCTAGCCTATAAACAACAGAAATTTATTTCTCACAGTTTTGGAGACTGGGAAATCCACAACCAAGGCACCATCATGGTCATGTTCTGGTGCTGGTTGTCTTCCTGGGTCATAGCTGGTGCCTTCTAAGCTGTGTCCACAGGTGGCGAAAGGGGCTAGGGATTTCTGGAGTCTCTTCCATAAGAGCATTAATCTTCATGACATAATTACTTCTCAAAGGCTCCACCTCCTAATATCACTGGGCATTAGGATTTGAACATATGAATTTTGGGGGACACAAACATTCAGACCATAGCAGACTCTTACATTACAGCATACACAAAAGTCAAGTCAAAGTGGATTAAATACTTAAACAGAGACCCAAAACTGTAAAATCCTAGAAGAAATCATAGGGGGGAACCTGCTTGACATTGAACTTGGCACTGATTTCTTGGATATGATAACAAAAGCACAGGCAATAAAAGCAAAAATAGACAAGTACCACTAAACTAAAAATCTTGACTATATTTTGTTAAATTTGTCACTAGGTACTTTATGTATGTGGCTATACTGGAACTGGAATTGTATGTACAGCTTAATTTTCCAATTATTTGCTCCTAAAATACCAAAAGTTTAATTTTTTAAACTTTAATTTGAGAGAGAGAGAAAGGGAGAGAGAGGAAGAGAGAGCATGAGCAGGTGAGGGGCAGAGAGAGAGAGAGAAAGAGAGAAGAGAGAAAGAAAAAGGGGGAGAGAAAGAATTCCAAGCAGGCTCTGCACTGTCGGTGTAAAGCCTGATGCGGGGCTCGATCTTTTGAACTGTGAGATCATAACCAAAATCAAGAGTCAGGTGCATAACTGAGCCACCCAGGCGCCCCAATTCTGAATTCTTGATAGTGATAATTTATATTCTTTTTCTGGATCAGTATAGTAATGGGTTTACCCATTTTGTTGATCTTTTCAAAGAACCAGATTTTTGACTTTGTTATTTGCTCCATATTTTGTCTGTTTTCAATGTCATTGATTGTTACTCCTGTCTTTATTACTTATTTCCATCTACTGCTTTGTGTTTAATTTGTTCTTCAGTCTTTTTGAGGTGTATATATATTAACCCTGGCTTTCATGATCTTTATTCTGATGTTTGCCATTACTGGGGGCTTTGCTGGGGAGGTACTGGGAAGGTCCCTCCCCTCCAGGGTTAAGCAACTCCCAGAGCTAGTAAACAGCTTGCCCAGTGAGTGTGCCTTTCTTATGCAAACCAACCAATCCAGAGCCCATACCCCTACCACCTACTTTATCGGGCTCTCACATTCTGGGCCACTATCCACTTGCCCTAAGCCCCAGAGCCTACTGAAATTATTCAAACTCGCAAAATCCTAGATCTGCTTACCCTGTCTCACCTGTTCCTTTCTGTGGAAAGCACAATAAAGGTTCTTGCCCACACTTTCCTTCTGTTCCCTTTGCCTTCTGACTGAACTCAGTGCTGTCCCATGTGTCCCCCCCCACCCCCACCCTCCATCTCCACTGTGTTATTTGCTTCCGTATCTTGGGATCTGTCAGTATCACAAATTGTCTTTTCAAGGGCAATTGTCTCCTGATCTGTTGGCCTTAACTATATCTCAAATTTTCTATTAATACACTATATTTTAGAACAGTGTGTTCCTTTCCAATTGCTGCATAGCAAATGACCACCAACTTAGCAGCTTAAAGCAACATAAATTTTTTTGTCTTACGGATTTCACGGGTTAGGAATTTGACATGTTTTGGTTCGGCTCAGTGTCTTACTGGGCTGAAATCAGGATGTCAGCTGGCTGTGTCCCCATCTGGAGTCTCAACTTGGGAAAAAGCCACTTTGAAGCTCCCTTAGTTGGTTGGCAGAATCTACTTCCTTGTGTCTGTATGAGGTCCTGTCTTCTTGCTAGCTGTCAGCCAGGGACTGCTCTCGGGAACTAGAGGTCACTCGTAGGTCCCTGCCTTGTGGCTCTCTCTGCAACATGGCAGTTTACTTCCAGGCCAACAAAAGAACATGTGCTGCAGCTTGGAATATCTCTGTCCTTTTGTCTCTGACCTTTAATACCTCTTTTGAAAGAGCCTACCAGATGAGGTCAATGGGAAGGGATTGTACGGAGCATGCCCATTGGTGGGTGGGAATCTTAAAATCCTGCCTACCACGAGGCGAAAATTCAGGTGATTATTTTTCAACATATTTTCTAACTTAAGCACTAAAACCATAATTTTTCTTCTATGCATTGCTTTAGCTGTATTCCATAAATATTAGTGTTATATTTTCAATAAGGTTATTTCAAAATATCCAATTTTCACTAATTTCTTCTTTGACCCATGGCTTATTTAGAAGTGTGTTAAATTTACATATATTTGGCATGTTTCTAGATGTCTTATTGTTACTTGTTTTTAATTCAATTTAATTCTGGACAAAGGACATATGTTTTAATTGGTCTTAATCATTTTGAATCCATTCAGACTTGTTTTATGTTCGAGTATATGGTTTCAGTAAAATTGCTATGTGCAAATATCAGTTGAGTCACGGTGACTGAGTCACTGTTGTAATAAACTGTCCTCATTGTATTTCTAGCCATTCTATCAATTTCTGAAAGAATTATTAAAATCCTACCGTAATTTTGAATTTTATATTTCTCCCTTTTATTCTACCCATTTTTGCTTCATATATTTTGAGGCTCTATTGTTAGGAAATATAATTGTTATTTCTTTCTGAAAAATTAACTTTTTAATCATTATGAAATGTCTCTATTTTTGGTAATATTTTCTCTTTAAGGCTATGTTATCTGATATATCACTTCAGCTTTCTCATTATGGTTAACTCTTCATGGCACATAATAATGGTGGTATCTTTTCTAATATTTTCCTTTATTTCTCAGTTTAGTTTGCATATACTTTGAGGGTTGTGTATAGCCTTTGTACTATTTTATTAAATTTAAAAAAAAATTTTTAATGTTTTATTTTTGAGAGCTAGAGTGTGAGCAGGGGAGGGGCAGAGAGAGAGGGAGACACAGAATCTGAAGCAGGCTCCAGGCTCAGATCAGTTAGCACAGAGCCTGATGAGGGGCTCGAACTCACGGACTGCAAGATGATGACCTGAGCCGAAGTCAGATGCTCAACTGACTGAGCCACCCAGGCACCCCTAGTCTTTAATAAGTCTCTTAAGAGTATAATAAATATAGAATAAAATGTTATGTTTTAACTCTTCTACTGTTAAATATTAGATGAAGGCTGAGTTATACTTTTTATTTCTCCAAATTATACACAGCAAAGGCAGCTGAGACGTGTTCAAATTTGTGTTTACAAAGTTTGTGACTTTGTGGGTCTTGGTTGCATAATTAGAATTTTCCAGAAGCTAGTCTTGTGAGTGAAAACTCTATTTCACTTCCATATTGTGATTTCCATGGTGATCTTGGTACTTTGTTTCTTTAAGATTTTCTCTTATGTTTTAAGTTCTTGTAAACTTTAGAGTTATGTCATTTTCAAAATTCATTATTCCTGAATGGATAAAGAAGATGTGGTTTACACATACAATGGAATACTACTTGGCCATAAGAAAGAATGAAATCTGGCCAATTTGCAGCAACGTGGATGGAACTGGAGGGTATTATGCCAAGTGAAATAAGTCAGTCAGAGAAAGACAGATACCATATGTTTTCACTGATATGTGGATCTTGAGAAACTTAACAGAAGACCATGGGGGAGGGGAAGGGGGAAAAAAAGTTACAAACAGAGAGGGAGGGAGGCCAACCACAAGAGATTCTTGAATACAGAGAGCAAACTGAGGGTGGATGCGGGGGTGGGGGAGAGGGGAAAGTGGGAAAGTGGGTGATGGGCATTGAGGAGGGCACCTGTTGGGATGAGCGCTGGGTGTTGTATGGAAACCAATTTGTAATAAATTACATTACAAAAAAAGTTTACCGTGTTAGTAGAGATTTTAAAGCAATCTCAATGCTTCATATTCACACATTTATTGAAAATGCTGCAAAAGAAAAACGGAGCCTCCAATTACAACAAAAATTGGGAAGGAGTGTCATTTTCCACTTAGCAAGCAAGCTCACCACTCATTTCAAGACATCAAAAAAAAAATTAATATTATAAAAAACCAGAACTCATTATTCCTAAATAATCATTACTGATACACTTGCTTTACATAATGAAGCAGATAATGCAATTTTCCCGTATAATGTGCTGCAGGTTGTGCTGTGCAGAATTTTACATAATTAACGTTGGCAAATGGCTCAGGTAGTCATGTTCTAGAGTGAACCATGTTGGAGGAATTATCTTCACTCCTGTCAACATTGGCAGCAGGAGGACTGGTAAAGAAAAACGAATAATTTAGGAGTGGAAGAAAAAAAATAAGATGTTAAGACTGTTAAGCTTTAGCTCCAAGCATTTACGTGTTCCAAGTAACTGTAAAATTGAAAGCAATATATTAATCAGAAAAGCACCAAGTTTTGTGTTCAGTGATGAAATGAAGTTTGAGAAGAGTTATTAGCGTATAGGAAAACTTCAATTTTGCCAGATTATTTTGGGGTCAACAAAATAACTGCAGTCATTTGAGATCACTGATGGGATATGTAGTGCACTGTGTGGAAAAAGCAGAAGTGGAAATGTTGAATATGATACACGTATAGTATATATTATAGCTCTTACACAGTACGAAATCAAATTTTAAGTGTCTGAATTTCATCTGTTTTTAGACCTGCAGGTTTATATAAAGGCCTTGGTAATTCAAGGATTATTAAATTACCTTTTATTTCAGGAAACACAGTAATTTCATTTGAGTAATGAGTAATGAAGGCCTTCTGAGGAAAATAGGAAGGAGAATTGTTTCATTAAAGCTTTTGGAGCTTGATACCTGTTATGTTTTAAAATTTTTCCCCAGGTGCCACATCTTGTTAAAATTTCATTCATTAACATGTTTAAGAAAAGTACAGATCATTAAAAAAAACCTCTGATTTCTACAGATGACTGAATAGAACTGAAAAGTGTAGTTAAGCAAAATAGTTAAATAATAAGCTTTTAAATATGATTTAGTATTTTATGGCACTCATTCCACATAGTTGAAGAAATGAAAGAGTTGGCAACAGTCAAGAAATCTTTTGGCACGCTTATTCACTAATCTTGCAACAGAAAGTGGTAACTGATACTATTTTTATTTCACTTGTATTGGATGAAGGAATTTTCTTTAGCATTAATCTGCATGACTTATAGTTTTGTTATGTATTTTCCTTAAAATACTCCACTATCTGAATTTTCCACTCTGCTACTGGCATGGGGAGTCATTTCTCTAAAATTTTGAGCTTTCAACAGTTTATGTGAATTATGAAAGAAAGGAAGGATGATCTGAGGAAAATAAGCTAAGGGAGGTGACTCCCACATATCTTAAATTGAACAACGAGTCTCTAAAACTTCTATACTTCCCCCTTAGAAACCGGAGACTCAGTTGTGTAGAGTTCACTCCCATTATTTTGTTCCCACCTTTGACATTTTTCTCAAAAATTCTCTGAACTTTCTGGTATGCTAGCACCCATTTGTATTTTCCAGCTGATATGAATTCACTCTTCTATACCTTTTGAAAAGCAGCTTTATTGAGATATGATCCACATCACACACAAAAATTATGTTTAATGTGTACAATTCAGTCTGTTTTAATATTTTCACACATACATGCAACCGTCACCGCAGTCAACTTTTAGAACACTTTGATCACCTCTAAAAGAATCTCCCTACTCTTTAGTTACCATTTCTCTCATCTTCCTTCCCCCACCCTAAACAACCACTAATCTACTTTGATGGATCAGGGTCCCTATATGCTTCAAACTCTATGGGTTTGCTTATTCTTGACTTTCATGTGAATTGAATCATAATAACATAGTCTTTTGTGACTGGCTTCTTTCAGCTACTGTATTTTTAAGGTTCGTCCATGTTGTAGAATGCATTAATACCTCATAACTTTTTGATGGCTAAAGAATATTCCATTGTATGGATATTCATACAATATTTTGTTTATCCATTCATCAGGTTGTTTTCACTTCTAGGCAATTGTGAATGGTGCTGCTATAAACATTCACGTACAAGTTTTGTGTGGACGCAGGTTTTCACTTGTCTTGGGTGTAGAAGCCTACGAGTGGTGTTGCTGGGTCATCTGGTGAACTCACGCTTACCCATCTGTAGGACCTGTCAGACTATTTTCCAAAGTGGCTATATCATTTTACATTCCAGCCAGCAGTGTTTGAGAGTTTTGGGTTTCTCTAAATCCTGATCAACATTTACTGTCTGGCTTTTTGATTCTAGTTGTGCTAATACGTATAAAGTAGTATCTCACTGTGGTTTCTCTTGGCATTTCGCTGGTCATCTATGATGTCACTCTTCTTTTCATGTTATTTACTTTTTCATTTCAGTGAGATACTTGAAGGGACGAATGAGGTAAAAAGTATGCCTCTGCCTACCATATTGATTCAGAAAGTCTTTTATTTATATTTATATATGTATATATAAAATGAGAAAAATAAGTGTCCCCCCCCCCCCCGCCCCACTCTGTTTTAGGCAACACAACAAGCAGTTAATCAGAACTGTCAAGATCTTGGAATCCTGTTAGGTGAAGAAAATGATCTGGCCCTCATCATTGATGGTGAAACACTGAAGTATGCCTTCCATCCTGAAGTTAAGAGGAGCTTTATCAATTTGGCCCTCTCATGTAGAGCGGTATTATGTTGTAGGTAAGGATATATTCACTGTTCTTCTCCCTTCCCTGCTATATTTAACATAAACATGTAAAGAAAATGTAGACATGGAAATAGGAGTTTCTGTAGAGGAAAAGTTCCTTATTGATGAAATATATGTTCAAACTGGAGAGAGATATCTGAGTTTAATTCTAATCGTCAAGCTTAAGATGTAGTAGAAAACAGATTATAATTTTTCAATGATAAATTATTGATGTATTGACCAGATGAAAGGTGTCTCCAGTAAGAACAAAGGTCCTCTATTTAATTAATTTAATAAATAAATAAATAATTTCTATTAAAAAAAATTTAATGCTTATTAGAGAGAGAGAGCATGAGCAGGGGAAGGACAGAGAGAGAAGGAGACACAGAATCCAAAGCAGGCTCCAGGCTCTGAGCTGTCAGCACAGAGCCTGACATGGGGCTCAAACTCACAAACCGGGAGATCATGACATGAACCAAACAAAGGCAAATGCTTAATTGACTGAGCCACCCAGGCGCCCCTATTTTTTTATGTTGATCTATTTATTTTTGAGAGAGAGACGGACAAGAAGACAGAGTATGAGTGGGAGAGAGGCAGAGAGGGAGGGAGACACAGAATCCGAAGCAGGCTCCAGGCTCCCAGCTGTCGGCACAGAGCCCGACATGGGGCTTGAACTCACCAACCTTAAGATCATGACCTGAGCTGGTGTCGAACGTTTAACCTGTTAAGCCTCCCAGGTGCCCCAGAGGTCCTCTATTTATAGTGAGGGGCATATCTGAAAAAATTCTGACACCTAGAGAGAAGTGAAGTTATCGGTGTTACTGGAAGTCTAAACATCAATTTAAAAAGGGGAATCATGTACAACAAAGATGGATGGAGCTAAGAAAATAAACTAAGTACAGAGTAATTGTTCCTTTCTCCTGAATAAAAATATTAACTGGGCCAATTATGAAGACGTTTTGATGCCTTGGACTTCTAAGTATTGATTTAGACGGTTTCTCAGTCGTCAGGTTCCCTATATGCTTCAAATGTCTCCCCCCGGTGTCCTTCTTTGTTCACGTTCATTCAGCATCAGCTACAAGAATTCGGCAGGTTCTGTTCTTTATTGCACTCTCACTTGTCACGACTGTAGTTTAGCCTTCAGGATTCTTTGTGACATAGCCTTCCATTAGTTAGAACCGAAATGACAGAAAGCTAAGTCAAATTCGCCTTTGGGCTAAAAGGGAATTTATTAGCTCACATAGTTGAAAATTCTGTTGGCAAAGCCAACTTCAAGGGAAGCAAGCAAATTTATCAACAGTTCGCCAGAATTATTTTTCTTTTCACTATTTAGACTTTATGGAACCATTTTCATTTTGCATTCTAACAATATTTTAAGGAGTGTTCGCGGTCTCTCCACCTGAACCTCCTACTCATGCTGGAGGAAGCAATGAAAGGACATCATTGAAGAGGAGAGAAAACATGGGCTAATTTTGCCACAAAGGCTGGACATTCCAGCAGTTGGCTTGCAGTGACCTAGTGGTGGTTGGTCCTAAATCTGGCTTTACTCGTGGTTTGTTGTAGGGTTCCAATGTTGTCTCCCTTTTGATCCGTCTGGTGCAGGCTTTATCCCCAGGCTAGATCCCCTTTTGGCAGCAAGTTAGGGGTTGAGAGACCTCGCATCTTCATAGGACTGCATCCAGGGGAAGTTTCACATCTGCTTTCTCCCATAAATCTCAGCAAACGGGACATCGTGCTTGGCTCTGAAAGATGCTTGCTGCCGGCAGCCTGAGATGAAAACAAAGGGATCGTATACATGCTGGTAACAGTGGGAAGAGCTGTTCTACCCCTAGGTCCAAAGGGATTGGAGGAGGGGAGTAGTCACTGTGCCTGGACGGAAAGAGTCCTTCGGAGCCGGCTGCCTCTAGAGGAGCAGTGAGCGGTAGTAGACAGACACAGCCACCTGGAGCGGATGTGGCAGGGAGGAGCAGGGGAATGTCCAACTTGACCTCACTCTCCTCCCTGTCCAGCTCCTGCAGGGGTCACTTGTCAGCCCACCGCGACACCAACTCTCAATCATCCAGGTTTATGTGGTCCAGTGTCTTAGTTTTTCCCCTTAGTCCCATCATCCCTTTAAGGGTCCCCATTGGAGGAACAGTAAACATAAATGAATACAAAACTGAAGTCTGTTGACTGAGGTACATCCTGAATGATGGAAACAATTTGGAATGGACCTGGCTGAAACTGTACTTTGCAGAGGGAGTGGTGGTGGAGAAGGAGAGGAGAGTCTGTCTCTCACTTTGTTCATGGCTGCAAACTTTTATGACTCAGTTTTTCTGTATATTCTACTAAAATTTCATGAGGAATTTCTAGTCTGTACTCATGAAAGACATCTGTCTGTGGTTTTATCTCAAGTTTTTGAGTGGCTTTGTTATCAGATCATTCTAACCTGATAAACTGATTTGGGAGGTGTTTCTTCGTCCTGTTTTCTATACTTTCTGTAGTGTTTGGTATGATTTCTTCCTAAAATGTTTGACAGACTTCACTGTTGATGATGCCACCTGGGCCTGGACTTTGTAGGAAGGCTCTGATGAGTAATTCAATTTAGTAAGCAAATATTTTCTACTACTTCTTCAAGTTTGTGATTTGTGTCTTTCAAGGGATTTGTCCATTTGTTCTAGCCACTTGTCGGCATGAAGTTTTTCACAATATTCCTTTATTTATTTGTTACTTTTGTGTGACGTGTGGTGGTGTTCCTTCCCTTCCTCATATGGATAATTTACTCTTTTTTTCCTTGATCAGTCTAGTTAGGGCTTTACCAGTTTTGCTGATATTTTCAAAAGGCCAACTCCATGGTCTGTCCAGTTTTTTATTTATATTCTGATATATATTTATAATGTGTATGTAATGTTATGTGTATATAACATTAATATGATGTGATATATGTGTATTATAATATATAACGATATAATATTCTGATAGACAATATAATATATACTCATCTGGATTATTTTCTACTTTCACCTTACTTTGGATTGAACTCATTTTTTTCTCATTCCCTTAAGGTAAAAACTTTTATCACTGATTTAAAATTTTTTTCTACTATAAGCATTTCAAGATATAAATCTTTAAGCACTGATTTAATTACATTTCACAAATTCTGGTATGTTGTGTTTTCATTATCATTCAGTTCAAAGTACGGTATTTTCTAATTTCTCTTGATTTCCTTTTTGACTCATGGGCTATTTAAAAGTATCGAATTCTCACACATTTGGGTATATTCCCTGTTATTGATTTCTAACTTAAAGCTATTATCAAAGAAAATACTCGGTTGATTTTTTTTCTTTGGTACTTTGTCACTCTCTTGTCTTCTGGCTCCCTTGTTTCTGGTGAGAAATTCACGCTGTTGTTACCCTGTATGTGATGTGTCATTTTCCTACTTTCTAGATTTTCTCTTTGTTACTGGGTTTCATTCATTTAGCTATGTTGGCTCTAAATGTGGTTCTTATTGTATTTATTCTACTTCGGATTCAATGGATCCCTAAATTAATGTTTTGTTTTGTTGTTACCAGATTGGAAAGTTTTCAACCATTATTTTCTCAGGGTTTTTTTTGTTTGTTTGTTTTTTGTTTTTGTTTTTGCTACTTTTGTTTCCTTTGCTTCGGGACTCCAATCACATGTATGATTGAATGCTTGATGTTGATTACAGACCCGTGGCACTGCCACTGCATTTTCAATTTCAACTCCTTTCTTTTTGGATTGCGTATTTTCTATTGATGTAACTTCAGATTCACTAATTTCTTCCACTCAGATCTGATCTTAAGTTACGAAGTGTATTGTTCACTTCATCCCAGAGTTTCTAATTTTTTTTTAATAGTTTCCATTCTTCTGTTGGGATATCCTGTTTGTTGACTCATAGTTATCATAATTTTCTTTCTTTGAACATATTTTAATTCTGTGAGCATATTTATAATGCTGCTTTGAAGTCTTTGCTAACTCATATCAGGTCTATTCTCAGTCAGGCTGCTTTGTTCACTGGGAATGAAAACAAATACCCTTAAGTTTCTTGGCACATCTAGTGATTTTGTTTTATTTAGAGTAAAAGTGGCTATTGTGGAAAAATACAGTGTAGTTTATCTGGATTCTAATTTATTCTTCTGCATTTTGTTGGCCCAGTGTTTTCGTAACTTGCCTGGACTCAGACTGTGAAGTATGTTTCCCTGTTCATTTGCAGTTACTGGTATCTTTCCTCAGCCTTTTTTTTTTTTTTTTTTTTCTTAAGCCTGCCTTCCCAGGAGTTTCTCCTGTGCCTGCAGAGTTTAGTCATCACGCAATTATTTGGACAAGTTTGTGCCTAGACAAGTCATAGTCTGACGCTCCTACCCTTGATGCTAGGGCCATATGCTGGTTGGAGGAATGCTTTCGGAGGCACAACAACATGAAAGCCTCTCTGGGCTCTTTCCTGCCTATCCTTACTTTAGTGGTCAGTTCGGAATACGGGCAAGTTGCTGACCTCAGCCCTCCCGTGATTCT
This sequence comes from Panthera tigris, assembly GCF_018350195.1. Taxonomy (NCBI): domain Eukaryota; kingdom Metazoa; phylum Chordata; class Mammalia; order Carnivora; family Felidae; genus Panthera; species Panthera tigris. The sequence goes on along the minus strand of NC_056660.1, from coordinate 5,818,553 downwards.
TTTGTTGCACGATCTCCCTGTTACATTTCTAGCTGGTTTCCTGCCCTCCCTGAACTGAGAGAGCCACCCCAATTGGTAAAGATGTGGGTGTTCGTTATCTGCTCCAAACCACGTCCGCCGTGTCTTGGGTAGTAAATCTGCAGATTTTCCCTCACTCCCAGGTCAGGGGAACAGGAACACCTCTAAGGACGAAGGTCACAAACTTGCTGCACTTCTCTGATTTTCATGAATAAATATGTCTCGAGTTCTTTTCCACCTTTGGGCATTTTCTGATGGGCTGAAATGCTTGTTCTTAATCACATTTTCCAGTTTTATACTTGTTTACTTTCTGAAGGAAACTGTCGAATATCCTTATATGCCATTAACAGGTATAGAAAGTTTTCTTAAAGTTTTGACCAATAATTTGCTTACTGAAGTCATTTAGAAATAAAAAAGCTTAGATACTTGGAGGGTGTCATATGGTATTTGTTACAATTGCTTAATCAGTGGCACTCAGGTAAACATAATTAGGAGAGAAAAATCTAATTAATCTAGAAAATTCAGTTTATCGGGGCGCCTGGGTGGCTCAGTCAGTTGGGTGTCCAGCTCTTGATTTCAGTTCAGATTATGATCTCATGGTTCATGGGATCAAGCCTTGCATCGGGCTCTGCACTGACTGAAAAAGAAACTTAAAAGAAAGTTCTTATCACCATATGCCATAATTTATGTTTTACTTACTTGGTTTATTGTCTGTCTCCTCTCCACTGGAACATAAACTTCATGAAGGCAGGAATGCTTATGTATTTTATTCTCTGCACTATTTTCTGTATCAAGAACTGTGCCTGGCTCGTATGTAGGGACATCAGTATTTGCTGAATAAATAATAATTAATGCATATGAGATTACCTGTAAGTAGCTTACGCAGAGAATTCCAAGCACAAATATAGCAAGAAAACTTGTTTTTATATACAAGAAAGTATCTATGCCATATAATATGTTGAACCTATTGTACAAATTTTGAATGGAAACCATTTTATTTTTTATTTCTAACACTGATTGTATTGATAAAGAAGTCAGTAGTGTGTGCCATGGAAAAACCATGACATTATTCCAGTCAATTGGTTTAGTTATCTTTGTAATTCCATGAAAACAGAAGATAAAAATACTACAATTTTTAAATCAAGTCAAATGTGACTAGAGTGTTTGTTTTATAGGTTGGAATCTATTATGTGCTCTTTCTACATTGTTGTTGAATTTGTTATTTGGTTCCATGTTATAGATTAAAAATCACAATGAGTGTTGACACGTGAAATACTATGTTTTGGAAGGTTTTTATACTTTCATCTTTCATTCAGATGAAAAGAACAGAAATTAGCTGGTTAATGTCTGTTTTGAATTTCTCAAACTGTGTTTTAGGGCTGTGTTTTCTTATTATTTTTGTGTCCTGAAACAGCATATTGACTTTTTTTCCTATCCTGAGTAGACTTTTCACTCTTCGGTTTTTGTGAATAGATGGCTGTGGGGTATATATGTTTTTTCAGCCAATAAAATGACAAGATAAACTTTGCCAGACATGAATGTAAAGATCATCAATTGGGTATAACCCTAAAATTTCAAGATTAGGGTAATTTGGCTTAATACTCATACCAGGAAACATGACCTAAAGTGTTTTATTAATTTAAGCTCATTTAACAGATAGGTATTAAAAGACTATTATTATTTCAGGATTTATTTTCATGTATGGGAGGGAGATCCAAAATCAGAATAGTGATAATCCAGTTCTATTCTTTTCTTTTTTCTTTTTTTTTTTTTTTGTAGTTTTAATTTAAATTCTAGTTAGCTAACATATAGTCTAATACTGGTTTTGGGAGCAGAATTTAGTGATTCATCACTTACATATAACAGCCAGTGCTCATCACAACAAGTGCCCTCCTAATACCCATCACCCATTTAGCCCACCCCCACCCACCTCCCTTCCAGCAACCTTCAGTTTGTTCTGTATCGTTAAGAGTCTCTTATGGTTTGCTTCCCTCTGTTTTCTCTCCCTTTCCTTATGTTCATCTGTTTTGTTTCTTAAATTCCACATATGAGTGAAATATGTTGTCTTTCTCTGACTTATTTCGCTTAGTGTAATATACTCTAGCTCTGTCCACATTATTGCAAATGGTGAGATTTTATTCTTTTTGATGGCTGAGAAATATTCCATAGCACGTATGTGTGTGTATATATAATGTGCCACCTCTATGGACATTTCGGCTCTTTTCATAATTTGGCTGTTGTCGATAATGCTGCTATAAATCATGGTGCATGTGCCCCTTCAACTCAGTATTTTTGTATCCTTTCGGTAAATACCTAATAGTGCAACTGCTAGGTTGTAGGGTAGTTCTATGTGTAACTTTCTAAGGAACCGCCATACTGTCTTCCAGAGTAGCTGTACCAGTTTGCATTCCCACTAACAGTGTATGAGTGTTCCCCTTTCTCTACATCTTGCCAGCAACTGATCAGAATTGATGTGGAGCTTTGGCAAAAGGCCCAGAACCACCTCACAAAAGGACTGAAGGATTCAAGGATGTTTAGCAAGGGGAGGAGAAGGCTTAGTTGGGTCCCTGTAGTTCTCTTTTCATATTTGGAGAGCTTCACTGGCTCAAACGATAGAATTAAGATTTGACAGTATGAAGAGTCAAATTTGGTATTAATATGAGGTACGTTTTCTTTTTTTTCTTCACAAATATCATAGTTTAAATATAAAAGTACTTGCCAGACAAAATGGTGAAGCTATTATCATTGTAGTTATTCCAGTAAAAAAAACCAAAACAGTGTCTCTAGATGGAAACTAAACTTACAAATGGTTTCTGGAACATCCTCTACTTCGGCAGCTTTTCACACTGTATCTACAGTGTATTAATGTTAACTCACATTTTCCTCATTATGAAACCAAAGGTTTTCCATCTGTGCTTCTGTCTTAAAATGTGGAGTGTGTTCTAGTCAAGGGAACTTTATCTCCTCAGTTGTTAACAATCTCACCTGAAATTTGAAAGGTTGAGATTTGAATTAGTTTTTAGGAGCTGTTTTGTGGGAAGGGGATGAACACTCACTTACTAGAAAATAAAACCTTTGTGTGTCCCTGATCATTTTGGATAGAGGTATGTAGCCAATTTATTTAGTGAATGAATACATAAGTGATAAATAAGAGAGAAAAAAATTTGTTTCTCTTTCCCTGGAATGTCTGTTAAGTATTTTGTATAGACAGGGTCTGCTAGTCTGAAATATTTGAGGAATACGAAATTTGCTTTCGTAGCTTGTCTGGGTTAAAAGAAAGGATCAACAGTATCCTCATCTGCACCGGACACATCCACGGGAAAGAAGCAAACATCTGTTATTTTCAATCACTTACCTTTGGATTGTTATTGTCACCACAGACTCCTGACTGAGATCTTCATGTTTCTCTGTCTCCTTGTAAAGTTCACTTGAGGGTAGTTTGATTTTCCTAGGCTACTCCACATACTTATCCTTTGGGGGAAATGCCTTTATACAGGTTTAGAAACAGATCTTCACTTCTTGCTCTCATGTAGCGAGATGATGTGAATTAAGATAGCAGGCCGGTGTTAGAAACAGGGAGCGGTGGGGAGAATGGCAAATTGAAGAGTTTGTCTCCATGTAAACGAGACAACTGACACTGTGTACTTCTTTGGGGATGTTGAAGAAGTTACTGTGTGCTTTCTTTGCTTTACTTCTTATTTTGGGTGGGCGGGGGAGGGAACTTTACAAATTTTTGAGTGTAGCTGCTACACAAGGATACGTTAGTTTCAGGTGTACCACGTGACTGGAGATTGACTGGACGCCTGTCTGTTACGCGCGCTCAGCACAAGTGAGCTACCATCTGTCATCACACAACATTAGTACAGTATCACTGGCTCTATTCCCTATGCTGTGCCTTGTATTCTCGGGACTTCTGTTCCAGCTGAAAGTGTGCACCTTCCACCCCCTTTCACCCACATTGCCCATCCCTTCACCCCACAGCCTCCACCAGCCATCAGGTTGTTCTGTATTTATAGGTCTGATTCTGCTTTTTGTCTGTTTATTCATTTATTTTAGATTGGTGGGTGGAACGTTTTTATATCTGTTAAAAGCTTGATCAGTGTATTGGAAAATTTATCAGTAGCTGTCATTTAAAGGTGGTTAGGTGCAGATTACCGTTGACTCCATGTTAAAGGCTTTTACGACAAGGTGAAGTAAAACAAACCAACACAAAACACTAAAAAGTGGTGATTTCTGTCTTCTTTTCCAGGTTGTCTCCCCTCCAGAAGGCAGAAATAGTCGACGTGGTTAAGAAGCACGTAGGGGCCATCACTCTTGCCGTCGGGGATGGTGCCAATGACGTTGGGATGATCCAGATGGCCCACGTGGGTGTGGGAATCAGTGGGAACGAGGGCATGCAGGCCACCAACAACTCAGATTTTGCCATCGCACAGGTCAGTGGTGTGGGCACGTCGAGTGCATGAGGTCGACCCCACTCTTTAAGCTGCTCTTCGTATGCAACTACCAGAACATTTGGGGTTAAGTTTTGTCCTTATACAGTTTGCAGCAAAAAGGTTTTTCTTGAGCAGTTATGGATTTGGTCCAACTGATACCACTGAGCGTCTGTAGCTCTGCTGATATAATCTATAAATCCCCAGTCTCTTCAATCTGTAATGTGTGCTTTACTTTGTGGCATCTCTTGATGAATATTTCTTGAAGACTTATAATCTCCCAATTTCTGCTTTTTAAAAGTAGGCACCGCCCCTTGGCAGATATGAAAAAAAATAGACTGTATATTTTAGTGTAGCTTCACAGCAAAATTGAGCAGAAAATATAGAGTTCCCATATATCCCCTGCTCCTACCCCCACCAGCCTTCCTCCCGCCATCAACGTCCTCTGCCAGAATGGGACATTTGCTATAACTTACGAACCTACATTGACCCGTCATCGTGCAAAGTCCACAGCTTACATTAGGGTTCACTCTTGGTGTCGTACATTCTGTAGGTTTGGAGAAAGGTATAATGACAAGTATCTATCATCACAGTACCATACAGAGTAATTTCACTTCCTTAAGAGTCCTCTGCACTCTGCCTATTCATCGTTCCCTCTACACTAACTCACTTTGGCAACCACTGATCTATTTACTATCTCCATAGTTTTGCCTTTTCCAGAATGTCATATTCATACAGCATGTAGCCTTCTCCGACTGGCTTCTTTCACTTAGTAATATCCATTTAAGTACCCTTCATGTCTTTTATGACTTGATAGCTCATTTCTATTTAGTGATGAATAATATTCTACTTTCTGGATGTACAATACTTTGTTTATCCACTCACCTACTGAAAAACATCTTGGTTATTTCCAACTTTGGGCAGTTATTAATAAAGCTGCTACAAATATCCATGTGCAGGTTTCTGTATGTGGCCATAAATTTTCAACTCCTTTGGATTTATACCAAGGAGTGCCACTGCTAGATCATATAGTAAAAGTATGAAAGTATGTTTAGTTTTGTAAGAAACTGCCAAACTGCCTTCCACAGTAGCGGTACCATTTACTGGAATGCATTTAAGAAGAGTGTGTGGCCTGTGATGTACAGCCCCTGCATATTTGTAATATCCAAGCTGTTTAATAAGAACACTTCCTGCTTCTACATATTAATATTTTGACTTTTGAAGAATATTTTAATCAATGTAAGATCAGCTTTTAATGGATACAATATTTTCACCACAGTTGAGCAACTAACAATAAGACTTTTCATTCACTCTTGGTGAATTCGGGAGCCACATGTAATTCTTGAACAGCTCCCTAGGAATAACCCCATACTTTGAGTAGAACATCCCTGCTGGGGCTATTCTTGTGGTGGCCGTCTTTGAGAGGCTAGATGATTTAGTACCCTGTCCACAGGTAAGCAGGTGCCTGAAACTTGGGTGGTAACAAAACGGATTCCTAGGATTCTACAGCATAGATGAGGAGTGTATTACCCCGGTGTTTGAATCAGATCCATTCTGATTAAGTGTTCTAGTTTTACAACAGGGAAAACTAAGGCTCCTATGTGCTAGAGTATCTGGGTTACGAGAAGTGTCAGTCAACTATGATCAAAGCACCTGTGTCTGTAAACAGGGAAATGACCACACCAAACTCTCCTGATCCTGTCCTAAACTGTTCTAAATGCCGTCAGGATACATGCTTCCGATGATCTCAGCAGTTATATGTGACATAAGCCTTGAACTGTTAAACACTGTGCACACACCAGGCTGGCCAGTATCAGGTATCCTGGGGATCCAGGGAAATATTTCTCCTTTTTTGGCTTGTTCTTTTTAGATTCCACATTGTAAGTGAAATCTTATGGTATTTATCTTTTTCTGTTGGACTTATTTCACTTCACACAACACCCGCCAAGTCCATTCATATTGTCACAAATGGCAAGAGTTTATTCTTTCTTATGTCTGATATTCCCATTACACACACACACACACACACACCCCACATCTTCCTTATCCATTCATCTATTGATGGACACTGAGGTTGCTTCCCTATCTTGGCTATTGTCAGTAATGGTTCAGTAAACATAGAGGTGCATATATCTTCAAATTAGCGGTTTTCTTTTCTTTGGGTAAATACACAGTAGTGAAATTACTGGATTATATGGTATTTCTATTTTTAATATTTTGAGGAGCCTCCATACCGTTTTCCACAGTGACTGCACCAGTTTGCATTCCCACCAGCAGTGCTAGAGGGTTGGTTCCCCATTCTCCACATTCTCACCAACACTCGGGATTTCTTGTCTTTTTGATTCTAGCCATTCTGACAGGTGTAAGGTGATAACTCATTGCGGTTCAGATTTCCACTACTCTGATGATTAGTGATGTTGAGAATCTTTTCATGTGTTTGCCTGCCATCATATATCTTCTTTGCAAAAGTGGCTATTGTCCTCTCATTTTTTAAAAAAGTACTTAAATTCCAGTTAGTTAACATACAGTGTAATATTAGTTTCAGGTGTAAATATAGTGATCCAACACTTCCATTCAGTACCCAGTGTACATCATAACAAGTGCCCTCCTGAATCCCATCACCTATTTAACCCATCCCCCACCCACTTTTGCCCATTTTTAATTGGATGTTTTGCAGCTTTTTGGTGTTGAGTAACTTCATTACATATTTTGAATATTAACTTCTTTTCAAAGACACCATTTTCAAATGTCTTCTCCCACTCAGTAGGCCTTTTCATTTTGTTGATGGTTTCCTTTGCTGTGTAAAAGATTTTTGTTTTGATACAGTCCCGATGGTTTATTTTTGCTTTTGTTTTCCTTGCCTGGGGAGATATGTCTAGAAAAGTGTTGCTAAGGTCAATGTCCAGGAGATTACTGCCTTTCTTTTCTTTTTTTCCTTTTTTCAAGTTTTTAAATTTAAATTCCAGTTAGTTAACACACAGTGTAATATTAGTCAAGGTGTAGAATTTAGTGATTCATCAAATACAACACGCAGTGCTCATCACTAGTGCCCTGAGTTTCAGGCCTCACATTTAGGTCATTTTATTTTGAGTTTATTTTTCCACATCATGTAAGAAAGTGGTCCAGTTTCATTCTTTTGCATGTAGCTGTCCAGTTTTTCCAACACATTTTTTTGAAGAGACTTTTTTTTCCCCACTGCATATTCTTGCCTCCTTTGCTGTAGATTAATTCACCATGTAAGCATGGGGGTATTTCTCAGCTCTCTATTCTGCTCCACTGACCTGTGTCTATTTTTGTGCCAGTACCATACTGTTTCCATTACCACAGCTTTGGAATATATTTTGAAAGATATATTGGTCTCCTTTCTCAAGATTGCTTCAACTACTTGGGATCTTCTGTGGTTCCATACTAACTTTAGGATTATTCTATTTCTGTAAAAAATATTTAGTATTTTGACAGGGATTGTATTGAATCTGTAGATTACTTTTGGTACTATGGACATTTTAACAATATTAATTTTTCTAAATTAATGGAATATTAGCATGGAATAGCTTTCCATTTCTTTGTGTCTTTTTTAGTTGACTTTATCAGTGTTCTATAGTTTTCAGAGCACAGGACTTCTGCCTGTTTGGTTAAGTTTATTCCTATGTATTTTATAATTTTTTAATTTAATTCTCAATTTTTCTTAATTTCTCTTTTTGCCACTTTGCTAATAGTACATAGAAACACAACAGATTTCTGTATATTAATTTGGTATCCTGCAACTTGCTAAATTAATTTATCAGTTTGAATAGTTTTTTGGTGGAGTCTTTAGAATTTTCTATGTAGAGTATCATGCTATCTGCAAATACTATCAGTTTTACTTCTTCCTTATCAATTTGGATGCCTTTTATTTCTATTTCTTGTCTGACTGCTATGGCTAGGACTCCCAGTACTATGTTGAAGAAAAGTGGTGACAGTGGACATTGTTGTCTTGTTCCTGATCTTAGAAGGAAAAACTCTCAGTTTTACAGCATTCTGTATGATGATAGTTGTGGGTTTGTCATACATGGCCTGTACATACATGGCCTGTACATACATGGCCTGTATTATGTTGGCATGTGTTCGCTCTAAACTTTGTTGAGTGTTCTTATCATGAATGGATGCTGTATTATATTTAATGCTTTCTCTTCATCTATTAAGATGATCATATGATTTTTTCCCTTCATTTAATTAATGTGGTGTGTGATGATTTGTGAATACTAAACTATTTTTGCATCCTTGGAATAAATTCCACTTGATTATGGTGAATGATCCTACTATATTTAATGTATTGTTGAATGCAGTTTGCTCAAATTTTGTTGAGGATTTCTGTTATCTTTGTTCATCAGAGATATTGACCTATAGTTTTTTTTTTGTTTTGTTTTGGTTTGTAGTGTCTTTGTCTGGTTTTCGTATCGGGGTAGTGCTGCCCTCAGAGAATGTATTTGGAAGCTTTCCTTCCTTTCAGTTTTTTGGAATAGTTTGAAGAGAATGGGTAGAGTTCACCTCTGAAGCCATCTGCTCTGGGACTTTTGTTAGGAGTTTTTGATTGCCAATTCAATTTTGTTACACAATCTTCCAAAAGAAGAAAGAATATTTTTAGGAATTTATTTCTCCTAGGTTGTCCAACTCCTTGGCTTATAATTTTTTATAATAGTCTCTTATAATCCTTTCTATTTCTGTGATATGTTATTTCTCTTCTGTAATTTCTGATTCTGTTCATCTGAGCCCTCTTTTTTCCTTGATGGAAAAAAGACTGGCCAAAGGTTGATCAGTTTGTTTATCTTTTTAAAGAACAAGGTTATGATTTCATTGATCTTTTCTATGTTTTTTCTTGTTTTTCATTTATTTCTGCTCTGGTATTTATTATTTCCTTCTGCTATGTTTGGATTTTGTTCGTTTTTCCTTTTAGTTGTAAGGTTAGGTTTTGTTTCTTGAGGTAGGCCTATATTGCTACACATTTTCCTCTTATAACTACTTTTACTGAGTTTCAAGGATTTGAGGCCATTGTGTTTTCATTTTCATTCCTCTCCATGTATTTTTATTTTCCTGTTTGATTTCTTCATTGGTCTACTGGCTGTTTGGTACCATGTTGTTTAGGCTCCATGTGTTTGTGATTTTTCTAGTCTAGCTTCATGTCTAGCTTCTTCATATCAGTTGTAGTCAGAAAAATGCTTGGTATGATTTTAATCTTCTTAAATTTATTTAGACTTGGTTTGTGGCCTAACACATGATGTGTCCTGGAGAATGTTCCATGTGCACTTAAAATGAATGTGTATTGTTACTGTGTTGTTTTTGGATGGTATTTTCTGTATATATTTAAGTCCATCTGGCATTCTAATGTGTTGATTTTCTGCCTGGGTGATCTATTCACTGATGTGAGTGGGGAATTAGAGTCCCCTACTATTATTTTATTGCTGTGAAGGTTTCCCTTTGTGTCTATTAATATTTGCTTTATTTAGGTGCTCTTATGTTGGGTGCATAGATCATTACAACAATTATATCCTCTAGTTGTATTGATCCCTTTATTATTATATAGTGCCCACTCTGTCTCTTGCTCCAGTATTTGATTTCAAGTCTATTTTGTCTGATAGAAGTATTGTATCCCCTACCCCCACTTTTTATTTTTTTGACTTCCATTTGCATGGCATATTTTTTTTCCATCTATTCACTTTCAGCCTGTATGTGTCTTTAGGTCTGAAGTGAGTCTCTTGTAGGCGGCATATAGATAGGTCTTATTTATTTTATCCATTTTGTCACCTTATGTCTTTTTCCAAGTGTTTCGACTGTTTACATTTAATGTAATTATTGGTAGGGGTGCCTGGGTGGCTCAGTCAGTTGAGCACCTGACGTCATCTCACGGTTTGTGGGTTTGAGCCCCACATTGGGCTTTGCGCCTATAATGCCAAGCCTGCTTTGGATTGTCTGTCTCCTTCTCTCTCTCAAAAATATATACTAATAAGTCACTAATGCAGGAGACTGAACTGATTCATGCTCAGGCCCCCATTAACAGGCTATTTCACAGCAATGATAATACTTTAAGCCACATTTTGTTTTCCTCCATCTTGCTTTGACCCAAGAGCAGCTTTGACTGTAGAGAAGATGTCATGCCGTGGTGTGTGCCATTTTATACTTTTCCAAGAATGAATGTTAGCCCAAGAACTGTAAATGGACATTTTCCTATTTCTGCCCCATCTGTCTCCAGTCTTTTGTATGTATTCTACAACAGTGGGTCTAACAAATACTTTGCTGTTTCATTTGAACTTGCCCTGACTGTTGTTTCCTTCTTTTAGTTTAGCTACTTGGAGAAGCTTCTGTTGGTTCATGGAGCTTGGAATTATTTTCGAGTGACAAAATGCATATTATATTGTTTCTACAAAAATGTCGTGTTATATGTTATTGAGGTAAGAAAAGATATGCTTTCTTTCATGAAAAAGTTAGGTCTTTCTTTGACATCATGTATGGTAGTTTAGTGGTTTGTTTTTTTCACCATATTTGTATCATTTAAATTACCATTACACAATTCTGCTTTAGGTTTTTGCTCAAAGTTATTTGGTAAATTTGAGTCTTCTAACCACCATCCTGACTTAAGCACTTATATAAGCCTTAAATTTGGCTATGGAAAAATATTGTTTAGTATTTTACTTTGAAATAATTATGGATTCACAGGAAGTTCCAAAAATATTTTTTAGAAGGTCCCATGAAACAGTCACCCAATTTTCCCCAAAGATAACACCTTGAATAACTCTAGGACATTATCAAAACCAGGATATAACTGACTGAGATTCATACTTCACAAGCTTTACCCACACTTGTGTGATTCTATGTACTTTTATCCATGTGTATATTGATATAACCATCACAGAAATCGAGACAGACCACCCCACCTCGGCCCCAATGATACAGACCTATTCCATCACAAGGATCCCACTCATGCTACCCCTTTATATCCACATCCAGCCGTAGCTTCTGACAGTGACTAATCTGTTCCCTATCCCTATCCTTCTTGTTCTTTCAAGAATGTTCTGAAAGTAGGGGTGCCTGGGTGGCTCAGTTGGTTAAGCATCAGACAAGATCTTGATTTCGGCTCAGGTCATGATCTCACAGTTCGCAAGATTAAGCCCAATGTTGGACCCTGCACTGACAGTGCAGAGCCTGCTTGAATTTCTTTCTCCCCCTCCACATGCTTTCTCTCTCAAAATAATAAATAAGCTTAAAAAGAAAGAATGTTATAAAAGTAGAATTGTGTAGTATATAACCTTTTGAGATTGGATTTTTTTTTTTTTTTAGTCAGTATAATTCCCTTCAGATTGATCCACGTTGTTCCCTGTATCAATCATTTGTTCCAGACCATAATATTTATCACCCACTTATTGAAGAGCATTTGTATACAGATTTTGGGCAAACATAAGTTTTCACTTATTTAGGACAAATGTCCAAGAGTACAATTGCTGGATCATATGGTAGGTGTATATTTAGTTTTTTGTTTTTTTTTAAAGAAACTCCCAACTATTTTCCAGAGTGACTTTACCATTTTCAATTCCTAGCAGCAAAGTATCTGTTATTTTGTTTCTCTGGATCTTTCCCAGCATTTGATATTATCACTATTTAGTATTTTAGCCATTCTGATAGATGGTTAGGGTATCTCATTGTGGTTTCATTTAATTAATTATTTTATGTTAGAGAAAGAGTGTAAGTAGGGGAGAGGGGCAGAGGGAGAGAGAGAAAGAATCTTAAGCAGGTTCAACTCTGGGACTTGATCCCATGACTCTGGGATCATGACCTGAGCTGATATCAAGAGTTGGACACTCAACCAACTGAGCCACCCACGCAGCCCCCTCATTGTGGTTTTAAATTGCATTTCTGCAGTGGCTAATGATGTTAAACATCTTCTCATATACTTATTTGCTATCTATACATCTTCTGAAATGTGTCTTCCCATCTTTTGTCTAAATTGTCTAAAAACTAAATTGATTTTTTACTGTTAATTTTTGAGAGTTCTTCACATATTTTAGACATTAGTCCTTTGGCAGATATGTAGTTTGCAAATATTTTCTTCTAGTCTGTATCATGTTGTTTTGTCATCTTAATAGAGTCTTTCAGAGTATAAGAGTTTTTAATTTTGAAGTGGTCCAATTTACAATTTTTCCTTTTATGGACCATGCTTTGGTTCTGTGTCAAAAAACTCTTTGCCTAGATCTAGATTCCAAAGACATTCCTCTGTGTAGTTTTCTAAAAGTCTTGTGTTTTACACTTAATGTCATGATCCATTTTCAGTGAATTTTTGTGCAGAGTGGAGGGTTTAGATTTTCTATTTGTTTTGCCCATGAAATTCAATTACTTCAGTGCTATTTGATGAAAAGGTTATCCTTCCATTAAATTGGTTTTCTACCTTTGTAAAAACTCAATTGGGCAAGTAATAAAGAAATAGGAAATATCAACAGAGTATAACTAGTAAGGAGATCAGATCAGTAATCAAATACCTCCCTGGCAAATTATACCAATCGTTCAAAGAAGAATTAAAATCTACCTCAAACTCTTCCAAAAAATTATAGAGAAACAAACACAAACTCATTTTATGAGTCTGGCATTACTATAAAACCAAAGCTACATTACAAGACACTAGAAAACACTACAAGAAAGCTACTAACCTATATCCCTGATTAATACAGGTGCAAAAATCCTTGGCAAAATACTAGCAAACTTGAATTCAGCAGCACATTAAAAAAGGAATAGAAACCATATCCTGGAATGCAAAGATGGTTCAATATATGAAAATCAGTCAACAAAGGAAAAAAAAAAGCACATCATCTCGATGCAGAAAATGCATTTGATGAAATTCAACACTCTTACATGATAAAAGCATTCAACAGGCTAGAAAGAAAAAAAATTCCTCAACATAATAAAGGATTTTCATATATGAAAATCCCATAGCTGGTATCATGCTCAGTGGCGAAAGACTAAAAGTCTTTCCTCTAAGATCAGGAACAAGGCAAGGATGCCTGCTCTCACCACTTCTATTCAACACAGTACTGGAAGTCCCAGTAAGAGCACTGGGGCAAAAGAAAAAAAAAAAGAAGAAGAAAGGAAGGAAGAAAGAAAAACATCCAAATCAGAAAGGAATAGGTAAAAGTATCTCTGTTTACAGAGGACAAGATCTTATATGTGGAAAATCCTAAAGATGTCAGAAAATAATGATCAGAGCTAATAAATTCAATAATGCAACAGGATACAAACCAACATACAAAAATGTTGTATTTATATACACTAATAACAAACTATCAAAAAGGGAAATTAAGAAAACCAAGGCGGAAAAACACTTGTACACCAGAAACTACAAAATATTGCTGAAATAATTTGAAGATACAAATAAATGGAAAGACATCCCATGGTTATAGATTGTAAAAGTTTATATTGTTAAGATGACAGTATTACCCCAAATGATCTGCAGATTTGTATGCAATCTCTACAAAAATCACATGTTTTGGAGAAATAGAAAAATGCATCCTAAAATTCATACAGAGTCTTAAAGCATCTTGAATAGCCAAAACAATCTTGAAAAATAACTGAGAAGTCTCATACTCCCTAATTTCAGAACATATACAAAGTTACAGTATTTAAAATGTGTTTTACTGGCATAAAAACAGGTATATAGACCAATGGAATAAAATAAAGAACCCAGAAATAAATCCTAGTGTATATGGCCAAATGATCTTCGAAAACACCAAGATTACATAATGGCGAAAGGATAGTCCCTTTAGCAAATGCTGGTGGGAAAGCTGGATATCCATATGCAAATGAAATAAATAATCAAACACACCATTTACAAAAGTTAACAAAATTGATTAAGGACCTAAAAATAATACCTAAAACTATAAAGCTCTTATAAGAAAATAAAATGGAAAATCTTCATGACACTGCGTTTGACAATAATTTTCTTGGACATGATATGAAAGCACATGCAACAGAAGCAAATACAGACAAGTGGTTCTACATCAAATGTTAAAACCTCTGTGTTGATTGTGACAGTCAACACAGTAAAAATACCTACAGGATATGAGAAAAATACTGGCAAATTACATATCTCATAAGCTAATATCTAGAATAGTGAGCTCCTACAACTCAACCACAAAAAATCAATCTGATATAAAGTTGGGTAAAGAACTTGAACAGACATTTCTACAGAGATAGTATATAAATGGCCAACAAGCATGTGAGAAAATGTTCAACACCACTAATCATTGGAGAAATGTAAATCCAAACCATAATCAAGTATTACATCAATTAGGATGGCTACTATTAAAAAATAAAACAAAACCCCCAGAGAATAACAAATGTCGGTGAGGATGTGGAGAAAGTGAACCCTTGTGAACTGCAGGTATGAATAAAAATTGGTGCAACCACTATGGAAAATAGTATGATGATTCCTCAAAACATTAAAAATAGAATTACATGATTCAGCCATTCCACTTCTGAGTATGTATCTAAAATACTGAAAGCAAGAATCTTTTTTTTTTAATTTTTTTTAACATTTATTTATTATTGAGAGAGAGAGAGAAGAGAGCAGGGGAGGGGCAGAGAGAGGAGGAGCCACAGAATCCAAAGCAGGCTCCAGGCTCTGAGCCGTCAGCACAGAACCCGATGCGGGGCTTGAACTCACAAACCGCGAGATCATGACCTGAGTCGAAGTCGGACACTTAACCGACTGAGCCAACCAGGTGCCCCTGAAAGCAAGAATCTTGAAGAGATATTTACACACCATGTTTAATGCACCATTATTTACAATACCCAAGCAGAAGCAACCCAAACGTCCAGTGACAGATGAAGAGATAACCAAAATGTGATATATAAATACAATGGAATATTATTCAGCCTTAAAAGGAAAGTAAATTCTGACACATACTATAATATAGATGAACCTTGAGGACATTGGCTAACTATGAGTCACACACAAAGAGCCAAACAGTGTATGATTCCACTTACATGGGGTATCTAAAATAGTCAAATTCAGAGAGACAAAGGAGAGTGTTGGTGACCAGTGGCTGAGAGTTGAGGGATATGGGGAATTGTTCTGGGGTACAGAGTTTCAGTTTTGCAAGATGAAAAAGTTCTGGAGATTGGTTGCACAACGATGTGAATATACTTAACGTTACTGCACTGTACACTTAAAATTGGTCATAGTTCTTACCACAATTAAAATAAGTTGGACATACTCATGTAGATACATACTATGTGTTTCTGGGTTCTCTACTCTAACTCCTTGATTTCTGTGTCCGTTCCTCTGCCAACATCACACCGTCTTGAATTCTGTAGCACTACCATGAGCCTTAACATCAGGTAGAGTGAGTCTTTTCACCATATATTTTTAAAATTGTCTTAGTTATTCCCAGTCCTTTGCCTTAAATTTTTCTACTCGAGTATAAATAATATACATTGTTATATTAGTTTGAGATGTACAACATAGTGGCTCAACCATTCCGTCCGTCACTCAGTGCTCATCACGAGAAGTATAGTCTTAATCGCCTTCACCTATTCACCCATCCTCTCATTCACCTTCCCTCTGGCAAGTCCCAGTCTGTTTTCTATATTTGAGGGTCTGGGTTTTTTTGTTGGTTGGTTGGTTGGTTGCTTTTGTTTCTTAAATTCCACACAGGGGTGAAATCATATAGTATTTGTCTTCCTCTGACTTATTTCACTTAGCATTATACAATCCAGGTCCATCCATGTTATTGCAAATGGTGGGATCTCACACTATTTCATGGTTAATATTCCATTGTATATATACCACCTCTCCTTTATCCATTCATCTACTGGTGAATAGTTGGGCTGCTTCCACATTTTTGCCATCGTAAATAATGCTGCAGTAAACACAGAGGGGCAGAGATCTTTTCACTGAAACAATGCATTATTGGACAATCAGATCTAAGCATTTCATTGAAATTGTTATTGTTCTTTCTCTATCAAAAAATAAAGAATGAAATAAAAATTCTAAAATAAATGTACTGCCTTTCTGTTAAGCTCACTCAAGCTTGATTTTATTTACATTCTGGCAAAATTCCATTTGATGACATGGGAAAAAAAGAATGATAAAGCATAGTATTTTAAGTACTTCAGTGAATGGAAACATTTAGGTCAGTATTGATACAAAACTTCATGAACTTTCTTCTCTTTCAGCTTTGGTTCGCCTTTGTTAATGGATTTTCTGGGCAGATTATATTTGAACGCTGGTGCATCGGCTTGTACAATGTGGTAAGCATTCCCTGTCTCTATCTGATAGCATGCGAAACTTCAGTGACATTCCTTTACTGTTTACGTCTGGGAAGTGTATCTAAGTCAATCATCTGTATACATAGCGGGCAGCACAAATACATCTTTAGAGCCTTTGTTGCTGCGACACATCCCGCAGAAGCCCAAGCTCTCCACACATGGTTTCAATCATAGCAGATCATTCTATAGCAACTGCATTAAATTTGTACCAATGTATTTTGATAATACATCCAAAATCTCCTTACTGAATGCTTGCACAATGTTTTCAGGCTTTTAAGCCAAGTAATTATTATTGAACTCTACCTCAACCAATTCCATTTAATACATATAATTAATATTTATCTATCTTTGTATATGTGGGTGTGTGTTCATAGTGTAACTCCATGGCCTTTTAAACCTGGAAGAAAATTTGTCCTTTTGTAAATATATCATCCTGTGTTTGTGTGAAATGATGAATTTGATATCGAGTCCTATGTTAAGAATAAATGTAATAAATAAATGGAATTTTCTACAACTAAGCAATCCCATACCATTACTTAACTCATTTTAAATTCAAACACTGGGAATAAACAATATGGTTAAGTTCATCTTAAAATTTTTGGTTTATTTTTCTTGTATTATTAATTCTACTTTAAAGATTAGCAGTTAGGGAAACCTAGCGTAAAAAATAGGCTCCCGTTGAGCATGACTTTTGTTCTGTACTGCACTGTCATAGTCATGTTACCATCTGGATGCTGTGTGCCTTAATCCCTAAAATTCTGTCTTCTAGGAGCTTAAACTCTGAAACAGCACAGACACAAGTACCCGGCCAGAAGTCATTAAGTGTCCGATAATACAAAGATGTCTAGTGCTGGGAACAGTTACAAGTCAACTCCAGGCGCTTCTGGCTAGTGCACTACACCCATGAACCTGAGGTCATACACATAGTTGCGCTACCAGGCTCTTGGTCACAGACGACAACACTCGATGCGTTGTTTCTTTGTTTATTGTTTTTGAAGTGTCGTTACATACTGCGGTAGGGAGTGGCACAGTCTCTCCTCTCTGTCAGATAATTCACTATGGGGGTGTCTGGTGGGCTCAGTTGGTCAAGTGTCTGACTCCTGATTTTGTCTCAGGTCGTAATCTCACAGTCATGAGATTAAGCCCCACATTGGGCTCTGTGCGGACAGCAAGGAGCCTGCTTGGGACTCTCGCTCTCCTTCTCTCAAAACAAACAAACAAACAAAAAAACCAAACATTTTTTAAAATTAAAAAGAAGAACATTCATATGAATGCATGGCCACAGATATTAGTCAATAGAGTCTTATTTTTTTCTTTAATGAACAAAAGCACAGAAACTTTTTTTTTTTTATAAACAGTAAAATGAGGGCTATGGTGGGAAACTTAAAATTATAGACATTTTAGGACAATATATGATGACTTATTAATAGCCATTGACTTACTAAATCTTATCTCATTATAAATATATTTTGCAGATGGGGAAAAAAGAGGAGGCCTAGACATTTTTCATAGTTACTGGCAATAAGAGAGAGCTGAATTTAAATCGGTTGTCATACTATTTCTGGAGGTCATGTATTATTTCTGCTTCTTCCGCGCATGACTAACTGCTATAGGAAACCTCCTGCCAGAAATAACCTATCAGACAAAGTATATAAAATAATGATTTTCAAACATTAAACGACAGGCTGCTCATGACTGTGATCCTTGAGAGAAGGCCTCTTCCAGGCCACAATGCAGGAAGATGGACCCAAAAGAAAGCCCAGGTGTCTAAGCGAGTTGAAGACACAGAGGTTGGAGTGCAGGACCCAGGCAGCTAGAATGTCAGAGGGAACTATACTGAGAGAGAGAGACAGCGTGACGCCGGAGATCCGTAGCTGGCCCCTGCGAACTAGTGCTTCTGCTCTGTGTCTGCATGAGAAAAGTCTACCCGCAGCTAGGGAAAGAACCACTGTAAAGTGGGAGGCTGTCGCCAAAAAAGAAAGTAATCTTTGAAGTAACAATGATCGAAAATGTCAAATCTGATGAAAGCTCACAAATCTAAGAACCTCAACAAATTCCAAGAAGAAGAAACCTAAAGAGAAACACACAAATGTTCTTTATAACCAAATTGCTGAAAATCAGTGGCCAAGAGAATAATCTTTAAATCAACCACATAAACCAATACTGTGTACAGAACACAAACGTGCGAATAAAAGCAGATTTCTCGTTGAAAACCATGCAGGGCAGAAGACAATGGAATATCTTTAAAGATCTGAAAGAAGGAAAACAAATCCATCGGTAAAAATGTCTTTTGAAAATGAACCAAGAAAATAGAAAACTCCTCACCAGAAGACCTGTAATACCTGAAATGTGAAAGAAAGCTCTTCAAACAAAAGGAACAGTACATCAGGATGAAATCTGGATCTGTCCAAAGAGGAACAGAAATGTTAATTATGTGGGAATTTATAAGACACTTTCCCTCTTCCCCTCATTTTCAATCATGATGCCAGATAACTGTTTAAAACAAAATTAATAATGTATTCTGGGAACTGTCATTAATTTAGAATTAAAACGTATGATAAAGATAGCACAAAGAATGTGAGGAGGGATTTGGGAGTGTATTATTTGAATTTTGTGATACACTGCATATGTATACTGTAAATTTTAAAGAACTAAAACCCCCAAAAGTTATGGCTAATGAACCAATAATAGAGATAGAATAAAATCTTAATATTCAATTACTTCAAAAGAAGTCAGGATATAAGGTAAAACGGAAGACTGCACCAAACAGAAGAAAACAGGACCATGGTAGATTTCAATTGAACCACATTTATAATTACACTGTAATTATCCCAATAATTAGAAATCCTAAGAATCCTAACTATGTAACAATCTAATAACACAGCTTATTAGAAACTAAGGAGAAATGAAGCAGATCTTGATATAATTAAGTGGCAAGTTAAGTAAATGGACTCTTGCCTTCAGAGGCTTAAACTCTCCCGAATGAGCAGGGTCGGGTGCCCGAGCCAGCCGACCGCCTCCATGAGCCCCGGGACATCAGTCTACACCGGCCCCAGTCACCCCACCAAGGTGACAGAGGCACCAAGCACCATGAGACGCACGAGGCCCACAGGACTTCCCGGGCACCCCCCGTGCAGTGTCCTTAGGACCCTCTGGCCTGCATCCTGCCTCAGCTCCAGCGGCTCTGCCACGGTGTCCACTCTGCAGAGAGCCCTGGGATCCTTTTGCCCACGCCCACCTCAGCGCCAGCCACCCCACGGGGCACCCCTTCCCGTGAGCGCTTTGAGACACCCAGATTGCACTCACCTCACCTGCAGCGGTCCCGCCAGGGTTCCTTCTGCGTGGAGAGCCCTGGGCCCCAGGCCGGCACACACTACAGCTTCAGTCATCCCGCCAGGGGCCCCTCCGTGTGAAGAGTCCTGGGACTACCCCAGCCCAAGCCCACTAAAGCTTTCGCTGTCTCGCCACGGTACCCTCGGCGCGGAAAGCCTCAGGTCCTGCCTTGCACTCACCTCAGCTTCAGCTGTCCTGCCAGGACACCCTCTGTGCCAAGAGCCCAGGATCACTCCAACCCAATCCCATTTCAGCTTCATCTATTTTATCAGGGCAGCCCCAGCGTGGAGTCATGCGGGACTCCATCCCGTGCCAGCCACAGCTCCTGCCAGCCAAAGTCACCAGGCACACACAATCTACACAGGGGACAGCCATACACAAGACCATCCCTTCAGGCTTAGGAGGATAGCTATTCCACCTAATTGACAAAGACAAACACAGAAAGTCAAGTAAAATACAGAAGCAGAGGACTACGCTCCAAATGAAATAACAAGACAAAAACCTCAGAGAAAGAACTAAACGAAAGGGAGATAACCAATAAAGGATTCAAAGTAGGGGCACCTGGGTGGCTCAGTCAGTTAAGCATCTGACTCTTGATTTCAGCTCAGGTCATGATCTCATGGTTTGGGAGTTCAAGCCCCACATTGAGCTCTGTGCTGACAGCGCAGAGTCTGCTTGGAACTCTCTCTCTCTCCCTGCCCCTTCCCACTCACAGTCAGTCAGTCTCTCTCTCTCTCTCTCTCTCTCTCTCTCAGAATTTAAAAAAAAAGGTTCAAAGTTATGGTCAAATACATGCCCACCAGATTGGAGAGAAGAGTGGTTGAACTCAGTGAGAACATTAACAAAGAGATAGAAAACATAAAAAAGAACCAATCAGGTTCTTCGTAATACAGTAACTGAAAGAATACAATAACTGAAAAATACACCAGAGGGAATCACCAACAGATTGGAGGAACAGAATAACAGACCAGTGACCTGGAAGGCAGGGTAATGGAAAGCACCCGAACAGCAAAAAGACAAAAGAGTTTCTAAAAATGAGGATAGGTTCAGGGATCTTTTGGACAATATCAAGTGAAAAAGCATTCACATTATAGGGGTCCCAGAAGGAGAAGAGAGAAAAGGGCAGAAAACTTATGGGAAGAAATAAGAGGCAAAAAATCCCCTGACTTGGGAAAGGAAATAGACATCTAGGTTCAGGAAGCAGAGAGAGTTCCAGTGAAACCAGGGAGGTCTACGACATGACACTAATAATTAAAATGTTGAAGATTAAAGACATAGAGTTTTTTTTTTAATTTTTTAATGTTTATTTTTGAGAGAGAGAGACAGACAGACTGCAAGCAGGGGAGAGGCAGAGAGGGAGACACAGAATCTGAGGCAGGCTCTAGGCTCTGAGCTGTCAGCACACAGCCGGACGTGGGGCTCAAACTCACAAACCGTGAGATCAGGACCTGAGCCAAAGTCAGATACTTAACCGTCTGAACCACCCAGGTGCCCGAAGACACAGAGTTTTAAAAGCAGTAAGAGAAGAGCAACTAGTTTGTACAAGGGAAATCCCATAAGTCTAACAGCTGATTTTTCAGGAGAAATTGCATGGAACACAAAGTGACATGAGAAACTCAAAGTGCTGAAAGGAAAAAACCTACAATCGAATGGAAAAGAAAACGCCATAATTAGAAGATTAGAAAAGAAAATATTTCGTGGGTAAAAGCAAACATTCAGTAAAGGTAGTAGAACAATCACTTCTAAATCTTGTATTGAGGTTAAAGACCAAAGAAATACAACCAATTATATCTAAAAAGAGGACTCCCAAAAAAATGCAAAATATAACATACACATCAAATGTGGAGGGGGGAGAAAAAACGAAATTCCTTTACAATGTGTTCAAATGTAAGTAACCATCATTTTAATACAGATTCCTATATACTTAGGGAAGTTATATACAAACCTCATGGTAACCACAAACCAAAAACCTATGATACATACACACGAAATAAAGAGAAATAAAATCAAATATAATGCTAAAGAAAGACATCAATCACAAGAAAACAGAACAAGGGAAGTAGAAAGGAACAGAGAACTACAAAAAAAAAAATCAGAAAACAATGAGCAAAATGGCAATATGTACATACCTATCAATAATTACTTTAAATGTAAATGGTCTAAATGCTCCATTAAGAAAAGATAAATACCATATGATTTCACTCCTATGTGGAATTTAAGGAACAAAACAGACGAACATAGGGAAACGGAAGGAAAAATAAGATTAAAAACAGAGAGGGAGACAAACCATGAGACTCTTAAATACAGAGAACAAACTGAGGGCCGCTGGAGTGGTGTTGGGTAGGGAGATGGGCTAAATGAGTGAGGGGCATTAAGGAGAGCACTTGTTGGGATGAGCACTGGGTGTTATATGTAAATGATGAATCACTAAATTCTACCCTGAAACCATTATAATAATGTTAACTAACTTGGACTTAAACAAAATTTAATTTTTTTTAACTTTTATTTATTTTTGAGAGAGAGAGAGAGAGACAGAGCATGAATAAGGGAGGAGCAAAAAGAGAGGGAAACACAGAATCCAAAGCAGGCTCCAGGCTCTGTGCTGTCAGCACAGAACCCAGTGTGGGGCTTGAACCCACGAACGTGAGATCATGACCTGAGCCAAAGTTGAACACTTAACGACTGAGCCACCCAGGCGCCCCTGGATTTAAGTAAAATCTAAAAACAGACATCGGGAGATTCAAGGGAAGATGGTGGCATAGGAGGCCACTGAGCTCACCTCCTTCTGATCGCTTAGATTCCGCCCACATCTGCCTAAATGACCCAGAAAACCGCCGGAAGACTAGCAGAACGGACTCTCTGGAGCCAAGCATAGACCAGAGGCCCACGGAAGAGGGCAGGAAGGGCGGAGAGGCGGTGCGCGCTCCACGGACTGGCGGGAGGGAGCCGGGGCGGTGGAGGGGCGGCCAGCCCACCCGGCAAGGCAGAGCCCCCGAGTCTGGCTTGCAAAAGCAGAGGGGCCAAAGGGAGTGTGTTCCGACAGCCAGCGGGGCTTAACATCCGGAATGGTAAAAGTGAACAGCTCTGCTCTCGGAGAGTGGGGAGGGTGAGAGGACACCAGGAGGGAGAGTTGTTGAGCCCCGGATGACAGAGCTCAGCTCGGTGGGGAACAAAGGCACTGGGAAACGCCATCTCCCTCGCCCATCCCCCAGCCAGAATCCCAAAGGGAACCGGTTCCCGACACCGAACTTGCTTGCGCCGCGCAAACTCCCAATGCTGTGCTTCTGTGGATCCATCCCTCCCACCGGCCTGCCTCCCTCCCGGTGCTGCAGGGCCCCTCCCACAGGGGACCACCCACGGCGAAGCGAGCTGAGCCTGCCCCTCCCGCCCCTGTGCACCTTGAGGATCCACCCTGGCTAATCTGCCCTCGGCCAGATCCCATCGAAGCAGCACCACAAGCCTGGCAGCGTGCAAGCAGCCCAGGCAGGGGCCACACCACTCCACAGTGAGTCCTGCCCCTGGGAGAGGGGAAGAGAAGGTACACACCAGTCTGACTGTGGCCCCCTAGTGGTGGGCTAGGGGCGGACATCAGGTGTGACTGCGGCCCCGCCCACCAACACAAGTTACTCCAGACAGCACAGGGGAAGTGCCCTGCAGTTCCACGCCACCCCAGGGACTGTCCAAAATGACAAAACAGAAGAACTCTCCTCAAAAGAAACTCCAGGAAGTAGCGACAGCTAGCGAATTGCTCAAAAACTAAGCAATATAACATAACAAGAATTTAGAATAATAGTTGTAAAATTAATTGCTGGACTTGAAAAAAGCATAGAGGACACCAGAGAATCTATTGCTACAGAGATCAAGGGACTAAGAAATAGTCATGAGGAGCTAAAAAATGCTATAAATGAGGTGCAAAATAAAATGGAGGCGGCCATAGCACGGATTGAAGAGGCAGAGGAGAGAATAGGTGAATTAGAAGATAAAATTATGGAAAAAGAGGAAGCTGAGAAAAAGATAAAAAAAATCCAGGAGTATGAGGGGAGAATTAGAGACCTAAATGATGCAATCAAATGGAATAATATCTGTATAATAGGAATTCCAGAAGAGTAAGAGAGAGAGAAAGGGGCTGAAGGTGTACTTGAACAAATCATAGCTGAGAACTTCCCTGATCTGGGGAAGGACAAAGGCATTGAAATCCAAGAGGCACAGAGAACTCCCTTCAGACGTAACTTGAATCGATCTTCTGCATGACATATCATAGTGAAACTGGCAAAATACAAGGATAAGGAGAAAAATCTGAAAGCAGCTAGGGATAAACATGCTCTAACATATAAAGAGAGACTGATAAGACTAGTGACAGACCTATCTACTGAAACTTGGCAGGCCAGAAAAGAATGGCAGGAAATCTTCAATGGCAGGAAATCAACAGAAAAAATATGCAGCCGAGAATCCTTTATCCAGCAAGTCTGTCATTCACAATAGAAGGAGAGATAAAGGTCTTCCCAAACAAAAACTGAAGGAATTCATCACCACTAAACCAGCCCTACAAGAGATCCTAAGGGGATTCTGTGAGTAAAATGTTGTAAGGACCACAAAGTACCAGAGCCATCACTACAAGCATGAAACCTATAGACATCACAATGACTCTAAACCCATATCTTTCAATAATAACACTGAATGTAAACAGACTAAATGCTCCAACCAAAAGACATAGGGTATCAGAATGGATAAAAAAACAAGACCCATCTATCTGCTGTCCACAAGAGACTCATTTTAGACCTGAGGACACCTTCATATTGAAAGTGAGGGGATGGAGAACTATCATGCTATTGGAAGTCAAAAGAAAGCTGGAGTAGCCATACTTGTATCAGACAAACTAGACTTTAAATTAAAGGCTGTAACAAGAGATGAAGAAGGGCATTATATAATAATTATAGGGTCTATCCATCAGGAAGAGCTAACAATTATAAATGTCTATGCGCCGAATACAGGAGCCCCCATATATATAAAACAATTAATCACAAACATAAGCAACCTTATTGATAAGAATATGGTAACTGCAGGGAACTTTAATACTCCACTTACAACAATGGATAGATCATCTAGACACAGGACCAATAAAGAAACAAGGGCCCTAAATGATACACTGGATCAGATGGACTTGACAGATATATTTAGAACTCTGCATCCCAAAGCAACAGAATACACTTTCTTCGAGTACACATAGAACATTCTCCAAGATAGATCACATACTGGGTCACAAAACAGCCCTTCATAAGTAGACAAGAATTGAGATCATACCATGCATACTTTCAGACCACAATGCTATGAAGCTTGAAATCAACCACAGGAAAAAGTCTTGGAAAACCTCCAAAAGCATGGAGGTTAAAGAATACCCTACTAAAGTATGAATGGGTCAACCATGCAATTAGAGAAGAAATTAAAAAATATATGGAAACAAATGAAAATGAAAATACAACAATCCAAATGCTTTGGGATGCAGTGAAAGCAGTCCAGAGAGGAAAATATATTGCAATCCAGGCCTATCTCAAGAAACAAGAGAAATCCCAAATACAAAATCTAACAGCACATCTAAAGGAAATAGAAGCAGAACAGCAAAGACACCCCAAACCCAGCAGAAGAAGAGAAATAATAAAGATCAGAGCAGAAATAAACAATATAGAATCTAAAAAAACTGTAGAGAAGATCAATGAAACCAAGAGTTGGTTTTTTGAAAAAATAAACAAAATTGATAAACCTCTAGCCAGGCTTCTCAAGAAAAGGGAGATGACCCAAGTAGATAAAATCATGAATGAAAATGGAATTATTACAACCAATCCCTCCGAAATACAAGCAATTATCAGGGAATACTATGAAAAATTATATGCCAACAAACTGGACAACCTGGAAGAAATGGACACATTCCTAAACACCCACACACTTCCAAAACTCAAACAGGAGGAAATAGAAAACTTGAACAGACCCATAAGCAGCAAAGAAAATGAATCAGTTGTCAAAAATCTCCCAACAAATAGGAGTCCAGGACCAGATGGCTTCCTTGGGGAATTCTACCAGACATTTAAAGCAGAGATAATACCTATCCTTCTCAAGCTATTCCAAAAAATAGAAAGAGAAGGAAAACTTCCAGACTCATTCTATGAAGCCAGCATTACTTTGATTCCCAAACCAGACACACACCCAGCAAAAAAAGAGAACTACAGGCCAATATCCCTGATGAATATGGATGCAAAAATTCTCAATAAGATAGTAGCAAATCGAATTCAACAGCATATAAAAAGAATTATTCACCATGATCAAGTGGGATTCATTCCCGGGCTGCAGGGCTGGTTCAACATTCGCAAATCAATCCATGTGATACATCACATTAATAAAAAAAACGAAAAGAACCATATGATCCTGTCAATTGATGCAGAAAAAGCATTTGACAAAATGCAGCATCCTTTCTTAATAAAAGCCCTCAAGACAGTCGGGATAGAAGGAAATACTTAAACATCATAAAAGCCATTTATGAAAAGCCCACAGCTAATATCATCCTCAATGGGGAAAAACTGAGGGCTTTCCCCCTGAGATCAGGAACACGACAGGGATGTCCACTCTCACCGCTGTTGTTTAACATAGTGTTGGAAGTTCTAGCATCAGCAATCAGACAACAAAAGGAAATCAAAGGCATCAAAATTGGCAAAGATGAAGTCAAGCTTTCACTTTTTGCAGATGACATGATATTATACATGGAAAATCCGATAGACTCCGCCAAAAGTCTGCTAGAACTGATACATGAATTCAGCAAAGTTGCAGGATACAAAATCAATGTACAGAAATCAGTTGCATTCTTATACACTAATAATGAAGCAACAGAAAGACAAATAAAGAAACTGATCCCATTCACAACTGCACCAAGAATCATGAAATACCTAGGAATAAACCTAACCAAAGATTTAAAAGATCTGTATGCTGAAAACTATACAAAGCTTATGAGGGAAATTGAAGAAGATACAAAGAAATGGAAAAACATTCCATGCTCATGGATTGGAAGAATAAATATTGTTAAAATGTCAATACTACCCAAAGCAATCTACACATTCAATGCAATCCCAATCAATATTGCACCAGCATTCTTCTCGAAGCTGAAACAAGCAATCCTAAAATTTGTATGGAACCACAAAAGACCCCAAATAGCCAAAGTAATATTGAAGAAGAAGAAGACCAAAGCAGGAGGCATCACAATCCCAGACTTTAGCCTCTACTACAAAGCTGTAATCATCAAGACAGCACGGTATCAGCACAACAACAGACACATAGACCAATGGAATAGAGATTCCAGAACTGGACCCACAAAAGTATGGCCAACTAATCTTTGACAAAGCAGGAACAAATATCCAATGGAAAAAAGACTCTAACAAATGGTGCTGGGAGAATTGGACAGCAACATGCAGAAGGTTGAAACTAGACCACTTTCTTACACCATTCACAAAAATAAACTCAAAATGGATGAAGGACCTGAATGTGAGACAGGAAACCATCAAATCCCTAGAGGAGAAAGCAGGAAAAAAACCTCTCTGACCTCAGCTGCAGCAATTTCTTACTCGACACATCCCCAAAGGCAAGGGAATTAAAAGCAAAAATGAACTACTGGGACCACATGAAGATAAAAAGCTTCTGCATTGCAAAGGAAACAATCAACAAAACTAAAAGGCAACAGATAGAATGGGAAAAGATATTTGCAAATGACATATCGGACAAAGGGCTAGTATCCAAAATCTGTAAAGAACTCACCAAACTCCTCACCTGAAAAACAAATAATCCAGTGAAGAAATGGGCAGAAGACATGAATGGACACTTCTTTAAAGAAGACATCCAGATGGCCAACAGGCACATGAAAAGATGTTCAACATCACTCCTCATCAAGGAAATACAAATCAAAACCACAGTGAGATATCACCTCACACCAGAGTGGCTAAAATGAACAAATCAGGAGACTATAGATGCTGGCGAGGATGTGGAGAAACGGGAACCCTCTTGCACGGTTGGTGGGAATGCAAACTGGTGCAGCCACTCTGGAAAACAGTGTGGACGTTCCTCAAAAAATTAAAAATAGGTCTACCCTATGACCCAGAAATAGCACTGCTAGGAATTTACCCAAGGGATACAGGAGTGCTGATGCATAGGAGCACTTGTACCCCAATGTTTATAGCAGCGCTTTCAACAATAGCCAAATTATGGAAAGAGCCTAAATGTCCATCAACGGATGAATGGATAAAGAAATTGTGGTTTAGATACACAATGGAATACTACGTGGCAATGAGAAAGAATGAAATATGGCCTTTTGTAGCAACGTGGATGGAACTGGAAATTGTTATGCTAAGTGAAATAAGTCATACAGAGAAAGAGAGATACCGTATGTTTTCACTCTTATGCGGATCCTGAGAAACTTAACAGAAGACCATGGGAAAGGGGATGGGGGAAAAAAAAAGAGAGGGAGGGAGCCAAAGCATAAGAGACTCTTAAAAACTGAGAATACACTGAGGGTTGATGGGGGGTAGGAGGGAGGGGAAAGTGGGTGATGGGCATTGAGGGGGGCACCTATTGGGATGAGTACTAGGTTTTATATGGAAACCAATTTGACAATAAATTTCATATTCAAAATAAATAGACAGACAGACAAGGGATAATGGAATTGATAAAAACAAAACAAAGCAAAAGACCCATCTATATGCTGCCTGTAAGAAAGTTCAGACTTAAACACCTACAGACTGAAAGTGAAGAGATGGAAAAACAAACCATGCCAATGGTATGGGGGGAAAAAAGCCATAATACTTATATTAGATTAAATAAACTTTAAAGTTTTTTTTTTTAATGTTTATTTATTTTTGAAAGAGAGAGAGTGACAGAGCGTGAGCAGGGGAGGGGCAGAGAGAGAGGGAGACACAGAATCCGAAGCAGGCTCCAGGCTCTGAGCTGTCAGCACAGAGCCCGACACAGGGCTCGAACTCACGAACCATGAGATCATGACCTGAGCCGAAGTCAGATGCTCAACCGACTGAGCTTCCCAGGTGCCCCAGATTAAATAAACTTTAAAATAAAGACTGTAACAATAGACAGAGAGGGGCATTGCATAATGATAAAGGAATCAATCCAAGAAGAAGATATAACAATTATAAATATCTGTGCACCCAACATTGGAGCACCTAAATACATAAAGCAAATATTAACATACATAAAGTGAGAAACTAACAGCAACACAATAATAGTAGGTACTTTAACACCACATTTACATCAATAGATAGATCATTCAGGCAGAAAATCAATAAGAAACAGGGTCTTTAATGACACATTTGACTAGATAGACTCAACAGATACATACAGAACATTCCATCCAAAAACAACAGAATACACATTCTTTTCAAGCGCACATGGAACATTTTCCTAGGTAGATCATATATTAAACCACAAAACAAGTCTCAATAATTTAGTAAGATTAAAATCATATCAAATATCTTTTCCAACCATAATAGTATGACACTAGAAATCAATTATAAGAAAAAAACTCTTTGGAAAAAGCACAAACCCTAGATTTTAAACAACATGCTACTAAATAACCAATAGGTCAAGAAAGAAATCAAATGGAAAATTAAAAAATACATGGAGGCATGGGATGCCTGGGTGGCTCAGTTGGTTAAGCATCCAACTTGGGCTCAGGTCATGATCTCGCAGTTTGTGATTCCGAGCCCCAACTGGGCTCTGTGCTGACAGCTCGGAGTCTGGAGTCTGCTTCATACTCTGTGTCTCCCTCTCTCTCTGCCCCTCCCCTGCTTGTGCTGTGTCTGTCTCTCTCAAAAGTGAATAAACGTTAAAACATTTTTAAAAAATACACGGAGCAAATGAAAATGAAAACACAATAGTCCAAAATCTTTGGGATGCAGCAAAGAAGTTCTAAAGAGGGAAATTTCTAACCATACACACCTACCTCAAGAAATAAGAAAAATCTCTAATAAACAATCTAAGCTTACATGTCATGGACCCAGAAAAAGAACAAAGTCCAAAGTCAGTAGAAGGAAAGAAATAATAAAGAACAGAAAAAAAAATAAGTGAAACAGAGAATAAACATATATACATACATACATATACATAAAAAAGATCATGGAAACCAAGAGTTAGTTCTTTGAAAAAATAAACAAATTTGATAAACCTTTAGCCAGAATCATCAAGAAAAAAGAGGACTCCAATGAATAAAATCAGAAATTAGAAGTAATAAACACCACAGAAATATAAAGGATTATAAGAGACTATTATGAGAAATTATATGCCAACAAATTGGGCCACGTCCAAGAAATGGATAAATTCCTAGAAATATATAAGTTCTCAAAACTGAATTAAGAACAAATAGAAATTCTGAACACAGTACTAGTAACAAAACTGAATCAGTAATCAAAAATTCCTAACGAATAAGTCTAGGACTAGATGGATTCACAGGTGAACTCTACCAAACATTTAAAGACTCTACCAAACAATTTTCTCCTCCAACCATCCCAACAAGAGGAAGGAAAGCTCCCAAATGCATTCTATGAGCCAGCATTACCTGGATACCAAAAACAGACAAAGACACTGCATAAAAAGAACTCTACAAACCAATACACCTGATAAACATAGATGAAAATATGTAATAAAACATTAGCAAACCATGTCCAACAATGCATTAAAACAGTTATTCACCATGATTGAGTGGGATTAATTCCAGGGATGCAAGGATGTTTCAATATTTGCAAATCAATCAATGTCATACACCATATTAACGAAACGAAGGATAAAATTATATGACCATCTCAATAGATACAGAAAAAAATTTTAGCAAAATTCAACATCATTCATGATAAAAATTCTCAAGTGTGTTTACAGGGAACATACATCAACATAACAAAGGCCACGTAGGACACACCCACACCTGATAGGTCATACTCAATGGTGAAAAACAGCTTTTCCTCTAAGACGAGCAACATGACGATGATGTTCACTCTAACCACTTTTATTCAACATAGTACTGGAAGTCCTAGCCACATAATCAGATAAGAAAAAGAAATAAAAGGCATAAGAGATTGAAAATGGAAAGAAAAGCTGTTACTATTTACAGATGACAACACTATACATAAAAACTCTAAAGAAGCCACCAAAAAAACTTTTAGAGTAAATGAATTCAATAGAGTTGTAGGATACAAAATTAATCTACAGAAATATGTTTTTATACACAAATAATAAAGCAGCAGAAAGAGAAATTAAGGAAATAATCCCATTTACACTGTACCAAAAGGAATAAAATATCTAAGAATAAAGTTAGCTAATGAGATGAAAGAACCATACTCTGAAAACTGTGAGTCACTGATGAAAGAAACTGAAGAGGACACGAAGAAATGGAAAGATATACTATGCTCATAGATTGGAAGAATTCATATCATTAGAATGTCAGACTACCCAAAGCAATCTATGGATTCAAGGCAGTCCCCATCAATACCAATAGCATTTTTCACAGAACTAGTACAAACAATCCTAAAATTTGTATGGACCTACAAGAGACCTCGAACAGCCAAAGCAATATTGAGAAAGAACAGCAAAGCTGGAGGCATAAAAATTCCAGATTTCAAGATATACTAAAAAGCTATAGTAATCAAGACAGTATGGCACCAGCACATACACAGATACGTAGGTCAATGGGACAGGATAGAAAGCCCAGAAATAAATCCACATTTAAACGGCCAATTAATCTATGACAAAGGAGGCAAGAATGAAGAAAGACAGTCTTTTCAAGACAGCTACATGCAAAAGAATGAAACTAGACCACTTTCTTAACACCATACACAAAAACTCAAAGTGGATTAAAGATCTAAAAGTGAGAACTGAAACCATAAAGTTCCTAAAAGAAAGCATAGGCAGTAATTTCTTGGACATCATCCTTAGCAACATATTTAAGGATATATCTCTCCAGGCAAGGGAAACAAAAGAAAAATAAGCTATTGTGACTCTACCAAAATAAAATGTAGAGCAAAAGAAACCATTAATAAAACAAAAAGGTAACCTAGAAGATATTTGCAAGACATTGCAATAAGGAATTAATATACAGAATATGTAAAGAATTTATACAACTCAACATTAAAAAAATGTGATTGAAAAATGGGCAGAGGACCTGAATAGACATTTTCCCAAAGAAGACACGCAGATGGCCAACAGACAACATTAAAAGATGTTTAACATTAGTGATTATCAGTAAAACGCAGATCAAAACCACAATGAGATATCACCTCACCCATATCAGAATGGCTAATAACAAAAAGACAGGAAATAACAAGTGTTGGCAAGGATGTGGAGAAAAGGGAACCAATAGGGAAATCCCCATTAGTAGGAATTTAAATTGGTGCAAGCACTGTGGAAAAAAGTATAGAGTTTCCTCAAGAAATTAAAAATAAAAATATCACAGGATCTAGTAATTTTTACTACTAGTTATTTACCCAAAGAAATGAAAACGCTAATTCTGAAAGATATGTGGACCCCTATGTTTGTGGTGGCATTATTTACAATACCCAGACGTGGAAGCATCCCAAGTGCCCACCCATAGATGAACGGATAAAGATGATGTATATACACACAAAAGGATATTACTCAGTCATAAAAAAAAAAAAAAAAAAGACTGATCTTGCCATTTGTAACAACATGGATGGACCTAGCCGGTATTATACTCAGTGAAATAAGTCAGAGAAAGACAAATACCAGATGACTTCACTTACATGTGGAATCTAAAAACAAAACAAGTGAACAAACTAACAACAACAGCAACAAAGCCAAAAGAGATCCATGAATACAGAGCATAATCTGGTAGTTGTCAGAGGGCTGGGGGATGGGCAAAATGCATAAAGGTGGGTGCAAGATACAGGCTTCCAGTTACGAATGAATGAGTCATGGGATGAAAGGTACAGCAGAGTGAATACAGTCAATGATATCATAATAGTGTTGTGTGGTGATAAGGGGTGGTTACACTTGAAGTGAGCACAGCATCATGTACAGAGTTGTTGACTGCTATGTTGTATGACTAATGTAGCATTAGGAGTCAACTATACCTCAGTAAAAGAACTTTCCTTTGACATTTATAGAAAATTCTACTCAACAACAGCAAAATACACAATCTTTTCAAGTTGCATATAAAACATTCATCAATAGACTACATGCTGAGTGATAAGGCAAGTCTTAGTAAATTGAAAAGGATTAAAATCACACAGAAGATGTTCTTTTGATCTCAGTGGATTTAAACTACATAGCAGTAACAATAAACAATAAAGGAATAACAGTGATTCCTTAGGAAAACACCCACATATTTGATAATTAACGAACACACTTCTAAATACATCATGGTCACAGAAGAAATCGCAGGAATATTTAGGAGATATTTTGAACAGAAAAAATAAAACAAAAATTTTCAAATTATGTGAGATGTAGCTAAAGCAGTGCTTAGAGAACACTTACATTTTTTAAATGCTTATACCAGTAATTTAGGGTCTAACATCAAGCTCCAACCTGAAGAAACTAGAAAAGGAAGATTCAAAGAAGTCCAGAATAAACAAAGCAAAATAAACATAAAAGAAAACAGCATGATTAAAATAAGTGTAAAGCAAAAAAAAAAAAAAAAAAAGCAGTAAAAACTGGTTCTTAAAACAAGACAAATGAGGTTGATAAATCTCTATTCAGACTGATCAAGCACACTATAAAAAGAAGATAGAAATTAACCAATATTAGGAATGAATGGTAGAGGGGTCTACAGGTCTTACAGATAACAAATGACTATCAGCAAATATGAAGAATATTTATGACCTGTTTTACATTTTGAATAAAATTGACAAATTCCTTGAAAGACACAAACTACTAAATATCACCCAAGAAGATATAGATAACCGTAACATCCCCGTATCTATTAAAAAACTTTAAATTCTTAGTTAAAAACCTTCCCATATATTAAAGAAAACCTTCAGAAGTATTAACAAAACAAATATAGACAAATTTTTCCAGAAAAGAGAGGAGGAGGAAATACCCCAACTCATTTATGATGCAGTATTACCCAGATATCAAACCAGACAGAATAGAATATTCCAATCCCATATCCCTCAAGATTGCAGATGCAAAAAATTCTAGCAAATCAAATCCAGCAATATAAAAAACTTTTTGACAAATTAGGATTTATCTCAGAAATGCAGTTTGGTTTTACTATTTAATATTCAGCGTAATACACCTTTTTATAAGATTTAAAAGGAAGGGGCACCTGGGTGGCTCAGTCAGTTGAGTGGCAGACTCTTGATTTCTGCTCAGGTTATGACCTCTGTGCTGAGCGCAGGGCCAGCTTAAGATTCTCCCTCTCCCCCACTATGCCCCTCACCTCTGCACAGGCACATGCTGTCTCTAAAAAAAACTTAAAAAAAAAAGATATAAAAGGAAGAACCATATAATCATCTCAGCAAATGCAGTAAAGACATTTGAGAGAATTTATCACTCATTCTGAGAAGCACTAAGAAAGTGCTTCTCTGAAAAACCTACAGCTAACATCATACCTAATGGCAAAACCTGTTCCCCTAAGGTCAAGAAGAATGGACATTCTTACCACTTCGATTCAACATCATATGTAGGTCCTAGCCAGTGCAATGAGTCAAAAACAAAACAAAACAAAACTGAAAAGGAAGTAATGCTTTATTTAGTTGCTGTCAATATTTTGTACAAAATTCTAGAAAATCTACATGAGTCGCGTGTTGTGTTAGATCGTTATGGTAAACCTCCCCCAGTTGGCGTATCCACAACTTTGGTGTACCCACCCACACCGACTCTGGGTTTGGTCATGTGACCTGATTTGGCCAATGAGACAACAGCAAACATAAGAGGCCCAGAGGTGTGCAAAGCACTGGCTCAGCGAGCCTTGTCGCTCTTTGTGAAGAATCCCTGGTTAAACTGGCAAAGGCACTGAAACCAAATGGAGCAGAAACATGTAAATTCTGGTGAGCTTCAAGTGTCCTTTATCCAAGGAGTCTTTCTGAAAGCACTTCTCAGTCCTCAACGGACATAGTTCACGCACTTCCGTCTTCCTGCTAGTCTCCTCTCCTCTCATTTTCTCCCCTTTCTCCTTCTTAAACTTTTCCCTTACTTCCCCATTTTTCTCATGTTACTGTATCTGCTGTTACAGCGTTCCCTCCCTGACAAGGTCCAGAACTTTTTAAAGG
The DNA here is from genome assembly GCF_018350195.1 of Panthera tigris. NCBI lineage: Eukaryota > Metazoa > Chordata > Mammalia > Carnivora > Felidae > Panthera > Panthera tigris. The sequence continues at coordinate 5,783,224 of NC_056660.1, read as the reverse complement.
GTCACGTACTTTTCATTTAATACGGTCGCTGGCATAATGATTGTTAATAAAATATTTGAAGAGTAAGTGACTGGGAAACATCTCTTTGTTTCTGATTATTATCAAGATAAAGAATTTTTTTATATATTTTTTGTTTAATCTAACATTCACAAAAGTATTTACTGAGTAATTACTATGTGCCAGTCCTGTCAAGTGAACTAGCTTAGAAAACAACTGGTTGTTGGGGCCCCTGGGTGGCTCAGTCAGTTAAGCGTCCGACTTCAGCTCAGGTCGTGATCTCACAGTTTGTGGATTCAAGCCCCGTGTCGGGCTCTGTGCTGATGGCTCGGAGCCTGGAGCCTGCTTCAGGTTCTGTGTCTCCCTCTCTCTCTGCCCCTCCCCTGCTCATGCTCACTCGCTCTCAAAAATAAACATTAAAAAAAATTGTAAACAACTGGTTCTTATGAGGGATACGAATGTCATTATTGGTAGATATATTGGGCAGTATTATGCCTATTGTTAAAATATCTAGATAGTCAGTTTGTCTTACCTCATTAAACAGAAGAAAAAACGTATTCATTTTATGCTCATAAAGCAACATTTACACAGTTATAACCTCCTGAACCAAAGGGTTGGATCAGAAAATTAAGTCGTGATTTGGTAATGTGTTTGAATCTATGTGACTTATTAATATCTTCTTTGTAAATAATTTTTATTTTTATTTATTTTTAAAATTGTTTATTATTTATTCACTTTTGAGAGCCAGAGAAAGACAGAGTGCAAGTGGGGGAGGGGCAAAGAGAGCAGGAGACAGAATCCGAAGCAGGCTCCAGGCCCTGAGCTGTCAGCACCGAGCCCTGTGGGGGGCTTGAACCCAGGAACCAGGAGATCATGACCTAAGCAGAAGTCAGATGCTCAACCGACTGAGCCACCCAGGCACCCCAGTAATTTTTATTTTTAAATAGTTTAAGACTTCCCAGAAGATGCAAAAATAGTTCTGTGTATCCTTCAACCAGCTTCCCCCATAATGATATCTTAAGAGTAGTAATACATTATCAAAGTCAGGAAAGTGACATTGTTACAATATTATTAATTTAGTTACAGACTAAAAGTTCTTTTTAATAAATCCTTGTTTTCTATGTAGATTTTCACTTCATTACCACCTCTTACTCTGGGAATCTTTGAACAGTGTTGCAGTGAGAAGAGCCTGCTTAGGTGCCCACAACTCTATAGGATTTCTCAGGCAGGGAAAATTTTCAACACAAAGGTAAACAGAAGATTTAATGCAGGTTTTCATCTCAACTCCAAAGGTACCTCTTTTCCTTTTCTGATGCTTAAAAAAAATAATTTAAAAACCAAGGAATGCAGCCTTGTACAATCATTTACCTTGTAGTTTAGTTTATCTAGGGAACTGAGATTTAAATAACAATATGTGGCAGAGGGAAACTAAAGAAAAAGAAGCAAGGCACCATGTGTGGTCCCACAAACTGTGCACAGAGCAGCTTCAGGAGGCATGCTGTGCATTGGGCCAATCCTGGAAAATACAAATGAGGGACTCAGGCCTATTTTTAGAGGAGACAAGCGATTCTTCTGGAATGCTTTCTTCCTGGGATCACGGAGTTGAGATTTAGAGTAAACCTAACTGCATCCCAGTCATTAGTGAAGCTTTAAAAATATATGGACACCTGCAAGTATCTTTTCAAATTAGTACTTTTGCTTTCTTTGGGTAAGTACCATTTGGGTAAATACCACAGTAAGTGCGATTATTGGACCACATGATAATTATATTTTTAATATTCTGAGTAACTGTCATACTGTTTTCCACGATGGGTGTGCCAATTTGCATTTATACAGTACATGAAGGTTCCTTTTTCTCTACATTCTGGCCAACACTTGTTATTCCATGAGTTTTTTTCATTCAGCCATTTGACAGGTATAAATTGATATCTCATTGTGGTTTTGACTTGCATTTCCATGATGATTGGTGATGTTGAACATCTTTTCATGTGTCAGCCATCTGTATGTCTTCTTTGGGAAAATGTCTATTCAGGCCCTCTGCCCATTTTTTTTTTTTTTTAATTTACATCCAAATTAGTTAGCATATAGTGCAACAATGATTTCAGGAGTAGATTCCTTACCCATTTAGCCCATCCCCCCCTCCCTCAACCCCTCCAGTAACCCTCTGTTTGTTCTCCTTATTTAAGAGTCTCTTATGTTTTGTCCCCCTCCCTGTTTTTATATTATTTTTGCTTCCCTTCCCTTATGTTCATCTGTTTTGTCTCTTAAAGTCCTCATATGAGTGAAGTCATATCATTTTTGTCTTTCTCTAATTTCACTTAGCATAATACCCTCCAGTTCCATCCATGTAGTTGCAAATGGCAAGCTTTCATTCTTTTTGATTGCCGAGTAATACTCCATTGTATATATATGCCACATCTTTATCCATTCATCCATCGATGGACATTTGGGCTCTTTCCATACTTTGGCTATTGTCGATAGTGCTCTATAAAATGGGGGTGCATGTGTCCCTTCGAAACAGCACACCTGTATCCCAGCAATTGCTGGGTCGTAGGGTAGTTCTATTTTTAGTTTTTTGAGTTTTCCAGAGTGGCTGCACCAGCTTGCATGACCATCCTCTGCCCATTTTTAAATCACATTATTTGTTTTCTTGGTATTGAGTTGAACTTACGCTCATAAAAAAACTTACTTGTTCTTTATATATTTTGCATATTAATCCCTCTGCACCCATATATTTATTGCAGCATTATCTGCAATAGCCAAGATATGGAAGCAACCCAAGTGTCCATCAGTAGACAAATGGGTAAAGAAGATGTGGTATATATAAGCAACAGACTATTACTCACCTATAAAAAGAATGAAATCTTGCCATTTGCAACAACATGGATGGACCTACAGGGTATAATGCTAAGTGAAATAAGTCAGTCAGAGAAAGACAAATCCCATATGATTTTATTCATATGTGGAATCTAAGAAACAAGTGAACAAAGGAAAAAAGAGTCCAAAAGTAGACTCTTAAATACAGAGAATGAACTGGTGGTTTCCAGATGAGAGGTGGGTAAGAGAATGGGTAAAATAGAGAATCAAGAGTACACTTATCATAATGAGCACTGAATAGTGTTTAGAATTATTAGTCATTATATTGTACACTTGAAACTAATATAACACTATGTTAATTGTGCTTCAATTAAAAAAATATATAGATGCCTGGAAGAAACATGGGTCTTTTTTTTATATTAAATACAATTAAAACATTTTTTTAACTGTTATTCAATTTTGGGAGACAGAGACAGAGTATGAGTGGGGAAGTCATACACTTAACCCACTGAGCCACCCAGGCACCCATATATTAAATATAATTTATAATATAATTATAATATATAATTTATAATATGTATTATATATAATTTTATAATATAATTATATAATTTATAATATAATTTATTGTCAAATTGGTTTCCGTACAACACTCAGTGCTCATCCCAACAGGTGCCCTCCTCAGTGCCCAACACCCACTTTCCCCTGTATTGAGTCTTACTTCATGGCTCAGAATATGGTCTATCTGATAAATATTTCATCTTTACTTGGACAGAATGTTAAATGAGGTCAACTTCGTAGTGTTCAAACTTCTACATTCTTCTACATTAATTTTCTGTCTAATTACTCAGTTGGAGAGGAACTAAAATCTCCAACCCAAAGTATGGATTCATCTATATCCCCTGAAGTTCTATCAGGTTTGCTTCATGTATTTTGCAGTTCTGTTATTAGGTGTATAAATGTTTAGGATTGTTATATTGTCCTGATTGATCCCTTTTTCATTATGAAATTACCTTTATTATTTTCTTCTTTGTCTATTTTGTCTGATAGTAATATGACAACTCCAGGTTTTTTTAGTGTTTTTATGATATATCTTTTCCATCCTTTTATTTTTTATTCATTCATTCATTTATTTATTTATTTATTTATTTGAGTCTTCTAGTGGGCAGTTTGTAGTCTTTGTTATCTAGTCTGATATTACGTCTCTATACTGCATGTTTAAAGTATTTACATTTTCATATGTTTATTGAGGTGTTTTGGTTCAAATTTAACCATCTTTCTATACATTTTTGATTTTTCCTAATTATAATTTGTTTCCTTGTTTTCTCTTGTTCTGACTTCTTTTGGATTAATTTTTGTGAATTCCATTTCATCTCCTTGTTGGCTTCTTAGCTATAATTCTTTTCTTTAAAGAATTTGCTTTAGGGTTTATGCCATGTATTGTTAAGTTAGTGTAGTATGACTTCAAGTGATACACTAATTCACATACAGTATAAAAACCTTAATAGTACACTTCCATTTCTCTCCTTCTGACCTTTGGACTAATGTTGTCATACATGTTACTTTTACATATGTTAACAACCCCACACCATATTAATACTTGTGTTTGAACAATTATTTTTCAAAGTGACTTAAATAGTAAGAGAAACACTTAGATCTTTACCCATACTTTTGTCATTTCCAGTAATCTTCTACCCTTTGTGTGGATTCACATTAATATGTGTTCTAATTTCCTTCTGCCTGCAGAGCTTCCTTTAACATTCCTTGTAGTGCAAATCTGCTGGCAGTGAACTCTTAGTTTTTATGGAACTCAAAAAGTCTTCATTTGACCTTCATTTTTGAAAGTTATTTTTGGTTGGCATAAAATTCTAGGCTTGACAGTTTATTTCTTTCAGTAATTTCTATTTTCTTCTTACTTGCATTGTTTTGATGTGGAATTACTGTCATCCTCACTTTATACCTTTCATGTGTCTTTTTTCATCTGGATGCTTTGAAGATTTTTTTCCCCCCAGATTTGAGCAATTGGATTGTGGTGACTTGTTTCTTCATGGTTCCTGTGCTTGGGGTGCACTGAGGATTTGGATCTGTAGGTTTATACTAAGAAGATGAGGGGGCCCCTTGGGGCTCAGTCGGTTAGGTGTCTGACTCAGCTCAGGTCATGATCTCACGGTTCGTGAGTTCGAGCCCTGTGTCGGGCTTTGTGCTGCCAGCTCAGAGCCTGGAACCTGCTTCAGATTCTGTGTCTCCCTCTCTCTCTGCCCCTCCCCCGCTCATGCTTTCTGTCTCAACAATAAGTAAATGTTAAAAAAAAAAAAAAAAAGTTCAGCAAACTATGGGCTATAGGCCAAATCTAGTCCGTTGCCTGATTTCATAAAATTTTATTGGGAAACAGCCATGACCATTCATTCACAAATTCATTATGATTATCGTAGAGGTACAACAGCAGAATTGAATAGTTGTAATGGAGATCTTGTGGCCCCCAAAGAATAAAATAGTTTTTTTTCCATCTTGGCCTTTACAAAAAAAGTTTCTTGGTTTACAGTTTACATCAAATTTGGAAAATTTTCAGCCATTGTATTTTCAAATATTTTTTCTGGCCTATCTTCTCTCCTTCTGTTGCTTCCAATTATACATATGTTAGATCACTTGAAGTTGTCCAAAACTTCATTGAACCTATACCTTTGTTTTATACATCCTCCTCTCTGTTAAATTTTGTTTTGTTTGGGTGTTTTGTTATCATTTTGTCTTCAATTACTTCTGCAATATCTATGCCATTAATTCTTTCTTCTGCAATGCTGAATCTGCATTACTGCCGTCTAGTAAGTTTATTATCTCAAAATTTATAGTTTTTAATCTATTAAATTTCTATCTGGAAATTTTTTATATCTTCTACTTCCCTATTAAGCTTTTGAACATAAAGAATAAATACTGTTTCAAAAAAGGAAAAGAATAGAGTTATACTCTTTCAACATTCTTATCTGCAAATTTTAATATGTGTGTTGGTTGTAGGCTGGATTTAATTAATTTTTACTTCCTCATTTTGGGTAGTGTTTTTCTGCCTTTTTTTTTAATGCCTGATAATTCTGAATTGGATTTGTCCTACGTGATAGATATTTTTGTATAACCATGAATATATTTTTTCCCTTTACATTGATTGATTGATTGAAGTACAGTTGACACACAATGCTACATTAGTTTCAGGTGTAAAACAGTGATTCAAGAAGCCTATACATTATTCTACCTACGTCTATTCTATACAAGTGTAGCTACCATCAGTCACCATACAACACTATTATAATACCATTAACTATATTCCCTGTGCTTTACCTTTTATCCCCATGACTTACTCATTCCACACTGGAAGCCTCACCCCCCCTCACCCATTTTTCCCATGCCTCCACTCTCCCATTCCTCTGGCAACTTCCAGTGTATTCTCTGTATCGATTTCTTATGGTTTTTGTTTGTTCGTTTATTTTTTAGATCACACATATAAGTGAAATCATAAGGTATTTGTCATCCTCTGCCTGATTTAGTTCACTTATCATAGTACCCTCTAGGCCCATCCATATTGTTGCAAATGGTGGGATCTCCTACTTTTTTACGGCTGAGCAGTATTCCATTGTATATACATACCACGTCTTCTTTATCCCTTCATGTACGGATGGACACTTGGGTTGCTTCCATATCTTGGCTATTGCAAATAATGCTGCGGTAAATATAGTGGTGCATGTATCTGTATGAATTAGTGTTTTTGGTTTTCTTGGGTAAATACCCAGTAGTGGTATTACTAGATCATATGGCATTACTAGATGTAATTTTTTGAGAAAACTCCATACTGTTTTCTACTGTGGCTGCACCAGTTTGCATTGCTACCAATAGTGCACGAGGGTTCTTTTTTCTCCATCTCTTCACCAACACTTGTTATCTCTTGTCTTTTTGATTCTACCCATTCTGATAGGTGTAAGGTGGTCTCTCATTGTGGTTTTGATTTGCCTTTTTCTGATGATTAGTGATGTTGGCCATCTTTTCATGTGTCAGTTGGCCATTTGTAAGTCTTCTTTGGAAAAATGTCTATTTAAATCCTCTTCCCATTTTTATTTTTTTATTTTTATTTTTTTTTTTAATTTTTTTAAACATTTATTTATTTTTGAGAGAGAGAGAGACAGAGCATGAACGGGGGAGGGTCAGAGAGAGGGAGACACAGAATCTGAAACAGGCTCCAGGCTCTGGGCTGTCAGCACAGAGCCCGGACGCGGGGCTCGAACTCACGGACCGCGAGATCGTGACCTGAGCCGAAGTCAGCTGCCCAACCGACTGAGCCACCCAGGCGCCCCTCTCTTCCCATTTTTAAATCAGATTATGTGTTTTTGTGTGTGGGTTGTACAAGTTTTTTTACAAATATATTTTGGAAATTTACTCCTTATTGGATGAATCATTTGCAAATATCTTCTCCCATTTAGTAAGATGCCTTTTTGTTTTCCTGATGGCTTCCTTTGCTGTGCACAAAAGTTTTTTATTTTGTATCACCATGACTATTCTTGAGTTTTGTTCTGGAATACCAGCACGTTAACTGGAAACAATTTAGCCCTTTTGGATCTGCATTTTAATATTAGGAAGGACAGGAGTTGTGCTAAGTCCAAGGATAATTTTTCTCCACAGAGACAGAAACTTCTATGTATTCTGCCCAATGTTCCATGAATCTTGAGGTTTTCCAGTTTGGCACTAGTTGTGTTTTTAAACCAGTTTCTTACATTCTTTCCTAAAAACAGCTTTACTTCAGGAAATTTAGGTCACAGGACAGATATGTTTTCTTCCACGTATTTTTCTCCTCTAGTCCTTTATCTGTAGGTCTTCCTGGCAAACATAAAAATAACTGATACATTTAGAACCAAAAGAACAAAGATTTGTTTTTGCTGTTGTTCTACCATCTCCTAACCAATGTACTCTTGTTTGACCCTAGAGATTTTATATTATTAATATTTCCTTTAAGAAAATTGTATATGGTTTATTAAAATTTACTTTGACCAAAATCTGGGTGTCGATGTAAAGGTGCAGATTGTATTACATGAAAGAAATTATATTTAAAACACTACAATTTAAGGATTGAAAAATATTTTTATTTCTTTTACAAATTACTACTTCTGGTTCTTTTTCACTGGATAATTTAGCTTTTTATACTTTTTATAACAAATATTCTATATTTGAATCCTACACATTTATGTTTAATGAGTTTTCAAATAATATCCTTTAATTTCATAGTCATTTCTTTTAGGAGTAGAAGAAATGGAATTTTTCCATATCTAGGAAAACATTTTGGCTTTATAACTGTGTTTCAAACTGCAAGTATATTTCCTAATGTCACATATTTTTAGATTTAGACCAACATACTATCATAACTTTCTTGCTTTGTTTTCTTTTAGGTATTTTGGTTTCAATGCATAAATGCTTTGGTCCATTCCTTCATTCTCTTCTGGTTGCCCATGAAAATGCTGGAGCATGGTAAAGGCTTCATTGTTTCATATATTCAACAAAGAGCATGTTTTTCTCACTGGGGCCAGTATTTCTGTGTGTGTGTGTGTGTGCGCGCGCGCACGCGTGTGTGTTTGTTTCCAAAGAAAGACCTGAAGGCAACAAAAAGGGAATTTTAAAATATGTATAAAATTACAGTCCAGCTGACACTTAACAGTTGATCTTTAGAAAGCATTTTCTTTGTGTCTGACATAAGTAAATTGAGAATTAGTGCTTTTATTGTTCGTTTTTAAGAAATATTTGAGTTGGCAGGTCTGATAGAAAGCATAATCATTCTAATGAATCATAGGTGCCTTCCATTAGTAAGTTTGAAATTTATGTCTATTTTCTTATTTCACTTCCCAAACTTCATGCTACAATTTGGACTATACCACAAGTTTAATACGCTTTATTATTAGACCAAGTCTCCTTTTCCTGATACACGATTTTCCAAATAACATTATGTATGAAGTTTTTCTACAGACTAACGTGGGTCCAATACATCTAAATGTAGGAGATATATTTATTTTTTTTTTAAATTTTTTTTTCAACGTTTTTTATTTATTTTTGGGACAGAGAGAGACAGAGCACGAATGGGGGAGGGGCAGAGAGAGAGGGAGACACAGAATCGGAAACAGACTCCAGGCTCCGAGCCATCAGCCCAGAGCCTGACGCGGGGCTCGAACTCACGGACCGCGAGATCGTGACCTGGCTGAAGTCGGACTGCGCCACCCAGGCGCCCCAAATATATTAATGAAGTGTGCTATTGTGTAATGGGTTCACAGCCATAAAGTAAGGTGTGAAATATAATTATTTTTCTTTAACCAGATTTAATTTTCATTGGGTGTTACTAGAAATATATCCTTTATCTTGGACATATTTTTTAAACATTGAGTTTGAGTTGTATGTGTTATTTGTTGGTATTTAAAAGAAAGGATCTGCCATTAATATAGCGAAAGGCCTTCATTGTAAAAACAATGGACAAAAGTTTCAAATGGTAACAAATTATAGCAAAATCACAAGTTTACAAAAAGTTCCTTTAGGATGGAGTTGTGAGGAGCTCCTTGGACCTGCCTCCCACCCAGATAAGCAAAACTGGTCAAAATTATGAAAACGTGACTCTGCACCTTCTCTGGATAGTGTCCTAAAGACAAACGAAGAAACATTTATTCAAGCAAACCTACTACTCAGTAAGAACATTGAGAGTCTATGGCATTGTAGCCATGACCTACTCCTTCCCTATCTTAATCACAACCTAGCTTGATGGAAGCTCCACTACAGCCAAGTGTGGCCAAGAGGGTAGGAATACTAGTATTCTCAATGATCACTCAATGTTACAATATCTCACAGGAGAGCCAGGCCACCGGCATTTCTTATCCCCTGCCCCTAACTTTGAGTTGAAGAGGCCAAATTCCTGATGAGTGTGGCCAAGAGGTTAGAGCTCTCCTTTTCCAATCAACCTATGTCCATAGGACAACAGGCACAATAGGCTAAGAATACTGGATCCATGATCACTCTCACCACAGCTTGCTTGTAGGGAAGAGAATCTCCAAGAGATTGCTGGGAAGGCAAGCCAAGAAGACCAGTGACGGCAACCTCACTACCACCAAAGATAGTGGCAATAAGGTTTTACCTATGGTAACGGGTGGTACATAAGAAAAGACAGCCCCAAAACTCTTTCCAAAGGAAGTGACTGTTTGAAACATACTGGGGGAAGAGTTCAAGTCTAGGGATGTTCTCAAAGATAATAATTCTTCTTAATTGAGACCAACAAGCTAAACCATAGGCCTGGTTCAGAAAGAACCAGGTACAGAAACAGATAAAAATAGCCCTCCTGAGGTGAGAACAAACCTCAAAGACCTGTCTCAAAATTATCCCAGCCTGAATTTAATCAGATCAGACTGCTGTACAATTAATGCCCTAGAACACTGTCAAAAACAATAGAATATCCTGTGGGTAATTAGTGGAGCCTAACAACTGGTGTCATACCAAGTGAGTCAGGTAGCTTAATGGAAAAGTCAGGGAAAAGGAGTGTCAATACAGACCAGATAAAACCAAGGCGACTGTGTGCCTGCTCAGGGCTGCACCTTCCAAGGAGCAATACCAAGGTTTCATACTACAGGGGAAATAGACTTCAACTAAAATAGCCAGCCAAATCACAGAACAAATAAACATCAAAACAAATATAAGCCTTGAAGACAGGCGAGGGAAACTAGTATCCAGAGTAGCTACAGTGTATTATGTAAGATGTCTAGTTTTCAGCAACACCAAAAAGTACAAGACATGCAAAGAGACAGGGCAGCATGACCCATATACCCAGTAACAAGTAGGCAACAGAAACTTCCTGTGAGAGGGCCTACATGTCAGAGTTACAAAGAGTTCAAATTAGCCAATACAAACATGTTGAAAGAACCATAAGAAATCCTTAAAGGTATGAGGGTATGAAGGCACATCAAACAGATTATCAAAAAAGAGACAGAAATTATAAAAAAGAACCAAATGAAACTTCTGGAGCTGAAAAGTTTTAATAACCAAAATGAAAAATTCATTAGAGGGGGTCAACAGTAAATGTGAACTGGAAGAAGAAAGAATTATGAAACTTGATGCTACATTAATGGAAAGTATGCAATTTGAAAACCAGAGAGAAAAACAGAATGAAGGAAAATGAACACAGACTCAGAAATATGAGAAGCCTTTAAACACACCAATATAGGCAAATGGGGTATAAGAACCAGAGGAGAAAAGGAATGAAGTAGTAAAACTCTTCAAGGAAATGATAGCTAAAGAGCTTCAAATTAGCTGAACAACATTAATTTGTACATCCACGGGGCTCAGTGAACTTTAAGTGAGATAAATGCAAAGAGATCCATACCCAGACACATGTAGCAAAAATGTTGGAAGCCAAAAACAACAGGAAAATATTGAAAGCAGAGAAATAAAAGTGGCTCATGGACAAGGGAGCTCCAGTTAAGACGTACAGATGACTTCTCATCACACACACACAAAAATGGAGGTCAGAAGGCAGTGCTGAAAGAAAAAAAACCTGTCAACCAAGAATCTTATGCCCAACAAAATAATTTTTCAAAAATGAAGGCAAAACAGAGACATTCTCATATAAACAGAAAAATGACAGGATTTGTTACTGTAATACATGCTTTTCAAGAAATACTAAAGGAGGTTCTTCAGATTAAAAATAAGTAAACCCAGTTCACAAAGAGCATTGATAAAGGAAATTATGTAATCATATAAGACAGTGTAAATGCATTATCCCGTCTTGTCTTTTCATAAATGATTTTAAAATAAATTTCATAAAATAGTATAGATGCAAAATCTTTATCAAAATATCAACATACTAAATCTAGAAATATATATAAGGGTACACACAAAAACACCAAATGGGATTTATCTCAGGAATGCAAGGTTGGTTTAACACACAAAAATAATGTCATTCATCATAAAAATAAAGGACAAAAATTACATGATTGTCTCAATAAATTCAGAAAAAGCATTTGACATAAGTCAATACATCTTCATGATAAAAACATTCACTAAAGTAGGAATAGAATTGATCTTTCTGAATCTGATAAAAGACATCTACAAAACTCCCACAGTTAACATGTTTAATGGTGAAAGACTGAATGCTTTCCCCTAAAATCAAGAATGAGGGGCACCTGGGTGGCTTGGTGGGTTAAGCGTCTGACTCTTGATTTCAGCTCAGGTCACGATCTCAGTTTGTGAGATTGAGCCCAGCATCACGCTCCACGCTGAGAATACAGAGCATACTTCATATTCTTTCTCTCCCACTCTCTCTGCCCCTCCCCCGCTCATTCTCCCTCTCCCTCTCGCACGCATGCTCTCTCTCTCTCTCTCGCTCTGAAAAATAAATAACTATGCTTAAAAAAAGAGGAAAAAATATCATTTACAGTACTTCTATTCATCATTGTTCTGGTAATACTAGGCAGTATAGTTGGGCAAGAAAATGCAATAAAAATCATCCAGTGTAGAAAGGAAAGAGTAAAATGATCTCTATTTGTATATGACATGACTTTTTATATATATATATATATATATATATATATATATATATATATATATGTATATATAAAATTAAATACTATTAAAATTAAAATACTATTAAAGATAAATTAAGGTTTAGGGTACAAGATTAACACACAAAGATTCAATTTTATTTCTAGACAACAGCAATAAGAAAACAGAAAGTGACACTAAGAAAACAATTCTATTTACCATTGCATAAAAATGAAGAAAATACTTAGAAATAAATTTAACAAAAGTTCAAAATTTATACCTTGAAAATTATAAAACATTGTTGAAAGAAATTAAAGAAGACTTAAATGGACATAAAGTCATCCAACATTTGTGGATTGAAAGATGTAATACTGTTTAGCTCACAACACCTCCCAAATCAATAAATGAATTCAATAAAGTGGCAGGATACAAAATTAATATAAAGAAATCTGTTGCATTTCTTTTTACTTTTTCTTTTTTTGGGGGGGGACAGGAAGAAGAAGGGAAGAGGGAGAGGGAGAGAAAATCTTAAGCAGGCTCCATGCACAATATGGAGCCCAATGCAGGGCTTGATCTCATGACCATGAGATCATGACCCGAGCCAAAGTCTAGAATTGGTCACTTAACCAACTCAGCCACCTAGGTGCCCTGTGGAAGTCTATTGCATTTCTATATCCTGCTAAAGAAATAGAAATTTAAGAAAAAAAAACCATTTAAAATTACACAAAAAAGAATAAAATACCTAGAAATAAATTTAATCAAGATGTAAAAGACTTTATACTCCAAAAACTATAAGACACTGGTGAAAGAAACTGAATTGACACAAACAAATGGAAAGATATATCATGCTTGTGGTCGGAAAAATTAATATTGTTAAAATGTCCATAATACCCAAAACAATTTAAAGATTCAGTGTGATTCCTATCAAAATACCAATAGCATTTTTCACACAACTAGAACAAATAGTCCTATAACTTGTACGGAACCACAAAAAATCCTGAAGAGCCACAGCACTTTTGAAAAAGAACAAATCTGGAGGTATGTATTACAATTCCAGATTCAAGATACACCACACAGCTACAGTAATCAAAACAATATGGCACTGACATAAAAACTGACACATGAATCAACAGAATAGAGACTCCAGAAATAAACCCAAGCCTATACAGTCAATCTACAACAAAGGAGGCAAGAATATACAATGGGGAAAGACAGTCTCTTCAATAATTGGTGTTGGCCATTCACAAAAATAAACTCAAAATGGATAAAGGACCTGAATGTGAGACAGGAAACCATCAAAACCTTAGAGGAGAAAGCAGGAAAAGACCTCTCTGACCTCAGCCATAGCAATCTCCTACTCGACACATCCCCAAAGGCAAGGGAATTAAAAGCAAAAGTGAATTACTGGGACCTTATGAAGATAAAAAGCTTCTGCACAGCAAAGGAAACAACCAACAAAACTAAAAGGCAACCAACGGAATGGGAAAAGATATTTGCAAATGACATATCGGACAAAGGGCTAGTATCCAAAATCTATAAAGAGCTCACCAAACTCCACACCCGAAAAACAAATAACCCAGTGAAGAAATGGGCAGAAAACATGAATAGACACTTCTCTAAAGAAGACATCTGGATGGCCAACAGGCACATGAAAAGATGTTCAACGTCGCTCCTCATCAGGGAAATACAAATCAAAACCACACTCAGATATCACCTCACGCCAGTCAGAGTGGCCAAAATGAAGAAATCAGGAGACTATAGATGCTGGAGAGGATGTGGAGAAACGGGAACCCTCTTGCACTGTTGGTGGGAATGCAAACTGGTGCAGCCGCTCTGGAAAGCAGTGTGGAGGTTCCTCAGAAAATTAAAAATAGACCTACCCTATGACCCAGAAATAGCACTGCTAGGAATTTACCCAAGGGATACAGGAGTACTGATGCATAGGGGCACTTGTACCCCAATGTTTATAGCAGCACTCTCAACAATAGCCAGATTATGGAAAGAGCCTAAATGTCCATCAACTGACGAATGGATAAAGAAATTGTGGTTTAGATATACAATGGAATACTACGTGGCAATGAGAAAGAATGAAATATGGCCTTTTGTAGCAACGTGGATGGAACTGGAGAGTGTGATGCTAAGTGAAATAAGCCATACAGAGAAAGACAGACACCATATGGTTTCACTCTTATGTGGATCCTGAGAAACTTAACAGAAACCCATGGGGGAGGGGAAGGAAAAAAAAAAAAAAAGAGGTTAGAGTGGGAGAGAGCCAAAGCATAAGAGACTGTTAAAAACTGAGAACAAACAGGGTTGATGGGGGGTGGGAGGGAGGGGAGGGTGGGTGATGGGTATTGAGGAGGGCACCTTTTGGGATGAGCACTGGGTGTTGTATGGAAACCAATTTGACAATAAATTTCATAAAAAAAAAATAAAAATAAAAACCATTAAAAATCAAAAAAAAATTGGTGTTGGGAAAACTGGACAGCTACATTCAAAAGAATGAAACTAGACCTCTTTCTTACACCATACACAAAAATAAATTCAAAATGGATTAAAAATCTAAATGTGAGACTTGAAATTAAAAAATTTTAAAGAATATATAACAGTAATCCTTGGACATTAGGCTTAGCAACACACTTATCCACATGTCTCATCAGGCAAGGCAAACAAAAGAAAAAATAAATTAGTGGGACTACACCAAAACTAAAAGATTTTGCACAGCAAAAGCAACCATCAACAAAACAAGAGGCAACTTAGTAAATGGGAGAAGATATCTGCAAATGATACATTTGATAAGGAGTTAATATCCAAAATACAAAAAGAACTCAACATAAAAAAAAAAGGCATCTGATTAAAAATGTGTAGAGGACCTGAATGTCTTCCCAAAGAAGACACCCAGATGGCCGACTGACACATAAAAAGATGCTCGACATGACTGATCATCAGGGAAATGCAAATCAAAACTACGGTGAGATATCACCTCACACCCATCAGAATAGCTAATACCAAAAAGATAAGAAATCAGTGTTGATGAGGATGTGGTCAAAAGGGAGCCCTCATGCACTGTCGATGGGAATGCAAACTGGGGCAGCCACTGTGGAAAACAGTATGGAGGTTCCTCAAAAATGAAACATATAAACACCATACGATCCAGCTATCCCACTAATGGATATTAACACAAAGAAAACAAAAACAGAATTTCAAAAAGATATACACACCCCTAGGATTATGCCAGCATTATTTACAATAGCCAAGATACAGAAGCGTCCCAAGTGTCCATCTATAGATGAATGGATAAACAAGATGTGGTATGTGTGTACACACACACATACACACACATACACACACATACATATACATACAATGGAATATTACTCAGCCATAAAAAAGAACAAGGTTTTTGTTTTGTTTTTGTTTTTTTTTTTTGCCACTTGTGACATCATGGGCAGACCTAGAGGTTATTATGCTAAGTGAAGTTAAGTCAGAGAAAGACAAATACCGTATGATTTCACTTACGTGTGGAATCTAAAAAACAAAACAAATGAACAAAACAAATTGAATAAAACAATTGAACAAAATGCTAGACAAATACAGAGAATAAACTGTTGGTGACCAGATGGCAGGTAGGTGGGGAATGGGTGAAATAGATAAATGCAGATGAAAAATACAGCATAGAGAATGGAGTCAGTAATACTGTAATAACTTTTTATGGTGACAAATGGTGACTAACACTTACTGTGGTGAGCACCGAGTAATGAATAGAATTGTCTAATCAATATGTTGTACACCTGAAACTAATATAACATTGTATGTCAATTATACTTCAATAAAAAAGTATAAATACAACCCACGGAATAGAACAAAGCATTTACACATTATAACAAGGATTTCTATCTGGGATGTATGAGGAACACTTACAAGTCAACAGTAAAAAGACAAAAAGACCCAATTTTTAAAACATGCCAAACATCTGAATAGACCTTTCTCCCCAGAGGATATTCAAATAACTAATACATGAAAAGATGGTCAACATCATTAATCATTAAACAAATGCAAATTAAAACCACAATGAGGTAATACTTCATGTCCATTAGGGTGGCTATCATCAAAATGACAGACAGCAATGACTGTTGGCAAAGATGTAGAGACTGGAACCCTCATGCACCGCTGGCAGGAATGTAACATGGTGTAGCCCCTTTGGGAAACGGTCTGGCATTTCCTGTAATGGTTAAGCATTGAGTTACCGTATTATTCAGCAATTACGCTGTTAGGTATATGCCCAAGAGAAATGAAAGTCTATGCCACAGAAAAATTTGTACACATAGCAGCTTTATTCGTAATAACCCAAATGTTCATTAGTCAATGAATGGATATATGATGGGTATGTGCTATATACATACAATGAATGGAATAGTGTTTATTAACAAAAAGGAATGGAGTATCGATCATGCTACAACAGTGATGAATCTTGAAAACATTACACTAAGTGAAAGAAGCTGGTCACAAGACCACATATTATATGAGTCTATTTACATGAAATGTTCAGAACAGGCAAATCATATAAAGACTGAAAGCAGATTAGTGTTTGCCTAAGGCGGGGGGATGGATGGGGCAGTAATAGCCAAGAGGTCTGGGGTTTCTTCTGTGAGGGAAGGAAAGTGTTCTCAAGCTGATGATGCGGATAGTTGCCTGGTTCTGTTAATATACTAAAAGCCATTGAGCTGCACACTTTGAATGTGTGGATGTATGGTATGTAAATTATGTGTCAATAAATCTGGTAAAGACTTATTGTATGCAATAAATAGACTATATTTAGGGGATCTTAGCTCATCCTCAAAATGGAGAAAGGAATTTGAACCACTGTGGTAATAATGAATGCAAATCCAGAACAAGAAACACTATGGTTTTATTAAATTTGTATCTTACGGAATTTCTGTTGTTAAATGTCAAGTATTAAATACAGCAATTCTTGGGGCGCCTGGGTGGCTCAGTCGGTTAAGCATCCGACTTCGGCCTGGGTCATTATTTCAGGGTTTGTGAGTTCGAGCCCCACACTGGGCTCTGGGCTGACAGCTCAGAGCCTGGAACCTGCTTCGGATTCTGTGTCTCTCACTCTCTCTGCTCCTCCCCTGCTCACACTCTGTCTCTCTTTCTCTCAAAAGTAAAATAAAATGTGCTTTTAAAACAATTTTTAAAAGTACAGTAATTCTTTTTAAAACATTCATTTTTAAGCATTTTTCTCTAAGATTCACTGAAATTTTCAATCTCATAACATGTAAAATGTCCCCCAGCATGTGCACACGCGCACCCACACACACACACACACACACACACACACACACACAACACCCTTACATTCTCTACAAGAAATAAACAATTATGATTATTTGTGCTTACTGGGTGGGACAGAGGAGTAACTAAGATAAAATAATCTTTGCAAACTTCCTTACAAATTAATGGGACTGAATTACTTAACTGCCCACAACACCACACAAATAGGTATAATACATGTTCAAATTTAAAGGCGTTCCGTACCTAACAGGCAAGCAAACCACGTAATCACAAACTCTCACTCACCATCGGGGAGTTCTGTGAAATGACAACCAGTGTTTCCAGGTTCCTACTTTGTAAATTCAGCCTAAATGTGTCATACTAAATGTAACTGACCAAACTTACATTATCTACATAGTGTTATGTTTTAACTTGTATCACATGACATCTATTAATGCAGGACTTTGAAAGTAAGTAGAGAGAGAGAGAGGATCATCATCCCTACCATTTTCTAGTATATGTAGCAGCTCCCAAACTTGTCTGTACGTCAGAATCAGTGAGAGATTTTTTTAAAAATTCCAGAAGCCCAAACCACCCTCAAACGACCTGAATCACAATCTCTGTGGTTCGGCCACAGGCATCAGTGGTTTGTGAAGCTCACCCGAAGATTCCGAAGTACAGACAAGTTTGGGAATTACTGCTCTAGTACAAGTGTAAAGAAATAAAGAAATAGGCAAGGAATGATTTTATATATATGTAAAAATGTTTGCACTGTTTTTAATGCTTTAATATGCTTTGCATTGTATGGTATTAACTGTATTTCTAGTGATTTATAGCTAATGAAAATCTTATATTCCAAAAGGTCATTAAAAATTTAGAATTTGGGATGCATTCTCCCCTTAATTTACTTCCAATGGTGTCACTGACTTGCTCAGATACCACTATTTTCACCCTCTCAGAGTTCACAGAGGTCGAGGTGGTCAGGTGCAAGGTGCAGTTGGGTACCTCCAGCAGCTGTGGTTTATAGGCTCTCAAGGCAGGAAGGCAGGAGTGGTGGCGGGTGCAAGTATCAAGACCTGAGCACGAGAGCCTCACAGAAAAGCCTCGGAAAGGTTCTGTTACCATAGAAGCGAATCCTATAGGGAGGCCATTTGCAATTTGGATACATATAAATCAGGGACTACATGTATGATGTACATACAGATTCTGCATGTTTGACTGTTTCCTATCAAATAATCTTAAATTAGAAATCCAATGTGCATAAGTTCACCCCATTTTATCATGTCTCACTGTTTACAACATCACTAAAATATTATACACTAGCTCTTTGTGATTTTATTTTGTATTTTTCTGATGACTAATGATATAGAGCATCTCCTCATGTGATTGTTTGCCATTTGTATACCTCCTCTGAGGGAGGTTTTTTTTCCAAGTACTTTACCCATTTTTTAATTGAATTGTTGTAGTTGTCCCACAGAGTTGCTAGTGTTCTTTCTGGATAAGAGTTCTTTGTCACGTATACACTGTAATTTTTATACCTTAATCTATGGCTTGATTAATTTTCTTAATATTGTTAAAGTGAGAAGTTTTAAATTTAGGTCCAATTTATCAAACATTTTTATGGTCTGTGTTTTGTTTTCATCCTAAGAAACCTTTGCTCACTGCAAGATTACAAACGCTTAATACTGTTTTCTTTTAGAAGTTTGTTTTTCAGTTTTCTGATCTTAATTTTTGTTTATGGATTGATGTAAGAGTTGAGATTTATCTTTTGCCTATTGATGGCCAGTTTTTCCAGTACCTTTTGTTGAAAAGATTGTGCTTTTCCCATGGAATTATGTTGGCATCTTTGAAGCTGTATGAATGGATCTGTATCTGGAATCTCTATGTTTCACTGACATAAATCTATTCTTAGACCATATTATCTTGATAATTATACTTCATATTTAAATCCTGACCCAGGTAATATAACTTCTCTGAAAAAATTTTGGCTATTCTAAGTCCTTTGAGTTTCAATAAAAATTGTTAAAATCAGTTGAAATTCTAATTAAAAATACTGAGATTTGGATTTCAATTTAGTCTATAGATTACCTTCAGGAGAAATGACATCTTAATATTATCAAGTTTTCAAGTTCATGAACATAGTATATCTCTCCAATGATTTAAGTTGTCTTTCATTTCTCCTAGGAATTTGTTGTAGTTTTTAATGTACAGTCTTTGCACAACTTTTGTTAAACTTATCCATCACTATGCAAGTTTTGGATGCTACTGTAAGTGGTATTTTTATATCTTATTTTCCAACTTTTCATTGTTACCATATAGAAATACATTTTATTTCTCACAATAACTTGCACCCTGTGATCTTGCTAAATTCACTAATTTTCCTAGTAACTGTTTTTTTGCCGTTTTAGTATTTTCTATATATACCACATTGTGAATAAAGAGAGGTTTATTTCTTCTTTTCTTTCCTTTCTTCTTGCACTAATGCACAGTCTATGACCTTCAAAACAATTTTAAACAGAAGTGGTAGGTGTGGACATGTTTTGTTTTTTCCCTAATATTAAGAAGAAAAATTCCTTTTACCATTAGTTATGATATTAGCTTTTCCATAGATGTCCATTAGCATGTTGAGGAAGTTTCTTTTAATTTCTAGTTTGCTGAAGCCGTTTATTGTGAACAGATTTTGGATTTGATCAAATTATTTTTAAATGCATCTCTTAAGGTGATTATTTTCAGATTTGATTTGTTTATATTTGCTAAGGATTTTGTACTTAAGTTTATGAGAGGTATTTGTCTGACTTAACCCATAATATTCTTGGTCTGGATTTTGAATCAGGGTAGTGCTTGCTTCTTGATTTGGGCAGTGTTTCCCTTGTCTCTATTTTCTGAAAAAGTTTAAGATTAGTATTATTTCTTCCATAAATATTTGATAGAATTTACTGATGAAGCCCCAGGAAAGTTTTTAATTATGAAGTTAATCTTATTATTAAATATAAGGATGGTCAGGGTTTTTTTTTTATTGAATCTATTTTGTTAATTTGTATCTTTCAAGGAATTTTAAATTTTCATCCAAGTTGTCACATTTATTGACATACATTTGTTTATAGTATTCCCTTATGTGTGATACCCATACTGATAACTACTGATAATTCTCTCTTTCATTACTGACATTGGTAATTTTGAATTCTCTTTTTTTGTGGTGATCAGTGCAGCTAGATAACTTTATTGACAGTTTCAAAAGACCAACTTTGGTCTCACTGATTTTATATACTGTTTGTCTTTTTCCCTATTGTATTAATTTCTACTCTTATTATTCCTTTCCCTTCTATTTAACTGAGATTTAATTTGCTCCTTTCCAACTTGTTGAAGTTGGAAGATTAGGTCATTGATTTTGTAGCCTCCTTTTCTAACATAAGCATCTAAAGATAATTTAAATTCTTTTTAAATTTAAAGGAAATGGATATTCTTTCAAATTTTGTTTCTCAAAATACTTTTGCCTTCAATTTTGAAAAAAAATTTTCTGTGTACAGAATTCTAGATTGGAAGTTTATTTTCTTCAACACTTGAAAAATGTTTGCTGTCTTCTGATTTGCACTATTTCATTGGGAAGTCTGATATTTTTCCTATTTGTTCCTCTTCATGTATTATGTTTTCTATTTTTGTGTAGTCTATAGATTTTTCTCTTCATTGCTGATTTTCAGCAATTTGATACTGACATGCTTTGGTGTTGTTTTATTTGCATTTATCCTTCTGGAGATTGCTCTTGGGGTCTGCTGATTTATAGATTCCATCAAATATGGAAAAATTTGATCATTTCTTTTTATATATATTTTTCTCTCACTCTTTCCTTTTTTTCTGGGACTTCAAGCACACATCTGTTGGAACTCTTGATATTTCCCACATCTCTGTTCATTTATACCATCTTTGTTCTCTCTGTGGTTCATTTTTAGTTTCTTTTGCCTAAGTTCACTGGGTCTTTTACTTAGCCGCCTCTCTGAGGTTAACAATAATTCAGTGACATTTTCCTTTCATGTGTTAATACTCTTCATCTTTAGAAATATTACTTAGTTCTTCTTTACATCTTTCTCTCATTGCTTTCTTTCAAATGACTGAGTGTAACTGTAATAGCTATCTTAAAGATTTTTCTGCTAATTCACTGCAGTATCTGTTTTTTTCTATTGATTCTACGGCCAATTTTCTCCTGGCTGTGGTTCAAAGTTTTGCTTCTTCATAGACCGCAATTTTATAATGGGTGCTGGACATTGTGAA
The DNA here is from genome assembly GCF_018350195.1 of Panthera tigris. NCBI lineage: Eukaryota > Metazoa > Chordata > Mammalia > Carnivora > Felidae > Panthera > Panthera tigris. The sequence continues at coordinate 5,761,333 of NC_056660.1, read as the reverse complement.
TTTTATGCTGTTGAATGTTTTCTGTTGTATACATTTAAATACTTGGACTTTGGTTTTACAGGAAGTTACATTCCTTATGAATAGTTTGATCGTTCTAAGATTTGTTTTTCTTCTTCTTCAAGTGAGTCTAGAGTATCTTTTACTTAAGAAGTAATTTAGTTCCTATACAAGGGTTATCTCTTCTTGGGTGTCTACTGAATGCTTCATATATTGAATAAGGTCTCTTTACTTTGGCCCATGGAAATAAGAGTAATTTCTAGCTCTATATTAGATCTGGCAAGTTTTGACTCGCAGTTCTGTGGTAACTTGGTTTCCCACAGTAACTGCTCGTTGGTGGCCTTGTGAAATTTCTCAGTACACATATACAGATTGGCATTCAGCCAAAGAATTTCTGGAGCTCATTCTCTGCATAGTTCCCTCATTTCCAGTGTTCATTTCTACAAATTCCAGCCACCTCTCTAAGGTCCAATCTCTGTCTCATTAACTTAGCCAAAGTGTTGACCCATCTTTGGGCTCTTCCTCCCTGCACAGACCAGAAATTGCCTCCAGGTATGGAAGCAAGGGCAGGAGTGGCTCTCTTTACCCGTCTCTCAGGGATCACAGTCCGGTGCTGCTTTTTACCCAATGTCTGAAGAAATTATTTCATATGTTTCATCCAATTCTCTTTCTTTCTTTGGAAAGAGAGCGCATACATAATCAGGGGAGGGGGCAGAGGGAGAAAGAGAGACAGAGACAGAGACACAGAGAAAGAGAGACAGAGAGAGACAGAGAGAGAATCCCAAGCAGGCTCTATGCTTACTGCAGAGCCCAAAGCAGGGCTCCATCTCATGACTATGAGACCATGACCTGAGCCGAAATCAAGAGTTGGATGCTTAACCGAATGAGCCACCCAAGTGCCCCCCATTCAATTTTCTAATTGACTATAGCAAGAGGAAAAGTACTGTTACTTCTTCATGGATGGCAGGTAGAGTCCTGGTCTTGCTAATTTTCTTGTCACTGGTCTGTCATGTACTGAGAAAGGTGAGTGAAAGTCTTCTCCTACTAAAATATTTGTTTCCCTTTTAATTTCTCATAGTTTATGGTTTAGAAATGTTATTTGTTCTTCCAGTACTCCAAGTTGTTTCACATTCATTGCATTTTGTACCATTTGGCATTATAAAGTGCTTGTTTAATTCTCTTCACCCTCAATTTCTTAATTAATATTAATACCATGTTGTATGCTTTTAATTTGTATTTTCCTTTCCTGTAATTTGCTTTTCAAACTTTATGAATTACTTTTTTTTAAGGCCTGTTGCTTGTATACAGTATAGAACTGTTTTGTTCTTGAGATATAATCAGAGAGATTTTTTTTTTTTTCAAAAAATAGGTTTTCTTTGCAATATCTCAGACTTCACATTTCCTGTTTTAATGTATTTTTTCTACTCTTTAATTATGCGGTTGGATTTCTTTGTGAGTTCCTTGTGTACTGTCTTCTGGTATTCAGGAAGGTTTGGATTTTTGTTCTTATGCTTATTTTTATTATAAGTTTAATAGACATTGCTCTCTTTCTTTGGACAAATCCATTTGTTTCCAAGTATGAAAAAATTTTGTTTCCCATTCTTCCATTTCCCTTCCCTTTCCTCTAGCATCCCATTATCTTGCACATGGTAAACCTTTACACTTTATATAAACTTATAATTCCATTACTTGATTGTTAGCTTTGAATGTTCTTATTTGACTCCTAATTATAGTTGAGACAATCTGCAAACTTACTCTACTTCCCATCTCATTCACATATGCCCTCAGATATTGTATGAATTAACATCATTTCCACATTGTCTGGGCACTGAATAACCACAATCATATTGATTATTCTAACACTATGTTTGTTTTTGGTTTTGCTTTCTTCATTTTAATTCTACAATTAACGTATCAAATGCTCACAACAAGCCTTTTTTGCTCTGGCTTCTCCAATCATTTGTTAGCTGAGTAAAATAGGTTTTTTCCCAAAATTCCTTGGTGAGTATACATCATCTAATAAGTTTTGCTGGTCTTCTATTTATTTGCTTTCAAACCATTTTCAAACATATTTTATACATTACACAAATGTATAGTATAGTATATATAGTATAGTACAGTATAGTGGATAATAACCATATAAATCATGTAGAATAGACTATCCTGCCTTTTTCCCTACAGTCTCTTTTTATTGATGCTGTGCCTGCTACTTCTGTATTATTCCTCAAGAAACCAGCTTTTTCTTTCCCAGCTACTGGAAGAAGTTTCTTTTAAGGGGAGTATTTTTGCCGATATTTTCTGAGGTCTGCTGCCCTCAGCCAGCTTGATATTTGCTTCACCCTGGAGCCTTGACCATCACTTACCAAGCACAGCTTCTGTGCTCACCTTAGCTGCTTCGAAACTCTAATTAGCTTTCTGAGATTGTGGATTTTTTGTTTTTGTCTCATAGTTACCCCGACAAAGATTCTGTGGAGGTTTTCTCTATTTGCATCATTGATTTTGTACAGTATCCAGAAGGAAAAGAATCTCTGTTTCACATCACCATGTGCATAGTGGAAGTTTCCCTGGTGACCCAACAAAGCTTCCCTTTCTCTTTTCCCTTTGTGAATATGCAGTTGGACAACATAAGTCAATAAGGCCTTTTTTTTTCCTTTTTTTGCAGTTTTCTCCCTGTTTCTAGGCAGCTAAAAGATTGTTCTCATCTATACTGTCACCCCATTCCCAATAAAACTCACCAAGCTAGGTCTATACACAATCCAGACTCATTGTCACTTCCCTAGGTGACCCCACATATTTACCTCTAGGTTCTGTCAATGAGATGCCCTAATATTCCACTGCAGATAATTTTAAGAAAGGGTATGAGCCTTGTGTATTTTTAGTGAGTTATTAATCAGGAGAAAATGGAATGAGTGAGCTTCTGAATTGGTATTAAGATCAGGGATTTGCACCCCAATATTTCCATATCAACCAGGACCAGAAGCACCAGTATATGTTCGAGAATTTTAAAAAGGGAAAATAAGGGGCACCTGAGCGACTCAGTCGGTTCAGCGTCCGACTTCGGCTCAGGTAATGATGATCTCGCGGTTCCTGGGTTGGAGCCCCGCGCCGGGCTCTGTGCTGACAGCTCAGAGCCCGGAGCCTGCTTCTGCTTCTGTGTCTCCCCCTCTCTGCCCCTCCTCCACTCATGCTCTGTCTCTGTCTCTGTCTCTCTCAAAAATAAACATTAAAAAAAAAAAATAAAAAGTGAAAATAAGTGAAAAAAAATCATCCTAATCTTGAGATAGTTTTGAGTCTTTATACAGAATGAAATTCATAAGTTATAGCAGATTTAGCAATAATTGAAGAGACTATGAAATTCCATTGTAAATTTAAGTTACCTGTTAGGTTTATTATTTTAGTAATCCTGAAAAAGGAATAGTGTCAGAGGTGTTATTTCAAAATCCTGAAAATCCTCATCTTGTTTTCCAGCGTCACTCATTGGATTGGACTTTCGGTTTCCCAGATGGCTTATTTGCATGTGAAACTAGGTTTAATAATCACATTCATGTGCTCCTTGCAATTTACTGATTCATTTGTTGCTTAATATATCTTTGGAGTGAGAAATGGGAAAGTGTCACAATGACAGGTGAAGCGAGCATCGTTGTCACTTTAGAAATATGACCAATAATTGAGAAACATTTTTGGTGGCCAATATGGGTACCTTTGGTAAAAATAAATTCAAATCTATATTTAAAACTCTATAAAAATAAATAAATGACTTTTTCATTTTTCAGATATGGTCTTACAAGGGGGTTACACTACAGACTATTTGTTTCTTGGAAATTTCATTTATACGGTAAGATTACCCATATGATTCAATCGCTTTTTCTAGTTTTTAATTGAAAAGTTCAAGCATTATAAGAATTCCATAAGTTTTAAATCTCCCTCATGCTCCCATACTTTTTCCAAGGAGGAACAGTGGTTGCATATGCATGTGTGTTGTGTGTGTGTATATATACACACACATATGTAATTTGTAGGAATGTGAAATACATGTACCTAATGTATATTATCCTCTTCTTTTGTACAAGTAGGGAGATGCTATTTTATATCTTGTTTTTTCACTACACAGCGTACCTGGGTGATGGTATTTAACTAGTCTCCTATTAGTGGAAAGATTGTTCTGGGTCCTTTGCCATTATCAACAGTGTTGCAGAGTCTATTCTTTATGCCCATGGGTAGGTAGATCTGTAGGATAAATTTCTAGAAGGGTAACTGGCTGGATCAGAGAGTACTGTGAATCTCGGAAATTATTACTAAAGTATCCCCCAAATAGGTTGTACACAGTTAGTCATGAGAATATCAGTTTCCCTAAGCCCCCACTGGCGGTAGTCTTACCACACTTTTTGATCGAGTAGGTAAAATGGTATTCTATTGCAGTTTTTGCTTTGAGGATAGCGTTATGTGCATGAAGTAAAAAAAAACCCTTTCATTTCTTTTGTACGTGTGTGTATAAAAGTTTGTTGAATTACTTTACCAATTGTCCTATAGGGTTGTTGGTCTTTTTATTAGTAGTAGTAGATATTTATGTGTTAAGGATGTTAATTTTCCCCCCATATTTGTTACATAAATGTATTTCCAGTTTTGCATATTATTTTTCATGCCATTTTTGTCATGCATGTATTCTGCATGTTGGTTTTATGTAGTTAAATTTATTGATATTTTTATTTATGGCTTCTGAGTTTTGTGTCTTATTCACAATGTTGTATGTTATTCTTTTGGTCTGCAAGTGGAAACATATTCCTCTGCATGTTTGGTTTTTTTTTTTCATTTAACAACACGTTGGAAGAACAAAACCACAAACCATGTTCTTCCTCATGTTTTCTTCTACGTAAGAAGCAATTTATTGGCATATTGCCTCTTTTCACTTTAGCTGGTTGTCGTTATTACTTCATGATAATGGGCGTGGCTTTTAACTCTGTGTTATATCTTCCTAAACATCAAATGAGGTTAGGTAGTATTTTCTTATTTATTTGGACATACGCATATAGTAAATTTCCTTCTTTTCAGACCTCCTCACACATAGACATGCATGCATCCAAACATAAATGATATTCCTCTTAAGATGCCCGAGTAAATTGATATAAAGGAATCTCAACCTCCTAAGACAAAAAATGAATATACACAGTAAAACCAGCAACAACAAACTATGGCAAAATGAGTTCAGCACAGCAACCAAAGAAGTAGAGGGGACGGCACCAATGCTAAAAACCTCAAAATGAGAGGTCAGGGGAGAAATGGGAGAGTTGGCGGGGGCAGCATGGTGACATCATGCTGTTCCCAGTGCCAGTGAGTTGGAGGAAGCACTAAGCCAAAACACAGCAGCTGGAGGAATGGAGTAAACCTCCAGGGAGGTAGAGTCTGCCTTGATGCTCTCAGGGAATTAAAGGCGGCCAGTGGAACTAAAGCCCAGCGCAAACCGTGTGGCTGGCAAGGGAGGTTCAGGATAATGGCAAAGACGAACTTGGACTGGTAGGCAGGGGCCAGTGCCTTGCCACCCTTAAGGTTTTGGAGAAGCTTAGATGGGACGACGCAGGCTAGCTGCAACGCTGAGTCTAGAGCGAGAAGAGTGGACATAAAGTCTGCTTCAAAAGCAGGACTTTAAACACCGAGTGTATCACACGTCTATTGCTGCACAGGAACCCACACTGTGACAAAATCATACTTAATGGAACACTGAAAGCTTTTTTTTTTTTTGATATTAAGAATAGATGAAAAGTAAGAAAGTTGCTTGGTTTTCCCACCTTTCTTCGCCATCGTGGAGGAGTAAGACAAGGGGAGGAGCACAAGACGTTGAAAGGGGAAAAGCTAGTTTTCAACCATAGATGACACAAGTGTGCACACAGAAAACACAAAAAAATTCTACAGATAAAATATTACAGTTACTAAGAGAGGCTGGCAGCTTGCTGGATATTGGCCAATATTTAAAAAATTAGAAATCCTATTTCAATATACCAACAATAAATATTTGGAAAATAAGCCCCAGATGCCTGATGAGCTATTTCTAAAGTATGTATATGTCCAAATGCAAAAGGCCAAGAATAAGCCAAAATGCTTTTTACGGCGATTTCAATCTCCCTCGTTCAACTGTGCTTTTTATCGATGGCACTTGGATTTCTAATCAGAAAGAAATCTTCCATTCCATTTATAAAGAATGTAAATAGAAGCTCATGATAGAAGCATGGCTTTTGTCATATTTTGAAGGGCTTCTAAATATGAAGCACTTACTGAGAGGCAATACATTCTCTCCTTAATTAAAAGCTAGTAAAGCAATTAGCAACTATGGCACCAGAGTTCACTGGACATGGAGAAGGGGGGTCAGGGGTAGGGGGAGTCAGGGAGGGAGTGGGGTGATGTGGACCCTAATGGAAATTTTAATACATTCTCCCAATCTATTTCCCCTTTCCATCTCTTTGCACAGTATGTAGTTGTTACTGTTTGTCTGAAAGCTGGTTTAGAGACACTATCTTGGAATAAAGTGAGTATTCTTCAGGGTAGTTCTTCAGTCCAGTATAGTTGTTTGCATGTTGATTTACTTTTTAAACTTTAGAAAATAAGCACCTTGTTCTGTTCTTCATATTTTACCTTCTTTTGTTTTGCATATTGAAATGATGATTTAAGCTGATGATGGCATGTTAATCATCTAATGTTTTTAAAAATTCATTTCCCTGCCTTATATCTTAAATAGATTCAATTTATCATGATATTAACTGAGATCCTTAATTATTATTATCCAAGTACAGAACTATAATAGAAAATTTAGCGAATACAGAAAAGGAAAGAAATAAAAATTGCTTATACGTTTCAATGTCAATGACATGGACATTTTGGTTTCTATTTTTCAGTCTTTGTTTTATTTATTTATTTTTCATAAAAATAGAATTCTAATGTACCTAATAGTTTATGATTTGCTTTTTTTCACTAGACACTAGATCTTTAACATTTTTCCATATCTTTAACATTTATACCTCATTTAATGACTGTATAATATTTTATCACTTGGATACTTATTATTTATATTTTTAGAATAATTGTTTTTTAACTTCTGTTACAGTAAATGATATATAATCAGTATTGTTATGAACACAGATGTCCTTGTGTATTTACAGACACGAGTAATAATTTCCCTAGGATATTATTAAAAGTGGAACTTCTGATACGTAGAATGTGTTATAAACTGATCAGTAATTTAAGTGAATCTATATGTAGGTACATATACACCTATAAGTCAGTTGTTTTCCAAGTTGCACTCCAAAGTTTATGACAGAAAATGAATTTTAACCGGTCTGTCACTTTTGGAGAGCTAAGATTATGTAGCATATCATGAGTTTCTGCTCCAGTGTAATCAACACAGTTCTCACTGCTCCTGTCCCCAACTGAACATCAACATAAAGGTGGGACTGAAGTGTGTCGAACAAAAATTATTTTATTAGCAATTCATAAGGCACACCACTTGTAAATGTGGTATTATACTGCATTAATGTAACATAAACAAGCAATTATTTTCTATTCCTCCTTTTGTTATTAAATTCCCTGCAGTATGAATGTTTCTTAGATCCACGATGACCTTACACTATCCACATACGGTGAATCTCATTTATGAATACGGCATCATTTCAAGGCCAAAGCAGGCTGAACAAAACACAGAGGTCTCTTCTGGCCTACAGGCTACCAGGCTCCTGCCCTCCAGCTCACATGTTGGCTAGGAAGGAGCCTGGGGATCAGGGCAGCAAAGAAAAGGGACTGGTTCTCCCGTTTGGTCAGAGGCTGCTCTGCCCTGTGTGGAGAGTCCAGGAGGGAGCTTGTGCTTCTTCACTGGGGAAGAAGATTCTGCAAGCCACTATTTAGGTACAGAGAAGGAGCCAGGGCAGAGATAACAGGATATATCTTAGAGCAGCAATGGTGGCTTACTGCTGTCCCCCAGGGGATGGTCCCGACAGAAACCCACCTGGGATCCAAGCCACGCAGGATGCCTCACATTGCAGCTCATGCTTATGCCAACTCTAAGGGAATGGTTACATGAAAATGCACTCAAGTGTTAGAAGAGTTTAAAGCTCACACTCTTGAGCGGATTCTCTTCTCCACCATCTCCTACGTGACCACAAGAGAGAAATCCTTTGAGTAAGAGATGATTTCCAAACAGTGTAAAAAACTGCCTTTGAAAGTGACTCGTAAACAAGTAACAATAAATACTCTAATAAACAGCAGATTGGGGTTTTTCCCTCCATATTTTTGTTGTTCAGATAGGATGAAGCAATGAGCAGTACCTACTAGGATGACAGCACTTGAACCCTTAAGAGATTATCTCATCTAGCAAATCACTGATTTATGCACAGATGATAACTCTGAGGTACCCAGTACGACCAGGTTTAGAGCACAGGTCTCCTACTCGTTGTCATGACGATTCCTCTGCGAACACAAATCATACAAGGCAACAGATCAGATCAACAGAAGGACCTGCCTTCTTATCATTTACCATTAAGAATTTGGCAGTTTCTAGCCCCAGGCACGGACAGTGATCCTTCACCCAAGATTACCTTGATCTGACTGACATAGGGACTTGATATGCACAGAAAACCCTCCAGTTTCATTCAGTCTAAGAATCACAACTTCTGCCATTTTCCCAGAATTATTCATGCAGGACATATACGATAAGGTCAGATTTTTACCCCTCTCGATTTCTGTTCAAACTTTATTCTGAGAAGGATGTTAGAAAGGAAAGCTCAAGTGTCAAGAAATCAAAAGAGTGTCATTTTCTTCACGTGAGAACATATGGCCTGGACAGTTGATAGAGTTAAATAATTTCTTCCTTTTAAATGGAAAAGGCTGAAGGGTTTCTGTAATATTTTTCTTTCTGCAGTTTAATCATCTGGCAATTTGGGGAAGCATAATTATATGGCTGGTGTTTTTTGCAATTTACTCTTTCTTATGGCCCACCATTCCTGTTGCTCCTGAAATGACAGGACAGGTTAGTTCTAGTAACTGTCAGTGGTGAGTATGCTTTACATTCCTCATGAAAACTTATGTTTGTTAATAATAACAGTCTGTGGGGCGCCTGGGTGGCTCGGTCGGTTAAGCGTCCGACTTCGGCTCAGGTCACGATCTCACGGTCCGTGAGTTCGAGCCCCGCGTCGGGCTCTGTGCTGACAGCTCGGAGGCTGGATCCCGTTTCAGATTCTGTGTCTCCCTCTCTCTCTGCCCCTCCCCTGTTCATGCTCTGTCTCTGTCTGAAAAATAAATAAACGTTAAAAAAATATTTTTTTTTAAATAATAACAGTCTGCTACCTACTTTCAAAGTAATCTGGAAAGAAAAGATGAAATCAATACAATTAGAAATAGCTGGTGACCCAACTAAATTCTGGTTGAAGTTTTAGTTATAATATTGTTTTATCGAAATCGCATTATTTCAAACTTCAAAATTACTTAGCTATGGTTTCCAAAATTGTTATCTTTTGTACCTGATAAAAGCTATAATCACAATCATCTAAAATAGCTAATATTGTAGTTATATTTTTCATGTTAATGTGCTATATGCTTAAATTATTAGGTACTTGTTATAAGGTATGTATGGCAACTAAGAAACCATTTTTATTTGAAATGTTTTACCAGAGTGGACATTCCTTGGACCTCCAGAAGCTCCAGCTTCTAAATATTAGAAACTTTTATTTCACTTATGTTAAACCTCAGAGGTGATATAATTTTTAGACTTTTACAATTGTTTACATATTTATAAATTCTACTTTGTCTATACCTATTATGGGGAATAGGCCTATGATGCTTACAAAATGGATCACAGAATTATGATTTTAAGACTAGAGGTAGCCTTGGTCCAAAGTTATTCACTTGCCAAATGGAGAAACACAGGTCCAGAGTTGTCCAGTTCAATCCCAGTGGTCTGTCTACCACACGGTCATCCTTCACACTCCTGTCTTTCTCTGTGGAAATGGGAGATGACCCTTGTACCCCTGGATCATGGCAGCCCACTTCCCAGGAAATAAGAATTTTAAGAGACTTCTTGTTTTAGCCATGACCAAGTGGCCAGGATTGGATGAACCTGACAAAAACAACTCTGAAAACTAAACAAGAATTGTTTGGAGACACTGGCTAGAAACAAACAGAGATAATACTCGGAATGATTCTTGAAAAAAAGGAAAGCCTTTTCCATCCTTTCCTTCTTTACCCTGGCTCCTTCCCTATAAGCATTTCTCAGCTTGTAGTGCAAGAAAAGAAGCCCAAAGTGAATGCAGTGATCTTACTGGGAAGATAACTGGATCACTCCCAGTGATCTTACTGGGAGTGATTCTACTGGGAGGTAGAATTCAGAGTCCTAGGCTGCTGAAATGCCTGGACTTGAGGGACAAAACCCTCAAGAAGAGGCAGCCATAGAGAAGTGAGAAGCCCAGTATCAGGGAAAGACTTTGATAGGGTCCAGGGTTGTTTGAAGCTTTGTTTTCCCTTGAGGCCATGGTAGTTATTATTTCCATGGTGTAGGTAGTACCTTCTTCTAATTTGAGGCATTTACATCTAGGCCATGGCTTTTCTGGGATCTCGGGAAGACCCCAAATGTTTACCAAGGGCATTCCCATTTGGCAAGGCTTAAACTACAATCTCTGTCTCCCCAGCACTGGGTGGGTGCCACGTCTTTGCTTGGTTTTTCAACCTGCCATCTCTTTTCTGCTGGGTCTCTGAAAGTCTCACCCCGCACATTCGCTGTTGAAGAGTCAATCCAGGAGTTAAGGGCAACAGACACACTCCATTTATATGTCAAAGAGGAAACTAGCATTATGAACTCTGAAAATGAAAACATGACATATCAAAATTTATAGGATGTAGCTGATGCATTACTTAGAGGGAAATTTTTAGCACCATAATCATGTCTATAAAAAAGAAGGTTCTCAAATATCAGCTCTAGCTTCCATGTTAAGAAACTAGAAAAAGGACAAATGAAACCCAAACTGAGAAGAAAGGAAATAATAAAGATAAAATGACCAAATTATGGTCAAAATATTCAAATAGATACTTCACCGAAGAATACATATGAATAACAAAGGAAAAGAAAAGATGCTTAACATCATTAGTTATGAGATAAATACAGATTAAAACTAAACTGAGACAGCAGCACACAACTATGAGAATGGCTGCAACTATAAAAATGTCAACACCAAGTGTCCCTGAGGAGGTAAAGCAACTGCCACCCTCATATGCTGCGCATAAGAATGTAAAACGCTTTCTCCGGCTCTGTGCTGACAGCTCAGAGCCTGGAGCCTGCTTCAGATTCCGTGTCTCCTTCTCTCTCTGCCTCTCCCCCGCTAGTGTTCTGTGTCTCTCTCTGCCTTTCAAAAATAAATAAATGTTAAAAAAAATTTTTTTTAATAAAAAAATGTAAAATGCTTTGGAAAGCAGTTTGGCAGTTTCATAAAGGTCTTAACGTACGTGTTATAGCGTGTATTTAACATGCTATAATGCCCAATGTTTTAGCAGCATTATCAACAATAGCCAAACTATGGAGAGACCCCAAACGTCCATCAACCGATTAATGGATAAAGAAGATGTGGTATATGTACACAATGGAGTATTACTCAGCCATCAAAAAGAATGAAATCTTGCCATTTGCCATGATGTTGATGGAGCCAGAATGTATTATCCTAAGTGAATTAGGTCAATCAGAGAAAGACAAATACCATATGGTTTCATATAGATGAGCATATGGGAAGAAGGGGATAAGAGAAGAGAGGGAAACAAACCACAAGAGACTCTTAACAATATAGAAGAAATCATGGGTTGATGGAGGGAAGTGGAGGGGAGATGGGGCTAGATGGGTGATGAGTATTAAGGAGGGCACTTGTTGTGATGAGTGCTGGGTGTTGTATGTAAGTGACAAATCACTGAATCCTGGAACCAATATGGCACTGTATGTTAATTAACTAAACTTTAAGTTAAAAAAAAGTGGAAAAAAAGTATAACATACATATACCATAAGACCCTGTCATTCCACTCCCTGATATTTACCCAAAAGAAATGAAAGCATACGTCCACAAAAAGACTTGAATATAAATATTCAAGGCTGCCTTGTTTGCCACCCAAACTGGAAACAGCCCAAAAGTGCATTGACTGGTGAATAAAAAGACAAATCACCATACAACTGAATTATTATTCAGCAATAAAAATGAATAAACTGCTGACATACACAACAACTTGGATGGCTCTCAAAATAATTATGTTGAGAGAAATAAACCAGGCCAAGAAGTTTACAAACTGTATGGATCTGTTTATAGAAATTTCCAACAAATTTATAGTGACAGAAAGCAGATCAATAGTAAACTGGAGACAGGGGTGGTGGGTCGTAAATGGCACACGAGGGCAGGAAGGAGTGCTTACACTGAAGGATAAAGAGACTTCTGGGGGTGCTAGTTATATTCCTGCTTGTGTTAATGAGCTCATGGGTATAATGTATGCCAAACATATCAAATTGTTCACTTTAAATATGTTCAGTGTATTTTAAGTCAAACTATGCCTTGATAAAGCTGTTAAAATCATAAAATATTTAAATGAGCCTTAATTCATAATGTGGTGGAATAAGCGCTGTAGTAAGGGAATGGTGATAGGCTGTTTTTTTCCCATTTTAAGAGAGAATATTTATATTGTCATAAATTCTGTATTAAAATTGAGAATTTTAATGAAAACCTGAGAACTTTTACCCTAAGATCAGGAACAAGAAAACGATAGCTACTCTCACCACTTCTTTTCAACATAGTACTAGAAGTCCTAGCCACAGCAATCAGATAAGAAAAAGAGATAAAAGGCACCCAAATTGGTTAGGAAGAAGGAAAACTGTCACTATTTGCAGATGACATAATACTGTATGTAGAAAACACTGAAGACACCACCAAAAAAACAAACAAACAAACAAACTACTGGACTTTATAAATGAATTCAGTAAGGTCGCAGGACACAAAATCAACATACAGAAATCCACTGCATTTCTACACGTTAATAATGAAGTAGGAGAAAGAGAAATTAAGAAAACAATCCATTTACAACTGCACCAAAACCAAGAAGGTACCTAGGAATAAACTTAACCAAGGAGGTGACAGATCTGTACTCTGAAAACTATAAAACATTGATGAAAGAAACTGAAGATGACAAACAAATGGGAAGGTATTCCATGCTCCTCGATTGGGAGAATAAATATCGTTAAAATGTCTATACTACCCAAAGCAATCTACACGTTTAGTGCAATCCCTATCAAAATACCAACAGCATTTTCACAGAACTAGAACAAATAATCCTTAAATCTGAGTGGGACTACAAAAGATACCAAATAGCCAAAGCAATCTTGAGAAAAAAGAACAAAACTAGAGGTATCGCAATCCCATATTTCAAGATAGATTACAAATCTGTAGTAAACAAAACAGTATGGTGCTGGCACAGAAACAGACGCATAGATCAAAGGAACAGAATAGAGAACCCAGAAATAAACCCATTATTATATGACCAATTAATCTTCAAGAATATGCAATAGGAAAAAGACATTCTCTTCAACAAATGATGTTGAGAAAACTGGGCAGCTAGATATAAAAGAATGCAACTGGACCACTTTCTTACATCATACACAAAAACAAACTAAAATTTATCATTTTAAATCTTGGACTTTTCTGAATGTTTTAAGCATAAGTTGAGTGTTAAGGTGAAGGAATATGCAGTTTGTTGTTTAGATATTAAATGAAATATTTTTTTCTTACTTGTTCCTCAGTTCCTTTAAAAATCATTTCCCCAATACACCTTTCATGCATACGTCTAGAAGAAAGCTGTTCTCCACTGAGAGAGCCAAACAATAATAAGCCAGTTATTCTGGGCTTGAGCTACCCGTTTCTGGGTCCAGGGTGTTAAGGATATGTATTGTTTCAGTTCTTAAAACATACTCAAATCTAGAGAGTGAAAACTCCTTGACGCGTGTAGCAAAGACGTATTTAATTTCTTCCTTTCCTTTGATTTTTATTTCTATTCATAAATCATCTCTTTACCCTTGGCAAAACTGCCAAGACTGCTAGCAAAGGCAAAGTGTTTACGTACAGAAGATCTATTGATTTTCGTCACGCACACGTCACAGAAAAGGTTTTCCACTCTGAGTTTGGCATAGCATGCAGGAAATCTATTTACCAAACCAGTAAAAACAAACCTCCTGCAAGTAACTCCATTTGTGCTGAAGTTACCTAGTTTGATTACTTTTGTTATACATACAGAAGTCAAGAGTCTCACATACAATTGGCCAACAGACACATGAAAAGATACTCAACGTTACTAATCATCAGTGAAACACAAATCAAAACCACAAAGAGATATCGCCTCAGAACAGTCAGAATGGCTACTATCAAAAATACAGGAAGTGACAAGTGTTGGTGAGGATGTGGCGGAAAGAGAACTGCTGAGCACTGTCGGTGGGAATGTAAACCGGTGCAGCCACTGTGGAAAACACTATGCCTCTTTGCACCTCTGTGATCAGGAGCAGCAGTACGTGATCAGAGCAGACTCCTCCAATATTTGGAGAACAGGGTCCTTTTCCCTCGGCCAAATTCCCCTAACCTGTATGCGAGATGCTTCAGAAATATGTGCCACTTGGCTGGGAGTACATGATGGGGAGCTGCTACTGGGCAGAGAGCTGAAATTGACCCAAAACTAAACACAGTTTAATTTTGCAAGTTACCCCCTGGAATATGCAAGCCTTCAACAGATTCCAGGGTTCAAAAACAATTGTAACAGACACATCCTATGAGTGCAATTACTGTCGGGGGCGGGGGGCAGACAGCTCCCCATTGCTTCCTATTCTGCCATTGTCCTAGAATCCTGTTTTATTTATTTCTGCTCTATTCTTTATTATTTCCTTCCTTTTGGCGAGCTGCGGGCTTGGTTGTTCTTGTTTCTCTAGCTCCCAAGTTGTTAAGTTAGCTCGTTTGAGATCTTTTTTTCTTGACGTAAACATTTATTACTATAAACTTCCTTCTTAAAACTGCTTTTGCCACAGCCCGTAAGTGTTGATATGTTGTGTTTCCATTTTTGTTTGTCCAGAGATACTTTCCAGTTTCCTCTTTTGTTTCTGAACTTGTTTTGTTGTTGTACCTTCTTTTTAAAGTATAATTAACATACAGTGTTATTTAATTTCAAGTGTACAAGATAGTGATTCAACAACTCTATATATTATGCTATCTCACTTCAAGTGTAACTGCCCTCCATCACCATACGATGCTATTAGGATATCCTTGATTATATTCATTCACCACGCTTTACCTTTAATCCCAAGACTTATTCATTCAATAACTGGAAGCCTGTACCTTCCACTCCTCTTTACCCATTTCACCAATCCTCTCATCCCCAACCCTCTGACAACCACCAGACTGTTCTCTGTATTTATGGGTCTGTTTCTGTTTGTTTATTCATTTGTTTTTAGATTCCATATGTAAATCAAATCATAGGGTATTTGTCTTTCTCTGTCTGATGTGTTTCACTTAGCATAATACCCTCTAGGTCTACCTGTGATGTCATAAATACCAAGATATCATTTTTTACTATGAAAATAACACACACACACACACACACACACCCCATTTCTTTATCCATTCATCTCCTGATAGACACTTAAGTTGCATCCATGTCTTGGCTACTGTACATAATGCTGCAATAGAGGGGTGCACATATGTTTTTGAAATAGTGTTTTCTTTTTCTTTGGGTAAATACCCAGTACTGGAATTACTGGATCATACATTATTGCTTTTTAAATTCGAGGGACCTCCATGCTGTTCTCCACAGTGGCTGCATCAATTTACATTCTCAACAACGCACAAGGGTTCCTTTTCCTCCACATCCTCACCAACATTTGCTATTTATTTCTGGCCATTCTGAGATACAAGGTGATGTCTCACTACGGTTTTGATTTGCATTTCTCTGATGATTACTGACGACTAGTGATGTGAGGTAGCCTTTCATGTGTCTATTGGTCTGTAGGAAGTAGAATAAAAAAATTTACAAAAAAATATAGTAAAAAATTTTTAAAAATTTATAAAAACGGAAAATAAAAATAAATTTTTTCTTATTCTGTATTCAAGATTAAGAGAAAAAAAAGGAAAAAAAAAACCAAATAGATGGACCAGCGAACAGAATGAAATCGAAACGAAATTACGTCCAGTTTGCCCTGGAAGCCAAACTATAAAGCACCGTGTATCTGTACACTTAGGAGGCGAGAGACTTGTGGTCCTCTAGGGCTTGGTTGGTGCAGTTGGATGGGGCTTGGTGTAACGGCTCGATTCTCCACTAGGTGGCTCTGCTTAGCTTAGGGGGATGGACGGATGCACGTGTGTGGAAGAGGGGAAAATGGCATTACCCAGCTTCCCAGTCTGGCACGGGAACACCGCACTCTCACTGACCAGCAGTCAAGCAACCCTCCTTTGTCTCTGTTTTCTGTCCACTCCCTGCTTCTACACTGTCTGCATTCAAGCCATCCTGCCGCGCAGCACCTCCGTCCGGAATTTTATTTCAGACGGGGCTGTTTCCAACCACCTCCCCCCCCCCCCCCCCACTTCTGAGGGCCCTGTGGCTTGGACCTGCTCCAACCCTCTGGGGGAGGGTCTCACTGAGCAATGGCTGGGTGCCGGCTCGCCCCAGCAGAAGTTCGTGCAATTGCACAGAAGAGGTTAAGGGGCTGTGGTAAATCACAACGCACAACCGGCACCAGGTTTGACCTCATCCTGGCATCTTTGTTTCAATGCCAGCAAACGTGGCTGTTCCCTGGGGTCCGCTGGGACCTTTGCCTGTGGGGAGGTCCTCTACCAAATGCCCTCCTAGCAGGGGAACTGCTTCTCCCCACGTAGCCCCCAGACCTCGGACCTCACTGCCTGCTCCCGGGGATTCGCCCTTCCCACCAGAGCACTGCCAGGTATTGAGCTGCGGAATCTCTGACTGCTCTCCCCTGTTCATAGAGCCCTAATGGTATTGAAACCCTCTCCTTCCTCCCTTTCTTGTCCAGTTACTTGTGGCTGTTTCCACTCTTTCCCTCCAGCTACTTTCAGCGGGAGTGCTTTTCCTTACTCTGCCCCCTTTCTCTGTCCTCTCTCTGCAAAAACAGCTCTCTACCCTCCATGGCCTCTCTCCCCCAGTTTACCTCTCTGCCAAGTTCTGTGGCTCAAGTTATGCAGATTGTTGTGTTCATCCTCAGATCAATTTTCTAGGTGTGCAAAATGGCTTGGTGCTCATCTGGTTGGATTTCAGGGACGAGAGAAGCAGAGAACTTCCACGCTGCTCCAGCATCCCGGCCCCTCCCTCAGGAAACCTCTATTGACCATCTACAAATCTTGCTTGGAAAAATGTCTATTCAGGTCCAATTTAGTTTAGTTTTGTTGTTGCTGAGTTCTGTAAGTTCTTTGTATATTTTGGATGTTAGGGGTTCTGATTGGATATATGATTTGCAAATATCTCCTGTTCAGTAGGATGTCTTTTGTTTTGTTGATGGTTTCCTTTGCTGTGCAAAAGCTTTTCATTTGGGTGTAGTCCAAATAGTTGACTTTTGCTTTTTTCCCCCCCTTGTCTGAGGAAACATATCTAGAAAAATGTTCCTAGCGCTGATGTCAGAAAGATTACACCTATGTTTTCTTCCAGGAGCTTTATGGTTTCAGGTCTCACTTTAATCCACTTTATTTTTGTGTATGGTGTAAGAAAGTGGTTCAGTTTCATTCTTCTGTGTATAGCTGTCCAGGTTTCTCAACATCATTTATTGAAAAGAGTGTCTTTCCCCCATTTTATGGTCTTGCTTCCTTTGTCATAGATTAATTGACCATATAAGCAGGGGTTTATTTCTGAGCTCTCTATTCTTTTCCATTGATCTACATGTCTATTTTGTGCCATACTGTTTTGATTACTATAGCTTGTAGGGATCAAAATCTAGGATCGTGATACCTCCAGTTTTGTTCTTTTCTCAAGATTGCTTCGGCTATTTGGTGTCTTTTGTAGTTCCACTCAAATTTAGTATTACGTGTTCTAGTTCTGTAAAAAGTACTATTGGTATTTCGATAGAGATTGAATGGAATCTACAGATTGCTTTGCGTAATATGGACATTTTAACAATATTAATTCTTCTAATCCATGAGGATGGAATATCTTTCCATTTGTGTCATTTAAAATTTCTTTCATCAATGTTTTACAGTTTTTAGAGTACAGATGTTTCATTTCTTTGGTTAAGTTTATTCCTAGGTATTTTATTCTTTTTGAATAAAATTTTAAGTGGGATGGTTTTCTTAATTTCTTTCTGCTACTTCATTCTTAGTGTACAGAAATACAACAGATCTCTGTGCATTGATTTTATATCCTGTGACCTTAGTGAACTCATTCATGGGTTCTAATAGTTGTTTGGCGGAGTCTAGGATTTTCTATATATACTATCATGCCATCTGCAAACAGTGACGGTTTTACTTCATCCTTACCAATTTGGATGCCTTTTATTTCTTTTTATTGTCTGACTGCTGCAGCTAGGGCTCCCAGTACTACATTGAATAAAAGTGGCAAAAATGAACATCCTTGTCATGTTACTGATCTTAGAGGAAAAGTTCTCAGTTTTTCACCACTGCATATCATGTTAGCTGTGGATTTTTCTTATATGGCCTTAATTATGTTGAGCTGTGTTCCCTCTAAACTCACTTGGTTGAGAGTTTTTATTGCAAATGGATGTTGCATTTTGTCAAGTGCTTTTCTGCATCTACTGAGATGACTGTCTAGTTTTTTATCCTTTGTCTTGTTAATCTGGTGTATCACACTGATCGACAGGACCTCAGCAGTGCAGAGACCAAACCCTGCCCAGTGTGTCCACAGCAGGCAAAGGAGGTCACTGTAGCTGATGGGGCTACAGGCAAATGTGGCCCAGCCATAACAGTAGGGTGCAGACAGCCCACACGGGAGATACTTCTGGAACACCTAGTTCTGGTGACCAGGGAACGCTGTGCTGCAGGGCCCCACAGGGCCTCTCTTCTACAAGATCACTACTTCCAAGACCAGGAGACACAGCTGACCTCCCTAATAATACATGGAAACAAACACAGAAAGTTAGACAAAATGAAGAGACCGAAGAATATGTGCCAAATGAAAGAACAGGACAAAGTTACAGAAAAAGATCTAAATGAAACTGAAATCAGCAATATGCCCAATAAAAAATTCAAAGTAATGTTCGTAATAAAGACTAGAGCAAAAATAAAAGAAATAAAGACCAAAAATAGGAAAGATCAATGAAATCAGGAGTTTGTTTCTTTGAAAAGATGAACAAAATTGATACACCTTTAGCCAGATTCATCTAGAAAATGAGAGAGAGAGGACTCAAGTCAATAAAATCAGAAATATTAGAATGAGAAATAACAACTGATACCACAGGAATACAAAGGATTATAAGAGACTATAAAAATTACAGGCCAATGAATTAGACGACCTAGAAGAAACTGATAAATTCCTAGAAACATACAATCTTCTAAAACTGAATAAGGAAAAGAAAATTTGAACAGATGAATTACTAAGTAATGAAACTGAACTGATAATCAAAACACTCCCAACAAACAAAAGTCCAGGAATAGATAGCTTCACAAGTGAATTCTACCAAACATTTAAATAAGAGTTAATATGTATTCTTCTCACACTTCTAAAAAAGGAAGGAAGACTTCCAAATTCATTCTATAAGGCCAGCATTACCCTGATGCCAAAATCAGATAGACACTACAAAAAAGATAACTACAGGCCAATATCTCTGATAAACATAGATGCAAAAATCTTCAACAAAATATTAGCAAACCAAATGCACCTGTGCATTAAAGAAATCATTCATCACAATCAAGTAGGATTTATTCCAGAGATGCATGAGTGGTTTCCCTTTTGATTTCTTTGACCCGTTGGATTATTCAGTAGTGTGTTGTTTAATTTCCACATTATTTGTGATTTTATCCAGTTTTCCTCCTAGTACTGATTTCTAATTAAATATAATTATGATCAGGGAAAAAAATACTTGATGTTATTTCAATCTTCTTAAATTTGTTAAGGCTTGCTTTGTGGCCCAACATGTAATCTATCCTGGAGAATGTTCCATGTGCACTGGAAAAGAATGTGTATTCTGGTGCTGTTGGATGGAATGTTCTGAATATGCCTATAAGGTCCATTTTGTCTATTGTGTTATTGAGGACAGCTGTTTCCTTTTCGATTTTCTGTCCAAATGATCTTTCCATTGTTGAAAGTGGGGAACTGAATTCCCTATTATTATATTGCTGTGAATTTCCCCCTTCAGTTTTGTTTATGGTTTAAATATTTAGGGGCTCCAATGTCAGGTGCAAACAAACTTATAATTCTCATATCCTCTTAATAAATTGACCTCCATAATACTATATAGTGACCTTCTTTGTCTCTTATGACTGATTTGGCCTGAATGTTTATTTTATCTAATATTAATATAGCCACTCCTGCTCTCTTTTGGTTACCATTTACTTGTAATATTTTTTTCAATCCCCTTACTTTTGCCTATGTGGCCTGAAAGCTGACGTGAGTCTCTTATCAGTGGCATATTGTTGGATCTTTTTTATTTATCCAGTCACTCTATGTCTTTTGATTGGAGAATTTAATCCGTTTACATTTAAAGTAATTACTTACTGGTAAGGACTTACTATAGCCATTTTAATAACATGTATTATTCCCACAGGTCCTAAAGATAAATCACAGCATGCCACATGGGAAAGAGACCAGGGTGGTCAGGAAGAGGAACACAGGAGCTGAGGAGTGCTTAGGCCTTGCCTTTATTGGGGCTTCCATGGGAAAGGCAAGGCAGGGCAGGGTGAACAGCCCCGGAATGGCTAGTTTAAATGATTTTTTGCAGGCTTTGGACTATAGGGGTGGTTTCTAGTTGCCTGTTACCTGGTTCTGGAATGATTATGGCAAAGGAATAATGCCTCCTGGGGTATATGGGCCAGATAGAGGAGAGAGGGCTGTGGATTAGTTTGCAGATCAAAGGCATCCTCCCCGCTGAGATCTTACTATCTGTAAGAACTGACTAGCTCTGGGAGGGGCAGTCTCCATACAGAAAGGTTTTTTGTTAAGATATTGAAACATCAGCATATACAGAAAATTAAAAATATATACAATACAGAGCCTTACCCAGTCTTAAATCAGTACAGTCCTGATTCAACTAAAGTGATCAGTTAGCTACCAATTGATCAGGCAGAGAGAAGACTGATTTTTCGCAGGGGACTAGAATGGCACAACTGTCTTACACACAATGTCTAGAAGTTAAGTAAAGTTGTATTGCTAGGTAACATAAGGTTGAACCACGCTTGCATTCCTGAGATAAAACTTATTTGATCAAAATATTTACTTGGTTGACTGTTTATAGAATATACTATTGAATTAAGTTAGCTGATACTATATTTAGGTTTTACGTACTTATACTGATTGAGTAGTTCTAGACTCCTATGACTGCATCCACACCTGCATCTCGAGGTTTTTGTGGAGGAGAAGGGAAACTGAAAGTTACACGTGGTACTCAATACTAACAAACTAAAAGATTCCTATGTAAATACTCTTTATTTCTATTTATTTGCAGGTCAGTGTGGTCCTGGTTTGTCCACACTTCTGGCTGGGTTTCTTCATAGTCCCTATTGTGTGCCTGATTCTAAATCTACTATGGACATCGTAAGTTGAAAATTAAGGTAGTAACCAAAAAAATATACTGTCATGGTTAATTCTTCTTTTCCAATTATGTAGTCTTCAAATTAAGTTGAATTTGAAAATTTGCCACTTGATGAATATTAACAGTCATGGGACTTTTAGAAGTAAATGTCTTCTGCCTTTCACCACCGTAGATTTCCCAGCAACCAATTTGGGGGGGGGGGGGAAGATGTTATCAAAATACATGAGAGGTAAATTTGGTAGTGAAGTACCTAGTTCATGATCTTTCCTGAAAGGTCATCCACTTACTCTTTAGAAATGGGACTTCTGTCCATTTTAGAGGAACCAATACCTGATACCAGAGGATCACAGATTAAAAACTAATAACAAAATAAGAAACAGGAGGAAGATGTTCAAATTAGAAAGACATTCTTCACTTTTTAAAAACATGGGAAATAAGAATCTATTAAATATAGTTCCCCCAGAATATTTAGGTATTAGATGACAGAAACTCCCCCCCCTTTTTTTTCTTACCAAATCCAACAGGAAAAAAAGCTTTTAACTAAGGTGTTAGAAATCCCTGAAATCCCTAATGTTACAGATAAAGAACCCATGAAATCACAAGCTTTAAAAATCAGAAATAACTTGTACACGATCATTGTACATAATGTGTAACATAAACAACAGGGCTTTACAACATCATAGGGGAGCCTGAGTGGCTCAGTCAGTTGAGCACCTGACTTCGGCTCAGGTCATGATCTCACAGTCTGTGAGTTTGAGCCCCGCGTCTGGCTCTGTGCTGACAGCTCAGAGCCTGGAGCCTGCTTCCGATTCTGTGTCTCCCTCTCTCTCTGCCCCTCCCCTGCTCACAGTCTCTCTGTCTCTCTCAAAAATAAACATTAAAAAATAAACATCATAAATTTCAAACTAAGAAGTTAGAGAAAGAAATATTCTAGAAGGGATAATACTAATTTTGCTTTTTAATGTCCAACTCTTCCTTAATTCCTCTATATATCAGGGCAAATGTAATTATTTATAGACCCCAAAGCAGAGGAGTGAATCTTTCTCAAATCCCACCCCCCCAAACATATTAGGTTCTTTTTCTCTTTCCGTGTGTTGTGTGTGTGTGTGTGTATGTGTGTGTGTGTGTGTGTGTGTGTGCGCGCGCACTTGCACAAGTGTGGGGGAGGGGGTCTTTTCATTCATTCCACCTTCAGCAAGAATTGTCTTTTAAGAAACCGTTTGAAGAACCCTTTATATCACTATTAACTCATCAACTATGTTAGCGATGGGAGGTGGAGAGAAAGTTCTTAATACGTTTGTAATATGCATGTTTATTCATTCGATCCTGAAAGCAGGAGGCTTCAGGGCAGAGACAGGCCAGTAGTGCTTACTCGTGGCAACAGCCACTTTGGTGCCCCCCTGCTGGGGTCATGCCAGGAGAGCTGGATGGACAGCCCTCCTGGCATGAAAGGTATGTCACAGCGGAGGAAGCCCCAGACTATGACCCTGGGGGTCTGTGCAGGAGAACGGCAGTTTTCCTCTCTTCTCTGCTGAGAGAGGAGAGAGGCTTTGCTCCTTAATGTAAGCAAATTCTCCTGGGGAAGAGAAGGAGACGGATCATGGGTTCCCGCTCTTTGGAATGCGAGTAAAGTTGTGCAGGGGTGAGATAAAACCAGTGTCTCCGGGCTCACAAATCCTAGAGTATCTCCATGGCTCCGATCTCATCACATTTTGAAACGTACACATTCTGCCCTGGCACAGAATGTCTTCTCCACAGTCCCACAGGTACATCTTATCTTCCATTCAGTAGGTTTTGCCATTTGGGGAGGAAACCATTCTAATGTAATTAATAGTTACATACCCACCTTTGTATTAACAGATCTCAGACTTTAAAAAATAATTATAACAACAACAACAAAAAAAACCCTGGAAACATAGCATTTCCCATTTTGGGGGCACCTCCGATCGGAGTGTTCCAGGATGTGCTGCCCCAAAGGCATTTATTTACTTAGTACCCAAGGGTTCCTACTAGCAGAGTTGTGGCCAGTAGGGAGACAGAAACCTCAACCGAACTGGGATACGTTGAAGACTCCCAACCTAAACTAACCATTTCAGGGGCGCCTGAGTGGCTCAGTCAGTTAAGCATCCGACTCCTGATTTTGACTCAGGTCACGATCTCACAGTTGGTGAGATCGAGCCCCACGTCTGCACTGTGCTACCAGTGCAGAGCCTGCTTGGGACACTCTCTCTCCCTCGCGGTCTCGCAAAATAAATAAATAAACATGAAAACATTCTTTAAAACGAGCATTTCCTATCTATACCACAGCATCGATTTCCCCAGTGCAATACGTACTGGTCCTGTTTCATTCCATACTTTCTTTTGCTTACAGAATGCAATTTTCTTCACATCGCTTTATTCCATCTCTGAGTATAAGTATTTCTATTAAGTTGGATGAGATTCTTTCTGGAAAGAAAAAAAAAAACCTTTCTATAGAGTGCTCGATCTGGGGAAATTTTAAACTACTACATTTTAACGTGCAATATATTTCTCCTAACTATTCCTCACTACATCCTAATCCGCATCCCATCCACAAGTTTTTCAGTTTAACCTCGGAAATAATTGCTGAGGAACAAAGTAACCGACTGGGCATTAACTGCGGTCACGTAGATGAGGAATGGGCCACACGCGGACCGTGCACAAGCGTGTCTTCCGTGCTGGTGTCACTGCGGAACTTGGAGCCTGAGTTTTCGCATCTTCCTGAAAGTGTGTTAAACTTTTTAAAGGTGTTAAATTCCAGCACGTGGCGTCACAAATATCTCAGTGTGAGCCCTTCAGCACATCAGCTGCGTCATTTCTGCTCTTTCTTAGCTCACCATTCGTTTCTCCATTTCAGAACTCAAACTCTTACGGGTAAGAAACGTCAGAATGAGGTAGTCATCCTTTGCCCTGTGGCATCCGAAACCTTCCTGGATGGCCCTCTCCTATCAGGCAATAAGGGGTAGATGTGGGTCCGTGAACACTCCATTTTCATCCTCTTAACTACCTGCACTTTCACGTTGTATCAAACTTGGCTTGAAACACCTCATTGGGCACATGTACAATATGGATAGTATGTATTTCTTAAAAGGCATAAATTTGGTCTTCTTGAACTAATTTCTCAATTAATTCTTCCAAATTGTTTATCTGAGATGGCATTTGTATTGTTTTTAACGTTTATTTATTTGAGAGAGAGAGTGTGTACGTGCGCGTGAGCGGGGAGGGGAAGAGAGAGGGAATCCTAAGCAGGTTCCACACTCAGCGTGGAGCCCTAAGTGGGGCTCCACCCCACAAACCTGAGCTGAAATCAAGAGTCGGTTGCTCAACTGACTGAGCCACCCAGCACCCCTGAGATGGCATTTTTAAATGAACTGCTATATACTCACAGCACAGCGAAGTTCATCTGCCAAGGTTGCTGCCCCCGCCCCGGGGGGCTTCCTGCTGTGCAGCGAGGAGAAAATGTGGTGGCTTGAAGGGTGCCCTGATGATCTGGGGAGGGCTTTTTCTGGACAGCCAAACTGAGTGTTTCTCTATCTGCTTTAGAGCCAGGCATGGTTTTGAGTTTGGAAAGTTCCAAATATATGCTGTAATGAAAACTGATGTGGTTTAGGTGTCATTTTAATATCTATTTTATATAAAATGTGTAAGATTTCAAATTCAACCTAATGTTAACGTACCAATCTACATTTCAAATGACAGCACTTTATCTCACGGAATTACGATTAGAACAGCTAATACATATAAAGTGTTTAGAAAATTACCTGCCACATGCTGGTATTTATGTACGGATCTTTTTATTTATGTCTCACGCGTACTTCCTTGACAATTTAGTTCTACTGTTTATTCTATAGAAAAATCATAAGTGACAAATACCATATTTTACTATTTATAACCCATTCCCAGGTGTTAGAAGATGTTTATACTCTACCTTGAACTTTCTTTCCATAAAACAAAACTGTTCATTTTCGAGTAAACAGCAAATATAGCCTGTGCCTCTATTTCAACTGCTTTACAAAATGTTCTCCTCCATCACTCTTCACCTTTCCTTACATTGTGATGTCCAAAAATGTCGTTAGATAGACACGCAGTAAGTAAAGCTTTTTTATAATGAATAATCACAGACTTCTGAACCTGTCGTATAAAGTATGGCTTTTCTTTTCCAACATTCAAGCCATATCTTGTTAGCTACATTTCCTTCGTTGTTCGTTTGTTAAGTTACTTCCCATCAGCAATTTCCTGATACACCTGAGACAGATAAACTTTGTAGTTAACATACAAAGAGCATGGTAAAGTGTTCGCTTGTTACATGTTCATAATTTTACTTTAATCCAAAAGGATTTCAAGAGATTCAATGCAGTGCCAACACAGTGACGTCACAGTCACAGGTTTTAAGTTAAAATATCAGTAGAACAGCTGCTGACTAGAGAGAAAGGCAGCTTCCTTTGTTTAGGGAACAGCTTAGAAAATTCCTAAAATTGAAGCATACCAGTTAGACATGTGTTTTTCTTCAAGTATACAATAGTGTTTAGGCTTGTTAATTCTTTAGTTTTTTATTTTTTTTTTTTATGCTTATTTTTGAGAGAGACAGAGCGTGAGCGGGGAAGGGGCAGAGAGAGAGAGAGACAAAATCCAAAGCAGGCTTCAGGCTCTGAGCCCGCAGCACAGACCTAGACCCAGGGCTGGAACTCAGGAACTTCGAGATCATGACCTGAGCTGAAGTCAGAGGCTTACCCAACTGAGCCACCCAGGCACCCCGGCTTGTTAATTCTTTTATAATACAATTTTGAAGTGTGTGGCATCACATTCTTTGATGGTTTTTGTCCCAAAACTCGACCACTGACCTCTCTAATAACTTCTCCCAATCACCCAATCTTCCTTCTTCCCGTGATTTTCTGTCTCAGCCAGCCTAAAATTTATAAACCACCAAGTCTCACTACCAGCCTAAACTCTTGCACTTTTTAATTGTACTTGTCCGGGGATGTGAGCGGCTATGACTACCCAGGAGTCCGTGAGCTGTCCTCTGTGTCACTTCTTAGCGCCTGCCAGACCCCTCCCAAGGCCACAGATGGCCTGCTCCGGCCCCATCTCCCCCGCGTCTCTCAGGTCATGCTTACTGGCCCCTCCCACCGCAGGGGTTTCCCAGAGTGGGTCTCCTCTGTCCAGAATGCTCTCCCACACCCTCCGTCACTAACCGGCTTCTCCTCCTTCGCCCCCGCTCAAATTCCACTTCTCCAGAGAAGGCTTTGCGAACACCCTTGGAAGCTTCTACCTCTGCCTCACACTGGAATATGGTGCCACGTGGGGCCCCTTCCATCATACCTGTTTCCCTCCGACAAGGCTCGTTCGTGTACTTGTCTGTTGACTGTCTCTCTATATACGTTGGAAGCGTTGCGAAAGCAGAAACCGGGGCTCCCGAGTGGCTTACTCGGTTAAGCGTCCGACTTCGGCTCAGGTCACGATCTCGCGGTCCGTGACTTCGAGCCCCGCGTCGGGCTCTGTGCTGACGGCTCGGAGCCTGGAGCCCGCTTCGGAGTCTGTGTCTCCCTCTCTGCTGCCCCTCCCCCGCTCATGCTCTGTCTCTCTCTCTCAGAAACAAATGTTAAAACAATTTAAAAAAGAGAAAGTAGAAACAATGTCTATTTTTGCTTTGGTATCTAATTGTGGCTCAAAGAAACTTAAAGAATACTGGAGTGGATGAATGATGAGAGCATGAATACAGATAGAGACCCTAATGAAAACAAGTTGCCACAGAAAGGGAGAGCACCGTCTTGTGGGTTTCAAGTCAGAAACGCACACCTGTGGTCAAGCACTGACAGGACACATCCACTCTGCCATTACGACTGCTGTGAATGGCACAGGTAGTCCTAGGTCTCTCTGATCCAAGTGAGGGTCGGAGGCAGCACACAGCTGAAAACTTGAGAATCAAGATTCCCAACTAGTGACCATGGTAGAAAACGTCATACGGAATCACGTCTCAGTCCTCTGAACCTTCAAGTGTCTGACTAAAATGCATGCAGATTGACTCGTCCAGAGTCACGGCCCCTGCAACTTAGACACACACCCAGATCTACAGACTTGCACGGAGAGTCGGCAGTGTTCGGGGCGGCTGCAGCACCCCCTCTGGTAACGCCTCGTAGCTGCTGGGAAAGCAAGACTCTGGTTTCGCTCGGAGGCTGGGCACAATGCATCGCATCTCATCGTACAGCCTGTAGGCAAGGGATGTCCGGCTACCCAAGAGGGAGAAATTGTTGCTTACACTGTGTAAAGCTCATGTGTTCTTTTTATCTTTCCCATACGCTACAGGATTAGAAATACCTGCAACAGAACGTTACTAGAAGAAGTTCGTAAGATGGAAAGAGGCAGAGTTCAAGAACTTCATCTTCCAACAGCGTTTCAAAAGAGGTGAGGCTCTTCCCTTTATCCTGACTTTTGTTAAAAACCTGATCTCCTTGTTCTTTTTCTACCTTTCCCCTCCCAGGCACTTCCATACTGGTCATGATTCCGCAAGTTTATTAAGTGCATGTCAGCAGGCTTCTTGAACTTCACGCCCCCAGCCACACCAGCTTCCCGTAAGATCTTGCTTTCAGCGGATGGCAACTTCATTCTTCCAGTTTCTCAGGCCAGAAATCCTGAAGTCATTCTCACATCCTCTTTCTCCTATCCCACCCCCATCGTGTCAGAAAATCTTACTGTTCCTACTTCAAAACAAAACAAACAAACAAAAAAAACCCCTGAGAATTTGATCACTACTCACAACCTGCACCATCTTGACCAGGTCCAGCCTCCATCATCTTTCTCCTGGATTATTGCAGAAGCCTCTTACCGGGTATCTCTGCTTCTGGCCTTCCAGATAGCAGTCAGAGGGAGGAGGCTTTGGCAGGGTAAATCAGACCATAGCACTCCCTGCTCTCTGCCTTCCTATGACCTCTCCTCTCACTCTCTCACTCAGAGAAAGACAAGACCCTCTTAGTGGCTTCCAGTGCCCTACACACAGTCCCATCCCACACAGTCCCATCACTCTCTCTCTCACACACACACACACACACACACACACAACCAATTTGAGATACCTCCTTATGGCTTTCTCTTCTCATGTCTGGTCACCAAAAGGTTTTGTTTTTTTTTTTTTTAATGCCTCGTTTTGGAAAATCACATTTCCATTTCACCCCACATATTTTGAAAGAAAGGTGTGTCCTTTTCACAACCTCCCTTGCTATTATTCTAACAGATGGTGCATCAAGCTTATGCATGCTGACTTTATTTTAACTTCTAGTGGTTGGTGGACAGACACCCAGATACCTGTGCTGGGCCAAGGAATCTGCTAATCTCTGCCACTTTCCCCTGCAGATTCTTGCAGAAAGGTTTAGACGTGCAGGGGAAGCAGCTCCTCTCTCTGAGTCCTTCCCACTAGACGAAGCTGGGGATACAGGAGGTCAGGGGAGGGCACCGCCAGAGAAAAAGACCAGGGCTGCTTCTAGAAATGCTCCCTTCCTCCCACCGCCTGGGAAGAAGACACCAAATTACAGTGTTCGCTTCCACAGTTGCTGCTTCTTCCCACTGGTCCTGACCCGATGGCCTTGAGAGAAGAATAGACCAAATGCTAGGAATCAAAGTGTACTAATATTTTTTTATCTCTATATCTAAACTATCTCCAGGGAGAGATCCGTTCCAATTGTCTGACATAACCTGGGTGTTCTTCTGAGTAAAAGTGCCACGCTCCTTTTCTTCTATTCAAGGCACTTCCATGAAGCCTGGTCTGTCTTGGAGTTTTAAGTGGGCTTTCTCTACATCTGGAATATTTATACAGGAATTATAAGGCAAAGAATAAGTCTTTAACTATACTGAATGGCTGCTATATTTGGAGTACTTTGTTAACCAAGATGGAAAGGGTCAAAAGCAACGGGTGATGTGACCTGAATAAAGAGGCCCAAACACATTTTTGATTTTATTTAGGGAGAAGCAAAATTGTAAGTGGGCAAATATAAAATAAATGAATGGGGTGATTAATCAAGACCCACATATTTGGCACCTGGTGAGTACTCAGCAGTGACGGTCCCAAGCGTTGGCAAGGATGAACAACAAGTACAGATGTCGAAAAACACAGTCTGGACAGCTGGGCATTTCTCATCAGTTTAAAGAAAAGCTTATCCCATGTCCCAACAGTTCCATTTCTAGGTATTTACCCAAGAGACTTTAAAGTATATGTGTACACATCCAGGTGCATGATGCGGAAAGATCCCCATCAGGTATGACCCGAAGATTTCACCAAGATACATTATAATGAAACTGTCAAAAATCAAAGACAAAGAATCTTGAAAGCAACAAAAGGAAAGAAGCTTGTCACACACAAGGCAATGCTATCAACCGATTTTGCAACACAAAACTTATTGTCCGAGAGGGGGTAGCATGCTATATTCAAAGTGCTGAAGGGAAAACAGCTACCAACCGAGAATACTGTTGGACAAAGCTGGAACTGAAGGAGAGATAAAGAGTTTTCGAAACAAAAGAGAAAGGAGTTTATCACCACGGGCCTGGCCTTACAAGACATGTTAGAGGGACTTCTTTAGCTGAAACAATAGGGCACTAATCAACAGAAAACCATGAAAAGTATAAATCTCATTGGTAAATGTAAATATATAGTAAAATTCAAAATAATCTAATGTTGAAAAGGTTATAGATAAATCAATATGAAGGTTAAAAGACAAAAGTAGTAAAAAAAAAAATAACTATAATTACAATCATTTGTTAATAGAACACAACAAAAAATTGACATACAGAACAAAGGGGGGGTGGGAAAGTAAAAATGCAGACCCCTTTAGAATGCGTTTGAGCTTCAACTGCTACCAAGTTAAAACAGACTGTTACAAATACAAATCATTTTAGGTAAGCCTCATGATAACCACAGAGCAAAGAACTATTGTAAATACACAAAGAAAATAATAAAGAAAAAAGCATCTAAGCATACCACTACAGAAAAACCATCAAATCACAAAAAAGAGAGCAAGAAATGAAGGACAACGGTCCTTCAAAACAACAAACAAAATGGTAATAAGTACACAAGCAAAACAGCCAAAAAACAACAGAGCCAAAAATAAGCAGTAACTACACATAGGCATATCATGTTTTATTGTGCTTTGCTTTATTGCACTTCACAGATACTGCTTTTCTTCCACACCTTTTCTTTTTACAAATTGAAGTTTTGTGGCAATCCTGGGTCCACAAGTCTATCGGCACCACTTTTCTGACAGCATTTGCTTACTTCATGTCTCTATGTCACATTTTGGTACTTTGCACAGTATTGCAAACATTTTCATTACTACTATTTTTATGGTGATCTGTCAACAGTGATTATGACTTGAAAGTTCAGGTGATGGTAATCAGTCATCAGCAGTAAGTTATTTTTTAATTAAGGTATGTACATTTTTTAAGGCATAATGCAATGACACACTAAGACTACAGTATAGTATAAACATGACTTTTATAAGCACAGGGAAAACAAAAAAATCCATCTGACTTGGTTTATTGCAATATTAGCTTTACTATGGTAGTCTGGAACCAAACCTGCAGTACCACTGAGGTATGCCTATACTTATGAGTAATTACTTTAAATGTAAACGGATTATCCAATTAAAAGAAATAGAATGGCTTAATGGATTAAAAAAAACAAGACTCATCTATATGTTGTCTACAGGTGACTCACTTCAGATGTAAAGACACACAGAGACTGAAGGCAAAGGGACAGAAAATGATATTCTACGCAAATGGAAACCAAAAGAAATCTAGGGTAGCTATACTTATATCAGACAAAATAGACTTTAAAATAAAAACAAGCGACAAAGAAAGGCATTACACAATGAAAAAAGGGTTAATCCAACAAAAGGATATAATACGTGTAAATATTTATGCACCCAGCATAAGAATACTAAATATATAAAGCAAATATTAACAAACCCAAAAGAAGAAATAGACAGCAATACAATAATAGCAGGGGACTCTAATACCCCACCTTCATTAATGGATAGATCTCCTAGACAGAACATCAACAAGGAAACATTGACCTTAAATGTCTTGTTAGATGATGGACGTAACAGATACACATAGAACATTCCATCTCAGAGCAAAAGTATATACATTCTTCTCAAAGGCACATGGAACAATCTCCGAGACAGATCATATGTTCAGCCCCCAAACAAGTCTTAAGATATTTAAGAAGACTAAAATCATATCAAACACCTTTTCCAGCCACAATGCTATGAAACTGGAAATCAATTACAAGAAGAAAACTGGAAAATTCACAGTTTGT
The DNA here is from genome assembly GCF_018350195.1 of Panthera tigris. Lineage (NCBI taxonomy): Eukaryota > Metazoa > Chordata > Mammalia > Carnivora > Felidae > Panthera > Panthera tigris. Next base: position 5,729,282 of record NC_056660.1, on the reverse strand, counting down.
AGAGATTAAACAATATATTATTGAACAACCAATGGTCAAAAAAGAAATAAAAATATGTCTGGAAACAAATGAAAATGGGAAGACAACATACCAAAACTTAGGCGATGCAGCAAAGGCAGCTCTATAGAGGGAAGTTCATTGCAATAAATGCCAACATTAAGATACAAAAGACATCTCAAATAAACAATCTAATGATACCCTTTAAGGAACTAGAAAAAGAAGAACTAAGCCTAAAGTTAGCAGAAGGAAGGAAATAACAAAGAGCAGAGCAGAAATAAATGAAATAGAGCAAAAACACAATAGAAAAGATCAATTAACTACTGTGTTTTTCAAAAAATAGACAAACTTTTGGTTAGACTCATGAAGAGAAAAAGAAAACTCAAATAAATCAGAAATTCTACACCTGAAACTAACATTACACTGTATGTTAACTAACTGGAATTTAAATAAAAATTTGAGAAAGAAAAAAAAAAACCCAAACCCTGTCTTATTAGTTGCCCTGCCAAGACGAAAAAGCAGTATGGAATACAACTGTTATTATGTTGCCATCAGTTTTAAATATTTTAATGAATGACTTTATTGTGTTTGTACCCTGAGGCTTTTTAAAGTTAAGGTCGTATTGAAAAAAAATAAATAAAAAAAAAAGACAAGACAGACATTACAATTGATCCCACAGATATACAGAGGACCATAAAACACTACTATGAACAATTATACACCAACAATTGGACAACCTGGAAGAAATGGATACATTCTTAGAAACAAACACAGTCTACCAAGATGAATCATGAAGAAATAGAAAATATGAGCAAACCAATTACCAGTAAGAAAATTGAATCAGTAATCAAAGACCTCCCAATAAACAAAAGTCCACGACCAGGTTTCACTGGTAAATTCTACCCAACATTTAAAGAAGAATTAATACTAATCCTTATCAAACTCATCCAAAAAATAGAAGAAAAGAGAACACTTCTAAACTCATTTTACAAGATCAGCACTTACCCTGATACCAAACCAGAGAAGGACAGTACAAGAAGCAAAAATTATAGGCCAAGATCCCTGATGAACATACACACAAAATCCTCAACAAAATATTAGCAAACCAAATTCAACAATAACATGTTGGCTCAACATCCACAAATTAATCAGTGAGATACACCACATTAACAAAATGAAGGATAAAAATCATGATTACCTTAAGAGATATAGAGAAAGCACTTTATGAAATTCAACATCCTTTCATGATAAAAACTCTCAACAAACTGGGTACAGAGGGATGTACCTTAATAAAGGCCACAGCTATGACAACATATGACAAGGTCTCAACATATAACAAGTTCACAGCTAACATCATAATCAACAGTGAAAAACTGAAACCATTTCCTCCAAGATCAGGAACATGATAAGGAAGCCCACTCTTGCCACTTTTATTCAATATAATATTGTACGTCCTAACCAGAGCAATGAAGCAAAACAAAAGTGGGGGAGGGAGTTCATTCAAATTGGAAAGGAAGAAGTAAAATTGTCACTATATGCAGGTGACATGATATTATATACAGAAAACCTTAAACACTCCATCAAAAAACCTGCTGGAATAAGCAAATTCAGTAATCTGTATCACAGGGTACAAAATCAATATACAAAAACCAGTTGTGTTCCTTTTTTTTTTTTTAATTTTTTCAGTGTTTATTTACTTTTGAGAGAGAGAAAGAGAGACAGAGCATGAGCAGGGGAGTGGCAGAGAGAGAGGGAGACACAGAAACTACAAACCGAAAACTCTAAGACACTGATGAAAGAAACTGAAGATGACACCAGCAAATGGAAAAATATTCTATGGTTATGGATTAGAAGAATATTGTTAAAATGTGCACACTACTTAAAGCAAACTACAGATTCAAGGCAATCCTTAGCAAAATTCCAATGGCATTTTTCACAGAATTAGAACAAACAATCCAAAAATTTGTATCTAGAAATTTGTATCTAGAAATACCCCATACATATGTGGTCAGTTAGTTTACAACATAAGCACCAAAAATATACAACGTTTATCTTCAATAAACGTGTTGGGAAAACAACAATAACATGCAAAAGAATGAAACTGGACCACTATCTGCACCATACACAAAAACTAACTCAAAATGGATTAAAGATTGAATGTAAGACCTAAAACTCTAAAACTCTTAGAATAAAACACAGAAGGTATGCTCCTTGAATGGTCTTAGTGATTTTTTTGATTTGACCCCAAAAACAAAGGCAACAATAACAAAAATAAACAAGTAGGACTATATCAAACGAGAAAGCTTCTGTACAGCAAAGGAAACCATCAACAAAATGAAAAGGCAATCTACAGAATGGGAGAAAATATTTGCAAATCATATCTGATAAAGGAGTAATATCCAAAATCTATAAAGAACTCATACAACTCAATAGCAAAACCCCGATCGATCCAATTAAAAACTATCAGAAGATATGAACAGACATTTTCCCAAAGACATACAGATGACCAAAGGTACATGGAAAGGTGCTCAACATCAGTAATCATCAGGGAAATGCAAATCAAAACTACAATGATATATCACCTCACAGCTGTTAGAACAGCTATTATCAAAAAGGCAAGAAATAACAAGTGTTAGCAGAATGTGGAAAAAAGGAAACCCTTATGCAGTGTTGCTGGGAATGAAAATTAGTATAGTCACTATGGAAAACAGTTAAAATTAAAATTAGATATACCATATGATTCAGAAATTCCACTTCTGGAAACAAAATCACTATGTTAAAGAAATATCTGCACACCCCCCTCCATGTTCACTATAGCATTATTTACAATAGCCAATATATTGAAACAACCTAAATGCCCATCAGTGGATGAATAAAGAAAATGTAGTATGTGTGTGTATATATATAGTGGAAAACTATTCAATTATAATAAACAAGGAAATTCTGCTGTTAGTGACAACACGGATGGACCCCGAGGGCATTATGTTAAATGAAATAAGTCAGATAGAGAAAGACAAAAATTCTACTTATATGTAGAATCTAAACAAAACAAAACACCAAACTCACAGATACAGAGAACAGATTGGTGGTTGCCAGAGGTGGTGATGGGGTAAGGTGAAATTGATGAAGAATGAAATTGGTGAAAACTTCCAGTTATAAAATAAGTAAGTCATGGGGATGTAATATAAAGCATGGTGACTACAGTTAATATTACTACTTTGTATATTTAAAAATACTAAGAGAGAGCTTAAAAGTCCTCATCACTAGAAAAAACAATTGTACCTATGTATGGCGATGGATGCTAACTAGACTTGTGGTGATTATACATATCATTATGTCGTACACTTGAAATGAAACGTTATAAGTCAATTATATCTCACTTTTAAAAAATGGAGAAAATGTGAATAGACCCAAACAAGGCAATTCAATCAGTAATGACACACCCCCCACAAATAAAAGTCCAGGACTAGATGGCTTCATTGGTGAAATCTACAGAACATTTACCGATCCCTTTCAAACTCTTCCAAAAAATAGAAGTGGAAGGAGCACTTCCAAACTCCTTTTACCAGGCCAGCATTACCCTGATACCAAAGCCAGGTAAGGATACTGCAAGAGAACTACAGGCCAATATCCCTGTTGAATATAAATGCAAAAATTTTCAATACATACTAGCTAACCTAAATTCAATAGTACGTTAAAATGACCACGTATCATGATCAAGTGGGATTTATTCTGGGAATGCAAAAATGGTTCAACATCCACAAATCAGTAAGTGTGACATACTACAGTAATAGAATAAAAGACAAAAATCATGGTTTTTCAATAGATGCAGAGAAAGTACTTGACAAAATTCAACATTCTCTCATGATAAAAGCTCTCAACAGACTGGGTATAGAAGAAACACACCTCAACAGAATAAAAGCCATATATGACAAACCCACACATAACATCACACTCCATCGTAAAAGGTTGAAAACTTTTCCTCTAAAATCACAAAAAAAGGCGAAGGTGCCCACTCTCACCACTCCTATTCAATACTGCACTCAAAGTCCTAGACAGAGCAATTAGGCAAGAAAAAAAAAAGCATGCAAATTGGAAAGGAAGAGGTAAAATTATCTCTATCTGCTGATGATATGAGCTTGCAGATAGAAAATCCTTAAGAATCCACCAAAATACTGTTAGAATAAACAAATTCAGGAAAGTTGCAGGATATAAAACCAACAGGCAAAAATCAGCTGCATTTCTATGCACTAACAGTAAACTATCTGAAAATAAAGAAGACAATCCCATTTACAACTGCATCAAAAACAATAAAATACAAAGGAAAAATTTAACCAAGGAAGTGAAAGACCTAAATAACAAAAGCTGTAACACACTGATGAAAGAAATTAAAGAGGGCACAAATAAATGGAAAGATATCTTGCATTCATGGATCAGAAGAGTTAACATTAAAATGTGCATACTACCCAATGTCATCTATAGACTGAATGCACTCCCTATCAAAATTCTAATGATGTTGTAACAGAAAAAAATAAAAAATAAATAGAAAAAAAATCCTAAACTTTGCACGAAACCCCACATAACCAAAGCAATCTTGGGAAAGAACAAAGCTGGAGGCATCACACTTTTTGATTTCAAACTATATTACAAAGCTATTACACTATATTACATTCTCTTCTAAAGCTAATATATATTGCTATAGCAATCAAAACAGTATAGTACTGATATAAAAAATAGATCTGGGAGATTGATACCTAGGTAAATACCTTTGTTAAAATTCATTACACTGTACTTTTAAGATCTGTGCATTCTATCACATGCAAAATCAATCTCAGTAAGAAACCAAACCAAAACGATAAACACGATATAAATGTGCAAAAAGAAAGCTCACATAACATAGGGCTAACCTCCCCAATAGATAAATTGTTTCTAGAAATCAGTAAGATCAACCACCCCCAAGCAATAGAAAAATAAGCAAAGTACAGTTCACAGAAAAGGAAATAAAAGGAAATACTAAAGATTCTTAATCTCAATAAAATATTCTCAACTTTACTCATAATAAGAAATGAAAATCCTAAGTACACAGGAAGGATATTTTTCATCCATCATCATTGGCCACCCTTGGTTAGTGAAAGTATGGGAAAGTAAAGAATTATGGCAGTTACTTTGGCAATATCTATCAGAAATATAATTGCACATGGCCTTTGACCCGGTAATTCCATTTCTGGGAACATACCATTCCCTCCCATCCTCAAAATACTCACATAGGTCCCAGTGGTAGGGACCACCACAGTATTTGGAACAGCAAACACTTAGGAACAACCATACCTGTGGCACGTTGTCATGCTAACATACTCTCTAGCTGTGAAAAGGAGTTAGGGAGCTCCCTGGATACTGAGATGCAAACGATTCCAGGATGTATTAGCCGAAAAAGTCAATGTCAGACGCCGCGTACAATATGCAACCTTTAGTGCAAAGGGCAGGGATGATAATATATGAGCACTTTTTCTTAGAAAGCACCTCTGCAAAATTAGCTAAGAAAGCACTTCGAGCGATTACCAGTAAAGAACAGATTACCAGTGAGGAACCAGGAAGATGGGGAAAGGAAAACAATGTTTATTCTCTACTTTTCATATTTTCTCTTCCAATTTTTAACCGTGTAAATGTTTTATCTGTGTCAAATTTAGCATAGACAGAGAGGGAAAGGAAAAGGGAGGGAAGGAGAGAGAGGAGAGAGAGGGAGAGGAGGGAATGCAAATGAGTAAATGGATTCTGGAAAGCCCAGAGCCAAATGCTCTTCAGCTCCTAGATATATGAGCAAAAGTAAAATCCTATTTTTTTTTTAAGTTAAACAAAAATCTGGTTCAGGACATTATCAGTGGGTAACCTTCATTCTAGAGGGGAATTCAGAGGGGGAAGCCAGTAGTCAACTATTCCAAAGGCCACCCCTGTCGTGCAATAACCTTTGAGCCGCACCGCCCCAGGAGCTGCTTCTTCAGGCATCCCTCGAAACCTTCCTCTGAGTCACGAAGGGGAAGCTGGCTCTAGGGAAGACCCTCTTCCCGCAGGAGGACACGGTATCGGAGCGCCCTTACGGCTGTCGAAAGCAGCTACAGTTTATCACGCGGGGTGTGAGCCCCTCAAGTCCCTGCAAATGTCAGGATACATGGGAAATCCCAAAACAGCAGAAGGCCCCACTATGGCCTAGTGACATCTTAGGAGTGAGAAAGCAGATTAGGTTAGGCCGCCTGGGTATTTTTTTTAACCCCATCTTTCAGCTTGTAGAGGGAAAAAAAAAAAAAAAAAGAAAAAACCATGGACTTCTCTAATTATGTGGCTATGTTTACCCACTCTGTGGAATTTAGAAAGTATTGAACTTGGGCTTCCGGTGTAGTGTCACAATAAGCCTTGGGAACCGGAGAAGGTAGCTCTTTTGCTAGAGTTGACCCTTCCCGATAGACATGGTTCAGAGTCTTGACCCAGCGTAAGTTATGGCCTTGCCATTAGAACAGGAAGTTGAGACAAAGATTTTTAAAATACACATTATAAAATCTCTAAGGTGCTCTGGGAGGCCAGAAGACGGACCAGACATTGGTCGTTCAGTTCAACTACCGGTGAAGGACAGTTGGGAGAGCTGTATAATAAAGAAACGTTCACAAGCACAACCCTATTTTAGAAGAAGCACCTTGTTGAGTGTGTGGATAGTATTAATTTTCAACTTCAGTTGAACTATATGAACACCCTCTGAAACGTGAGGAAGACTCTTTTCTTTCACCTCGTCACTTGTTTTGTTTTGTTCTGTTTCATTTTCCGATGAACTAAAGCCAGGTTATGATTGGTTTATTCACAGCGTGAAGACAGAACACCTCCAGCTGCCTCTGTCCAGCCAGCTGCACAAGGTGGTCTTCCAGGATGAATCTGTTGATCGAAGCGCCCCACGTGAGTATCGGTGCCGTGAAGCAGGCCGCAAAGCTGAGACTCCACCTACGGACGAGGAGGAGGAGTAATTCAACGTTAGGTGCTTCTCGATGAGATTATGCCAAGTGCAAGGAGCCAGACCCAAAAAGACAAGTACCGTATGGCCCCACTGCTATGAGGTGCTGAGAGTCCTCAAACCCATAGAGACAGAAAGGAGACTGGGGGTTAACGGGGGCCCGGGGATGGGAGAATGGGGACTCAGTGTTTAATGGGTATGGAGTTGCAGTTTGGGAAGGTGGAAAGAGGTCCGTAGACAGATGCTGGTGATGGTTCCACAGCACTGTGAATGTACTTACTGCCCCTGGATTGTACACTTAACCCTCATTAAGACGGTAAGTGTTACGTTACATGTATTTTACCACAATTTTTTTGAAAAAGGAAACTACCTGTAGTATTACATATGTTTTAAAAGGTAAGGTAGTTCTCATACGGAAGGAGGGCTCCATTGGATTCATGAAATTAATGTGCTTGGCCTAAAGCAAGTGTGGTCTGAAAGAGTAATTCCTGGCCTCCCAATGATAACATCCTTAAATCTAACATCCTCACGTTTTCAAGACCTTCTGACGGATTCCCAGCCTACCATTTTAAATGGAAAAGTGGTACCTGGCTCCAAATAATTTATACCCTTAGAAAACTTACATACCCTTATTGGGGGTGTGATGTTAACACAGCCCACATTGGGCATGAATTCTTTAAAAGTTATTTCATTTTCCCTTCCTTCAAAAAGAAATGTGTCCAAGAAGTGCCTAGATGAAATGTTTAGGTCCCATGTGACTCATGTCTGGTAATGTGAGTGCTGAGTACGATCCTGAGAACGAGTCAAACCAAAAGGTGATACCCATAAAGGAACATGTGGTGTTTGTGGAGACTAACTGTCCCCTCCTTTCTGACCAACGTATTTGTTGAAAGTTGTAGGATTTTAAAATTCTATTGTCTATTTTTTAAAGCTTGTTTATTTTGAGAGAGAGAGAGAGAGAGAGAGACATAGAGAAAGAGAACATCCGCAGTGTAGGGGCAGAGAGAGAATCCCAAGCAGACTCTGCACTATCAGCACTGAGCCTGACGTGGGACTCGATCCCACGAAGTGAGAGATCACGACCTGAGCCGAAACCAAGAGCTGGACGCTTATCAGACCGAGCCACCCATGTGCCCCTTATTGTCTATTTTTTATATCACAGATTTGTGTGTCTCTGGATTGACTGCTATTTGGCTTTTGCACACACATGCATTGCTTCCTCTTCCTGTCCTGTGCCCACCACTTTGCCTTCCCCTCACCCTAGGGACACTTAGGAAACAGCAGTTGAAAGGGAACCAAAGGCAAAAAAAAAAAAGAAAAAGAAAAAAATGAACGAGGACAAGAAAACAAAGGATGGCAGATGTCTTACAAATTTGGGTGACATCCCTCGCATCCTCTTTCCCAACTGATGGCCTTGATTTCTCCATCGCTGAGAAAAACGCACCGGAAATGAACCTGCAGGGGTTCCCGCCACCACCTCACCTGCCACGTGCCCTGCCTTCCCGCCTGTTTGCGCAGACTGGCTCTCCCTCCCGTGCGCCTGCCTCTGACTCCCTTTGCTCCTGCACGCCCAAGCGCCTCGCTCCGGCCGCTCCTTCATCTACCTTCTACGTCACCGCTTTCCCACGCTCCTCTATTAGATCGTTCCCACCAGCCTCCAAAAGGTGGTCTCACAAAGCAGAACCTCCTCTGGACCCCACGTGACCCATTAGAGTGCGCCTCATTCCGTCGCGCTCCTTTGCAGCAACGGCTCCGGATCACATCGTTTGTCCCCGGGGTCTCCAAATCCCCTCCTCCCAGTCTCTCTTGAACCCGCTCCAGTAAGCCTGCGCTCCTGCCACGCCACTGGCACGCCTCCAGTCGAGGCCACCAGTGATGTCCAAAACCGCCCCTGGCTTCCTCTCCCCCCTAGCCGGCCCCATCTGCCGCCTTCGCTTGAAGACACCGCACGCTTCCGACTGTTCGGGCCACGATCCTTTCAGACGTTCTTAATTCCTCTAACGTAGTAGATGGCTCTGCCGTCACACTGTGCTCAGAGACCGACCGCTGGCCACGCACACCCCCGCTGGCACCCGGGTCTGGACCGCCATCACCCACCGGCACTACCTCAACAACCTCTTAACCCATCTCCTGCTCCTACCCGTGACTCTTACACGGTAGCCGAAGTGATGCATTTAAAATGACGTCAGCACAAGCACATCAGTTTGCTGCTTGAAATCCCGCAGTGGCTATCAGATTCAACGTCAAAAAAGACCTACTTGGTCTGGACCCTGCTACTTTCCTAGTGTCATCTAATCTTCTTCCTCCTTCATTCCCCTCCATCCTCTGTGCTCTTCTCACAACGTATCAGGAATGCTCTCGCCTCAGGGCCTTTGAACTGGCCAACACTTATGCCTAGAAAGCAAATCCCTCATGTTATCCGTGTCACTCATTCTCTCACTTCCTTCAAGTTTTTGTCCAAGTACTTTTTCTGTTGTTCACAGCTCTTTAGTACATTCTTGGGCACCATATGATTAACTTTATGTTATGCGCTTATTATGTACTTATTTATGTATCTCTATTGCTAGAAGGTAAGCTCCATAACAAGGATTTTTGCTTTACTAATTCATTCCAAGAATGCATGTACATAGTAGACACACTATACAAATCTCATTGAATGAATGAACTAATTGACTAATGAAGAGTCTCCAAGCAGAATCATACGTACCAACAAATAGCCATTCCTTCTTCCATCTGTCCGACGTCAACTATCAATATGGCCAAAATGGAGCCCATATTTATGGATATAAAACTGTGATTTGGGCCACTGTTAAATGCTCGGGCTTCACTGCACTGAATATGTGGAGCCACCATGTGGAGACAGTTATTAAATCCTTGTTGAATGGCAGGTTAACTGGATGGATCCTCGTTTTGCAGAGAAGGAAACGGTTCGGCAAATTTGTCCCTTGCCTTAGATTCTATCTCTAGAAACGGGTAGAAGCCAGATTGGAGCCTCAGTCTGTCTCACTCCAAAGTGCCACATTGTCGAGCTCCAGAGAAGAGACACGGAAACCAGACAGATGGGCAGCTACATCCCAGTTCTGCCTTGTGACTGGCTGTGGGACTCTAGGCATATTAGTTACCGTCCCTGAGCTGCACTGTCTCTACCTTTTTGGCATTTCATGCTACTGGGGTCATGATAGGTAGCGTGGAGTGTCAACGGACACGTGTATCTGGACTCAAACAGACGGGTAAGTGTTTTACGCAGTAATCACACTGTCCTAAAACCACTACAAAACCAATATGAATGTCCTGAAAATATCACTGACTGAATGTATATGAGAAACAGGAAAACATATTTCAGTTACTTTTAAAAACATTGTATTTTCATGACCCACTTTTTAAAAATATTAAAACAGAGAATGTTATTGAAAGGTTAGAAATCTTACAGGATTATAAGAGCTTCTGAGGTGTTTTTTCTGCAACATTATCTTTTATTGCTTGAAGTCCCTCAGGCAGTTTGTGGGTTTGGGGGTCCTGTATATTTTTCTGCTGTACACCAAAATATTAGCTTGAATTTGTAAAGTGCTCTGAGCTCCTCAAATAAGAAATAGAAGGGGAAGTTCTTTGTTAATTGCAATTAACAACTCTTTCTTGAGCCAGAAAATTCTGGCTTTAAGATTTGATCAGACTCCTCAATTTCTAATGAAGTGCATTAAACAAGACAATTATGCCAAAATAATGAGAAATCACATGGTCGATTCTGAAATCTGCTAAACATTTTACCAGGTGAAGAAAAAAATGACTTGAAAATTCCCTCATGCTTCCCCCCTACCCACCCGTCCTCTATCCCTCATCCCCTGGATTCTGGCTGCTTGAAATATTCCCTCACCCTTCACCTCTACGTCCCTCCCTCTATCCTTGGACTCTGGCTGTGGCTGAGCATCTAGGAAGCAGGTGCACTGGGAAGCCAGCCAGGGGAAGCTCAGGAGTGGGGTCCATCCAGGGCTTTGCCCAGGGCCCCATTGTTACTTTCCGTCTGTCAGGACGGACAAAAGTGGGAGAGGCCAAGAGCTGGAGGCTTCCTCTGACCTCCCCGTTTGGATGCAAACAGAAGGTAAAGGTTCGTCAGACTGAGCCGCTGACCTGATGGCGCATCTCTGTCAGGCTGAGGGGTGCGGGCTGGGCAGGTGGAGGGTCATGGTCCCTGCTGTCCCTCTTCAGCCCTCACCCCTCCCTGGGAACACTGCTGAAAGGAAAACCAGGCCCAGTTTCCAAAAAGACACCATTTAACTCTGGTGTAGCAGCAGATCCTGCTTCTCTGAGGCCAGATCTTTATATAGTTTGGGGGACCTTTTTAGGAAAATTAGGTTTAAATGTTTAGAATGAGTCAAAAAAATCACAACAGATCACTAGCGTACAAAAGAAAATTCTAAAACACCACCCGGAGCTTTGAATGGGGTGATGCGGCCACTTCAGCTCACAAAGGTCCTCTCTGTATACGAGTCTTGTCAGAAGCAAGCAGAAATATACTTTCAGGCCAAATCTGAAGTATTCTTTTCAGATCCTCCTGCTCTCTGGAAGGCTCAGGTCAAGAATAAAAACGGGAAAAGAGAAAAAAAAAAAAAAAGGGCAAACTTCCACCTTGAGGTTGTGATGGAGTTCGAGCGGGAAGGAAAGAGGAGGAAGGAAAGAGGAGGAAGGAAACCCCCAGGGGTTGGAAGCTACTGATAACAGTGTCCACCCACAGCTTGTGGTTAAATCGGCCCAAACGGTGATGCTCCATGCCTGGCACTTAGGCCTGCGGCAGGCACTTCAGCTGGGCAGTTGTCAGAATGATCAGTTCTCGAGCCCCGCGGCAGACTCGTGAAACCAGACGCTCTGGACGTGGGGCCAGTGGCCACCACGGGAATTCTGGTGCACACTTGAGAAGCACTGGTCTGGTGTCGGTGCCGGATCCTGGGATTTCACCAGCTCCCAGGCGATTACACTGTGCAGGGAAGGCTGGGACCACCTGTCTTTCCTTCCACGCAGGAGCGATTTCAGTTAATCCAGTGCCACATGGACATAAATCACTTTCCTTCTTTCACTTGTGGCCCCAGGAGTGGGTATGTTAACACAGCCAAATTTGCAAGCCGCTCCATTACCATCCCTCATCACCTCACCACTTTTCCCGCCTCCGTCATGGGCCTGGCTGATGTGGCCGATGAGGCCCAGTCTGGTAGGAGTCTTGCTTTCTGTCAACAGAATGTTCCCTGTTAGTGCTCCTAACAGATTCCTCTGTGCTTTACTCTTTCAGGTGGGTACGCATTTTCTCAGCTAGAACAAGGTGTGATTACTCAGGAAGAACTCGTCCGTTCTTATGACGCTACTAAAATCAAAACCAGTAAGAGCTTATAGTCCGATCTCTTCTGAGTCCAGCTACGAGTGAGGTTTGGACCACATCCTGTGTTCTCATGTCCTTCCCCGAGACTGTGGAACGTGCCAACGCCCCCAAATGCTCATTTCTTGTGGCTCTGGCCAATTTGTTATTTATGTATCGACGGAGTCACAATCCTTGGATACAAATAATGGGGGAAGCCTATTTGCTTTTTTTAAAATTTGCGTTCAATGTTTCACCTAACTTGTTTACTTTTTTGTGGTTGTGAGATAATCAGTTCAGTCTGAAGTATAAAATTAAAAGCATTCTGTTTCACCAAAACTTAAGCTCTGGTATAAGTTGTTTTGGGAGAAAAGGTAAAGAATGTCATGATGAATAAGCCTCCCTTACTTAACTGCAAACGAGTCACCCACAAACTCTGTACTTTGAAAACTCACAGACTAAGGCGGAGCCTACAAAGGCAGAATATAAAGTATTTTTCTAAGTAGGATGTCCTGTCACTTCGAATCATATTTTACTTGTACAATATCTGCACGGTACTCTTGATTTCAATGAATTCAAACAGGTGGAAAATACCCTAATCTCAGGCTTCAAAATCAGTGTGCAGGAATCAACATATCCCATTTTCTGTACACTGAATGTAATGTCCATTGCATTAGGACTTAGTAGGAAATTCAACCACAATCATTCTTGGGACTGTGCCTCAGGCGTCTACCAACTTTCCAGGGTTTCATACAGTGCACAGCATCGGGACACCCCTCTGTTCTTCTGTCGTCTTCCCACGCAGGTCACCACTAAAACAAATGGTTTATTTTGGTCACTTTATGAGGCTTTTGAGCCAAGTATGGGAAACTGAAACCCTTGAGGAGGCTGGAAATCCCACGCCTGTTAATGATTCTGGGTCCTAATTCTGAGATGTGGGAGAGCTTTTTTCCCTATACATCCAAAGAATTCTCAGATACCAGCCAGGTGTCCTACAATTCAACTCAATTCTGACACTATCTACCTGGAAGATGGCATCAGATCCCACAAGTTAAGGACTCGGCCCCACAAGACTGCCCCTCCCTACACATACACACTTCAGATGCCAATCCCAAGTCCAGAATATCACCCGTGCTTCTAACCAACTGGTTATGAATCAAAGGTTCCCATGACACCCTTCTTGGGTTCAATTAATTAGCTAGAGCAGCTCATAGAACTCAGAATACCCATCTACTCATTAGATTACCAATTTATTACAAAGGATATTAAATAATATGAAAGAATATGATTCAAGAGCCAGATGAAGAAATACACAGGGCAAGGTCCCAAACAAAGCAGTTTCTGTCTCAGTGGAGTTTGGGCCCAGCATGTTAACACATGGAAACATTCTGGTTCACCAGCCCAGAAGTTCTCCGAAACCTTTCATTGGGGTTTATATGGAGGCTTCATTACATGAAGGCATGATTGATTAAATTACTGGCCATTGGTAACTGATTCAACTCCACTCCTTCCCCCTCCTCAGAAAGCGGTAGGTGAGACTCAAAGTTCCAACCCTCTATTTATTGTTGGTTCCCCTGGCAACCAGGCCCCATCCTTAGGTGCTTTCTAAAAGTAACTTCATTAACATAAACCCAATTGTGATAGAAAGGGATTGATTAGGAATAAAAAGACAGCATCTCGCCTCTAAGGGTCCAAAGCATTTTCAGGAACTGATGACAAGACACTGAATAATAAAACAAAAGAAGTTCTCATTGCTCTTATCACTCAGGGGATCCCAAGGGTTTTGGTTGCTATGGGCCAGGAACCATGGACAAAGACCAAATAAATATATATGAGAAATGTATGTTGGTCATTCAGATGACCATCTTGACCAAATACATACTTCTTATAAATCACAATATTGCACATGTGGTCTAACATCACCAGCAAAGACATTCCTCTCCTGGAACACATTATCATTCCAGGGCACGCTGAGGGAATGAACAGATAGCTTTCAAATTCCTCCTGTAGTCCAAAGTCCCCTTTCTCACACCCATTCTATTTAGTGAGTCTTTAAAAGCAAAAACCAGAATTTTTAAAGGTGGAACCTTTATTTTCTATCCTATCAAAGGACTCCTCTGAAGAAATAATCCAAAAAGCCTGATAACTGTTTGAATGGAGACAACAAGAAAAACATGGGGAGAAAAATCTAATTAATATCTCAAAAAGTTACCCATGAATGGATAAACGAAATGTGGTATGTCCGTACAATGGAATATTATCTGACCATAACAAGTAATGAAATACTAATATATGCATAACATGGATAAACTTTAAAAACATTATGCTAAGTAAAAAACCAAAAGCCAATCATAAAAGGCCACATATAATATTCCATTGGGAAGTTCATAAGCAAAACTATAGATATATAAAGGAGATTAGTAGTTGCTTCGTGCCGGTGGGAAGATGAAGGGGAAAGGGTTAATATCAAAAAGGTACAGGGTTTCTTTTTGAGGTGATGAGCATGTTCTAAAATTGACTGCAGTAATAGTTGCCCATGTTAAAATGAATATATTAAAAAACCATTGAATCCTATACTTTAAATGGATGAATTGGTGATTTAAATCTCAATAAAGCTATTTTTAAAAATAATACAGGGTAATTCTATGTCCAATCATAATGTACTAGACAAGCCTTCCTACTTAAAACCATTAGAAAACTGGAAAAATATATGAGAAAAATATTTTCAGACATTGGACAAAGGGCAGCATAGGGATATAATCCCTAAGAGAAAGGAATTAAAAGCCATACTATTTCCCAGGCTTTCTTCCTAGAGGCATTTTCCAGACCAAGGTACAGGAAACTAGTACCCAAGCAAAGCACAGTACTCTCAGTGAACTGGGGAAACTAAGCTAAAAATTTGGGGAGGCTGAGGCAGCTGATATTTTCTGGTTATAGTACTATTGAGAAAGGAGCTATACACAGAGCTGTAGACATTTCTTTAGGGATGTCACAGAGTGAATAACTAGATGCTCACCTACATATATGTGGAGTGGAACTCAATGACGATGGCAAAGACAGCTACCAGAGACATTTAAGCTGAACAATTCCTACAACTTCCACAGGATTCAATATTCAACCAAATAGGGTAGAAAGGGCTTGATGAATACTTGAGATATTCCACAAAGACCCCAGAGCCATACCTTAATAGTAAGGCTAAGCCAGCACTTAGAACAAGAACTACTATAGACCCATAATCTTATTTTAACAAAGCTGATCTTAGGAAAGCTTAAAAATAAGCATCCAAATCATTAGGGGGATCCATAGTTAATTTAGCTGCCTGGAAGGAAAAATAAACCCTCTAAGAGCAGAAAACAGATCCACTTTAGTGTAATAGTAACAATGTCCAACATCTTGTCAAAAATACTCAAACAGATATTCAAAGCAGGAAAACCGAATCTGTAACCAAAATAAAAGTCAATGGAAGCAGTCCCAGAACTGACAGAGGTAATGGAACTGACAGACAAGAACTTTAAAATAACTATTACAAATATGTTTGAGGACTTCAAGATAACATGAACACAATGAGGAAAGAAATTAAAACCATAAGTGAAGAAATAAATGAAACTTCTAGAGCTGAAAAGAATATACAATATGAAAATTTTATTGAATAAGTTTAGATTAGACACTGCAGAATCAAATATATATATGTATTATATATATATGTATTATATGTATATATATTATACATATATATATATAAACTTGAACACAGCAGTAGAAACTATCCAAACTGAAACACAAAGAAAAAGGCTGAACAAAAACTGAAAAAGAGCAATTACCTGTAAGACAATATCAAACAGTTTTACATGCAATTTTTAGAATTGCAGATAGAGAAAGTAACAGAAAAAAAATCACTGAAGAAATAAAGGTGGGAAATTTTCCAAGCATGATCTGAGAAGCATAGCCAACCCATGGCTATGCTTAACACACACAAACAAACCAAGCATAATAAATTTGCTGAAAATCAAGGATGAGGAGGAAAGTCTCAAAATTAGCCAGAAGGTTAAAAAAAAACACATTATAAAGTTAAGAAAGGAAAAGCAAATAGATGACCATTGACTTCTCAGAGAAGCCCAAAAGGAAATTTGCTGAAAGAAGAAAAAATATTGTCAACCTGAATTCTATAGCTAATGAAAATATCCTCCAAGATGAAAGGGGAAGGTAAGGCATTTTCAGGCAAAAATTGAGAGTTTATCACTAACAATCCTGAACTGAAAGAAGAGGTTTAAAGGGAGTTGTTCAGGCAGAAAGAACATGGTAATAAGGGATGGAAAATCTGATCTACACAAAGGAATAAAAAACTTCAAAAAGGTGAATTCTTGGATAAACATAAGGAATTTTATTTTCTAATTAAAAAATTTGTTTCTATTTAGCGCACAATTAGTAACAATGTATTGTAGGGTTTATAACATATGTAGAAGTAAAACATATGCCAACAATAGCACAAAGGAAGAGAGAGAGAAAAGGAAAGAATATTACCATACAGTTTTTACACTATATCTTACATGACATATTATTTAAACATAGTCTGTGAAAAATTAAAGAGGTACACTGTAAATTGTAGGACAACCACTAAAAGCTTCAATAAAATGGTATGTCTAATAAAACATTTTATTGGATAAAATGGAATACTAAAAATAATCAAAAAGAAGGCAGGGAAAGTGGGGGCGGGGAATGGGAAATAAGAGGAATAAAAAATAAACAAAGCTGGTAGATTTAAACCCACCTACACTGATAATTACATTAAATATATATGGTTTAAATACTCCAAATAAAACTCAGATATTGTCAGACTCAACAAGAAAGCAAGATCCAACAATACGGCAGTGGCGAGAAATGCACTTTAAATATAAATACAGAAACACAGCTGTAGTGAGGTCAGATCCTTTGGAACACCCAGGAAATCAATCTGCAGACTGGCAAAAGGATCTCCACGGTCAGAGGGAGACAGCATGGCAGGTGCAAGTCTTATCTTAACAAACAAACCAAAGCACACCTAGTGAAAGGCCCAAACACTCCCCACTGCAGGCAAGGAGGAGCTCGGCAGAGGACTGACCGGTGGGAAAAAGCAGCCAAAATGCAACAGCAGACTGCACACGGCACACCCCAGAAACACATCCTGAAGTGCCAGGTCCTGGACCGTGTATGACCCCTTTTTAATATAGCAGTATTCTCAGGTGCAGCACACATAACAAGCTTTTAAAACACGCAAAAGACAGAAACAGCCAAAACGACAAGACAGAGGAATTCTCCCCAAAAGAAAGGCCAAGAAGAAATCACAGTCTCTACATGCTCAAAACAGATATAAACAATATATCTGAACAAGAATTTAGAACAACGGTCATAAGACTACTAGCGGGGCTTGAAAAAAAAAAAAAGCATAAAAGCTACCAGAGACACCCTTGCTGCAGAGATCAAATACCTAAAAACTAGTCAGGTTGAAATAAAAAATGGTGTAACTGGGATGCAAAACTGACTGGATACAGTCACAATGAAGATTGAAGAAGCAGAGAAGATTCAATAGTAATCCAATAGTAATAGTAATTCAATAAAACGAAACAATATCTGTATCATAGAAGTTCCAGAAGAAGAGTGGGGAAAAAGAAGAAGGTTTATTTGAACAAATTATAGCTGAGAATTTTCCCTAATCCAGGGAAGGAAACAGGCATTCAAGTCCAAAAGGCACAGAAAACTCCTCAAAATCAACAAAAACAGGTCAACACCACAACATATCATAGTCAAACTTGCAAATACAAAGATAAAGAAACAATTCTGAAAGCAGCTACAGACAAAAGGTCCTTAACCTACAAGGGTAGACACCTAAGGTTAGCAACAGACCTGTCCACTGAAACTTGGCAGGCCAGAAGGGTGTGGCAGGAAATATTCAATGTGCTGAATGAGAAAAATATTCAGCCAAGAATTCTTTATCCAGCAAGGCTATCATTCAGAATAGAAGGAGAGATAAAGAGTTTCCCAGACAAACAAAAACTAAAGGAGTTCATGACCACTAAATCAGTCCTGCAAGAAATTTTAAGGGGGACTCTCTGAGGAAAAAAAAAAAAGAAGACCAAAGCAACCAAGACTACAAAGGACCAGAGAACATCACCAGAAACACCAACTCTACAGGTAACATGTGGCATTAAATTCATATCCTTTGATAATCACTCCGAATGTAAATGGACTAAATGCTCCAATCAGAAGACAAAGGGTATCAGAATGGATAAAAAACAAAATCCATCTATATGCTGCCTACAAGAGACTCATTTTAGACCTAAAGACACATGCAGATTGAAAGTGAAGGGATGGAAAACCATCTACCATGCTAATGGATGTCAAAAGAAAGCCAGAGTAGTCATACTTTTATCAGACAAACTAGATTTTAAAACAAATATTGTAACAAGAGATGAAGAGTGGCATTGTATCATAATTAAGGGATCGATCATCAAGAAGATCTACCAACTGTAAATACTTATGCCCTCAACTTGGAGATACCCAAATACAGAAATCAATTAATAACATAAATTCATTGGTAATAAAACCATAGTAGGAGTCTTTAGTACCCTACTTATAACATTGAACAGATCACCTAAGTAGAAAATCAACAAGGAAACAATCTCTTTGAATGACACACTGGACCAGATGGACCTAACAATGGATATATTCAGAACATTTCATCCTAACGCAGAATACACATTCTTCTTGAGTGCACATGGAACATTCTCCAGAACAGATCACATAGTGGGTCACAAGTCAGTCTCAAAAGGTACAAAAAGATCAAGATCATACCATGCATATTTTCAGATCAAAACGCTATAAAATTTGAAATCAACCCAAGAAAAAATGTGGAAAGTCCTCAAATACATGGAGGTTAAAGAACATCCTACTGAAGAATGGATGGGCTAAACAGGTCATTAGAGAAGAAATAAAAAATACATGGAAGCAAATAAAAATGAAAACACAACAGTCCAAACCCTTTGGGATGCAGCAAAGGCAGTCCTAAGAGGAAAATACATTGCAGTTCAGGCCCATCTCAAGAAGCAAGAAAGGTCCCAAATACACAATCTAACCTTACACCTAAAGGAGCTAGAAAATGAGCAGTCAGTGAAGTCCAAAAAATAGCAGAAGAAGGGAAATAATAAAGATTAGAGTAGAAATAAATGATATAGAAACCAAAAAAAAAAAAAAAAACCAGAACAGATCAATGAAACTAAAAACTGGTTTTTTTGAAATAATAAGCAAAATTTATAAACCCCTAGCCAAACTTATCAAAAAGAAAAGAGAGAAGACCCAAATAGATAAAATCACAAACAAAAAAGATCACAATCAACACCAAAGAAATACAATTATAACATAATACTATGAAAAATTATATGCCAACAAAGTGGGCAATCTGGAAGAAATGGACAAATTCTAGAAACTCAAACACTGCCAAAACTGAAACAAGAAGAAACAGAAAATTTTAATAGTCCCTAACCAGCAAAGAAATGGAATCAGTTATCAAAAAACTCCCAAAAAACAAGAGTCCTGGGCCAGATGGCTTCCCAGGGGAATTCTATCAGACATTTAAAGAAGAGTTAATACCTATTCTTAGCAAACTGTTCCAAATAATAGAAATGTAAGGAAAGCTTCCAAACTCATTCTATGAAGCCAGCATCACCTTGATTCCAAAACTAAAGACCCCACTAAAAAGGAGAATTACAGGCGAAAATCCCTGATGAACCTGGATGCAAAAATTCTCAACAAGATACTAGCAAATCTAATTCAACAGTACATTAAAAAAATTATCCACCATGGTCAAGTGGCATTTATTCCTGGGCTGCAGGGCTAGTTCAGTATTTGCAAATCAATTAATGTGATATACCACATTAATAAAAGGAAGGGTAAGAACCATATGATCCTTTCAATAGATGCAGAAAAAGCATTTGACAAAATACAGCATTCTTTCTTGATAAAAACCCTCAAGAAAGTAGGGATAAAAAGAACATTACTCAACCTCATAATGGCCATATATAAAAGACCCCCAGCTAATATTCTCAATGGGGAAAAACTGAGACATTTCCCCCTAAGGTCAGGAACACGACAGGGATGTCCACTCTCACCACTGTTGTTCAACATAGTACTGAAAGTCCTAGCCTTATCAATCAGACAACAAAAATAAACAAAAGGCATACAAATTGGCAAAGAAGTCGTCAAACTTTCACTTTCACAGATATTATACCCTACATGAAAATGCAAAAGACTCCACCAAAAAACTTCTAGAGCTGATATGTGAATTCAGCAAAGTCACAGGATATAAAATCAGTGTACAGAAATCGGTTGCATTTCTATACACCAATAAGGAAAATCAAGGAATTGATCCCATTACAATTACACCAAAACCCATAAGATACCTAGGAATAAACCTAACCAAAGAGGTAAAAGATCTATATGCTGAAAACTATAGAAAGCTTATGAAAGACACTGAGGAAGATACAAAGAAATGGAAAAACATTCCATGCTCATGGATTGAAAGAATATTGTTAAAATGTCAATACTACGGGGCGCCTGGGTGGCTCAGTCAGTTAAGCGGCTGACTTCGGCTCAGGTCATGATCTCACGGTCTGTGAGTTCAAGCCCCGCGTCGGGCTCTGTGCTGACAGCTCAGAGCCTGGAGCCTGTTTCAGATTCTGTGTCTCCCTCTCTCTCTGACCCTCCCCTGCTCATGCTCTGTCTCTCTCTGTCTCAAAAATAAATAAACGTTAAAAAAAAAAAATAAAAAAAAATAAAATAAAATGTCAATACTACCCAAAGCAATCTATGCATTCAATGCAACCCCTATCAAAATAACACCAGCATCTTCACAGAGCTAGAATAAACAATCCTAAAATTTGTATGGAATCACAAAAGACCCCAAATAGCCAAAGTAATGCTGGAAAAGAAAACCAAAGCAGTAGGCATCACAATTCTGAACTTTAAGCTGTATTACAAAGCTGTAATCATCAAGACAGTATGGTACTGGCACAAAAACAGACACATAGATCAATGGAACAAGACAGAGAACTCAGAAATGGACCCACAAAGGTATGGCCAACTAATCTTCAACAAAGCAGGAAAGAATATCCAATGGAAAGAGGACAGTCTCTTCATCAAGTGGTGCTGGGAACACTGGACAGTGACATGCAGAAGAGTGAAACTGGACCACTTTCTTAGAACATACACAAAAATAAATTCAAAATGGATGAAAGACCTAAATGTGAGACAAAATCCTACAGGAGAACACAGGCGGCAACCTCTTTGACCTTGCCACAGCAAATTCTTAGTAGACAAGTCTCTGGAAGCAAGGGAAACAAAAGCAAAAATGAACAACTGGGACTCCATCAAGATAAAAAGCTTCTGCACAGCAAAGGAAATAATCAACAAAACTAAAAGGCAACCAATGGAATGAGACAAGCTATTTGCAAATGACATATTGGATAAAGGGTTAGTATCCAAAATCTATAAAGAACTTACTAAACTCAATATCCAAAAACCAAATAATCCAGTAAAGAAATGGGCAGAAGACATGAATACTTTTCCAAAGAAGACATCCAGATGGCCGACAGACACATGAAATGATGCTCAACATCACTCCTCATCAGGGAAATACAAATCAAAACCACAGTGAGATACTACCTCACACCTATCAGAATGGCTAAAATTAACAACTCAGGAAACAGCAGATGTTGGCGAGGGTGTGGAAAAAGGGGAACCCTTTTGCACTGTTGGTGGGAATGCAAACTGGCTCAGCCAGTCTGGAAAACAGTATGGAGGTTTCTCAAAAAATGAAAAATAGAACTACCCTACAACCTGGCAACTGCACTACTAGGTATTTATCCGAAGGATACCAAAACGCTGATTCGAAGGGGCACATGCACCCCAATGTTTATAGCATTGCTATCAACAAAAGCCAAATTATGGAAAGAGTCCAAATGTCCACTGATGAATGAATAAAGAAGAAGCAACACACACACGCACACAAACACAATGGAACACTACTCTGTGTTAAAAAAAAGAATGAAATCTTGCCATTTTCAATGAGGTGGATGGAACTAGAGTAGATTATGCTACGTGAAATAAGTCAGGCAGAGAAAAACAAATACCACGTAATTTCACTCATATGTGGAATTTAAGAAACAAAGCAGATGAACATAAAGGAAAGGAAGGAAAAATAAGATAAAAACAGAGAGGGCCAACCATCAGAGACTCCAAACACAGAGAACAAATCGAGGGCTGCTGGAGGTGTGGTAGGTGGGGGTGGGGGGGAGGGCTAAATGGGCGATGTGCATTAAGGAGTGCACTTGTTGGGGTGAGTACTGGATGTTATTTGTAACGATCAATCACTGGGTTCTACTGCAGAAGCCAAGACTACACTGTATGTTAACTTGAAGTTAAATAAATTAAAATTTTTTTTAAATAAATAAAATATACCAGTTAGCTCAGAAAAAAAGTTGTAGACACATAGAATAGCATACTACTCTGCCATCAAAATAGATGAAGTCTTGCCATTTGTAACAACATGGATAGAGCCAGAATGTATTGTGCTAAGCAAAATAAGTCCATCAGAGAAAGACAAATATATGATTTCACTCATATGTGGAGTTTAAAAAACAAAACAGGTGAATATATGGGAAGAGGGAGAAATAAATGGAAACAAACCACAAGAGACTCTTCATGATAGAGAACAAACTGAGGGTTGATGGAGAGAGGTAGTGGTTGGGGGGAGACGGGCTCGATGGGTGACGGATATTAAGGACACTTGTGATGAGCACTGGGTGTTTTATTTAAGTGATGTATCACTGAATTCTACTTCAGAAATCAATATTGCACTGTATATTAACTAAGATATTAATTTGTTTAAATGTTTAAAAATTATATATAATTTCATTATAATCTTATTTTAAATACCCAGAAACCATTCAAAATCATGTTGTAAAAGAGTATTTACCCAAATGAGAAAATATTCACATTTTATAAGGTGGGGGACAAAAATAAGCTTCAAAATAGCATGTTTACTATGATCCTATTTATGTGTATGGGCGTATAAACACATCTATAGATACATCAGACAAGAGTGGAATCATATGCCCCTTATGTTAACATTGAAATGTATGAGCACTAATTCTCTTTTTATAAGTTCCAGTTCAGGGGTCCCTGGGTGGCTCTGTCAGCTGAGTGTCCGACTTTGGCTCAGGTCATGATCTTGCGGTTCATGAGGTCAAGCCCTGTGTTGGGCTCTGTGCTGATAGCCCAGAGCCTGGAGCCTGCTTCGGATTCTGTGTCTCCCTCTCTCTCTGCCCCTCCCCTGCTCATGCTCTGTCTCTCTCTGTCTCAAAATAAATAAAAACATTAAAAAAAAAATAAGTTCAAGTCCAAATTTTTGCTAGCCATCAAAAAGGTCTTATAATGTTGGACTTTTATATTTTCTGCTATCGAAGACTATTGTCAGAGGCATAACTGATGCTTCCTTTCTAGCACCTCAGGGTAAACGGTCACAGGTTTATGTAAAGAATACCAAGATATCAGGGACATAGTCTTACCCTGGCCCCTAAGATTAACCTTTACCCTAAACCTGATCCTAACCCTAACCCTAGATCTGAAGGGAAAAAAAAAAAGAAGTGGTATATGTATGCAATGGAATATTACTCAGCCATAAAAAAGCATGAAATCTTGCCATTTGCAATAATGTGGATGGAGCTAGAGATTATTACACTCACCGAGATAAGTCGGTCAGAGAAAGACAAATACCACGTGATTTCATTCGTATGTGGAATTTAAGAAACAAAACCAACGAGCAAAGGGAAAGAAAGAAAGAGAGAGGCTGACCAAGAAACAGACTCTTAGCTACAGAGAACAATCTGGTTGTTACCAGAAGGGAGGTAGTGGGGGGATGGATGAAATAGCTGATGGGGATTAAGGAGTGCACTTGCTGTGAGAGCACCAGGTATTTTTTGGAAGTGTTGAATCACTATATTGTACACCTGAAACTATTATTATACTGTACATTAACTAAAATTTAAATAGGCACCTTAATAGGTGCCTTAAAGAGGCACCTGGGTGCCTCTTAATAGGCCTTAAAGAGGCACCTGGGTGGCTCAGCTGCTTAAGTGTCTGACTCTTGATTTTGGCTCAGGTCATGATCTCATGGTTCATGGGATCGAGCCCCATGTTGGGCTCTGCACTGACAGCACAAAGCCTTCTTGGGATTCTCCCTCTCCTTCTCTCTCTGTCTCTCCCCTGCTTGTGCTGTCTCAAAATAAATAAAACTTTAAAAATAAAAACTTAAAAAAAAGAATTGCCAAGAAAGAGTATAATGTGCCCAGATGGGTTATTTTTTTTTAATTTTTCATTACTATATATACATACACACACACACACACATATATTAGAACACAAGCAGGGGAGAGGGGCGGGGGGGGGGGGGGGGGAGAGAGAGAGAGGGAAAGAGAGAGAGAGGGAGAAAGAGAGAGAATCCCAAGCAGGCTCCGTGCTTAGCGTGGAGACTGGCATGGGGCTCAATGCCACAGCCCCGGGATTATGACCTGAGCTGAAATCAAGAGTCGAACACTCAACTGACTGAGCCGCCTAGGTGCCCTATTTTTAATTGAAAAAGAAATCATGTTTTTCAGATTGGAGTAAATGCCCCCGCCCATCATAAATTGCATGACACTGTGTCAAATGATACTTTAGGCAGTGATCCTTCTTAGAAATGCAAAACTACTTGTCTGCCATCTTGAATGGCATTATTTTTATATAAATGGCTGCTCTGTCAGTCCCTTTTATGTATCTACAACTCATTTTTGGAAAATAGCAGATGATTTTAGTCAAAACTTACTGAATTTTCTAGGTGATACACAAAGAACAATCCCATTACATAAATAAGTCCTGGGAATACAATGTACAACACGATACAGTTAATGATACTGCATTGTATATTTGAAAGTTGCTGTAGACCTAAGAGTTCTAACCATACCCACAAAAAATTGTAGCCATGTGTGGTGATGGATGTTAACTAGACCAGTAAGTCACAATAATGGTGATCGTTTTGCTGTATCTGCAAATATTGAGTCATCACCTTGTACACCTGATACTAACATAATGTGATGTCAACTATATCTCAACTTTAAAAAAAGGACCCAGGATGAAGAAATCTCCAGTTATTTAAATATCTACAATTTATTTTCCCATTTTGGGCAGCACAGTTTATTGGACTTCCAAGTTGAAAATAAGAGCAAACCTACTTCAACCAGTTTATGCCCCTAAAACAAGATAATAAACTTAGACCCAAGGACTCTGAGAAGCCAACTTAGTCACAATTTTGTGTGCCTTTAGGGGAAACAACACCAACACCTTCTTAGAAAAGTGAGTCCTTCCCCTTTTATATGTGTCATTTATATTTAGAAAGTTGTAATTTTCCTCGTTAGGGAGAACAAATGCAGTGTCAACCCCGCACCCCCCCCCCCCGCGATGAGCCAGGCAGTGAAGCTGTCCAGATGCCTCTCCCCCTGACCTTGCCTTTCCCAACGTGTCCTGGGCACGAGCAAGAGGGACCCCGCGAATCCCATGCAGCTGCCATGCTCCCGGAAGGGAATCCCCCCTCCAAGAATATCAATCTTTTCTGCTGACCTGAGGCCCATACCCCTGTGGCCACGGCCACGGATGTCCCCTCCTCATGGGCCTCGGGTGACGGAAGGAGGGAGAGAGCACTGCTACGTTTCCAATCGCGCCGCTCAAGGCTGCAGTTCTGGGTGCTCTCACCTCCTCCAGCTGCTCAAATCCTTCCTTCCTCTGGTGTTCAAATAAAACTAGATAGAACCCACAGTCAGACTACTAGGGAAAATGCGGCATCCTTCTTCAATCCATCCAAGGATCCTCAGATCTGGTTTCTACTACTCATCTCCTCTCCCATTTCTCACCTCAAGTAGAATCCTTGATTTCTTTTTCAACCCCTTGAAGCTGTTGTCTTCTCTCTACCTTTCTTCAACTTAAACTTGGAGCACAGTCTTTTTTCTTTGATTTGCTTAAATGTCCCGAACACAAAACAACTAATGGAATTTTTTTTTTAACTGAATATTTGAAATGTGGGGTGGGAGTGGGTAAGGAAGAAGGGGAAATATACTTGCACAAATGTTGGGATGACCAACTACGCCCGTTTGCCTGGGACTGATGGTTCTCCTGGGATGTTGGACTTCCAGTGCTAAAATCAGGACAGCCCTGGGTGAACAGGGATGGAGTGATCATCCTAAGTTTGACTGCTAAAGAGACAGGACTCGACGTGACAAAGCTTTCTCATTTACAGTTTATTGCAGGAAAAGGATATACTTTAGCAATAGCACTGAAGTAAGGCAATACATCACAGTCAGAGGCGGCCCCAAAGCAACACCAGCTCCCAGAGGCCAGGCACCAGCTCCCAGAATCTCCCTCTGTGAGGGCCAGTGCAGACCCTTTCTCTGTCTCGGATAGGAATTTACTGACTTGTGCACGGAAAATCTCAAAACCAGAGTCCAAAATATAACCTTAGCTGTTTCTTTTTTTTTTTTTTTTTTAACGTTTATTTTTGAGACAGAGAGAGACAGAGCATGAACGGGGGAGGGGCAGAGAGAGAGGGAGACACAGAATCGGAAGCAGGCTCCAGGCTCCGAGCTGTCAGCGCAGAGCCCGACGCGGGGCGCGAACTCACGGACCTCAAGATCACGACCTGAGCCGAAGTCGGATGCTTAACTGACGAAGCCACCCAGGCGCCCCGAGCTGTTTCTTATGCCCTCTAGGCATGCTCTTGATTGGATATAGAACCAATCCAAATAGCAAGGCGCCCTGCGGACAAGCGGGTCTCACCGAGACAAGGTGCAGATCATGATTCTTACCTTTATCAGTAAACAACGCTGACAAGCTGGTATAAACTCATGGGACCCACGGTTACAAAGAAACACTATCACTCCCTACAGCACATTCCGTAGCTTGACCAGGGGTTAGTGCCCTGTATGGTCCTCAGTACAACAGTTCAGGTCAATTCCAGGTCTGCTGGGGTTAACCCTCCCAGCTCATATTGGACCAGCAAAACAAGAGACTTAGAATGGTATGTACTTTTATCATTGTGAGTTTTCTGGCTTCTTCTGCCAAAGTCAGCTTCCAGTTAGCCCCTTCTTGGACTCCTGCTTCCTTACTGCCAATTTCAGTGCAGTTTCTGTCCTCACTTCTCACCTCCCACCCAGCCTTCCTGTTTTTCTAGCCTTTTAACTCTACTTCTCAGGATGCCACACAAACTAAAAAGTCTTCATAGCTTACTTTGCAAAGCAATTTGATTCACTTTGCTGGACTCTAAGGTCTCACAGGCAGTGTCCCACCTCTTCATCCTCACCCTCATTATCATCGTGATTATAGCTATTACCACAGGAGTGGCAGGAGCAACGCTTAATACCGGCCCTCCTCTGTCCCAGGCCCTGAGCACCCTACACACACCATCATATTTCATCACCACAACAGTGCTGCAAAGCAGGGGTGTTAATGTCCCCATTTTACAAATGAAGAAAGTGAAACAAAGAAGTTCAGTAATTTTCCCAAGGTCACTCAAGTTATAAATGATGACGTGAGAATTCCAAGCTAGGCACTCCGGCTGCAATGTCTTTGTTTCAAACACTTCACCGTACGGCTCCAAAATGGCCCGTCACGGTATTTCACAGGCAATTCTCTTCAGACACATCCTGCCACTTTGAATCAGTATTTTGGAAAATCAACAGCACAGAATGGAAAGGCAAAGTGTTTTCAAATCACTTCTAAAATTACACCAATAATTTGTAAACTAAAACACGTTTTAACAAAAAAAAATTGCAATTATACATTCAGACATTTTTGAGAATACATCCATAAAACAAAGAAAGAATGGTATGAAAAGGACAAAGTAAAAAATGCAGAAGAGTTCCTGACAATTAAAAATAATATTGTAAGATAAAGTAAATACAAACGGGGGTCTGGAAGATAGAGTTTGGTCAATATCCTACGATATAGAGAAAAAAGAAGAGGTTATGAAAGAAGAGATAGGAAATGTAGAGAATCAATGGAGAATGTTCAACACCGAACTAAGAGTGAGTACAAAAAGGAAGGGACAGGACAGGGAAGATGGGGAATCCGTGAAAAGCATTTGGAAGATTACTTACAAGGCTGAAGAAAGGCACAGTCCTTGCTGAAAAGAACCTGTTGATGGGGACCAAGATGAAAAAGAAGAGACAGCTGTACACACAACCTCATACACCAAAGAAATGCTGCTGGAAGCATCCAGAGAGGAAACAGAGGTCATTAAGGAATAACTGGTGGTGATGGTCACCACCACGTGACCCAGGCCAGTTACCTTCATCACTCTGTACTTCGGTCTCTTGATCTGTAAAAGGAGGATAAAATAGTATGTATTTCAAAAAAGTGTTGTGAATGGTAATAGGAATTTGGGGAACAGGGCAAAATAGGAGGATCCCGAGCTCACCCCCTCCCATGTACGTACCGAAATAACAGCTACACCTCGGTGACTAACTCTGAAGACACCTGAAGACGGTCAGGACAGTCCTTCCACAGCTAATCATGGAGAAGAGGCCAAGACCCAATGGGCAGGAGGGGCAGAGACGCCACCGGGAAGTGAACCCCCCAGTGAGACTAACCACAAACGGGAGGCACATCACAAGCATGAAAAAATGAGAGGCTCGGACCCCACACAGGCACACTCGGGGCTGGAGACCATAATGTCTGGCTTTGAAAACCAGGAAGACTTAACTCAGGGAACTTTTAAAATCAGCAGGGCTTAACTCTGGGTACTTTAATATCAGTGGGCTTAACTCTGGGAAAGCCAGAGGGCAACAGGAAATGGAGTCCCTATCCTGAAAGAGCCAAGATATTAAAGAACTCAGCCCGAGACACAGCACAGAAGCACTAGTTTTAAAATGCATGGAGTACACACGAAAGAGATTTATTGAGTAATCTCAGAACACGTGCTGGAAGGGCAAAGATCTACAGGACATTTCTCCAGAAACACAAGCACGGGCGGGTGCCACTTCTCTTCCCCTCCGCCCAGCCTAGCTAGCCGGACACGCGTGGGAGACAACACTACCCTCCCCATCTGCCCTGCTAGCAATACGCGCCCGCCGGACGTTCCCCTGTGGACCCACCCCATCCAGTCCACCCAACCCTGGAGGTGTCCCTCCAAAGCAGCTCCTGCCCTGCCACAGCCGGCAGAAGCCACAGCCAGAGCCAGCGCCACTCCCGGCGGCTCCTGCGGAGGGAGGGGTGGAAAGCAACACCACACGCCAGCATGCCCGCGGTCCCCGCAGTGGCCTCTTGGCTGGCTGTGTCGGGGACAAGCCTTGCCCTTCGGCGCATCTGTAGCCGTGGCTGTGAGTTAACTCAGAGAACTGAAGGTGGCTAACGCCCACTCAAGAGCCAGCAGTGGCTGCACGCAGGCCCCTCAACAGCACAGGAAGCAAACCCGGCCAGGTGCACCCAACCAGGAAAAGTGGGACCCTGCAGTCGGCCGCGCTAAAGACAACTGCAGCCCAGACATGACAGGAGGGTGCACGCAGTCCGTCCAGGGGGCACCCTGGGGCACCTGGGTCTGGTGACAAGAGGATCGCATTATAGGGCAGCACATGACCTCTTCTATACAAGGCCGTTACTTTCAACACCCAGAGCTAAAGCTGACCTACTTAATACATAGAAACAAACAGAGTTAGACAAAATGAAAACACAGTAGAAGACGTCCTGAATGGAAACAAAACAAAACAAAAACAAACCAGAATCACAGTAAAAGAACCAAATAAAAAAAAAGACAAGCAACATGCCTGATAAAGAATTCAAAGTAATGGCCGTAAAGATAGTCACGAGACTTAAGAAGAGTGGATAAATTCAGTGAGAAACTCAACAGAAATTTTTAAGAAATATTAAAAAGAACCAGGCAGAGCTGAAGAATTCAATCTCTGAAAAAAACAAACACATTAGAGAGGGAATCCATAGCAGACTAGAGGATATCAGCAGCAGAACGTATCAGTGACCTGGAAGACAGAGTAACGGAAAGCAACCCAGCTGAACATCAAAAAGAAAAAACAATAAAAAAGAATAGGTTAAGGGAAATCTGGGACATCATCAAGCATATTAAGATTCACAATTTAGGGATCCCAGAAGGAGAAAAGAGAGGAGGCTGAAAACTTATTTGAAGAAATAATAGCTGAAAAATTCCCTAATCCAGGAAAGGAAACAGACATTCAGGTCCAGGAAGCAGTGAGGGCCACTAACAAGATAAAACCAAGGAGATCCACACGGAGACATATAATAATAAAAATGGCAAAAAGTAATGATAAAGAGAGAATTTTTAAAGCAGCAAGACAAAACAGTTACATACAAGGGAAACCCCATAAGGCCATCAGCTGATTTGTCAGCGAAAATTTTGCAGGTCAAAGGGGAATGGCATGATATATTCAAAATGTTGAAAGGAAAAAACACCTACACCAAGACGACTCTACCTTGTAAGGTTATCATTCTGAATAGAAGGAGAGATAAGAAATGTTAAAGGAAACTCTTTAAGTGGAAATAAAAGGCGGTACTTAGAGGGAAGCTAGGGAAGAGAAAATTTTCACAGGTAAAAGCAAACATATAGTAAAGGTACGAGATTAATCACTTATAAAGCCAGTATGGAGGTTAAAACACAAACGTAGTGAAATTAGTTGCATCTACAAAAATCAAGCAAGGGGTATACGACATAAAAAAATGTAAAATATGACATATACATAAAATATGGAGAAGGAAGTAAAAATTGAGTGCTTTTAGAATGTATTCAAACTTCAGTGACCATCAACTTTAATACAGACTGTTATGCACGTAAGATGTTATATATGAACCTCATGGTAACCACAAATCAAAAACCTGTAATAGATACACACAAAAAAAGAGAAAGGGATCCAAACATAACACTAAAGAGAGCCATCAAACCACAAAGGATGAGAGTAAGAGAAGAAAGGAACAGAGAAGATGTATAAAAACAATCATAAAACAACAAAATGGCATTAAGCGTATACCTTTTTATAACTACTTTAAATTTAAATGGTCTAAGTGCTCCAATCGAAAAACATAGTATAACAGAATGGATTAAACAAGACTCATCTATATACTAGTTACAAGTGACTCACTTCAGAGTTAAAGACACATGCAGACTGAAAGCCAAAGGATGGAAAAACGTAACACGCAAATGGAAGCAAAAAATAAAGTGGGGCGGCAATACTTGACAAAATAGACTTTAAAACAAAGACTGTAGCAAGAGACAAAGAAGGGCATCCCGTGGTAATAAAGGGATTAATCCAAAAAGAGGATAGAACAATTGTGAATATCTACGCACCCTACACGGAAGCACCTAAACACATAAGCAAATATTATCAGACATAAAGGTAGAAATTGACAGTAATACAATAATCATAGTAAGGGACTTCAACATCCCACTTACATCACTAGATAGATCATCCAGACAGAATGCTAACGACTGTTTAGTGGCTATGAATGACACATTAGATCAGATGGACCTAACCAATACATACAAAATATTTCGGCCAAAAGCAGAATATACATTCTTTTCCAGTGCACATGGAACATTCTCCAGGATATATCACATTTTAGACCACAAAACAAGTCTCAATAAATTTAAGAGGACTGAAATCATATCAAACACCTTTTCTGACCACAATGGTATGAAACTAGAAATCAAACACAAGAACTGAAAGAAACGCAAACACACGCAGGCTAAACAACAGGCCTACTAAACAACCAGTTGGCCAATGAAGAAATCAAAGAGGAAATCAGACTCTTAACTACAGAGAACAGACTGATGGTTATGGGGTCGGGGGGAGGATGGGCAAAATAGGTGATGGGGATTAAGGAGTGCACCTGTGATGAGCACCTGTGTTGTATAGAGGTGTTGAATCACTATATTGTACACCTGAAACTAATATTACACTTTTGTTAACTACCAGGAATTTAAATAAAAACTTTAAAAATTTTTAAAAAGGAGGAAATTTAAAAATACATGGAGACAAATGAAGATGAAAACACAATGTTTCAGGGGCGCCTGGGTGCTTCCGTTGGTTAAGCATTCGACTCTTGGTTTCAGCTCGAGTCACGATCTTGCAGGTCATGAGTTTGAGCCCCATATGGGGCTCTGCGCTGACAGTGCAGAGCCTGCTTGAGATTCTCCCTCCCTTCTCTCTCTGCCCTTACCTCCCCCCACCCCCTCTCTCTGAATTAACTTAAAAAAAAAAAAAACACAAAACCCACAATGGTTCAAAATCTTTGGGATGCACCAGAAGCAATTCTAAGAGGAAATTTTACAGTAATATGGGCCTACCTCAAGAAAAAAGAAAAATCTCGGGGTACCTAGGTGGCTGTCAGTTAAGCATCCGACTCTTGATTTTGGGTCAGGCCACGCCACGATCTCACAGTTCGTGAGTTCAAGCTCCAGGTCGGTCTCTGTGGTGATAACATGGAGCCTGCTTGGGATTCTCCCTCTCCCTCTCTCTCTCTCTCTCTGCCCCTCCCCTGCTCACGCTTAAGCTCTCACTCTCTCTCTCAAAAATAAATAAGTAAACATTAAAATAACAAAGACATAGAAATAACACAATACCACAGAAATACAAAGGGTTATTACTCTATTTATTTGAATCTTCATTTGAAAAATTATATGTCAGCAAACTGGCCAACCTAGATGAAACTGGTAATTTCCTAGAAACATACAATTTTCCAAAATTGAATCGGGAAGAAATAGAAAATCTGACCAGATCAATTACAGTAATGAAATTAAATCAGTAATCAAAAACCTCCCAAGAAACAAAAGTCCAAGACCAGATATCTTTACAGGTGAATTCTACCAAACATTTAAAGAAGAGTTAATACCTATTCTCAAACTATTTCCAAACAATAGAAGAGGAAGAAAACTTTCAAATTCATTTTATGAGGACAGCATTACAGTGATACCAAAATGAGATAAAGACACTACAAAAAAGGAAAGATACAGGCCAATATCTCTGATGAACATGGAGGCAAAAATCCTCAACATTATATTAGCAAACTGAATTCAACAGTACATTACAAAAAATCATTCACCATGATCAAGTAAGATATATTCCGGGGATGCGAAGGTGATTCATTATTTGCAAATCAATGTGATACATCACATTAAAAAGAGGAAGGATAAAAACTGATCATAGCAATAGATGCAGATAAAGCACTGAAAAATTCAACATCCATTCATGATAAAAGCTCTCAACAAAGTGGGAACATATCTCAACATAAAAGCCAAATAGGAAAAAGCCACAATTAACATCATACTCAATGGTGAAAAACTGAAAACTTTTCCTCTAAGACAAGGATGTCCACCCTCACCACTTTTATTCAACATAGTACTGGAAGTTGTAGCCACAGAAATCAGACAAGAAAAATAAATAAAAGGCTTCCAAAGCAGTAAGGAAAAGTAAAACTATCACTACATGCATATACAGGACATGACACGATATAGAAAAAACCTCAAAGACTGCACCAAAACATGACTAGAACTGATTAATGAATTCAGTCAAGTTGCAGAATACAAAATTAATATACAGAAATCTGTATCATTTCCATACCCTTAATAATGAAGTAGCAAAGATATTAAGAATTAAGAAATTAAGAAATAAATTAAGAATTAAGAAACAATCCCATTTATAATCACACCAAAAAGAATAAAATACCTAGGAATAAATTTAACCAAGGAAGTGAAAGACCTGTCCTCTGAAAACTATAAGACACTGATGAAAGAAACTGAGTAAGACACAAATAAATGTAAAGATATTTCATGGACTGGAAGAACAAATATTGTCAAAATGTCCGTAATACCCAAAGCAAGCTACAGATTTAATGTAATCCCTATCAAAATGCCAACAACATTTTTCACAAAACTAGAATAATCCTAAAATTTGTATGGAACCACAAAAGGTGCCTGAATAGCCAAAACAATCGTAAGAAGAACAAGGCTTCAGGTATCATTATCCCAGATTTCAAGATATTCTACAAAGCGACAGTAATCAAAACAGTATGGTGCTGACAGGAAGACAGACACATAGATCAATAGAACAGAAGAGACCCCCAGAAATAAATCCAAGCTTATACAGTCAATTAATCTACAACAAAAGAGGTAAGAGTATACAACCGGGAAAGAACAGGCTCGTAACAATTGGTGCTGGGAAAACTGGTCAGCTACATGCAAAAGAATGAAACTGGACCACTTTCTAATACCATACACAAAAATAACTCAAAGTGGATTAAACACCTAAGTGTGAGACTTGAATCCATAAAACTCTTAGAAGAAAATATAAGCAGTAATTTCTTTGACATCAACCATAGCAACATTTTTCTAGCTATGCCTTCTAAGGCAAGGGAAACAGATGCAAAAATAAACTATTGGGACTACACCAAAATAAAAAGCTTGGAAACCATTAACAAGACAAAAAGGCAATCTAGTGAATGGCAGACAATATTTGCATGTAATATCTAATAAGGGGTTAATATCCAAAATATATATATAAAGAATTCTACATTAAAAAACAACAATAATCTGGGGCACCTGGGTGGCTCACTCGGTTAAGTGTTTGACTCTTGATTTCAGCTCAGGTCATGAGCTCACTGCTGCAGGATCAAGCCCCATGTCAGGCTCCATGCTGAGCCTGCTCTTGCTCTAAATAAATAAATAAATATTAAAAAACCAAAAATCCTACTAAAAATGGCAGAGGACCTGAACAGACATATTTCCAAAGACAACATACAGATGGTCAACAGACACATTAAAAGATGCTCGACATCACTAATCATCAGCAAAATGCAAATCAACACCACAATGAGTTGTCCACCTTACATCTGTCAGAATGAGTAAAATAAAAAAAATTAAAAAAACGAAAAATAACAAGTGTTGATGGGGACGCAGGGAGAAAGGAACCCTTGTGCACTGTTGGTGGGAATGCAAACTGGTGCAGCCACTGTAGAAAACAGTAGTGTTTCCTCAAAAAATTAAAAACAGAACTACCATATAATCCAGTAATTCCACTACTGTGTGTTTATCCAAAGAAAATGAAAACACTAATTCAACAAGATATATGCATCACTATGTTTACTGCAGCATTATTTACAATAGCCAACATACAGAAGCATCCCAACTGTGGTATGTATATACAATTATAATTTTATTTTTTTTAACTAAAAGCAGCAGCAGCTTGGAAAAGATCATCTTTCTAAAGATGAAACAGTTTGGTGGACACACAGAGTTGGCTTTCCCATACAGATTGGGGCAGGAGAATTATAATGTTTGTAAATAATTGAGAGGACTTTATACAGTAGATACTACAATCGAGAAGTGGGATTACACTAAAGACATGAAAAAGGCATGTATTTCTTTTATTAAGAAAAAAAGAGGGGCGCCTGGGTGGCTCAATTGGTTAAGAGTCCAACTTCGGCTCAGGTCATGATCTCACGGTCCGTGAGTTCGAGCCCTGCATCAGGCTCTGTGCTGACAGTTCAGAGCCTGGAGCCTGCTTCGGATTCTGTGTCTCCCTCTCTCTCTGACCCTCCCCCGTTCATGCTCTGTCTCTCTCTGTCTCAAAAATAAAGAAACATTAAAAATATTTTTTTTAAAAAGGGAGAAAGAAAAAAAGAAAGGCAATTAGAAGCCTCTGTAAAACCCAAAAACTATTGAAAAAATTATGCTTCTGAATATAAAGGAAAATAAAAAGTTGCATGACATTGAACAGTTGATGGCATATGAAAAGAAAGAGATGGAGAGAAGAATAAAGAGCATATATTTGGGGGCACCTGGGTGGCTCAGTCGGTTGAGCGTCCGGCTTCGGCTCAGGTCGTGATCTCACGGTCTGTGAGTTCCAGCCCTGCATCGGGCTCTGTCCTGACAGCTCAGAGCCTGGAGCCTGCTTCCAATTCTGTGTCTCCCTCCCTCTCTCTGCCCCTCCCCCGTTCATGCTCTGTCTCTCTCTGTCTCAAAAATAAATAAACGTTAAAAAAAAATTAAAAAAAAAAAGAAACTGATGCGGATGGAAGAACAGTGGAAGTTTAAAAATATAAAGTTACGAAGGTGGGTGACCAAGAGAAAATGTTTAAGTAATGTAATTATTGTAAATGGAGGCCCAAAAAGGGGGGTGAGTCTGTGTGTGCTATGTGTGGTTCCAAAACGAATGCTTATCTCAAGCAGGCAGGAGAAAATGCATCAGGAGGGAGGAGAGTAAATGGTCCTTGCTCTTGGGCAACCTTCTCAGAGCTCTACAAGGAAATGGGGTCCACGTGTCCTCGCTCGAGACGCATAATTGTGATCAGCAGATTCTAACATGTCATGAAGTGGTTCCTGCTTCCAGGCATTCACGCACTTGTGTAAATTATCCACAGAATACGGTCAAAGGTACGTGGGAGGTCATGAGGTTCAATGACAGACTCCAGATTTCATCTGGCCATCTTTCTGGGTCTCTCTCTTGCTCGCTCTGCTGACTGCTAGCTGCCAGGTTGTGAGCTATTCTGCGGGAAAGATCATCCAGAAAGATGCTGAGGCCTGCAGCCGCCTGCCAGCAAGGACTCGCGGCCTTGAATCTGACAGCACGTGAGGAACTGAATCCAGACAACGAGCACGTGAGTGAGCCTGCAGACACATCCTCCTCCGGTTGGGCCTCCAGATGGGATGCAGCCCTAGACGAGGCTCACCTTGACTGTAACCTCACGAGGCACCTTCATCTAGAGGGCCCAGCTAAAGCACATCTGCATTCCTGCCCCCACATGTTCTGTGAGACTATAAATGTTCGTTGTTTTTAAGTCTCTAACATTTGGAGTAAATGGTTATTTGGCAATAAGTAACTAATAAAAATTTCTTTATCATTTGTGGACTTCAATTTTGATTTACTTTTCTCATCTGGAGTTGTGGCCAAGGTCACATCTGGGGCGGGACAGAGACTGCCACTGGTCTACCAACAATCATTCTCCTCATCTTCCCTATTAACTCAGTCCCATCACCTTTACCACATTTCCCAGCTTCCTTGGAAGATGCCCATGTGACACACTTTAGGTTAAGCAATCTAAAAGCAGACTGGGGGAGAGGGCATCCAGGAAAGGCCCTTAAAAGAGGACCATACCCAGTTGGCACATGTGTTTTACTGCTCTTCATTTCTTGCTTCATTCCTACGGGGGCCTCATGCTGGCGTCGCAGCAGCCATGATGCACTGTGAGGCAACAAGTACCTCCTACAAGTGAATGAGTGGAAAGACAGGAGTCCAATCTGTAACGGCATCCTGGAAGCATAAACCATCCCTAATCTGACCATCGTAAGGCCACTAATTTGGTTAAGCCGCTGTTTGTCAGGTTTGAGTTACCTGCAGCCAAACTTAGTTCCTAACTCAAACACAGGTCCTTGGCACGGCTGCTGCTGAGATGTAGGTGGTTCAGCCTGAGCTCACCATTTAAAAGCTTTCCCTGTGCCATACATTCTGAATTCACAGTATCTACTGATATCCCCTATGAAAGAGTATTTATCACACAAGAAACTTATTTTCTCTTTTTCACAAATTTCTGTTTATAATAAAAAGAATGATGTTTCTAGAACATTTAGTACAGGGGAAAATAAAATATATAATAAAATAAGTAAATAAAATATATAAATAAATTTATATATTTATAAATAAATAAATAAAATATATAAAATTATGGTCCTTAGTCACTTAATAAAGAATTAAATATATCAATACATATTGAATGCCTTAAAATAGATCTATAACCTTTGGCATAGCAACTCCACTCTCACTTTTAACCTAAGAAAATAGCTTGGTAAGTGGAAAATACAGGTGCTATCAGGGAAGTTTTCGGCTAAGCCATGGAAATTCCAAAAGACCTTCTGAATTTCTACTTGACTGAGATTAGCCCTATTCTGCTGAAAATCTTTGACGACTTCCTACTGCACTTAGAATTAAATATAAATCCCTACACTGGTTTCCAATCCCAACCACATGGTCCAGTCCCTCCCTCCTTTCTCCCCACTTCCCTCTGTCCCTTTTCTACTCTTTCCCACTCAAAAGTTCCTATTCATCTCTTACACAGAGCAGAATCATCTCCTTTTAAAAAAAATTTATTTTTGAGAGAGAGAGAGAGCATGAGTGGGGCAGAGAGAGAGGGGGGGACAGAGAATCCACACTGTCAGCACAGAGCCTGACTCGGGGCTCGATTCCATGAACTGTGAGATCATGACCTGAGCCCATATCAAGCATCAGAGGCTTAACCGCCTGAGCCACTCAGATGCTTCAGAACCAACTCCTTTTTCATGGTCACTTCCCACCTTCCACCACTAAGTTATTTAGTAAAATATTATCACTCTTTTTATGGGCACCAATGATTAAATTTTCATCCTGTTACATTTCCTAAGGTAACTCTGTTGGTACATGTATCAGGTCATTTTTTTTTTTTTTTAATGTTCACCTATTTTTGAGAGAGAGACACAGAGCACAAGCTGGGGAGGGGCAGAGAGAGGGAGACACAGAATCCAAAGCTCCAGGCTCCAAGCTGTCAGCACAGAGCCCGTCACGGGGCTTGAACCCACAAACTGTGAGATCATGACCTGAGCCGAAGTCGGTCGCTTAACCGACTGAGCCACCCAGGCGCCCCTATCATGTCATTCTTACTCAGAAATACTAGTGGTATTCAAAACTGACCAACCTTAATCCTTCTAAGTAGATTGCTAAACAGACCTTATCGTAAGCGTATTAAGTGGTGATCTCTACATGCTTTTTCTAGTGGAAACTATAGGTATGTGGGTATGTTGGGGAACGTGATCACCAAGTGACCCATGAGCTGGATCAGGGCACTCCGAGGCTCCTCACTCCCTCCCCTCCCTTGGAATGTGGGTTCCATTTGTCTTTCCTGCTCCCAGAGGCAGCTCCAAGGACAGAGCCTTGAGATGTGGATGTGATGTTGAAAACACCTGCATGGTGTATGTGAACTGAGCCCACTCAGGGCCTCATTAGGAGTTGTTGTTTTTTTTTTTTAATTTTTTTTTTTTAACGTTTATTTATTTTTGAGACAGAGAGAGACAGAGCATGAACGGGGAAGGGGCAGAGAGAGAGGGAGACACAGAATCGGAAGCAGGCTCCAGGCTCCGAGCCGTCAGCCCAGAGCCCGACGCGGGGCTTGAACTCACGGACCGCGAGATCGTGACCTGAGCTGAAGTCGGACGCTTAACCGACTGAGCCACCCAGGCGCCCCTCATTCGGAGTTTTAAGATCTGGAGGAGGGTGCAGGTATCCGTTCGTCTTGCCACAGCCCAAGACAGATCTCATATGTTTGTTCCCTTTGCTATTATTAAAACTGTCACCTACCAACCTGGAGCGGCCTGCCTCTTTCTTTGGTCTCTCCAGGTTAAGAAGGTATAGCATTCAACAGTGGCCATGATGTTATTGGTAAGTCTTCAGAGTTGCATTCGCCATTCACATAGACAACAACCCCTCTCTACGTTCAAAGAATATTTTGGCAGTATTCCTGGAAAAGGCAGTAAAAAGATGTGTACGAAGTGAGCCAAGAGGGAACCAAGAAATGGCAGAACATACTGAAAAGGGGTTCACCTTTTGTCGCAACTTATCTAAGTCCCTCCACTGTTGCCATGGTTGCGACATCACACCGCGGCCAGAGCCTGCGAGGGTCTGGGCACATTCCGGAAATAATTTTACTCTTTCAGGTTTTGCCAAAGATACGCTAAGTACGAGGAGCCTTTTACAACAGCCAAACGGAGCGATCAGGGAAGCAGCTGGACACACAGAAGGAGTGATGAGGGAAGGGGCTTCGGATGCAGATCTATTGGCATTGATCTCTAGGTCAGGAGATGACCTTGCTTAGGGGACGGCTGAGGGAGAAGAGAAGGAAGCCGAGGCCTGCATCTTTAAGCGTCTTAACTTGCTATCTTAACCCCCCCAAATCTTGAGTAAATGTCCAAAACACATTACTACCTCACTAGAATTTGGGGGGGGGGGTCAGATGAAAATGCCTGGGCTCTGTCTTGGGGTCAGCACACGCAGAATGGAACTTTTTCCAGAGGTAGAAAGAACACCCTGAAATCTGAAATCTCTGAAAGGGGGCCGTGCTCCCATCAGGAGGTGGGGGTGGGAGGATGGGAGAGGACTGAGTCAATGTGAACCAAATGACAGCAAATAAAGAAGCTGCCCCCCGCTGCCGTGGGGGTTACACAGGTCATTTTCCTACGGGTTACTATCTGGTGAGGGAAAAATTATTAAATACATGATTTACTCTGACAGAGTCTTGCCCGTTACCTAAAAACGATGCTTTTCCCAGCCACTGAGGCTGCTCAGAAGATTTCCTGACACACAAACTAGCCCAGCTGCGGACCACCCTCTGGAAATCATCTGGGAAGATTTCCCGTCCCAAGGCTCCCTATTAGAACCTCATTTCCACGCAGGAGGTCTTCCTTGGAGGCGTCCGTGGAACGCAGCTTATCAAACACATCTGCAGTCTGTTGCCAGCCTGCATCTCTCGAGGCTGATGGCTCAGAGTTTGTTGCCGTTTGGTTTCGGAAGCACTAGGACCCGAGGTGGAACAGGCCGGTGGAACAGGCCGGCCACAACCACCAGTGGCCTGGGGCGCTGCATCCATTCTGCTGACTTCTGCACTTGGGCCCCCACTGGCCCCTACCCTACATACAATGGAATGCGTTACATAAAACTTAAAAAAGAACAAAACAAAAAAAACCCTAAAGATAAACAAAACCGCTTCAGATACCCTTGGACACGTCGCTTTTCAAGAACTTTGCTTCTGCAGAACAAGGAGGCCTCCCCTATTAACATCTAGGAATTTCCTTTTCTGGGCAGAGAGGCGGGGCCTGGCCCGGGACCCGTGAAGCTGGGGACGCGGCCACGAGGACGAGCCGGCGCAGCACCTACCAGGGTGTGTGCGTGAGCTGGGCCGAGGGAAGGGACGGGAAGCCGGCCAGAGGAGGAGGGTCGCCCCCTGCGCGTACGGCGTCCGGGCCCGCGTCCTCCGCGCGGGGCCGCCTTCGCGCCGCCGCGGGTTCCTCCGCTCGGACTGCTGGTCAACCCGCCAGAGAAGCCCGAGGGCAAGGAGCACGCCTCCCGCGCGCCTCCAGAGCTCGGGGCACGGGCCGCCCCCGCCAGCACACCCCGCCCCAGCTGCTGCCAGGCCACCACAGCGCGTGCTTCCCACTCTCCCTTTCGACGACTCCGGGCTCCTTTCGGGCCCTTGGCGCGAGTGCGCGTCCCGGCGCCGGCGGAGCGGGACCGGGGCGGGGCTCCCGGGCGCGGAGGGGCGGGGCAGCGCCGGGGGCGGGGCTCGGGCGGAGCCGCCGGGGCGCAGGTGGGCAGGGGAGGGCAGCGCGAGGCCCCGGCGGGGCAGAGCCGGGGGGCGGGGCTTGGACGCGGCGCACGTGCGGGTGGGAGAGGGAGCGGGGCCCGGCGGGGTTCGGTGGGACGCGAGGCGGGAGGGAAGGGGAGGGGCGGAACGCAGGTGGGAAGGGGGAAGGGCAGGGTTGCCCGGAGCCGGGGAGGCGCCCTCGCTCTACACCCTCCTTGCATCCCTGCAGAGAACATCCACAGTGGGGCGCCGGGGAGGAGCCGGGGAGTTTGGCGCCCGCGTGTGCTTGGGCGTGTGAGCCACGCCTGCCCGTGCATTTTTTTTTTTTTAATTTTTTTTTTCAACGTTTTTTATTTATTTTTGGCACAAAGAGAGACAGAGCATGAACGGGGGAGGGGCAGAGAGAGAGGGAGACACAGAATCGGAAACAGGCTCCAGGCTCTGAGCCATCAGCCCAGAGCCTGACGCGGGGCTCGAACTCACGGACCGCGAGATCGTGACCTGGCTGAAGTCGGACGCTTAGCCGACTGCGCCACCCAGGCGCCCCGCCTGCCCGTGCATTTTAATCCGCTACAGAGTGGAGAGTGCCTGAGAACCCCGTTAACAAACCGTTTGCTCCTGGAGGCCTGGGGATGGGTCAGCTCTGTGCAGAGGGTTGCCTCGGAGCGTCTCCGGGAATGTTCTGGACACATCCAGCCTTCTCCTTCCTCACCCACCCAACTAGCGCCTCAAAAGCTCCACACGCCCGCAGCAGCAGTTTTCAGTGCGGGCTCCGGTGTTACCAGGGAACTTGTCAGCAACCCAAATTCTTAGCCCCACCCCAGATCTCCTGCATCAGACGCTCAGTCACTGGTTGACTCTCCCCAGCCCGGATCTGTGTTTATTCAAGGGCTCCAGGTGATTTTTCTGCACGCTTGGAATGCACACCCGCGCCCATAGGGGCCTTCCTTTGGGTTTTATCGATATACGCAGAGAGCACACACGGAGACTTAAAACACAGACCCACAAACTGATCACACGTTCATGTGTTTCGCTTTTTGCCAGTTTAACCGGCTGTTTAGATAGAAGTCCAGATCTTGCTGAGCTGTGAGTGTAGACAGCCATGCCATAGAAACCCGTTTCCCAGAGACTTGGATGCTGAAAAACTCGAAAAGGGCATTCTTACCTTTCGAATTTCCAGGAAAAT
The DNA here is from genome assembly GCF_018350195.1 of Panthera tigris. Taxonomy (NCBI): domain Eukaryota; kingdom Metazoa; phylum Chordata; class Mammalia; order Carnivora; family Felidae; genus Panthera; species Panthera tigris. The sequence continues at coordinate 5,686,310 of NC_056660.1, read as the reverse complement.
TGAAAGCCAGGAGATTTGGCTTTCAAGGCCACAGTAAACCAGTAGAGTCACTGAGTCATGTATCCTATTTCCTCCTCCAGCCCAAAATCACCTACATGAAAAATGTGTTTCCAAAATCCGTTGTCTGGTCCTTAATTTGTTCATTTTCTTTAGATATTGTAAAATTCTAAACAAATTTCTGAAGCTTCTAGTACAAGCGGTGAGAGCAAATGTTTATAAACCACGTTCTTTACTGGTTTGATAACATTGTTTTGATTATTTCTCTGAAATGGGATTTCTTCTTTTTTTTGCCCCTCAATGGCCTCTTTTTGTTTGTTTTGATAGATGCTTATTTGATTGCCTATGTAGGATCTAAACTAGATTGGAGCGACATTCAAAATTCCAATCCATTCGGGGTTTTCTTCCTCCCATGGTCTAGTCTGTATTTGTGCTTTCCACAAAATTCCTAACTCTGGTTCTCCTGTCCTCCTGATTTACCTCCTTAATTTGGCCCCTTGGCTCACCAAGCTCTACTGCTTTTTATAGGCACTTGGTCTTTGTCCCTGTCCCCTCCTGGTAATTAGTTCAGACATGTGTTCACTGACGGCAGCCATCTGGTCATGACCTCATGCTCTTAGCATTCTTGATTAGCCCCATTTTATGGTAAACTCACTGACAGTCATCAGCAAACACCAGGCTTTCCTGTCTCTCATATTTAGATAGATATTTCAATTATTTTTATAATTAATAAAGTCTCTCATAAATAAAAAGAGGGAATTAGAATTTGTTCACTCTGATAGGAATTGTTGAAGAACTTTGGAACGCTGCAAGTCCCACCAGAAGACACCAGGGGGCGTGAGAGACACTTTTTTCCCCCCACTTTTGACCCAGTCAAATAATTTGTGAAGAAAACACTTAGCTACCATGGTATGCTTTGTAACTTTTCCACCTAGGATACCTGTATTTGTTGGTTTTTTTTTTTTCATAGTTTATATATTTTCCTATTATGAATCTTGGTTTTACCTCTGTCCCCTGCACTGTGTAAAAATCTAACTGGCTGTGTATTAACTGAAAATAAAATATCTGGGCCCATAAATTGGTATTAGTCGGTTTCATGTAACTTACTCCCAGTGCAGTAGCTGAGGCCTGGACATGCATTCTCTCTTGGGTCAAGCAGCACTCTTCTACTTCAGAATATTAGGATATGTTCAAAAGGTGCTTTGGTGGGGGGCGGAATGTGGTAGTAGGAAGTATTGCAGAGTTTAACTGGACCTTTGAAACTCATTCTTATGGATGGGGTGCCTGGGTGGCTCAGTTGGTTAAGCCTCCAGTTCACGGTTTTGGTTCAGGTCATGATCTCATAGGTTGGTGGGTTCAAGCCTCATGTAGGGGGTCTCTGATGGTGGCATGGAGCCTGCTTGGGATTCTCTCTCTCTCTCTCTCTCTCTGCCCTTCCCCCAATTGTATTATCTCTGTCTCTCTCAAAATTAAATTAAATTAAATTGCCTCACTTTTATGGAGAGCAATGTATTTTAAGGAAAGAATTCCAGATCTGAGTAATGAGTTGAACCTGTCATGATAAGACATTTTTGGTTTTCCCATATTTCAGACAGTGTTCCTGGATACATGGAGACAGTTCACTCTGGCCAAGTGTTCCACAAGGAGCACGCCTTCCCAGGATGTGCACCGGCTGATTTTCATCTTCTAATTCCACAGCTCTCAAATACATACAAGCTAATTTTCTTGATACTGATTTCAGAAGTAGCTTTGTAACGATTAACTAAATATTAAGCTATTCCAACAAAAAACTCGAATACAGGAAGTAGAATTATTTCGTCTCCTGGGTGTGTCATTGCTTACCTTCTAGAGGAAAAGATACTTTAAAACTTTTTTTCCTGTACAGGATCTTGTCCTCCCTCATGAACTCCTTTCTTCTGCAGTTTCCAAATAGCAACTACAGCTGCCAGCAGAGACGCTTCCCCAGGGATTTTGTGGCCACTAATCAATTTCACAGCTGGAGGCAAAGCTCTTTGCTGGGAAATATTTTTGGCATGACATGCAAGGTGCTTTGACCTTGTCGGGGCAGCCAGAGGGTTAAGCTTAAGGAGTAAGGGAAGCTGGAGCGGAGCGAGGGGGCCACAAGGACTGGACTCCTCTGCCAGTTACCTTTCCCCTGCCCACTTTCATTGTTCACAGACCTTGCAAGGAACAGGGAGACTGCAACTCTTCACCGGCCTCCTCCGGGAGCAGAGAGCTGGGAGGGTCAGAGCTGTCCCGTTCTATCTCTCGACTGTGCACAAGACCCAAACTGAAAGCGTACAAGGAAGAAAAATGCTCCTTTTGAATGACCCTTACCTGGTGGTTCTTCACGTTCAGGGGGCGTCAGAACCGCCTAAAAGGTCTATGGAAGCTCTCCAGGGCTCTGATCCCGTGGGTCCGAGGTAAAACCTGAGCATCGGCACTTCTAACACATTCTCCGATGATGCTGAGGCTGCTGACCCTGGAAACACCTTGAGAACCACTCCTCTTCTCTATCCAATCAGTGTTCTGTCTTTCCCTCGAGTATTTACTCACAAGAGAGTTTGTTCCTTTGTGTCTTTCTCACACTGCTTCAATTCCCAACACCTTTCTTCAGATGTCAGCTTAGTCTAATCAGAGGAAGGTGGCGGACTAACAAAGCATATGGTCAAATAATTATTCTTGCCTAATTTTAGAGTGAATGCATCGGAAGAATAATAGAGAGGACTGTCACATAAAATCCTAATTTGAACAGATTTCCTTTCTTTAAGCCGCAAAGCATATTCCATTGATAAGTAACTTTCATGAACTCAGTACACTTTTCCTGAGTACCTGTGCCGGTCTGTGGTGGGATTACCAACATTTCCTTCCATCCAGAGTCTTTTCCCAGACAATCAAATTGGCTTTCATGCACAGATATCAGTTTCCAAATGGAATGGACCCTCTTCATTTCCTACCCAGAATAAATTGTCCATCAGGCCGTAGGATGACTCCCTGTAAGTGACCAACTCCATTCTTGCCAGAGCTCATCCCAGAGACTGTATTAGAGAATGTAGCTCTGTAACTCCAGAACATGGTTCTGGAGGCAGATAGATCTGATTTGGACCTGGGAAATCTTCCAAACCCTCAGTTGTGTGCGTGTGTGTTTTTTAAGTTCTAAACTGGAGATGATCATTCTTAACTCACAGAGAAGCACCGAATCCATGCTTTGGGTTGAATTTTTAACGGTCAGGTGGTAAAGTCACGGAAGCCAAAGCCAAATATCACCGTCTTAACATGGATTTCTGGAATAAAAGAATAAGCCTGAAATGTTCTTAAAAAAAAAAAAAAGTAGCCATTAACTGTATCAGTAATTTATTGTCACAATAGGGCTGGGCGACCACAAACTTCCATGGCATATAGTAACTGCAAAACTTCATTGGCATCCGATAATAAACATTCATCTTTCAGCATTCCGGCTGGTCAGCTGGGTGGTTGTGCTGCTCTCTGCTCTGAGATCCCAGAGGATCTCAGCTAGGTTCCAGTCTGCTCACTCACCTGGCTGCAGTCACCTCGCAGGTCAGCGGGGGGCTGACTGGTTTAGGATGCCATCACAGTCTCTGCTCGAGTGGTCTCTCCTACTCCAGTAGAACTTTGAGCTCGTTCTCAGGGCGCAGCAGGGTTCAAAGAATGCGAGCAGAAGCGTGCAAACCAGTGAGGCCGCCAGAGATTAGGCTCAGAACCGGCACATCAGTCTTTTTGCTGCGTTCTGTTGGCTAAAGTAAACCGCAAAGTTGCCCAGATTCAGAGTGGGAAAATAGATTCCACCTCTGCAAGGGAAGGTCTCCAAAGACACATTGCAAAGGCCACGAATAGTGTTGGGGTAGAGAATTAGAGTCATTTTTTTTTTCAGTCAACATACTACATTAACAAGCTTTATTACTAAGATTTTATCAGTTACGTGTTATAAATTCAACATTCTGGGCAAGAAACAATAATTTCTTCACCGTTAGCGGCTAGATTTCTGGTAGCTACCTACATTTTTACGATACTAGGTAGAACCCATTTTCACCTTTGGTAGACAAGCAAAGGATTTGAGCAGCTCATTTTTAAGTAAATATTCTATTCTTCTTCCTTTAGTCTTTATTATGTGTAGATCAGAGATGATTTATCCTGAACGTTGCTGTAGAGTGATTTGGGAGTTTTTCCTGTGAAATTTTTAGTGGCAAAGTTAACCACCTGATTCTAAAGCATGCATAAAAAGAAATTCTGAATAGTATTTTTCCTTAAAGGGATCATGGCTTACATAGAATTGAAGAAAAAATGAATACAGTTCTTGTCACTTTATTTAATGTTAAGAATACTAATACACAACAACAATTCTACAAAAGTCTACAGTTACGATATAATTGATAATCCTTATTCGTCTGCCTCATATTATCATTTCAATTTGCATGAACATTTGTTGACTCAAAAAACAATGTGTCTTGAAGCGAACATGCCTTCTTTTACATAATCTTTCTGCCTTCCACACTTGTCATAGTCTTGCTATAATAAACACAGATTCATACTTCAATTGACTGATAGAATTCCAAACTCTAAATGCCCCAAAGAGATTTTCAGTCCACACTTAACCTATATTTGAAAGTAAATGCTATATTTCAATAGTAAAAACGAATCCCAGTGTCACACCACGTCTGTATTTCTACAAACATGTTATAAGGATTAGATATGATGGTAGCCTATGCGAGCAGTTGACCATTGTGACCACTGACCACGCACAAGTTCAGGGATGCTGGAGATATTGTTGACGCGGGCTTCCAAAGCTGAAGCTACAGGCAAATAAATGGCAGATGTCAGCGGGAGGTGCAGGGTAACTTTGCTCCCAAATGGGTTGGGAAGATTAAATGAGACAATGTATATAAACAATCTAAGGCACACAATAGGTCTTCAATAAATAGCTACTATTTTCTACTATTTTTACCTTCCCTTTGGAAATTCTACTATTGTTGCATTATAGTTTAACCCCGAGTGAAACTTACCAGCAAGTCTTCTGGAGTCTAAGCAGACAAGAAGTTAAGAATGGGAAATGTTTGTGCAAAAAAGATCTGGTCCCTTGGAGATTTCAATGTAATGTTGCAGGAAAGGCTGTGTCCATGTTGCCTCAGATCACCAAAATCTCCATGTCTCACTCTGGTGTGACTGTTGGTACTCTGGCACATGACAATTATTTTGCCTGTCTTAAGGATATGTTGCAAATATGATTAAACCTAGAACAGGCTTTCAAAGAGTATGGAATCTTTAAAGGGAATCTGCAGAGTGATTTATGAAATATTTCAAAGCCAAATGGATAACTTACTGATTTTTGATGTAAAGTATGTAGTTTTTATAACCCATTCCAAGTCTAAAATGAGGATTCTAAGTAGATTGTTTCTGCAAATAGTTTGGATGGAAATTGAAAATCTGACTAAATAGACGTGTATGATTTGGGGCTACAGAAAAGCTATTAGTTCCTAGATATTTTGCTGTTGTGTGCTGTAATCGTTCATTACTTTAATCTTTGTATTTCAGATTAAAGCCTCAACAGCATGCCTGCATGTGTTAAACAGAAGCAAAGAAATTCGTTTCTCGTTCTTCACTCATTCGACGAGAAAGTCTACAGTCTAGGGTGATGGAAAGGTAAAATGGACTCAGTCCTTCCCTTCAAAGGGATTTAGAAGCAGTGACTTGGAGAAAGGTTACCTAAAATTTAAAGATCGTGACGACCAGCTGATGGCTCCCCATGCCTGGCCTCCCAAACTCTATCCCCAATCATTCTCCCCTACCTATCGACCGCTGGGTCATAAAACCTGGGCATAGGCTTCTCAGATTGACATTCCAGGTAAGCAAGGGGTGTCATTTCAGCGGCAGTCACCTGTCTGATCTTGTGTATTACTCTTTTTCCTGTGGACCTAGTACATTTTTGCTGGTATAATGTTAATGCGTCTCTTTCATTTACATCTAGTGCCACAATTGCTTATAACGGTTGGTGTGTTCAACTCCACCGTCTCACAGCCAGCTTTTAGCCAGAAGATGGAGTGCAAGAGCCAGAGACCCGAAGTCTTGGGAAGTTTATGGGTTGCATATATTTTTCTCTGTTTTGAGAGGCTTGAAATTCTATTCTTCAATGCTTAGCATTGTAATACATGTAAAGTTAGCCAAGCTGTTAGGAGAGGGCTACCCAAGTAATGCATTTTTACAAGCGTATGATTTGGATTTAATAATTTGTTGACAACCGGGGGTGGGGGTGGTGGGGAGGGAGTATAAATCAATGACCAGCAAAAGAAAATGGTTCTGGTGTTGTTCTAACAAGTAAGGTACAATTAGTACTATTGGTCCTTTCTCTCATATCTGTAGGTCAGATAGTCCCAAATCAGAAGGAGGAGGAGGATGAAGCCATTTTTAGGAGGCATTGTTTGGACATAAAACACATTTCCCAAATGGTAACAATTGGTGACTGTGGTAAAGGGGTACCCAAGTGTTCTCTGTGTGATTCATACCCTCGCAACCCATTCTCCAACTTTGAAATCACTTGCAAGTCAAAACTGAAAAGAAGGACCTCCCGGATTTCTTACTTTAGTCAACTAGACATGGCAAGATGTCATCATTCAGTTAAAAACAACAGCTCCTACACCACTTAACCTACGTCCTAGGGACAAAACAGTCAAGTACCAGAGTTTGTGGAAACCTACAGCCACTTGTGAAATTTAACACAACGAACATGAATTAAAGGAGTTCAAAGATTTGGTGTGTCATTTATCGGAATTCCAACTTTTCATTATCCTCGAATCTTGAACTCTCCAGTGAGCTGGAGATATGGCAAAGAGCGTCGAAACGCTGCCATAGAGAGGCGGCGTTCACTTTCCGTGACACGTGGAAAGGGTGAGGAGACTGCTCTTGGACTTCTCTGCTTGTGTTTTAAAAAAGAATCTTCGGTTTAGTGAGCTCGCCCTGCGTTCATGACTCAGCCCCTGTAATACCAGCGTGGGGCAGAGCCCTCTGCGTCTCGGGCAGGAACTCGACAAGTGGGGGAGCTGTGCTTCTTGTACTGGGGAGGCTAAATCGATTCCGATGCTCAGACTTGAAAGTAAACCAAGCCCTGATCTTCAGGGTCACTTCCAAGACTACCAAAACAGGACTCACCATAATGAAGAAAACAGCGGTGAGTGCTGTTTCTTGGAAACAGTCACCCATTTTTTTTATTACTTGGAGGCTGGCTTAATCCTTCTCTTCCTATCAGGCAACATATGGATTATATTTTCTCCAAAATTAGGTAGAGTTTGGCGGCCCCGTTTAGATTCTGGAAATGTATGAATGAGTTTCAAAGGAAGTGTGTCTTTGGTTTTCTTTTTTGTTTTTGCCTGTTTGTTTGGCTGTGCTTTTTGTTTTGTTTTGTCTCCTGTGTCTTCGGACTTATTATTCCTTCTCTACCAAGAGGATATTGAATATTCAAGCACATCTGAAATAGTACTACAGAAGTTGAAAGTTCAGTTTAAAGAGCTGAGTTCACCTCTCCTGTGGTTTTAGCACTCAATATCATGACCACTGCATTCAATCCAAATCCAGTTGGCAGGATTTCTCCAAGTGGAGTGAGAGATATGGCTTTTACTGCACTCTATAAATATGACCATTTATTGGCCCCAACATATTTATGTTCCCATTCATTCAGTGCTCACTTAAACTGTCGAATTTGCTTGACCCAGTCTATAAATGTAAATTACCTACATCTGAAACTCACCCCGGATGGCTTTCGAGTGTTGGAACCGTGTGACTTCTGCAGACCGGTCTAGGTCTCAAGGTAACCCCCAGGCAGCCCGTCACCTCCCACTCCCCCTTTCCTCCCGCTCCCAGAAGCACTAAAATGCGTATGATCCCAGAACCTTAAAATATTATCAGAAGGGGATACCAGATACATTAATAGAGGCAACATTCCTGTCTTGTTTTAAAATCTATTTCTTTAAGTTTATTTATATATTTTGAGAGAGAGAGAGAGAAGGAGAGAGAGAATCCCAAGCAGGCTCCACGCTATCAGTGCAGAGCCCAACACAGGGCTCCTCTGGCTCATGAACGGTGAGATCGTGACTGGAGCCCAAATCAAGAGTCGGACACTTAATCGACCGAGCCACCCAAATGCCGCTTGTTTTAAAATATTTTACTTGCTTGAGGAAGTCAGGGAGTTTGATCAATGTCAAACGAACAAATATGAACCTCATTTGCTGTTTCCTTTATCGTAAGTGTAAGAATTTTACGCGGCATGGTCAGATTCAAGGAATACTAGCTCAAGACTTTGACTAGTCCTGGCTGTGTCCATTGGCACAGTTTTCCTGAGACACCCCTCCTCCTTCCAAGGCTACAGTTTATTGAACAGGTTCCTAAGGAAAGAGGGGTAGTTTCTACTACCTCCTTCATCATCTGCATTGTAGCCTCTTCATCCACACTGGCTAGAGAGCGCTCTTTAAAGATCACCTTCTCCGGTCTGTCTTCTCTGTACTGGAGGTTTAAGCGCCCTCCTGAAATAATCCTTCCCACTGAAAGGATTTTGAAACTACCTCCTTCACCTTATTTTCTTTAGACAGAATATCCTCATCATCTTAGACCTTCCTGTGCTTTTCCACTTTCTATTTTTCTAGTATTTTCTTCCGGGCTTCATATCTCCAAAGTAAACTGACCTACTTCCAGAAATAAAATAACTGAAAATATGCGCACCTTATAAAAGCTAACCACCGTGCGCCAAAACGGAAATTGGTAACAAATTAAGAATGCCAGTGATTTGTGCATTTTTTTCTAAGACATTTCGTCTCATGTGTGTAACATTAGAAACTGGTTCATTGAAAATAAAAGCTGGGAAAGGAATACTAACGATGCTTGTGTTAAATTAATTGGATGACATTCTGCATAGGCTTTCTTTTTTAACTCATTAGGACATTTTAGAAAAGTGGATGAATTTAAACCTTTTTTAGCTTATTAATAACACATTCATTAGAAGAGACACTATAATGATATCGAAGAATTTAGCACAATATTTGACACTCAATACCAGATGCTCAATAAATAGTAGTGATTAACTGATTGGGCTTCGTTCGGTCTTCTAGTTATTCATGTATATTTTCTAACATGAAAACATTAAAAGGAAAACAACACTTTCTTTCTAATTAAGAAATGAAGGCCAGTAAACTGGAGACTCTCCAGGCACCTGTTACATTACATAAGAACTTACAATATCCAGCAAGAAATGTTTGAGTTTTGTAAGGCTGTGAAATGGTCTGAAATACTTAACAAGTCTTAAGGTGTTATCAGGACGCTAAGGTTTGTAGGATATGGAACTCATTACACATTTTTCTGCTCATTTGAATACTACACAATGCAGAACATTCTTTCTTTATTCTTCCAATGGAGACATTTTGAGGAAATGCAGATGTGAACCACTACCCAAGGACTTTTAAACAAATAGGAAGTTTAATTCAATTGTTTCCTGAGAGATTGACTTCTTGCAAAAGCCAAAGAAAATCTCTTACGAATTCAAAAGGTACAAAAAGAAGGTCGAAGCCATAAAACGGGGGAGGGCTTGGTTTAGAAAAGTTGAAGTCTTTGGACAAGGATAATTACCGGGAGGCTGCGCTGTGAATTCCATCATTCCGTTTCTGCTAAAATAAGCAGCACAGTGGTCCTTTTATCTTTTTATGTTTTTACCAGGAGACTGGTGAAGCAGCTTTGATGAAGGAAATTCCTATTTACATCAAATCTAAACACCCAGGATAAATGGGCTTTTTTTTTCCTCCTGTGACCCGGTCAGAAAAACGGTGATCTTAATAACGTGCAATCCCAAGGAACCTGTGATCCAGAGTGCCTCCTGAATTATTTTCATAAATAATAGGAAATTATATTCAAGGAATCTAGTTTCTTAGCCTGGACATGAAACGACAGAATTCCGGGCTACATAACGAGATTAGACGTTTCTTCACCCTCTCTTGCTCTGCAGGGAGGAGCCGTACCGGACCCAGAGATTCTTCTTAGTTGTGAGAATCCCCCCGCAGAGCGTCCCCTTCTCAAACTCGTTCTTCTGGTGACCCCGAGGCGGGTGCAGTTTCCTCCTGCCACCGCTGGCTCTCAGACGCAGAGGACAGAAGCGATGCCCCTCGCGTCTGCAGCAGGTGCTGGGGCCGTCACTGCCCCAACCAAACCTGGCACTGAGGCAACGTCAAGACCACCGACGGCGGCACAACGGAGCTACCCTTGCCACCCGTGAAGACTGCTGGCACCGATCCCGTGGGCGGCTTACGTGTCGATTTTCACGTGGTGACATCCAAGCACAGCTTGCCCCTTTCTTGCATCTTCTCTCGTTGCAAAATGTCTCTCACCTTAAGTCTGCGTAGGTGAGGCCACGCGAGTCTCTGGCTGGGAATTCTCTCCCTCTGAACGCACTGTGCCAGGATTTTCACCTGAGCACCACTTCTCTTTAGCCTAATCTTCCCAGATACTTCATATCCAAGTTTCTATACTCAGGGCGCCTTTCCTATTTAGGTAAGGTTTAAAATTCCTTACAATTAACGCTTCAGTTCAATATCGAGTATTTTTGTGCCTGGCACACACACACACGCTCAGTAAACGTTTATTGACTGGGTAGACTGAGCCTACTCCACACCCACCACGGTGGGAACTCAAAGGTGAGTACGATTTGACTTCTGCCTTCAAGGATTCACGGCCTAGAAAGGAAGACCAAAGGAACCATAATTCCAGTTACATCAGTAGAGACACAAATAAAGGGTTCTGGGGGTAAACTGAAACCAGATCTGTGTGATAATCCACTTTGGCGAAGAGTTGGACTCTATCTTCCTACCATTTTGAATCAGCACGCATTTACTGTGGCTTATTCTAGATGGGCCTGCGGTTTTCTCACACTGTTTTTAGGGCGTATCCCTGTCACCTCAAGTCATTCCTCTCTGGTCCGTAGGTAGAGCTCGGACCCAAGCTGCCTTGCGTTTTCAGGAGGCCCTCGCGGTTGTCTTAGGGCATTCCTGGTGTTCTAGGCTGAAGGGACTGGGCAGAACACGGTACACCAGTCTGCTCTCCTGCCTCAACAAAATAGCACAGACCGGGAGGCTGAAACGACAGAAAAGTATTTCTCACAGTTCTGGAGGCTGGAAGTTTGAGATCAAGCGCTGGCGAGATTGTTTTTGACCCAAGGCCTCTCTCCTCGGCTTGCAGATGGCCGCCTCCTTACCGTGTCTTCACATGGTCATGCCTCTGTGCACATCCATCCCTGGGGTCTCTTCCTTTTTTTATAAGGACACCAGTACCAGTCCTATTGGATTAGGGCCCATTCTCCTGTGACCTTTAATCATCTCCCTAAAGGCCCTTGGCTCTAAAGACAGTCACACTGGGGATGAGGGCTTCAGCCTATGAACGTGGCTGGGGATATAAGTTAGTCTCTAACAAAGGATTTGCAACATTAACCTAGGGGCTCAGAATTCTACTCAGAAGTACCCGGCTGTGTCACAGGACTCCTTAACTGATTATCTTTCAGCACTATTCATTTCTAAGAGAACAGAGACTTAAAACTGGTGAACCTGCTTCAGAGCCTTCATGTGACGTCATGGGCAGATAGCTAGTTTCATGGGCACAGGCTTTTTCTTTCAGTTCTGGATTCTTATTGTGGTAAAATACACATAACGTAACTTTTACCATTAGTGACATTGAGCGCACTCACGATGTTGGGCAACTATCGCTCACATCTGGTTCTGGAACATTTTCAACCTTACAGGAAACCCCATACCCATTAAGCAGTCCCTCTCCTTCTTCCCTCCCCCGTAGCCCCTGGCAACCACTCATCTACTTTCTGTTTCTCTGGATTTGCCTACTCTGGACATTTCCTATAAATGGAGACATGCAACATGTACCTTTTCTGTCGGGCTTCTTTCACTTAGCATAATACTTTCAAGATTCATTCATGTTGTAGCACGTATCAGTTCTTTCTACCTTTTGTGACTTAATAATATTCCAATCACATGGATATACCACAAGCTGTTTACCTGTTCACCAGTTGATGGACGTTGGATTGTTTCCACTTGTCGGCTATTATGAATATTGCCGCCACGAGCATTTATGTACAAATATATACAGGGACATACACTTTCACTTCTTTTGGATATATATACATAGGAATGGAATTGCAGGGTCATATGGTAACTCTATGTCTAACTTTTTGAGTAACTGTCAAACTGCCTTGCACTGTGGTTGCACCATTTTATATTCCTACTAGTAGGGTACAAGGGTTCCCATTTCTCTACATTCTCTCTAATCCTTGTTATTTCCTGATTATTATTATTTTTATTATTGCCATCCTAGCGGGTACGACATGGTATCTCACTGTGATTTTGATGTGCATTTCCCTAATGACTAATGATATTGAGTATCTCTTCGTGCGTTTGTTGGTTATGGGAGAAAACGTCTGTTCAAGCCCTTTGCCTGATTTTGAATTGGGTCACTTGTCTGTTGTTGATTTGAATACATATACTCTGGATATTAGGCTCTTATCAGTTACATGATTTGCAGATATTTGCTGTAGGCTTTGGATGCCAGGTTGATTTTGTTTACGCCACCCTTTCAGATATCCCAGCATTGTCGGAAGAAGTCCTGGATGGTTTGTAACTCTGTATTTCCAAAAAGAAAACATATCAGTAGTAAATACCAAAATCAACGGAAAAATGGTTCATTAAAACTCCGGAGTTAGGGGTGAGGATGGGGGAGGGAGAGAAGTATGTCAAATGTTTAAAGTTAACGACAGATGAGGAAAAAAAAAGAATTTAAAATATGGAAATTACTTTTCTGAGAGTCAGTATATCAATTACAAGGAAAAATAGGAGGATGAAAGATGAGAAATTTAAAAGCAACAAGAGAGATGTTTGTTTTCAAAACCTTAAGACCATTTTTATCTTCAGATGAGGTTAGGTAACCACAAGGCAAAATTAAAAGCAATGTAAATTAGCATATTTGTTTGGGTTTGAGGTCTCATTTGTTAACACAAACACTTTTAACTTAAAAGAACTTCTGGTAAACCCAATGTGAATTTTCAATACTACTCCTATTTATAAAAGAGGAGGAGGGGTGCCTGGGCGGCTCAGTCGGTTGAGCGTCCGACTTGAGCTCAGGTCACGATCTCGCGGTCCGTGAGTTCGAGCCCCGCGTCGGGCTCTGGGCTGACGCCTCGGAGCCTGGAGCCTGCTTCCGATTCTCTGTCTCCCTCTCTCTCTGCCCCTCCCCCGTTCATGCTCTGTCTCTCTCTGTCTCAAAAATAAATAAACATTTAAAAAAAAAAAAAAAAAGAGGAGGGAAAAAAAATGAATGAACCCAGTGAAAGCCATTCTTCCTAAACAGACTGCTGACTGGTGTACAGATGGCAAAAACCTTCTGCTCTTGCTGAAACTTGCAGAAAAACTCTGCAGATTTTGCAGCGTTTAGAACTGCTATAGCCAAAAGAAATATGATTACCTCCATATGATTTATATCAACTCCAGTCAGCAGAGGTATAAGTAATCATTTCTTTAGTTATATGACTTTCTACGTGTACTTCTGAAGATATGTCAGAAATCTGTATTTGAATCAACTGCATTTTATTCATATACACAGGCACAGACCGAAAGACAAAATTATCTGAAAATATACTTCCCCAGCAAGTGTCTATAGAATTAAGCTTTTTGAAAGAGAAGAGGGCACTCTTTCATATGTGTTTAAATATACTTTGGCAGACTGCCTGACATTTAGTTTTGATTATAATAAATTACTATTACTACTACCTATATGTTCTGATTTCTAGCCATGGTTTCTCAGAAGAGAGTAGTAAAATTAGTGTAGGCTGTCTGTTAAGGACAGTGAGGGAATTTCTTTTTATTTCTTATGGAAAGGAACAAGGCCAACTTAACATCCCCCAGTAGCACCTCCCATAGAGAAGCTCAAAAAGTATTTGACAACTCAGCTTATAAAATTTCAATACGACATACTAGAGACGCAAAGAAAAACTAAAAACAAGCCAGAGGAATGAACAGAATGTTTTAAGGATGTGAGCCTTGAAGTCAATCAACCACCACATAAAGTAACTACGAAATGGGCCTCTCCTTAATTTTCAAAGAATAAAGGAACACAACAATAGAAAAGACAACGAATTTGTTCCAAGCTAGCTCTGCATTTCTAGGTTTGCCGGTGACTAAATTGTGAACTGTTTGAGAAGAACGTATTGCGTTGAAACTGTGGCCCTACCCTGTCACCAGAGCAATCCCAATGTGGAAATGGGCAGCGTCGCTCTCGTCATAAATAAACTCTGACAAGTTCTCAGAGTTTTTGGAGGATTAATGGATAGTGGAAGAAGGGTATGGGATAGGGACTGGAGAAATGTACAGTTCTTTTGTATTCATTTTTTCCAAAGGGGGAATAAAAAGGTAAAGTATTAACCCTCTGAACACCCCCCAGATCAGTTTATGGTCCCATCGGAAAACAATGATAGCTGAGCACCCGGTGATTGGTATAGAGCTCACAGTTAGTCCCGGGGCCCTCTGTAGGAGGCGCTGTGGGGACGAGCAGTGTGCTGGGCAGGCTTTGTAGTTGGGCCAGAACTTGGGCTGGATTTTTTTGACCTTCCCTCCTTCCTGACCTTCAGGTTATGTGCTTAACCTGTACACCTACACCACCAGTCATAGCTTTTATCATACTTATATTATCTTTGCCTATTCAATTCTTCGTCTCTTTGTCCAATTTGTTTTACCCCAGAGACTTTGAGCTCTGTTTGAAGGAAACGTCCATGATGTCTGGCTTCCTGACGCATCCCCAGTCCCCAACACAGAGGACCATACGCTTCCCGGAAGACTTTAGCGTGATTTTGTTGAATGAATAATTTCACGTTGAAATTTTGTTAACATATTAGGTTAAAAAGAGTTGGTGGCTGGTGCATTTAAAATACATAATTTTAGGGGTGCCTCGGTGGCTCAGTTGATGAAGCGACAGGCTCTCGGTTTTGGCTCAGGTCATGATCTCCCTGGGTTGGTGAGTTCGAGCCCCTTGTGGCAGGCTCTGCCGACAGCGAGGGGCCTGTTTGGGATTCTGTCTCAAAATAAATAAACTTAAAAATACATAATTTTATGAAGCTAAAAATAACTCCCCCAAAACAATGGATTTAAGCGCAATGCTCGGAGAGAGGCTTAGTGAAAAGAATGAGGTGTTCTTTGGGATGGGGGGGTGGGGGAGAAGAGGGTAGGTATTTTCCTTTCGTTTGATTTTGTTGGGGAGAGTGGAAGGATATCAACCATGTCTGAATCTGTGCCTTTACCAGGCATTCACATGTGCCCCATGGATTGTTTGAACAGCAGTGTCTTTGCCGTGAACGAAATTGCCTTGTGTTCTACAGTCGCCTCCTTGAAAGGGACCTTGGTGGTTATCGTATCCCATGGTCCACTTTAAAGACGAAGAAACTGAGGCCAAGAAAATGCAGTCATTCTTTACTGGTAGGGCTGGGCCTAGATACCAGGTCCGCTGACTTCCAGACCGTGTCGGAAGGGTCACTAGTTCTTTTAAAAATAATCACTGCCGCTTTAATAGCATCAGCACCTGTTGTTTTAGCTTCCGCAAGGGAGAAGCTATTAATTTCTCCTTCATCAAAGCCGCATTTCTGGTCTGTCTGAACCTTGTTTTCCTCTCCACTGCAGCTGTCTGCACCCGTAAGGCCAAATGGTGAACAGAGGCACCTTTCTGCTCAAATCCAGTAAATCGCCACGCCCAAATATGGAAAGAAAAAATTCGACACGGATCATCTAGACAGTGGCCAAATTTATAATGCTTTCACCGACGTCTCTTCATTCCACCTGGCGGAGGCCTGGAGCCCACCAGGCGCAGCCCCAGGCATGCGAACGCTTTCACACACGTCCACGCTTGTGGCCCGTGACCAGCCGCGGCCAGGACGCGAGCTGCTGGAAGCTGAGACAGACACTTAATCTGAGCGGCAACTTCACCCTCTGTAAAATGGGAAGTGACTATAACCCTTCGCGGGGGAAGTCTTGAGAATCAGACGGAAGGACGAGGATCTTCCATAAGCAAGTGCAGTTTGCTTTTATTACGATTACTGCCGTTCCTGCGTTAGCAAGGCCCAGTTTGTTTGAGCCGCGTCCTTGCCCGGGCGGCCCGCCGCCCCACCGGCGTCGGAAGGTGAAGGGCTCCGGGCGTCTCGGGGCGTACCCGGGAGGGGGGAAGCCCGCGCTAGCGCGCATGCGCGTCCGGGGAGCCGCCGGCCCCTAATAAGAACGCCGTGCAGCGCCGCGGCGAGCCCAGTCGGAGCTGGCTTGGTGCCGGGCGCCGTGAGCGTGCGGGCGGCTGCCGCCCTCGGCTTCTTCCGCAGCCCGGAGGACCGAAACTTCCGTGGGAGGCTCCCAGCGGTGCGCGCCCCTCCCGAGGGAAGCGGCGCCCAGGGGGAGAGGGAGAGCTGGACGGAGGCTGCCGGGCGCCCGTGGGAGCGAGCTGCAGCGGGAGAGGCGGAGCGGGGGAGCCGGGGGCGAGCCGCCCGCCTGGACCCGCGCCCGGCAGCAGCCGCGGCCGCCGCCGCCGCCGCCAGCCAGGCAGGCTCCCGGGACCGCGGCGGGGGCGCGCCGGACCGTCGCCCACGTCCTGGACGCCGGCGTGCGCCGGGAGGATCGGCCGTCCGCCCCGCGGAGGGCAGCGCTGCCCGGGCGGCGCGGCCGGAGCCATGCGGACCGAGTTCGGGGCTGGGGAGCCTGAGCGCGGCCGGCCGCTG
Source organism: Panthera tigris (assembly GCF_018350195.1). NCBI lineage: Eukaryota > Metazoa > Chordata > Mammalia > Carnivora > Felidae > Panthera > Panthera tigris. The sequence goes on along the minus strand of NC_056660.1, from coordinate 5,669,524 downwards.
CACTTGCTGCCCGGAGCCCTGCGCGCGCTGCCAGCTTTCTGGGCCCCTTCTCGCCGCCCGAGAGGGCAGTAAAGGAGCGGAGCCGCTTCCCGACTTGCGCGCGGGACCGCGAGGCCGAACCTCCGCGGCAACGACCTGGCTTCAGGTCGGCGGCGGGAGTGAGCGTCCCCTCGGGGATGCGTGCGGAGGCTCCCGTCGCGGGTGAAGCCTCCGGGGGCTGCGGGCCGGCGGCTCCGGGGCCCCTCTGACTCTGCGCCCAGAGCGTTCCATCGGCGAGGGCTCGCTCTCAAGGCAGCGCCCCCGGGGACCGGCGAGCGGCATCCCGCCCCGGCCGAGGGAGGGATGGCTTAGGAGCCCTGCCCCAGCAGCCCGGCGTCGTCGGCTCCTGGACGTCGCGGCGGAGGACGAGAGGCCCGCTCGGAGAGCGCCGCGGAAGGCGTCCCAGTCCCGGCCGCCGCAGCCCCGGGAGCCTGGTCGTCGGGGCCGCGACTTCCCGGAGACCGCTCTGCGCCGTCTGCAGCCTCGCCGCCCGCGCGCAGGGTGGTGCCATGTGGGGCGGACGCCGCTCGCCCGCCGCTTCCCCTCGGAACGCCGCTTCGCTCCTGCAGCTGCTGCTGGCCGCGCTCCTGGCGGCGGGGGCGCGGGCCAGCGGCGAGTACTGCCACGGCTGGCTGGACGCGCAGGGCGTCTGGCGCATCGGCTTCCAGTGCCCCGAGCGCTTCGACGGCGGCGACGCCACCATCTGCTGCGGCAGCTGCGCGCTGCGCTACTGCTGCTCCAGCGCCGAGGCGCGCCTGGACCAGGGCGGCTGCGACAACGACCGCCAGCAGGGCGCCGGCGAGCCTGGCCGGGCGGACAAAGACGGCCCAGACGGCTCGGCAGGTAGGGCGGGCGGGTCGGAGCGCGAGAGGGGAGGAAGGTTGGCTTTGCCCGCGCGCCACGGGCCCGGGAGCCCGGAGACCCGAGAGGAGTTAGGGGCGATGGAATTTCAGAAAAGGGCTTGGACCAGGAGGTGGCGGGGGGGTCTGGATCCTGGAGCAGCTCTCGTGCTAAGCTTCACTGCCCTGACCCTCAGTTTCCCTATCTGCCCCCTAAAGAACAGCTTGGCTTGGCTTTTCAGAAGCAAACCACAAACATAAGGCAGCGTGGGGTGCAGACAGCCCCGCATTCCTCCTGGCCGGGGACCTCTGAAACCCTCTCCCATGCCTCCTGTCTCCATAGGTCTAACTTCTAGTGAGTGTCTTGGTGGGACCCCGGGAAACGGTGAGGGCGCGACCGCAGCGAGAGGTTTGGCGAGGGCCCTTCGTCCATAGAGGCTCCGCAGAAGGCAGGCAGCTCCTCAGGGCTTTCCTGTGGGTGATGCACTTTAACAGACCGAGGAATTCTAATCCTCTGGAACACTTGGCTGCACGGCCCGGGCCTCTCTGGTTTCTGGACAGTTCTCCTTACCACGTCAGACTTAGTAGGTGTGAGATTAAAACCGTGCCCAAGCTTGCTCTTCGTGGCTTTGGTTTTTTCAAATTAATAGTTTTTTTTTCAAATTGCCGAAGAGAGAGCACACATCCACAAACGAATTTGATGAGTTCCACTTCCTCCATTCTTCAGAAACCTTCCAGACCACCTCCCTTGAGGGTCTCCGCCCACCTACGGGAGGGAGGATTTAGCACCAGGGTAGAGGTGGAGGTCGGATGGCAAACACAGAATGGACGTCTCCTCGGTTTTCTGCAGCTGGTTATGTTGAGGACTTTTTAGCAGCGCCCTGAGCGGGGGTTTAAGCTACCTGAGCTTTGTTTGGCACTGAGTGGCCCCTGTGTTTCCAGAACTGTCTCCTGGGCCTGGTAAGAGGCAGCTCTCTTCAGTGCTGTTCCCTTTGCAGTCAAGCATTTTATTAGCAAGCTACTCCTCTTGTCCCGCTGCCTTGAGTCTGAAGAGCGGAGAACTGAGGGTAGTTCCAGAAAAGGTGCCATCTTAAAGCTCCAGCTCACTCTTGCAGGGCGTGTGACTGGGGAAGAAAGCCTTGAGAAAGGAGCCAAAGACAGAACTGCTGCCTTGATGTATCTGCTAAGTTGGGCTCATGAGTGATCTCTAAAAAGTTGGGTTGAGGGGCGCCCGGGTGGCTCAGTCGGTTAAGCGTCCGACTTTGGCTCAGGTCATGATCTCACACTTTCTGGGTTCCAGCCCCGCATCGGGCTCTGTGCTGACAGCTCGGAGCCTGGAGCCTGCTTTGGATTCCGTGTCTCCCTCTGTCTCTGCCCCAGCTTGCGCTCTGTCTCTCTCTCAAAAATAAGCAAACATTAAAAAAAAAGTTTAGAAAAAAAAGTTGGGTTGACTTTGGACAGACCAGAAGGCGGCTGGCTTCTTGCGAGGTGGACGCCTCCTTCACTCTTTTAAATCCTTTTTCCTAAACATTCTGTTCCCCTGACTTCTGCAGTCAAAACGGTCAACATGTCTAATCAGGCTGTGCCCAGGCTTTATGGGAGCACTGCGTTCTTTACCTCTGTGTGGTTATTTACACCCCCCATGAAAAATCCTGGAAGGAAAACAATTCTTTCTCCCCAAAACTCATTCTGTGGACTTACACTGAACTCAGCTAGTTTCTGCTGTGATGTCTGGAGTATTCTTTTTTTTTTTTTTTTTTTTTTGCTTTTATTTGTTTACATCCCAATTACCCATTTAGGGCTGGTATCCTAATTTAGAGAATGAGATAATTATAACGTGCATACGGAAAAGCCCAGCGTCCACTGCTGAAGAGATCATGCTGTTAGAACAGCACCCTCATCTGAAAACCCTCTGCGCTGCAAACTCTGTAGCGAGTGTTTCTACGTGCTGCCGGGGTGCGACATAAATACAGTGTTCAGCCCTGAAGGTTTAGGAAGTCTTCAGAGGTCAGCCTTTGGGACCTACCTATAAAGTACGTTTTACTTAACAAGGCATCGTTCCTCCAGGACTCCGTGTGGCAGTGTCTTCTAATAACACTGACTTGAGGAGTCTCAGAGCTGGGCTTCTTCCCAAGTGCTGCCCTGCACCCCTGTGCTCTAGGCTTTGCCGAGACCAGCGAGCCCTAGTCCCTGTCCTTCGGTATTTTCCAATCGAAAAGCCAAGGCGACAGGCAGGAGCCCATCAGAAAACAGATTCTCGATGACACGGGGTAGAATTCCAAAGTGGCTCTGAAGCACCGTGCAGCCTCCTGTCTCCCGATTCTCCGTCCCCGGCAGCCCGCATCTAGCTGCTGAAAGTCCTGGAGTGCCATCCCCAGAGCTTCCAAAAGATTGTTCTCAGTACAACAGTGTAAAAATGGAACTCGCTGCCAACTTGAGGCAGGCTTTTTATTTTCCGCTTGTACGTTATTTTTCAGAAGCAACCTTACTCGTTAAACACGACGCACACCGCTCCACGGTCTGCAGGCTTTCCCTGGAGTTCTTCATACAGAACCCAGTGTTGTTAACTGCGGGTGTAACTGCCCTACTCCCGCCACCCTGGCCCTGCCTGGGTCCCTTCTTGATCATGGGGGCTGCCCTTCTCCCTGGAACAGATGTCCTGTTGCTCCCAACATTTGTTCTGTTCGGTACCTTGTTTCATGCTGACCTGCACGTGTCTGGACTAGCTTCCCTTTATTGCGAGTCACGTCACCTTTCCACCATCCAGTGCCCCCGGGGGGGCCCACGGCCCAAGGACCAGCCCTCAGCGAGGCAAGTGTGTGTGGTGGTTTTTTGTATTTTGTTTTTTGTTCTTTTTTTTACCCTTCTTTGATGACCCCTGTGCCTTGTGTTACAGATTTGGAAACGGCTGTGGCTAGACCTAAGTTTTTGATTTACTTGCCTGTGAAAAAAATAACAGCTCAAGAATGGCAAGAGAAGTCTGCAAAGAACATAACTTCCAGGGGGTGTGTGTGTGTGGGGGGGGACAACTCTTAAATAATTTAATTCATTTCTTTTTTAAAAATATTAAAAAACTTTTTTTTAAATGTTTATTTTTGAGAGAGAGAGAGAAAGAGAGACAGAGAGAGAGAGAGAGTGCGAGCAGGGGAGGGGCAGAGAGAGAGAGAGAGTGGGAGACCCTCCGAGCCATCAGCACAGAGCCCGACGCAGGGCTCGAACTCACAAACCCCACAGGATCATGACCTGAGCTGAAGTCGGACACTCAACTGACTGAGCCACCCCCAGAAATTTAATTCATTCTATGCAGATCCGACAAGTATTTCTGTTAGGGCAGACTTAAGTTCAGGCAGTTCAGTTACTGTAGGAATTTTAGAAGTCTCAAAACATTCAATTCGTATTTTTGCTAAATTGGACATTCGCCTCAGTGTTGCAGTTGGTGAGCCTCAGCTGTGAACGTTAACAGTTTTGCTTTGGGGGCCGGTCCGCCTACAGGGCCCTACCGCCCTCCCTGCGTACTTGATGAGGGACCGGGCATCCTGTGGGCCGCTAGAAAGTGGAGACTGGCCCAGCCTGGGTCCTTCGGGTCCGGGTATGGGCGTGGCGCACTTACTCCGAGCGCTGATTTTTACTGCGTTCTTACAGTAAACGATGATCCGTTTTTTTATCCTTCAGTCCCCATCTACGTACCGTTCCTCATCGTTGGGTCCGTCTTCGTCGCCTTCATCATCTTGGGGTCACTGGTGGCAGCGTGTTGCTGCAGGTGTCTCCGGCCGAAGCAGGAGCCCCAGCAGAGCCGCGCCCCCGGAGGGAGCCGCCTGATGGAGACCATCCCCATGATCCCCAGTGCCAGCACCTCGCGAGGGTCGTCCTCCCGCCAGTCCAGCACTGCTGCCAGCTCCAGCTCCAGCGCCAACTCGGGGGCCCGGGCGCCCCCAACGAGGTCACAGACCAACTGTTGCTTGCCCGAGGGGACCATGAACAACGTGTATGTCAACATGCCCACAAACTTCTCCGTGCTGAACTGTCAGCAGGCCACCCAGATCGTGCCCCATCAGGGGCAGTTCCTGCACCCCCCCTACGTGGGGTACGCGGTGCAGCACGACTCGGGGCCTATGACTCCTGTGCCCCCCTTCCTGGACAGCCTGCAGACGGGCTACCGGAAGATCCAAGCCCCCTTCCCCCACACCAACAGCGAGCAGAAGATGTACCCAGCTGTGACCGTGTAGCTCAGGGTGCCCGCCGGGTTCCTGCACGGGACAGGAGCACGGGGAGGCCGGGGATGCGGGAAGAGTTCTCCAAGTGGAAGTCCGCCCGTGTGGCTGGTGTGGACGGCCCGATTCTCTTGGATGGCTTCGTTTGCCCCCAGCCGTACGAAAACGCCTCTTTCCACGTTAGCCTTTCTGGATGTGGTTTCGTCCCGGGGCGGGATTGATTTATGACGGGGAAAAAAGCATCATCTGGAGATGCCCGTGTTGTTGCCCGTGGTTGTGTGACAGACACTTGAGGCCGTAAGGGCCCTTGAGGTACGACTGCCGGAAGGATTTTGTGAACGGACAGATTGAGGGTTTCTATTGTATCCTTGCGATTATTTCTTTTTTGTTTCTTACTGTCCAAGATCGGAATACCTGTTCCCTCCCTTTTACCTGGGTAAGAGTTTTATAAGCATCCAAGGTTCAGGGGAAGATGTAAAGACAGAATTATTATAAAAGGAGATCCAGTTCGAACTCCCTGAGCTGGGTCCTTGATCTCAGTGTTTCACAGGCACATCTTAATTTCATTGTAAAAAGATAGATATATTTTGTCTATTTTTGTGCTTTTTTTTTTTTTTTTTTTGGTCTATTTTGTGCTTTTTTACCTTGTGTAGAGATCTTATTACAAAGTGATTTTCTACATTAAAAAGAGACTGAAAGAAATTGTATAGTTACTTAACTAATGACATTTCAGAACTCTGGGACTATTTTAATCTTTTAAGTAGCGGGTGGTGTAGTAATACAACCGTTCATCTCATTCCTGATCGTATCATCTAATTTTCTGACTTTATAGTGACATCTGAGAAGACGTAATTAGATGATTTTATATTGAAATCATAAGGTAACACCTGCTACTTCTCCAAGTGAGTTGGAATTTTACCGTGTGGTATGGCTTGGCATTTTGTTCTATTCGGTTTTCGGATCCCCATGTCTATATGGTACCGTGTGCGGGTAATTACTGTTATAAATGAAGATCAGCATTTCTGCCTAGATCTGATAAAACATTTTCTTGTTTTCCTATAAAAATTCAAAGAAATGCTTTACAGCGATACTTCGTATAACTTCTCAGCCATAATCTGAGACTTGGGATGAAATTTAAACCACAAATACAATATACTTTGCAAATCATGAGGCTTTTCATACTCTTGTTATCAGAATGGCTTATTTTTCAGGCGGTGGGGGGGGGACTACTGAGTCAAGAGAAAAGCTTTTCAAAGAGATCTTGCCTTTCTTCCCTCACAGTTAGTTTTTGTTTTCCTCTCTCTTGTAGTCCTCAACAAGCACTGTATTCATTACTAATGTTCTGAGTTATGAAATTGAAGTGAATCTGTACTGTTTGCTTAAAAGAAGTAAGTTTAAGTATGTGCAACTGTATTTCCATCTGCTGGCACAACCAAGATTTGCAATTAAACAAACCATTTGTAAGGTATGGTCTTTCACACATTTATATTTATGTCGATAGTTTATATATCCGACTATCCATCCATTTTCTGTCTACCCTATTTTTTGCTCAGCTCTCTCTCTGTTCTCTCTCTCTCTCATGACTGAATGCTATAAAACCATTGTTGGCAATTGGTATCCACGAAGATGCTCAAAATTTTTTAATAACAAAGGCAGGGGAATCCTTTTACTTATTAATAAATATTTTATGGTATGAATTCCAAGGGAGTTGGGTTTTTTTTTTTTCATTTTTGTTTTACTTGGTAACTCTTTGGATGGTCTTTTAAACTTGTTAATGTGATAAAACTGCTAAAAATTATAAAGAATTGCTTTCTAGAACCAAGAGCGCACCTTTAAAAGTAATGTCTTGGAAGTTTCTATGTACGTTCTGTGAGTATTGACACAAAAGAGAGTCTTTGGGATTACGGTATTATCAGGTTCATGTATGTTCCACACATTGTCTTTGATGGAAGATTCTGGGTTATCTAAGAAGTAAACTTCTAGAAGCTTGGAGGCGAAAAGGACCTCAGAGATCACTCAGCCTAGGGATTGGCAAACTTTTTTTTTTTTTTTTTTTTTTTTTCCCGGAAAGAGCCAGAGAGTAAATCCTTTAGGCTTTGCACACCAGATGGTCTCTACCAACTATTCAACTCTGCCACTGTCACAAAACAGCAGAGGAGTATGGCCATGTTCCAATAAAACCTCACTGATGGACACCGACGTTTGAATTTCATACGATTTTCACATGTCACAAAATACTTGATTTTTTTTTTTTTCTCAATAACTTCTAAGTGTAAAAACCATTCTAAACTTTCGGGCCGTAAAAATGAAGCAGTCGGTCTTAGCTCACCAACCCCTAATCTAGCCCATCCTTACCTGATGCAGGAAGGAGTCCCTTTATGACATTTTTAACAGCCTTTTTTTTTTTTTTTAAACATACAGTGCCAGCTTCTCTAAAATTGTGTAACTTTTCCTTCCTTTCTACATAGTACTAAATATGATTAAAGCAAAAATGCGCTTTAATAAACGAAATGAGTTCTTCACTTAGTGCTGTCTGGTCTTCCCCCAAATATAAATAATATCATTGGACGCACCCTCAGATCTTTTCAATTTTGATAGAGACTAGAGACGTTTAGCTGTCAAAGTAAAAGGTTCAGATACCTGGTTTAAGGATACCTTCCTTACTGGAATGAAATCGGAATCTGTAAGGTGTAATTTGCACCCAGGAGAACTATTTTAAAGTTGTGCTGGGGAAAAAAAAAAAAGAAAAAAGCAGTTACAGATAGGAAAATAGTTCGCTGCTGTACATTTTCTTCTGTATGTAAACCTTCAGCGTTGAGTCATGATGGCTCTGGGGACTGTATCCCTGTATCCCTCTGTGTGGGAAGGTCAGACCCTCTGATTGTAAGGAGGAAGAAATGAACCAGCTCTTTCTGTCCATTGAAGGGCCAGGAAACTACTCATCTCCTATCATTCCTGCTATGGCTGGAAAAGTTACAATTTAACAATAATGTCAACATCCAGAGCGGCTAGAAGACGGCTGAGACAAATGCAAGTGGGTTTGGCGTATTTCCTCGGCCATACTCCCCGCTTCAGGCTAGCGCTCCACTTCTGATTATGATCCTAGATGCTTGACTAGTATTTCATAATGAAATACCGTGTGAAATACTAGTATCTCATAGTGAATTTACCTTGAGCTCTTTTTTTCTCAGGCTTGCACAACTTCGCGAATTCTATGATCTTTTCTCCTTATTTTGATACAAATTAGAATTTAAGTTTCCATCAGAAGTATCTCCTGGGGAAACCTTGAAAATTGGAACAAAGCTGGGGAGGAAAAGTCAGGGCGGATGTCCCCAAGTGGACTGGACCCAGGGGAGAAAAATTAAAGTGGTGCTAACAGTTGGGACAGCGAAGGGTTTGGCCCCCGCCTCGTGACAGCACTCGCACGTACTCCTGGATTGTGGTAAAGGCTCTGTTTCCCGCAAATTCACATTATGCCTGCCACTCGTCTTCTCCGTGAGTCACCCAAGTCATTTAAATGAATACACAGAATGCTAGCGTTTAGTTGCTTAATTAAGCCTTTTAAGTGCTTAAAAGGGATGCGCTTGTTTCTGTTTAAGGGCCTTCAGAATCCAGACTTCCCACTAACTTAGCCCGGGCCTCCTCCCGTCCAAACTGCAGCATTAGGATGTGCAGTGTGTATTCGCCTGCACTGTCCACCGCAGGCCTCGACTCGAGGTATGTGCTTGGCGAAGCTTGGCGCAGTTTGGGGAGAGGGGTTACGACGGGCAGGCCCAGACATCTGACGAACCCTGTCAGTCATCAGGATGGAAAACAAGCAGCCCGGGAACCGGGCCGGCCCTACTAGATCTTGCTGAGTTGCCGCTAAGTAAATAATGTAAGGGCTGAGGGGACTTTCTAGGATTTTAAAACATGCGATCACTTCCCCATTCTGCTGATTTCCCTTGCCTCTTGAGTAGGACACAAAGAAAGCGCGTGAGCGAGCCGTATAATCTCGAGTGGAGGAAGCTCAAGGCAGGGGGTGGTGGTGGCTGTGGCTTTGACAACCCAGGGAAGTGTGTGGGCTCCCTGGGGCCTGCCCAGGGAAGGGCCTGGGAGCCCGGGGAGTAGGTCTGAACTTTTAGACCCAACTTTTAGAGCTTTATTTTTTTAATTAATTAATTTATTTTTTTATTTTTCAATATATGAAATTTATTGTCAAATTGGTTTCCATACAACACCCAGTGCTCATCCCAAAAGGTGCCCTCCTCAATACCCATCACCCACCCTCCCCTCCCTCCCACCCCCCATCAACCCTCAGTTTGTTCTCAGTTTTTAAGAGGGAGAGCCCCTTTCCTTTTTAAAAGGAGCAGCCTAAATATTGCCAGGAGGAATAAATCATGCATGCAAATGAGAACACCATTTCTCATCACTCAACCTTAATCCTCCTTTTCTTTTGCTTCTTATTTGGTAGAGCCGTGAGGACATTTCCACCCTGCTACCCCTCACCCTTTCTCTCTGTTTTTTTTTTTTTTTAAGAGCCGGAGATCAGCTATTTTCATTCAGCCCATTCATTCCAAGATACTTACACAGAAAATTTCTTTGCCTTCTGAAATGGTTTTCTTAATTGAAAACATGCATGTTACTGTGCTTCAAGTGCCTTGAAGAGGTTGAGTCAGTGAGAGATGACAAAGGGTTAGAAATTATTACCTCTTTTCCTGAAAACTGAAGATGGGCTAGGTAAACAGTTCTTACGTAGTGCATGATTTGCCCTTGATTTTCTTTGCCCTCTGTTCTTCTTGGATAGAATCCTTTATCAGTGAAAATGGAAGAATAAACCCCTAGAGACACGGTTACTCCTGTCCAAGATGTTCAGTATTTTTGACTATTCACTATAACCCCACAGCAACCGGGACAGAATAACTGAGATAAAATTACAGTTTTATGGAGGGAGGTGGCTGTGTGGGGTCATTGTGCCTTTCACAGTTAAAGCTTCAGAATGCCTCCGACATTTACACCCCCAATCGAAGGAACTGGACTCAAGTCAAGAATGGGAAGTTTAAGGGCACCTGGGTGGCTCAGTCAGTTAAGCAACTGACTCTTGATTTTGGCTCAGGCCATGATCTTACGGTTTGTGGATGGAACCCCAAGTCGGTCTCCACACTGACAGCACGGAGCCTGCTTAGGACTCTCTCCCCCTCTCTCTGTCCCTCCCGCACTTTCTCTCTCTCTCTCTCAAAATAAATAAATTAAAAAAAATAAGAAAGCTTTTAAACGAGGGATGATAAAGGGGGTAAACGGTTTATGGTGGCGGCCTTAAGACTGATTTCAAACATCAAACTTGCATCTTGGTTTCAACCATCTTGAAATGTAGGTCTTTTCATTTAGAAAAATCATAGGTTACACAAGACATTATTTACTGAGGAGACATAACAGCTGTAGAAGACTGATTGCCATCTGTAACATGTATATAAAATTACATGTGTGTATACATACGTGTACAGAATGATCACAGGAAAATCTGAAACAGAAATAACTTATTATGTGAGGCTATCTCATCCGAGACTCTGTTCTCAATTCTTGACTGATTTTTTTTAAACTGGAGCTGGTTTGCAGCGCTCAGCTTTCCTTGTCTCAGCCAGAACTGGTTCTGTCGAACTTCCTCTGGAGTCGGACGGACCTATGTCAGAATCCACCTCTAACACCAATGGTGAGTGTTCACGTCTCTGAGCTCAAGCGTGCCTTCTGGAACAGGAGATCCACCACACCCACCTCCTAGGGTCGGTGCGGAGATAAAGAATATAACATAGTGGCATCTACGAGGTGTTTATAATACACATATAATTTAATTTCTTTTCAGATATTTTCAACCTGCCTGATAAAAATACATAATTTATATTGACAAAATATGTCAACTACAGAGAGATGGATCGTTATAACAGAACTATGTTAGATTTTCCTTATTTTTGTTTCAATAACCAGTTTTATCTGGGTTAGTCTATATTTCTAATGGTTTTAGGTTGCCCAAGAGACGTGCACAGAACTGGCTTTCTCTGAGCCTCGAATCAGTACCGTTCTCTGTAATGCCCTAAGTGGCCTGTCTTAGTTCTCTGTGCTGTTGCTTTGTAAATTCACAGGCTTTCTCTCCTCCCTATATGTCTGCTGTGTTTAGCTACACCTACAGAACCTTTCTAGTCTGCCAGTTGGCATCTCTCTGTACCAACTGGGGTCCGGTCAGGAACACAAATTGAATCATTTTAATTTTCCACTGAATTATAACCGACACGCAGCAAAGGACACAAATCTTAAATGTACAACTCAATAAACTGTCATCAAGGTCGAGAGAGACAGAATCCTGCCGAGAGTTCCCCTCAAGGGGAAGGGCTCCTCTGATCTCTATCACCATACGTTAGCTTTGCCTGGTTTTGAACTTCGTAACAATGGAATCACACGCTTCCCTCCCTCACTGTTATGACTGATGTTGAATGGAGCCCCAGTTCCTTTTCATCGCTGGGTAGTATTTCGTCATATAGAAATACCATACGTACACTGTATTTATCCACTCTACTGTTGACAGACATTTGGGTTACTCTCCATTTGGGGCGGTTAGGAACGTTTTAAAGGTGTTTTGGTGAACACGAGCCCTCAGCCCTCTTGTGTGGAGTTTCAGAACAGGAAGTGCTGTATCATAGGAGACATATGGATGTTTGCCTTAGTAGATACGACCAGTGTCATACCAGTTATTTTTAACAGAGAAGTTGTGAAAGGAATTGGTTAAACAGGTGCTAGGGCACTGAAAGAGCAAAAGGGGAAACTGAGGCAATGCGGAGCTGATGATTGCCTGAGGCAGTTACTATCCCTAAGGCCAAAGGAGCAAAGGGAAGAAGTTGGGGGTATTAGAATCCAGGGCTTGAAGGAAGGGCCCCGTCCGCTCAGAGAGTCAGCACTTGCTGACCGGTACCCCCGGGGACACAATGCAGCCCATTCTGGGAATGCCAGTTAAAAAAATTTTTTTTTAATATTTATTTACGAGAGACAGAGAGAGACACATCATGAGCAAGAGAAGGACCGAGAGAGGGAGACACAGAATCCGAAGCAGGCTCCAGGCTCTGAGCTGTCCACACAGAGCCCGACATGGGACTCGAACCCATGAACCATGAGATCATGACCTGACCTGAAGTTGGGTGCTTAACTGACTGAGCCACCCAGGTGCCCCAGGAAATGCCAATTTTTTTTTTTTTTAAAGCTGGAAACTGGTGCTGTATCTGTGGTCACAGACAAGGCAGTGGACGGGCAGGTCTTTGCCCTTCTGCTCCCCCAACCTTTCAGGCTCCCTCTAGCGCCCCCTGTTGGCAGAGCCTAGTATGGCCAGTGGGCAAAGGGTAAGGGGTGCGGCCGCCCCCCAGAGCATCGGATGGCAGCATTGGAAGGGAGGGGGCAGAAGTCAGGAACCGGCATCTTTCAAGCTGACACTATGCCTTGTAGCCGGATAACTCTTAGGATTTTCCTCATCTTTCTGACATGGATGTTGCAAATGTATTCATCTACTTAGGACAGCTGTGTATCAAGTCGGTGACTGAACTCAGAGTGCTTCATACGTCTCATTTCAAGGCAAAAATAGAAACTAAACGTTCCATGGGAGTTGGGTTTAACAGCGTTCCCTGGACAGCTGCATTTTCTGGGGACTTTGCATTCGTCTTTTGCATGGTCCTTTGACGTAAAGGATGGGCTTGGGAGGAGGTGGGAGTTGTTTCCGAATCCCTCTTCCATCCCTGACAAGTAGGTAGCAAGTCAGGAAGCCTCGTGGAACCTCAGTTGGCTAAGATGAGACTCATTGTGTCATCCACCCACAGGGCAGTTGTGCAGATTAAGTGACATAATGCTACAGGGCCGGCCACCTCAGCTTTCTCCCGAGGTGGTGTTGGTTCTATAGGCTATTTCCAGCAGCTCTGGTTTTATGTAAGTAGGGTTTTTTGGTTACATTTTAAACTATCTTTAAAACCTCATCTAGGGGCGCCTGGGTGGCTCAGTTGGTTAAGTGTCTGACTTCAGCTTAGGTCATGATTTCACAGTTCATGGGTTCGAGCCCCGTGTCGGACTCTGGGCTGACAGCTCGGAGCCTGGAGCCTGCTTCGGATTCTGTGTCTCCCTCTCTCTCTGCCCACCCCCCACCCCCACCCCACCACCACTCATGCTCTGTCTCTCTCAAAAAAAATGAATAAACATTAAAAAAAATTTAAAAAAAAACCACCCCACCTCATCTAGCCACATTCTACTGGGATCCTTTGTCGTTCCTCTATTTTTCATGTCATCCAATAACCCTGAGAGACTGGGCTATAAGAACTGAGAGCAGTAGAGATTAGGGAGGGGACAGTGCTACTCTCTGCTCCTTGCACACATGCTGGGTGTAATTCCTCTTTGTTCCCTGTTCCCACAGCACTTGCTGGTACCCTTGTGTCATGCTGCCCGGGGCCATGTTGAATTGTGTGCATGTCCCCTTAGCGAGTTTCTCAAGGATAGACACCAAGACTTCTACAGCTCTAAATGACTCCTCAGCACCCAGCACAATGCCTGCACACAGTGCACATGCTGTTAACACTTGCGGAGGTAGAAAAAATATTTGGCCATAAAGATGTTAAGTATTTCAAAAGGAATTGAATGAGCTGAATCCTCCTTAGGCCAAGGCAACGCCCTACTTCTTGAAAAGGAGCATCCAATATAGCTTGACTTTATTTGGAGTGGCACACAGATTCTTCTTTGCTTACAAAAAATTTCAAATGGCCATTCAGTTAACAATACCGGAGACAGAATAGAATGTTGGTCCTGTTGGCTTTGTTCTTGGACCCATGGTGACCTCTGTGAGAATGATATTTGCAGCTTCTGTCTAGACTTTGGTCACAGGTTGACTCGAAATATTTGGTCCAACATAACTGTGTGAGGATGGCAAAAGTTTGAAATCACTGGAATCATCTTAAAACCATTTCTCCTGACAATAAATTGGAAGGCAGAGAGTAATCTGGGGTGATCACTCTTCGTTTATTTTTTATTAGTTTTCATTTTCTTTTTTTTTTAAGCCAGCACAATACCTCTGTATTAATTTTAAGAAATCGTATGCCTAACGCAAGATGTACTGGGACACAAAGATCCTTTGTTGACTAAGGGTCAGTATTCGTTCAGCAGTCTTTTCCTGAGAAGTGTCAGAAACTCATTTGATTCACCGACTTCTCTTTTTCACAACGTGGTGATATAAACACTGTGCTTGACCAGTCGTATTGAAGCCCACATCCGTCTCTACGATTACTAGAAAATGAGTCAGGACTGTGTTAGGACGTCACGGCGGTAAGTCACTTTGGAGGGCACCCTAGGCGGTGGTGTTGGATGCGTGTCAGTGGCCTTTGGTTTGCTGTAGAGTGAGGAGCCCCACGTGGACATCGTCCACAGAGCACGTGACTTCCGAAGGGCACGCGTCTCTCCCCACACGTTAGGCTTGCTGAAGTCACTCCTAGATCTCCATCTTCCAGCCTCCAGAACTATGAGAAGTAAATATCCGTCGCTTCTAAGCGCCCCCAGTCGATGGTAGTTTTGCTGTAGCGGCCCAAGCTAAGACACCATCTATGCTGCAGAACCCGGTGTCGGATTATACGTTCTTTTGTTTACGTCCGTCTCTCCCACTGGGATGTCAGCTCCGTGAGGCCGGGACTCGGTGTGGTTGTCCACTGCGTCTCGACACACCCCCCACCTGTGTTGGGAAACGGCTCGGATTCCGAAGGGCCGTGAGAAAGGGCGTCTGAGAGCCCTCCCAGCTGCAGCTGCCTGGGATGGGCAGAGTTCAAGATCATTAGCCGGCCTTGCTTGGTGTCAGCCAGGGCAGGAGTACACCTGACCTGGGCCGCCCAGTGCTCTCCCACCTCCGCCGGCCGCTGGAGGCCCTTCTTTGGGAGCGGGGGCCTCGGCCTTTCAGCAGTAAAGTCCCCAGGTTCGCAAACGTCCGGCTGTCTGGTCAGGTGGGCCGGTAGAGCCCCGCCAACATCTCCCTTTAGCACACACGGTTGCCCGCTTTTCTCTCGTCTCCTCGCGTGAGAACCGCGTCAAGCCCTCGTACCCTTCCCGCGGCATCGTCTCCCCCGCTTTGCTACGTTCTCAAGTCTGAGAAGGGAGTTTCTTCTTTAGCGCTCATGTCTGTCTGTGTCCGCTCCATCTTCTCCCGCAGAGCTGAGGGGCGCGCGTGATCGCGCACGCGTGAGCTTCGCGCACACAGGCCCAGGGGCCTCCTGCACGTGCGAGTGGGTCTCCCTCGTGCAGGGGGCGTGTGGGGCACCCTCAGCTCCCAGCTCCTGGGGACCTGCCGTCGGCAGCCAGCCCACGGGGGCTCTTCACCACGTAGACCGGAAAGTGAGATTCCGTTCAAACATTCTCCAGCGCAAGTATTAAAGAAATTCACTTAGAGGTGGTTTCTTTTACCGCTGCGTAAGGGTCTCCCCGAGCCCCACTATTCTCCCCTCCGTGCAGTTTTAAATGCAATAGTAAACCGAATCCAAGGGCTACTCCTGCAGCCATCTTTGGAAGTGATTTGCAGGCAGCTTGCTTAAGGACATCGGGAAGGGGGGAGAAATGACATTAACAGCTTTGCTCGTGACTAAAGGGCTGTTCTACTTCGGCTCACAGCAGCTACTCACACACACACACACACACACACACCCCCCCCCCCCACTCAAGGCTATTTGGAAAGCAACGGTGACAACCACGGGGCCCCCAGCCACGGGCAAGGTGTGTTAGGTCAGCACAAGAGTTTTAAGTCAAATGAGACTTAAGATACGCACAACCGCTATTTTGAAAGTCGGGAGAAAAATCCGTAAGGTTCTCGGCAGTTAGACTATTTCAGATCAAAACACATTTTCTTTAGAGCTGCGGAGAGAGTACAGGTAGCATTCAATGTCAACAAGGCTAATAGCAATTACATAGAAACCGCTGGGACAGACCCTGCCCATTCAGGGCTCAGCCAAAGTCGTGGCGCTAAGGGCCCCTGTGCACCTTGCTTTCGGCTTCCATCGCTCTGCAATCTAAAGTCAAGGACAGTGCGGTGCCAGAAGAGGCCAACAGTTGAAGGCGGAGTTTGGGGCCCACCCGCAAGAACTGTGAGTCGTTTTATTTATGTGTATGGCCTACTTTCGATAAGTGAAAGCCTAATGATTGTGAACTGGACCGTGTTTGTTTGGTGCTTCTCGCCTTGGCATGTGCTCCTTCTGGGAAAAAATAAAGTCCCAGACCGCATCCACAGTCCCCGTTACGACAACGGCTTGTCTTTTCAACAGTTGCTGGCAAGTTCCCTTGAAAGATGCATACGTGGAACAGAACGTAGGCAGAAAGAGAAAGATTAGAGGCTGGAGTGGGCTTCTGTCATGGGCCCTGCTGCTTCGATACACGTTTCAATCCCTCACGTTCTATACGTCTCTTACACAAACACGTTGAAAATAAATAGAATCTGAATGATTTTTCAAAGTGGCCTGAGTCTTTTCCAGAGGGAAAACTATGCCAAAGAGTAGTGCTGTAGGCAGAAATGTAGGGTCTGGAAGCTGTCTTCAGCTGCTAATGGCCTCTCAATGATGCAAGTTTCTTCTGGTGAGCCAAGTGAGGGACGGCATTTCAAAAAAAAAAAAAAAAATCGCCGTAGCAGCAAAGGCAGATTTTGTAGAACCAACCAAGCACACACGGCAAAGGTTTGGAATGGAACACTTTGCTGTTGATCGTATTAAACCATTTTCAGTTTTGCGTGATTTACGAAAAATAAGGCTGGGCCTGTGTACAGCAGGCCATTCTGGCCAGAGCTCTGCCTGGAATGAGGCCCAGCCTCCTGTCCCTGCCCAAGCCTGGGGATGTGGCCACCAAGGTCGTGACTGGCCAAACTCAGTTCTAACAAAACTATCTGGGAGGAATCGGAGGCAACCGTGGGGATCTGTAGTAAATCTGAAGTGGGCAGGTAGGAGATTTTGGAGTTCCAGACTTAAGCCTCTGCAGGCTTTGTGGCCTTTCTGTCCTCCGCCCCCAGAGTCTGTCCTCACTGCATATGAGTCAAGTGCAGAGCTGCCCACACAGAGCCAGGCAGGCAGGCGATGAACCAGAGCCTGAGGCTGGTTTCCAGGGAAGAAGGCCCCTGTCTCCATGCTTCCAAGGTCAATGTCTGGGCCCTCTAGCTCCCACTTTACCCCAGGTTCAGTGTGGCCTCTGCTGTGTGACTTGTGCATCTCAGGGAACCCCAAGGTCGTGGATGTTTACCTAAACGTGGCTTGGTGAGCCTACAGGGAACGGGCAGGTGTCTCCTTACTCTCCGTAAAATAATGTAAGGGAGAAAAAACTTCCTTCTACCCTCTTAGGTTCTGTGGCTGGCCTACGAATTTAACTGACACAAGACAGACTAACAGGAGAAAAGCATACACATTTATTTAATATTTTTACGTGTATATGGGAATCTTCAGAAGAAAACTGAAGACCCCAAGAAGCCATTAGGCCCAGACACTTACATACCTTTTACACAAAGAAAGCTAAATTGTGGACATGTGACTGGACAAAGAGGCTTGCAGTATAGGGGCAGTAGACAGGGAAACCAACATATGGGGGGAGCCAGTGGAAGGTCGGGGTTATTCTAGGAGGTTTGTTTGTACAGATCCATTCCGGCGTCGACCCCCAGTCCCCAGTGATAAGAACATTCTTCTCCTCCCAGTGCAGGGAGGCTACCTTTCTCATTGGCGATGCTGCGACCTGCCTTTGGGTAGAAGGGGGAGGTCACAGAGCCCTTCCCGCACCTGCTGTTTCTCAATGGCCTTCAGCTCAAATAGTCAACGTGCCGAGGCGGCATGCTTTGGGATGGCGTGTTCAACGACGGGGCTGTAATTTCATGCTTGACAACAGACTTTGAACGTTTCACACCTCAGTTTGCAGGGAAACTGAGATAAACCAAGGAAAGTGCAGGAATGGATGAGAGAAGTCCCTCTATGTACAATTCTCTCCATTGTGTGATCAGTCTAAACTCCGTGTGGCCTCTTGGACCCTCTTCTCATAAAAGGGACCTGGACTCACAGAGCTCACGTTAATCTACAATTCAGATTCTTCTGCGCTCCTGCCATAGAACAGGGTTTCCTTGACCATCAGCTCTTGAGGCAGAACATATACATCGCCCGCACCTGCAGACAAAACCTCTGTGTTATTGTCCCAAGTCCCTATGGCAGTAACTGCTTATTAGTGGAAGAGAAAATTCCAAAATAAATCACGGCCCAATCATTTACTTTAACAAAAGATTTATTTGAAACAGGTTTGTGCAGACATATACCAGTCAACAGGATTGATCAAAGCCACAAATCACTACATTTTCCAAAACCTCTAAAAATACAAGTAAATGCCCTTCATTTGTATTCACTCCAGGAGGGAACCCGGCTCGGCTATAATGTGCTGCTGTAATTTAACAACCAGAGGACATTAATAGGACGTGAAAATGGTAACACTTCTAGAGGGAGGGAACAAAAAAACCCCACACTCCACAGACGCGCTCGCTACTCTGCTGGGAGCCAATTAAACGTGCCCCCACAGCCCCGCTTCCCTCTGTATAACCAGATTAAAACCTCCCTGTCGCAAACAATATTTAGGCAATCTGAGCACAGATGTGACAGCAGACAGGAGGGCACGTGGCTTTGCCTGCATGAAAAAGACACCACAAGGATGCTACATTCAAACAGCAATTCAGGGACCTGCAGGAACGATGATGCACAGGCAGGCTGTAGACCCGGCTGCTCCTGGCAGGCCCGGGGATGGGAGGGTGGGGGGGAGGGCGCCACCCCTGCAGCTGGCTGGGTGGCAGCTGGTAGCAAGGCCCCTGCAGAGGGCGGCCCCTGGGGAAGCAGCGGGGGTGCTTCTGAACTCAGCGATCATTGGTAACATGGGAGAAGGAAGGTGGAGGAATGCACGTGTCAGCACACACGCTGATTTTATTAATGAAAAACCCGGAAAGTATCTACCGGTGCAGGGACCTTGTGGGAAGGAGAGAAACCCTATGACAGGGCAGATTTTCTTTTTCCATTTTGAAATCGGTGCTCGATGAGCCACCCTGTAGTTGCTTGGCGACCTTTAGGGAGATGACTGAATCGAATCCCATTGGAGGTGGGTTCACATCCTCACCTTCAGGCTTTCCGCCTCCTTCTGGCCCCTTCTCTGCCACACAGAAGAGCTTGCCTATAAAAGGCTCTTGATCAGCTCTCTTGACCCCTCGGTTTCCTGGGCAGGGTTATTTGGATAGTGCTGTTACCTCAACTTTCTTCTTCCTTTTTCTGTCATAAATCAAAGCCACCTGACGTGTAGTTCCTGACTTTTAAAAGGAACAGGTCTCCTTTCTTTCTTTAGCCAGGTCAGAAGAAATGCCGATGGGCTAATCTTGTGAGTGTGTTTTTCTTGGTCTGGAGCCTGAGAGAAAGAGCAGAGTGGATGTCTCTAAGGCAACTAGGGCAAGAGATTGTCATTGAAAATGAGCCAGCCAAGGTGTAAAAGAATCACTCTTTTGTCCCTCTTCAGTCAGGGGAGCAGAAGTGTTTGTCAGAGTTAACAGCTATGAATTTTGCTTGGGGCGGGACAGCAGGGTGAGCCGCCCCTCTTTTCTGCCCCCTTTCGTTTTGTAGCTTCCGAACACTGTGCTGGCCAACGTGGCCTTTTATTCCTGTCGAAGACTGCATCCTGGTTTGCCACAGTCATACCCAACAAGCTAAGGGAGAGCTTCAAACAGAGTGCTAGTGGAGGCCTGGCAGTCAATCAAGCTCATGTAATATCAAAGCAAATGGGTACTGTCGGACAACAGCATTCTGTTGGGATGCTAAAAAAAAATAAACAAATGAAGAATACCACCCATCGGGTAGAGTGTTCCAGGGCTATTCCTTTTGGAGATACTTCTTAATATATCATCATGGGGGGGATCTTGGACTCTCACCTCTACAACCCCGTGGAAACTCTTGTAACCATCCTCCTCACCCTTAAGGATGGGAAAATGGCTAGGGTGAGACTAAATAATCTCTCCCAAGGCTACAGTTAGACCAACAACTGCCTAGAGCCAACGGAGAACCAGCAACAAAGCCAACCGAGGTATGCCTTCCCTTGTTAGCGGGGAGGGCTTTATTTTCACTCTATCACTACTGTATTTGCTAACACAAGCATTTGCACGAAGAAAGTATTTACCGAATGTGATGGGGGACGCCATCCTTGAACCTGATCTGACAAACTCATTTCTTTGCCAGGTTATTATTTTGGGTTCTGCTTAACCAGATTCCCCCCCCCCCCCCCCGTTCGCCATTTTTATGGATCCCAGGAGATGAAGTCTACATTTCAAATGCTGAGGCAAAATCACTCCTTGAATTACTTTGGGACAATGGCCCTCAGCTGAAACGTGTGCACTTCCTTCACATGGTCAAGGCGAAAGGCTACCTCATCCTACAGCGGAGTTTTGCAAACATTCTACCCAACTTGTGGTCTAAGACAGAAACTCCTAGGAAGAGAAATACGATAGAAGATTCTCTTCAAAAAAGGAAATAAAGGGTCATTGTTGTAACAAATGGAGATTACAGACGATAGTTTTCTTTAAAAAAATTCAGTCTTAGCGCCTGTCATATGTACATCTATATGCATTTTCAGACATTTGTTGCTCATACTCACTTTTTTTTTCATTATTCACCGCTTCTTGACAAGTTATCACTGATTTTCACTGCCAGCTCCCTACAGCAAGACCTGAAGCCTTGTCAGGGGAAAGGAAACGTCAACAGAGTTCCCAGCCATGCTCTGCCAAAACTCAGGTTCACGTTTGAGGTTGTTACTCCACGAATGTTAAAGCAACAGCACCTCCTTTCTCCAAAGCACGGGTTTTGTATGTTCTACGATTCCCCCCGAGATGATCACATTTTGGGGAGATGGGAGAACATAACGCTGGTCGAGAAGCCCTGAACAGTTTGCGCAGAGACAGGATGGACACATCAGCCACATCCCCAAATGATGACAAAGCCCATTCTGATCAGCAACCAAGTGCTAATCCAGACAGCCAAGCAGAAATGGCTGGCTTATTCTGTTCTCCTATCCTGCCCGCTTAATGTGCACTTGCCACAGCCTCCCTTGCTGGCCCGTGCGAGTGTGCAGTGGAACTCAAAACTCAGTGCATAGAACGGCCAGTCTTTTCTTTCTGCGGAGTCAGCCGGAATGGAACGTGGACTCAAATTTAAGAGTCGGCAGTCTGTGCATAACCCCAGACCGAGGCTGGGCCTCAGTGGATGCTGCTGCTTTAGCCCAATCAGGAACAGGCCCCGTAGTGCTGACCAAGTATGACCTGCCAGCCTGTATGTCACTTACCATGTGGCAGAGTGACAAGTCCCATGTGGCATCTCCACTGAGCTGACAGCCAGAGTATGCAACTTGCTCCAGTCCACCCTGCTCCCTGGGGAGGGGCTGTGTGTGACACTCTGACCTCGATTTTGAAGACAGGACAAATGCCACAGCCCCCGAGTTGGCCGCGGCTAAATACTACACACTGCACATAGTGACAGCTGTTCCTCCTCGAAGCCCAATTTAGTCATTTGGCTACCAGACGGCGTAACCACATAAGAGAACAGAAAGGTATCCCATCTCATGGTTTCTTCTGTGTGCATGTTTCATACTTGCAAAGACTGCTTAGTCCCATTTTCAAAAGAATTGGAAAATATACTAAAATCTCAGAAAATCTGAACTGCATTTTAATGTAAAAAATAAAATAAAAAACCAAAAGCCCAAACAAAACACACACACACACACACACACACACACACACCCCGTAATTCACAAATCTAATTTGGAAGGCTTCAAGTGAAAGAAAGAACTAAGTATCTGACAAGGAATGAGTTTGAGTTCCCCTTTCCAGACAGGCTTAGTTCCAAATGAAACCAAACAGTCAGGATGCCTAACGCACATTCAATTCAAACTTTCATTCCTCCTATGTATTTAGGACCTCATCTCTCCGGGTGTCCAATAAAGACATTTACCTTGGTCTGTTGTGTTAACTACAGGCACATTTTGTGGGCTGGGGGGCGCAATTCCTGCATGACAGTCCTCCGGTGATTCATGTCACCGGGTGTTCTAGTATTTAAAAATGGTTTACCATCCTGGGGAAGGAGGAAGGGCCATTTTCTAAGCCTCACGGCATTCCGCTTCCCCGTAAGCCCTCTCTGAATCCTGGTCATGCCATAAGTAAAGGATTAGTTTTCTTAGTCAAAGCAAATCATACTCTCAGTTATTACAATGCCCAATAAGATGTGGATGTTCCAAAAATAAA
This sequence comes from Panthera tigris, assembly GCF_018350195.1. Taxonomy (NCBI): domain Eukaryota; kingdom Metazoa; phylum Chordata; class Mammalia; order Carnivora; family Felidae; genus Panthera; species Panthera tigris. The sequence continues at coordinate 5,647,133 of NC_056660.1, read as the reverse complement.
GGATAAGGAAGCAAAGTGCACTATTGTTTTATTTCCCCATTTAGCACAGCCATCCCCAGAGAAGCACTGTGCCATTTTAAGCAGTAACAGCTGCCCAGAAGTATTTATGTGAAGCCATCCAAAAATCTGGTTTGGCAACCAAAGCGGAGAGGAGAGGAACGTGCCTCCAGGCTGGCCATTTATTAAGGGCTCCAGGTGCTGACATTCATGCCTGAGGGCTCACAAGTTCCGTCCAAATTTAGAAGGTGGCACTGCGCAGTTTGCAAAGTCAGTGACTCAGCGCTTCTCTTCCTTGCCTTAGATTCAGGACACTTTACTTTCCGGGAGGTGCCCGTATATATCACACCGACTCGATAAGGAAGGAACCCTCACCCCTATAGAAAAGGGCGTTTCCTTGAAACGTGTAGAATTCTTTTCAACGAAAACTGCCTGTCAAGGTCTTGTTTCGCCTCCTGTATGCATGAGGCAGATCATCACGACCGCCTGGGCTTCCGGGCTTGATTCCGGTTTCCACTGAGACTGGGCTAAAATGTCCCCCCGCGTCCTCATCCCCGCGTCTCTGTGTCCTTGCCTCTTGCTTTCTCCTTTGATGGCTTTCTTCCTCCACCAGCCTCAGGGTCCCTTACTCTCCCACTGGGTTCCCTCATTCTCTCCGCTTTCAGAGTGGCAGAGTGACAGGGGCGTCTCTTCTCCGGGGAGACACGCTATAAATTCAGTGGTTTCCCAGCAGCGAAAACGCAAAATGTGCTCCCAGCTCCCAAGAGAACAAGCGTGGGTCTGGCTTGAGTGGGTGCCAAAGGTCCATGGCCTGGAGGTTGGGGAGTGAGCGCCGAGAGCCTCACCGGAGCAGGCTGGCGGAGGCGTTCTGCCACCCCCGACCCCGCAGGCTTCCCTGTCCTCGGAAGGAGGCAGACAGACGCTCAGGATACATGCGGGGTATGTTTTCTTTTCTGGAGTTACGGGAGGGAAAGGGCGGTGTGGAAGAGGGGATTTCTCGCATCGGTAACCTGAATCTGTGCTAGAGCAAGAAACAGTGCGGATTTCGGTTGGTTGCCCACCAGCGGCCATGCACCGAGCACCGCGGCCAGCCATGCAGAAGGTCGGAGACGGGGAAGCCCGCCGGGCCACAGGGGGCACCTGCGGAGGGTGCAGGGGAATCCTGGCACGCCGACCCGGCCGCCCTGCCGGGCCGGTGGAGCGCATTACGGTAGGCGTCCTCAGGCTTACCACCCTGATGGACGTTTTTGCGATTTCACCGCAGTCGAGAAGTTTACGCCGACGTCATACAAACCAAAGAGGAATCAAAGCCAGACGCGGCCTGCCCCGAATGCAGCTTCCGTGAGTTACCGCGACAGGAAGCGAGCGCGCCCCCGCTCCCATTCCGCGAGCCGGGCATGGCACTCTCTTGCCTTTCTCCCAGGACCGCTAGCACTGATGTTTACATGAAACGTCACGTTTTCCATTTCACGGCTCACAGAGCACAGCTGGATGCTTCGCAACAACGGGAACGGAAGTCGGGCCAAGCGCTGCGGACACACGGGAAGGGGAAGAGACGGCCTCCCCCGCGGGATCTACTGCAGGTTTGCGAGGGGCCGTGTGACTAACAAACCGGTTGGCTAAGGCCACGGAAATGTGTTTTATGGTGTTCTGGCTGCTGACGCCAGTCTCTTCGGGCAGAGATGGGATCACACCGGGCGCGACAAACCACGTCTCTTTCCTGGGACCCATCGGGACAACTCACGTCTTATTTCTTCCTGCATTTCTTCTTGGTGGTGTCGTAAGCACGGACGATTTCTTCCTGAGTGACAGCTCCATGCTCCTCTTGCGAGAAGGCGTACCCATCTGCAGGAGGAACACACGGGGACTGGTTGAGAGGAGAACTGGGGGACGGGGGGGCCACCTGGGTTTAGAAGAAAATGCTCTTTTGGGACACGGGAGCTCAGTTTCGCCACACTGGGCTCCCCGGCCCTGGGTAGGTGGGAGCCTGGGACGGACAGACCCGTGGCCGGGGAGGGAAACGTGGGCAGAGTGTGGGGCGGGGTGGGACGACGCCTGACCCAGCAGGGCCTGACTGGTTCTGGCCGCCACCGCCGCCGGGATGGGAAAGGCTCGGGGGCCGGCCTCGCCGCGGGGGAGCTCAGCCAGGGAAGCATAAACGGCAGGTCACTGGTCCGTGTCTGCACTGTCCCAGCGCCAGCCGGGAGGCAAGGCCACCCGCCCTGCTCCAGAAGTGTCCCAATCTGCCTGAAGCTGGCAGGCTGGCCGGGGAGCACCCAGCAACGCCGGGAGCGAAGACTGGCGATGTGCGTGTGACGCTCGCGGCATTCCCGCCTTTCAAGCGGACTGATGCGGACTGGTAATAAGAAATTACAGTGTGTTTATTTTTGTGTACATAAAGAAAAAGATCACAAGATAAATTCCAGAGCCCCCAGGAAGGCTGGGTCTTACAATCAGTTCCGATAATAATAATACCACCAACCCCAGCTTCCAACAATTATTAAATGCTCTGTTCTATGTATTATGCACGAATAGCTCATTTATTCCTCCCCCAAAGCCCTATGAGTTAGGTGACAGTATTCTTCCCATTTCACAGATGGGGAAACGGAGGAGCAGGGTGATTTCACAGACCTAGTGAGTGGCAGGGCTGGGAGCCAAACCCAGGCAGGACTTCTGCAGGACCCACACTCTCCTGCACCTCTGGTTCCAAGAGGGGTATAGCCTTCGAAAGCCCAGACTAGGTCCCTCCTTCCTAAAGGGTCCTTCCCACAGAAGGAGCGTCTACAAGACTGTCTCTGCTGGCTGACTCCTCTGGGTCAGGGGTATGGCGAAGTCCCACAGCTGGATTGGACATTCTAACCAAAAGACAACGCGGTAAAACGTCTGACAACGGTCACTCCCATCCACCTGTGCGGATGACTTATCAACGGACATGTTAGTTCACGGCCACGTTCTCTAAGGGAGAAAAAGAAATCAGAAGTTGTGGCCGTGTATCACCTCGCGGGGGTGACTATTTTACTAAGACACCTGGCTTACAAAGGAGAGTTTCTGAACCGTAAGGACAGGTAAGAGCAACGCGTAGCCGTCTTCGTGGGGATGGTGCACAGGGTGACTTTGTGCTCTGCGTAAACCAGACTCTCATAAAGCAGACTTTCTGAGCTTGGGCTGGCTTCCCGGCTCTCCCGGCCACCACCTGAGTAAACCCCAGGGCTCAGAAAGGACACCCTGGGAGGCCAGGGCTCTTCTGCACAGGTGGCCCGGGAGGCAGCTAAGGACATGGGCTGGAAAGCAGGGGCGGGTGGGAGTGCAGGGAGAACTAGGGAAGGATAAGAACCGAAAGGAATCTTCCACAGGGGGGGCTTTCTTCCCCTGGCTCACCTCCATCTCTAACAAAACCAAATCCGCAAACCAAAACATCACACCATGTGGCAGCTGGCGTGAGCCCCATCTTGCGGGGTCCAAGAGCAGGCGGGGTCCCTGGGCTGGAATGCAGGAGCGGGCCTGGGGAGGGAGGCCCTGGGGGTGCTGGGTGCAGGGCACTTGAACTTTCTCATGCTGGCTTTCCACACAAGGAGGCTTCAGCGGCTTCACGGGACCTGAAGAGGATATGCCTCCTCTCTCCTCCGTTCTTCTGATTTAGGTTTCCTCCGAGTGAGTTGCTTGACTGGTGAGGGCCAGGGGAGAGGAGACGTCCCTTGCCCAGCTTCCGAGGGGCGGCTCCCTCCCTCCCGGGTGCTGAGGCCCCTCCCGCACAAGGTGCTCTTTGTGCAGCTCTTTGACTGCAGTCTGAGACCAGACACCTTGCCGTGGGATGTTTCAAAGCAAAATCTAGCCAATAACACCGTCTCCTCCGGTCACAAGGCTGTGTTCTGTGGTCAACTTGGATACCTTTCACTCTCTGGTCTTCCAACAGGAACATTTCTAGTCAACATCCCATGTTTTCCTGAGGGGGCCACGCAGCCCTTGTCGGTGGCCTGCCGTGACACCCCAGGCGGATGCTCGTCAACCCGGCAGAAGTGGCTCTGATCCCAAGCAATGGGAGCGCCCTGTCAGTGCTCTTCCCGAGCCCGTCTGGTGGCGGGCAGGTGGCTAGTGAGCTCTCCACCCCGACGGCGGCTTTCTCACCTGCTCTGCTTCCATCTTGGATCCTGAGGCCCAGAGCCTGAGGCAAGGGATGGTTCTAGTCCTTGCGTGGCAGTAACATGGCCACGGGACCATGGGTTCTTTAAGCTCTCTGGGTCTTCTTAGTTGACCGTTCTGTAAAATAAAGGGCCTGGACCAGATGAGGTCCAAGTGTCCTCAGAGCTCTAACCCTCCACATGGGTGCCAGGCGTTTCCATGGCGAACTACGGCCAGGCCACAGAACGCTCGTCTTCGTTCAGGGCCGATTCATGCTCAGCACCACTGGAGGAAGCCTCTACCTCCATTCCAGAAAAGAACGGAGGCAGTCTCAACACTCCATCTGAGTAGAACAACTGCTACCCGTTGTATGTGCTTTTTTGATGTGCTTTTTGGAGGGGGGAGGTGCCTGGTGGAGAGGAAGAAATGAAGGGGACTTTTTGAGACACAGAAACGTTGTTTGGGAGTGTCGTTTCGGGAAAGTTATCTTAGCGTGTGGAATCGTCTGCTCCTTGCTCAAGTGCAAAGAGCAAAAGCCTTGTCTTACTTATTCTGTTTTTCATTCATATCCTGCCCATGCCTACTGGGACACAGACGTAGCTTGGAGCTGTAAGGCATCCTTGGCTTGTATTTGTCTCACTGGCACAAGGGCCTTCCGGCAGGATTACCCCTCCACTCCAGACTGGGAAGGGCTTCCAGGTGTCCATCGGAGAGGACCTTCTGGTCCAGTAGCACATCTCTTCTCCCAGGGTCAGCTGAGCGCCCAGAGGCCACTCCCCGAGGGCTTGTCCCGCAGTTCCCATGGGTTGCGTCTACCATCATGTTTCCAGAACTTGACGCACTAAGACCTTCTTCACTAGACTTTCTTGGCCTCAACAGAGACATGAAGTGAGCCGTGGGCCCGCCCAGCCCGCACCCCTCACCCCAACAAAGATGCCCCATCAGGTCACCAGCTTCTGTCCGATGAACAAGTGGCCGCCATTTGCATCCAAATGGGGAGCTCAGAGGAAGCCTCCAACCCTTAGCCTCTCCCGATCTGCTCCATCTGTCAGGAAGTCCCGAGAGCCAGAAAGTAATGATGGGGCCGTGGGGAAAGCCCTGGATGGACCCCACTCATAAACTTCCCCCGGCTGGCTTCCCAAGGCATCTGCTCCTTAAATGCTCAGCCACAGCCAGAGTCTGGGGGCAGAACGGGGTAGGTGAGAGGAGTTGGAAGGGTAGGGGAGCATCTTCGTTGTTTGTGCTCTGATAGAACATTTGGTGAAACCCATAAAATCATGTCATTTTTTAAAAATTATTTTGGAATAAAACTCCCCTTAAGTAGCTCTGATAAAACAGCTTCATGAAAGTAGATGTTCCCTGAAAGCGACAGAAATGGGGGTAGCCCATTTGAGGATGACAAGGAAATTAGACTGTAGGAAAATGCTGATCTCAGTTATCAATACCGCGTGTCGGTGGCCTGTAAGGAACTGAAAATCCCGCCAAGATGAGAGTCTTCCTTCCAGTTTCCTGGGAAGACAGGGCCAAGACAGCTGACGGACAGACCCAGGGCGGGCGAGCAGAGGCCAAGAGGAGAATGCAGACCTTCTCGCAGGCCAGGACCACTTCTCACAGCTCGATGGCCTTCTCTAGCTGTTACTGACAGAATGTTCTGTTACCGATCGGTTTCTTGCTATTAGTTGCTGGGTGTTTTTAAAACGTGCCGTGCTTTTAGAGGTCTTTTCTTTATTCCTTGTACTTGTTCCTTAGAATTTTCTTTTGTCCTTCAAAACACCGAGAGTTAAGAAAAAATGTTTAACAGTTGCAGGATATTTTATGACTCTTCTGCAAACGTTCTTACTTGATCTTTGATCTCCATATATGCATCACATAGAGTCTTTCTTGGGTTATTCTGAAACATTTATTAGAGAAGCAGTGGGGCCTAGACATCATCATTTACAGAATCAGTATCCATTTTCTTTGTGCCTGCGACAGAGAGCTGCTTTACACACATCATCCTGAAGCCTCACAGAGGGTGTGTAAGACGTATATTACTATAATTCTTTTGTTCCCCCAGTGGAGGAAACAGAAGTTTAGAGAAATATGTAACTTGCCCAAAGTTACTCACCTAGTGGCAGAAAAAACCAGTAATACCTCACCTTTATTGGACTCCATAGTGTCAGGCACTGTTCTAGGCACTTGGTATAAACCATCTCATTTAATTCTCCCCCCGAACCCAGTTCTTACATCATCTCCATTTTACAGATGTAGAAACAGAGATGTAAGGTCACACAAAAAAAGTGACATTGCTGGGACAGGACCCCCAGGCAGTCCAGCTCCAGAAGCGGGACCCTGCAGACCTCGCTCTCTGGACCACGCCATCAAGCCTCCTGACTCAACCTGTCTCCTGGATCAGAGAGACAATGGCTGTGACCCCGATCGCTGGGCCTTGCTCGCCAGTTACTGTAGCGACCTGAGCCTCTGCCGAGTGCTCTTGGGGAGGACACTGCCTGCTTCCTGGGGCAGGACGGGCGGCATGTGAGGCACCACAGGGAACTTGGTGTTCCATGTGGGAAAGTGAGGAGAGGGAGTCCATCCCTGTCCTTCTCTCTGTTGGAAAGTCTGTGAAGATCTGTTGATGGGTGGAGCTCAGGTGAGCCTGAAACAGACCCTCAATACCTGTTACTTCGGACACAACAATTCTCCACTTCTCCTAAACCATTCCTGTTCCCTCCCGAACGCCTCGGGGAGAGAAAGGAAGCAAGAAACATGTCAGTTTAAGAGATGGTAAGTGATGTGCGAGAGAGGGGGTGCTGGGAGAAGAGGTGGGGTTCAGAGGGGCAGAAGCAGGTGACAGACGACAGGTGCCAACAGGCTTCGCCTTGGGGAAGGCAGGTGACGTCCCCTCCGGCCCAAGGAAACCTGTGCTAATAACACCTCTCAGCGGCGAGCCAACTGGCTGGATTGTTGAAATAGGCCTACAACCTCTGTGAGCTGTGCCACCTGTGTCTCTTTCGTGGCCTCCCACCCTTCCTCTGGGGTCTGGCACACCCCCACTGACCCCTGCCTGGGTCAGGTGCCTCCCCAGAAATCAGGCCTGGCCTCTGGTGTTGAGTGGGGACACCAGCGCTAGGGGCAGAGGCAGCCTTCCTGGGAAGAGAACAGAGATTTTTTTTCCCCCGGTGATCGTCATTGTTTTAATTAACATGCTAGTATGAAATAAAAGAGTGCACATGGCTATCTTTGGGGGAAATGATTTAAAAATCATGTCACCTGAGCCTTAGAACAAAATCCTATTGGGAGGCTGACAGAAGGATCTCGAGCACATCAGGATTTTAAGTTTCAGGGTTCTGTCATTCAGGCATTTGATTGGGTCCCAGGGCACTACCTAGACTCCAGCTTACTCGCCCCGAGCCAAATGCACAAATTCCACGTCCAAATGTGGGGCTCTGGCTTGGCAAGCGTCTCCGTCCCTCTTAGCACCAGCATGCTTTAATGAAGCCTCCGCCTTCCTTGCGTCACTGGGGTCTGGCTGGCCGGAAGGGGGTGAGGGCTACTTACGGGGCACACACTGCTGGAGGGAGCCTCCTCGTAAGAGTGTGGGGGGCGTCTTCCTGCTGAGCCTCCTCAGTAGGCGGTCACGTTCATTCATCCTGCAGGTGGATCAAACGCGGTCAGTCCCGGTTCATGTGGATGCCTCTCAAAATGCCTCACCCAGTGACTTTAGGTTTCAAAATAAAAGAGACCGGGGGAAAAGGCTTCCTCGTGTCAAGAAAAATGTCCAGTTTGGCCAGTAGCTCTATTATTTACAGTAGATGCTATCTCGACACCCTGAGTGCACTGCTCCCTCTTCTGAAAGGCGCTCTGTTTCCAGTCTGTCCTGTACGTAACGCCTCTGAACGCGGCCTGCCTCTTAATTGAAGTGCACCGCAAGTGCCCTTTCATACCAGGCACACCCTTGGCTTTCCAGAACACTTCTGCAAGCAGTGATCTGTTTCTATGGTAAATGCCTTAAAAGCCTTAGTCCCACCTGCAGCCGCCTCTCCCTCAGCAGGTAAAATGTACCAGGACGAGAGCCTCCCCGAGGTGCCTTGGGGCCCCCGCGAGAGACTGATTTCTTTCTGCACAACCTGATTGTTATTTTGAAAGTCAAGGTGAATTTTCTTGGAACACACGAGGATTAGGAGCTCTTCTCGCCTTTCCTGAAAGGGTTCCCTCCAAGGTTGCCACCGCTGTAAGGAAATACAGAGCGGTCCTCTGGGACAGCTTTTGTTTATTCTGATAAAGCAGAAGGGGGTGCTTTAAAGTTGCCCAGGTAGGCCAAAGGGCTTTGATTTCTCACCATTACGAGGTCACTTTGCTTGCCCCAGGAGGTTCCTGGTGTGTGGGAGTTTGCCAATGCCCTCTGATAATGGGCTGAACTGCGATCCCCCCACATTCTTACGTTGAAATCCTAACCCCCAGTAATCTCGGAATGGGACTGTATTTGGAGACAGGGTCTGTAAAGAGGCGATTAAGTTAAATGAGGTCGCTAGGGTGGGCTTAATCCAACATGACTGGTGTCCTCTTAAGGAGAGGAGATTAGGACCCAGACACACAGAAGGAAGACCGTCTGAAGACAAGGAAGACAGCCATCTATCTACCAGCCAGTGGGAGAGACCTCAGAAGGAGCCAACACTGCCAACACCTTGATCTTGGACTTCCGGCCTCCAGAAGTGAGAAAACAAATTTCTGCTAAGTCACCCAGTCTGTGGTACTTTGTGATGGCAACCCTAGCAAACAAATACGCCCCGATCTGCCGTTTGTGGGAATGTGAGGGCACAGAAGTTGTTTGAGGAGCTGCGGCCACGGGCCATCTGAGTACATCCCCCCCATCCCACGTCTATGAGCCTCGAGCCTGAAGACCATGGTCTCCTGACAGGAGTCGACCTCACAGTGACTCAAGGGCCTTGAAGGAGGAGTGGGGCCCAAGGTATTCTCAGTAGTTCTCTGAGCTGAAGTTCCTTTTGCACTTGAGTTTCCAGAAGAGAACGCTTTCTGATTACATCAGTTGAAAGGATGATGTTTGTTCATCACCAGTTGGAGGTGAGCCTCGGCTAGCTAAGCTTGGCAAAATGCATGATGGCTGATGAGGAAAAACACCTTTCCTATCCCTTGGCACCGGCTTTCCGTTCTCTCATGGCCTTTTCTTCCACGGGCCAAGTTAATTTCACTGGGCTCTGCTGGGCAACAGCCCGGACAAGGCAGAGAGGAGCAGATACACGAGGAGGAGCCTATGAGTGCTCCCTGTGCTGGCTGCTTTTACGACGTGGGGGAGGAAATGAAGGGCCGTCCTCCCTGTGTGACCCAGCACTGGCCAGGATTCCTCCGTGGAAGGTGCTGCCTAGTGATGGGGCGAATGAGAACTTCACAGGACCATGCGAGTGGGAAGTCACACATCCCAGTCTCTGCCTGGGCAGGTGAGGAAACAGACTCAGCTGTAGCAAATACAAAGGTCACAGGATGCTCTGCTGGCAGTGTTCCTGCCCCTGCCTTTGGGCTCTACAGATGTCCCTATTTCCCTTGTGAAATGGTGCGTTCTTCTCGCTCTCTTTATAACAAGACACTCCAAACACATAGGGACTACTAGTATGGTGAATGTCCACCCACCGGCTCAGCTTTAGAAAATGGAGCTCCTCTGCTTGACCGCTTGACCCCTTGTTTTAGAGGGACCCACTCTGTCCTGCAGCCCTTCCTTCCACGTGGTGAAGGGTCCATAGGGCCAGTGGGGCATGTCCACCCAGAGTCCACGCCTGCCCTCCACCCCAGGTGTTTGGGACCCCAGAAGTTCCTGTTGAGTGACACCTCTCCAAGCTGGCACCCAAGGCCAAACTATCCTCCTAAAAGCAGACCTTAGAGCCAGCATTCACACTCCTAGGTCTGTGGGTGGCCAATGGGTGGGTTTTTGCATCGGATGGATAGTGATGCCCAAACTCATGCGTGTAAGTAAACCCCCTTGAGTGCGGGACCGAGCTGGGGTTGGGAGGGTGGGGGGGAGGGCACAGGGCAGCAAACTCTTCCCCATGCCACGACTTTCTGGCTCCAAAACTCCAGAGAATCTGGGAATCACAAAACACCACAGTCTTTATGAAGGTATATTAGTCAAGGTATATGGCTATTTGTTAGCTTGACTTACGACTTTCACATACTCAGACATGGTACCTCATTTGCACTCCTGCACCAAGTCCTGTCCTAGTTGTGAGAATGACTTCAAAAAAATTTTTTAAGTTTGCTTATTTTTTTAGTAATCTCCACACCCAATGTGGGGCTCGAACTCACGCCCTGAGATCCAAGAGTCACATGCTCCTCCAACTGAGCCAGCCAGGCGCCCCTACTTCAAATGTGAACAAAAGAATGAAATTTCAAATACGAAGTCCGTTGCCCTCCTCCCAGACCCCATTATTCCCCCTCTCTTATAATAAATCAGAAATAGTCTTACATCTCTATTTCGTACTTTTGTTTTACGTATATATGCATCACAACTAACACTTCATCATGTTTTAAAATATATCTAAGGAGGGTCATTTATTTTCGGCTTCTCATGTATCATATTTTTCTTCACTCCCTTTCTCCTTTCTTACATTCTTTTTAATTATCTACTCATGTAGAGGACCAGTTCTTTGCAGATAGTCTTTTTCCTTCTAGATACTTTTATAATTACTCTGTCCTTGGTGTTCTGCAGTTTTGTTACGACACTTAGTACGACTAGATGTAGATTTGTGTTTTCCAAAATATTTTGAGAGAGTGCGAGAGAGCATGTGAGTGGGGGAGGGGCAGAGAGGGAGAGAGAGAGCATCCCAAGCGGGCTCCACACCAACAGCATAGAGCCCCACGCAGGGCTCGAACTGACGAACTGGGAGATCATGACCTGAGCCGAAATCAAGAGTCCAAAGCTTAACCGACTGAGCCGTCTGGGCGCCCAAATGTGTTTTTAAATCTGCTCAGCTGCTGAGACCTGGAAAGTCACTACAACTCAGAAGTTTATCTTCATGTATGGAAAACACTTTGAATCCTGCCTGTCCCCAGTTCTCTGTTTTTTTCTTATCCAGGATCTTCTTATATATATAATCCTATCTTCCACATCTCTACGTCTCCTCTACATTTTCCATTTCCTTTCTTTCTTTGGTTTTACCTGAACTATCATTAAACTGACTGGCATGTTTTAATTGAAAGTAGAACCCTTCTCATGTCTACAAGAGTTTATTTATCTTCTAGATCCACCTGTTCTCACACACTATTTTACTCTTTCCACATCTTCTTTCCCCAGTATTTTATAGGTTTGTTCAGACATTCCTCACATATCCAGTTCCTGGGGGTGTGGAGAGCCAATAAATGTCTGCAGTATTCCATGACCCACCGTCACTGTGGTTCATTTACTGTGTGTGCTCTAGTTACGAAGTCATGCTTCAGAATGATTTTCTTTTGCCTCTGCCAGGGTCCTGTGGGTTGCATCGATTTTTATATTAGTTTAGCTTAGTTCCCATAGCATTGGGAAGAGTCTAAAACTGGACCTCATACATAAGCATGGGCTTCCAGTTTCTGGTGGGTAATTCTGTCTTCCCCATTGCTGCTTTGTCAATCTAGTGAGAAAAATGTTTCTCGTTTCTGTTTCATTAAAATAGCAGCCCTACAAAATCTGTAGCTTTATGCGTTGAGTTCTATCTCACTTGGGACTGAGGTTCTATCTCCTTTCCCTATATTAATCTCTGCACCTTCAGTCCCTGAGCCTTTCATGCAGTCTGATACCCCCTCTTCAGCTTTATCTCCCTCTTGGCCTACTGGCTTTTGTGTCTCCATTTTGGCACCTAGGTTTCTGTGTTCCATTTGAAGTTGATTATGTATTAAAAGCCTTTCTTTGTTCATATTTCACTGAGCATTTCTATGCATCTGGAAAAGTCCTGAGTCTGCTCAGTCTACCATATTGACTTTATCTGGTTTCTGTGAATAATTTATATTCCCCTGACCCAATTACTGGAAAACATTATGGCTACAAAACATGATCACAGAACTGTTCTTTCTCAAGCTTCGCTATCCTCAGAAACAACCTTTTCTGGAGACCCTTAAAGTGGCAGATGTGACAAAGGTTTAGGTGATGAAAAGGGTCTGAGAGCTCATAAAACACTCTAGTGGAGATGTCTGAGCCACTGGCTTCTCTATCTGCTCCAAAGTTGAAATGTCAAGTAATAGTACTTTCCCAATTTCCCATTTTCTTCTTTGCAGAAGAAAAAAGCATTATTACTGACAATTATTAAAACTTCTCAGGAAAGGGCACCTGGGTGGCTCAGTTGGTTAAGCGTCTGACTCTTGGTTTTGGCTCAGGTCATGATCTCACAGTTTTGTGGGTTGGAGCCCCACATCAGGCTCTGTGTTGGCAGCATGGAGCTTGCTTCTCTCTCCCTCTCTCTCTGCCCCTTCCCCACTCACACTGTCTCTCTCACGTAAATAAATAAACCTAAAAAAATGCTGAACAATAATGCTGAAAAAACTCAAGATAGAAAGGGATGATAATAACATTTGCCCTGTATGGTATTCTATCATCTATGCATATTTTGGAAGCTATATACTCACAAAGACATTGGAAAAAAGGTGAAGGAAACACAACCAAATATTTGGTTAATTTTGAATAATGGGAAGAAAAGAAAAACGAAGTACAAATTAGTACAAGGAAAGACAATTTATATCTATGAGATCTTGGTTTAAAAAAGGAGAGAGAATCTTCAAGAAAACTCTGGCAAACTAAATCTAGTAGTGTAATAAAAGGATTACACACCATGATCAAATGGGATTTATCCCAGGAATGCAAGGCTGGTTCAACATACAAAAATCAATCAATACACCATACATTAATACAATGAAGGAAAAATATCATGTGATCATCTCAATTGGTGCAGACAGAGCATGTGACAAAACCAACACCCTTTCATAAAAAAATTACTCAGCAACTGAGAACAGAAGGGAAATTCCTCAACACAACACATAAAGTCCTTTTCATTTATGAAAAACCCACAGCTAACATCGTATTCAATGGTGAAAGACTGAAACCTAGCTCTCTATGACCGGGAACAAAACAAAGGAAGCCTGCATTCACCACTTCTATCTGATGAATTTGTTGGAAATTCTAATCAAAACAGGCAAAATTCCAACAGTCTTTTTTGCAGAAATGGAAAAAATTGTCCTAAGATCCACAGGGACCCCAAATTGCCAAAATAATCTTGCAAAAAAAATTATGGGACTCACACTTCCTGATTTTAAAACTTAACATAAAGCTACGGTGGGGTGCCTGGGTGGCTCAGGTGGTTAAGCGTCCGACTTCAGCCTAGGTCATGAGCTCGTTTCCGAGTTCAAGCCCCGCGTTGTGCTCTGTGCTGACAGCTCAGAGCCTGGAGCCTGTTTCAGAGTCTGTGTGTGTCTCTCTCTCTCTGCCCCTCCCCCACTCATGCTCTGTCTCTCTCTCAAAAATAAATAAAACATAAAAACATTTTAAAGCTATGGTAATAAAAGCAGTGTGGCACTGGCACAAAGATAGACACATAAATCAGTGTGATGTAATTAAGAGCCCAGATTTTTGGCTAAGTTACCAAGACCATTTAATGAGGAGAGAATAGTCTGTTCAGCAAATGGTGTTAGAACAACTGAATTTCTACATCAAAAGGATGAAGTTGGGCCCTTACCTGCAATCATACACAAAAGTGAACTAAAAACGGATCAAAGACTTACATATAAGAGTTAAAACTATATATATGCCTTAAAGAAAACAAAAGAGTAAATCTTTATGACCTGGGATTTGGCAATGGTTTCATAGATATGAACCCAAAGCATAGACAACAAAAGGAAAAATAAATTGGACTTCATCAAAATTAAAATCTTTTTGGTCATCAAAGGACATTATCAAGAAAGTCAAAAGGCAACCCCAAATGAGAGAAAGTATTTATAAATCACATATCTGATGAGGGTCTAGTATCCAGAATATATCAATAATCCCCAAAACTCAACAACAAAAAAGACAAACAACCCAGTTACAAAATGGGCAAAGGACTTCAAAAGACATTTATCCAAAGACTAAATACAATGGCCAAAAGCATATGTATGAAAAGATACTCAACATCATTAGTCATTAGGGAAATACAAGTCAAAACCACAAAGGGATAGCACTTAATATCTACTAGGATGGCTGTAATTATAAAACAAGCAAGCAAGCAAACAAACAAACAAACAGAAAGCACCATGTTTTGGAGAGGGTGTGGAGAAGTTGGAACCCTAGCACGTTACTGGTGAGATTATAAAATGGTGCAGCCACTGAAGTTCCACACAGAAGATTGCATCACACAGCCATTCCACTCCAACATACACTTGCAAAACAAGGAAATGGAAACGGTCTTAAACAGATACCTGTACACCCATATCTACAGCAGCATTATTCACAACAGCCAAAAGATGGAAACAATCCAGATGTCTATCAACCGATGAATGGAAACAAAACGTTGTATATTCCACACAGTGGACTGTTACTCAGCCACGGAAGGGAATCGAGTGCGGAGGGACATACTGCCACAGGGATAAGGCTTGAAGACATTATGGTAATTGAAAGAAGTCAAGCCCACAAGGCCATGTATTGCATGACTACATGAGATGTCCAGAATGGACCAGTATGTAAACAGAAAGTAGAGTATTGGTTGCCGGAGAGTATCGGGTGGGTAGGCAGGGGAGCGGAATGGGGCACGACTGCTTAAACCACATAAGGTTTCCTTTGGGGAGGTGGAAGCGTTCTAGAAGTAGACAGTGGTGATGGTTGCACAACACTGTAAATGTCCTAAATGCCACTGAATTGTACACTTTAAGATGGTAAATTTCACACTGTGTGAATTTTATCACAACTTAAAAAAAAAAAGAAATTTCAGTTAAAAAGGAGAGGGAATGGGTCCTGAGTGGGAGTAAATTCCCTCCCACTGCCTGAGCTGTTGGTAAATGATGCAATCTTCACATTTTACTTTTCCCACAGTGGGGGATCCTGGAGTCAACGTGTGTTCTTTGATGGTGCCCTGTCCTCGCTGAAGCACGCACGCTGACCGAGACTTACCGATAGGAGAGGTACACGTAAACATACATTTACCAACGGAGCGTGCGTTCTTGGTGCCTCCCCAGTAATGGTGGTGAAACCCAACCTCACACAACTCCATATAGGCAGGCGCTGTTCAGAAGCTGACATATCCTAGAGGGGGAGGTGTGCTCCTGTCTCAAAAACTGAGCAGTTTGGGAGGGAGCGGGGAGCTGAGAAGCATCATGTTGGGGAATAACAAACCCTCACGTCCACATTTCTGTCAGGAGGCTATTCCTGCAAAAATCACCCATGCATAACTGCCAAAGAGCAGGAACATGGAGAATATAGCAAATAATTGCAAATCTGTTTTTAGATCTTGTCAGTAGTTACAGCTGCTAGGAATTGCAGCTGACGTACAAAGCCAAAAACAAATATGTATTTTTAGAAACTTATTTTTAAATTACTGCTGGACCACATTCAAAACATAAATCTGACAGGTTCTCTAAGAAAACAGCTAGTCCAAAGTTCCTTTTCCTTCAGGTAAGGCTAAACATCTACCAATCTATCAGACTACTGAAACTCTAACCTATTTTTAAGGCGCCCTAGAGAATGAGGTTTCATAGCCTCAATTGGTAACTTATTTTACGCCTTATAATCTGAACATCAGAAGCTAAGAACCTTTTAGGCTCAAGTGCATTCCAGACCTACTTAGGCCTTTGTAGGATCAAAAACTTTGCCTTAGTTAAACAGACCAGTGTAATGAGGGAAAATAACAAGAATAAAAACAAAATAGGTTTTCTAGCCTAAGATTCCAGTAAGATAGGAATTACGACCCTGGAGCAAGGAGACCTTTGTAAAGCCTGTTCCATTAAATGGTAGTAAATTATTCTCCTTTTTCCTTTCTGCCAAACCATACACTTTCCACTTTTCAAACTTGACTTCTTTTCATTCAACAATTATGCTGCACCTGTTGTGTGTGAGATCCAGTGCTGGAAACAAAGCCGCCTATGACACCGTCCCTGTCCTTATGAAGCTCACAGTCTCTGAGGTGATCTCTCTGGGTAGACACATACCATGGCAAAGGTGATGAGTACCAGAATGGAGATGACACGGGCCTCAGCAGCGTTAAAACTGAGGAGTGATAACTTGGAGAAAGTTCAGGAAGGCTCCAAGAAGAATCAACATTGAAGCTACATCCTGAACAACGGCTAACTCCTTGTTGATCATCCAGTTGGAAATGCAGGCGAAGAATGGGTTTAGTAGGAAAGACGATGAGTCCAATTTTGGATGTCAGGCTTTGAGTTGCCTTTGAAGCATTTAGGAGGCCATGAGATATTGGGGTCTAGAGAGATTCAAGCCAGAGATGCCACTTTGGATTCCTCAGCCTGTAGAAACCCAGGGAGAACAGGCGGGGTGAGAAGGCGCCCTAAGGGGTGATTCCCAGAAACACCAACACGTCCTCTGAGTGTTCAACCAGAGGGTCTGTTCTCTCAGGGACCAAGTCTTATACTGTCTCTGCATTTTTCCCAGGGCTGAGGACAGAGGACATGGTTACATACAAAAAATTGCATTTGTCCTCTGTATTTACTGATTTGGTCTGTCTTACTCTCGCGGTCTTTTTGGTCTCCGTATCTGTCCACAATGCCCAACACTGGGCTAGGATGCAGTGGGATTTCCAATAATAACTGAGATGAATTCCTCTGTATTGTTCTCTACAAATGATAGAATCCCAATTCTCCTCCAGAGGAGGAAAGCCCCCTCCAAATTCTAGATGACACTGCCAGAAACAAAACTTAACAAAACAACCCCGTGTCCTTTACAGAGACAGGACGTTGTATTTTGTTAAGAATTCAGATTACATGGAAGAGTTGAAAGACGGTCTGGCTGAGGACAGGATAGGACACAAGGTTCATTAACTTAATTCAAATTCCATTAAAAAAATAAGAGGATAGATCTGTCCTGTCCTCTCTGGTCTCAAGTCTCCTCTGACCAGCACAACCGGGAACTGGAGGGAAGAAAGGCTCATACTAACAAGTTGCTTATTTTCTTCTGTCCAAAGTTTTGGAAAGTGGGGGTCAGGGGGCTGTTTGGGGTATTGGACGAAATGTCATTCTTCTATGATGTGGATTGGGTGATTTTCTATCAAAAAGAAAAGTTTGTCCTCCAAGGAGGTGTAGCACTAAATCAAGCAATAAGTTTGCAAGAGGCAACAGCAGATTTGCAGGCTCAAGATAGATGGAATCTGTCTGTCCACAACCACCTGGGTTAGAACACAGGTGATGCACGTAAGCCAACCATGCTGAAGGACAAAGCTGCCTGGGAAGCCTTTAACAAAAGGGGCAGGGGACACTGGAAAGATCTGAAAGCAAAACCAGATTACATGTGATCCTTTTCCACTGTGTCTGCTAACTGGAGTGATAACTTAAATAAATCAGTGAAATTAGAAGGAAAGTTCAAGAAGAAAGAAACCAGGAGCTGGCAACCCCACTGTCCTTTCACCTGAAATAGCAACTTGGATGAAAGTGGAAGGAAGACCAGCTAGGAACCTCGGGGCATGAGAAATCTCAGTTTCCTTCTGGCCACACAGATCCCATATTTGGAGCTAAAAAGTCTGGCAACCCAGAAATGCCCATGGGTGCAACCAAAAAAGCCCAGAAAAAAGCCTGTTTTCTCTAGTCAAAGGAGCAGGAAAGGGGCAGCCTAGCAAGACAAAAAAACCTTTCAGACCATGATCATGCTACTCTAGCCCAACACCACAGAAAAAACCTGTGGCTTCACTCCCATCCATGCCGGCAAAGACCAAGTGGGGAGCCTAGACCTCCACTCCTATGAGGCCTGCAACAGCATGTCCTATGAGGTGGTAACAGAGGAGATCAAGGAGGGAGCTGGGACTTTCATCCTTGTCAGCCGATAATGAGGTCTCTGGCCCCCTGTGGTATCTTCAGAGACAACATGAGAAGAATGAACTTCTGTGCCCCACCTAGCAAAAGGAGGCATTTTTTTCTCCTCCTCGGTGGGGTTGTGTCAGAAGAAGCCTCATAGAGAATCAGGACTTTTGTCCCTGCCCAGGAGTAACAAAGGCATACCCCCTGTCTCCTCCCCACCCTTCACCTATCCCTTGCAGTGTCAGTGGAGGTCGTGCGGACAGCAGGAACTCCCATCCCCACCCAGCAGGCTTCAACAGAGGTCGAGTAGGGGGTCTAGAGCACTTCTACCTGGCAGGATCCAGCATCAGAACACTTAACACTTAAGATGTCTACGTTTCATTTGAAAGTGACGTGTCATACCAAGAACCAGGAAGATGTCAAAATGAATGTAAAAAAAAAAAAAAAAATCAACTGATGGCAACATCAAGACGACAGAGACAGTGGTATCATCTGACAAAGATATTAAAGCAGCCGTAATAAAAATGCTTCAACATGCAGTTAGGAATATGTGTAAAACAAATGAAAAATAAAAGAAGGAAGCCTCAAAAAAGAAGACAGAAAGGAGAACCGGTTATAAATGTTAGAACTTAAAAATATAATAACAAAGAAAAACTTAGTGGATGGGTTTAAGAGCGGGATGGAGGGGACGGAAGAAAGAGTTTGTAAACAGGGAGACAGAACAGTGGCAATGATGGAGTCTGAATAACAGAGGCAAATAGACTGAGGAAAAAACTAACGGAGTCTCGGGGACCTGTGGGAATAAAAGAAGAAGTAACATGCATGTCTTCAGAGTCCTAGAAGGAGAGGAGAAGGAGAATGGGGTTGAAAAAGCACTGAAAGAAATAAAGGCTGAAAACTTCCCAAATTTAGTGACAGACATAAACCTACAGATTCAAGAAGCTGCACAAATTCTAAATATGACAAGCCCCAAAAAATCCAGCCCAAGATAGATTATATTAAATTTCTTTCTTCAAATTTCTTCAAACTGCAGACAAAGAAAAGATCTCAAAAGCAGCCCGATGTAAATGCTACTTTACCTGTAGGGGAAAACCAATTGGAATGACAGTGGGCTTCTCACCAGAAACTACTGAGGCCAGAAGTGGCATAATATTTTTCAAGTGTTGAAAGGAACGAACTGTCCGCTCAGTGAAGATATCTTTCAGGAAAGAAGAAATCAAGACATTCTCAAATGGAAGCAACTAAGAGAATGTGTCACCATCAGAACTGCCCTACGAGAATAGCTAATGGAAATTTCAGAAATGAAAAGGAAATGATAAAAAAAAGAAATCTTGGGGAATCAGGGAAAAAGAAAGAACATGGTAAGCAAAAACATGGGTAAATACAATGGGCTTTTTTCCTTTCCTCTTGAATTCCCCGAATTATATTTGAGTAAGTTAAAGCACAAATTATACACTGTCTGATGTGGTTCTAAATGTATACAGAGAAAAATTTTTAAGAAAAGCATATTATAAATGGGGGTGGGTAAAGAAATGTAAAAGGAGGTAACGTTTCTGTACTTCACTCAGACTGGTAAAATGACACCACCAGTAAACTATGATTAGTTTAGTTATGACTTCACTCAGACTGGTAAAATTACAACACCAGTAAACTATGACTAGTTATGTGTGTGTGTGTGTGTGTGTGTGTATAATATATATATACATATATGTAATATATATATTGTATATATATATAATACCCAGAACTAGTGAAAAAATCTATACCGTGAGACACATTCAAAAATATGACAGATAAATCAACATAGAATTCTATTTATTTTATTTTTTAATGTTTCTTTATTTTGAGAGAGAGAGAGAGAGAGAGAGAGAGTGAGCATGCGCGCATGGGGGAGGGACAGAGAGAGAGGGAGACACAGAATCTGAAGCAGGCTCCAGGCTCTGAGCTGTCAACACAGAGCCCGATGTGCGGCTTGAATCCACAAACTGTGAAATCATGACCTCAGCCAAAGCAACTGAGCCACCTGGGCACCCCCAAAATGGAATTCCAAAAAACATTCACATAACCCACAAGAAGGAAGGAAAAACAAAACAGAGAAATGAAAACCAGAACAGGAAACAAAAGATAAAATGGAGAATTCTGCTGTATTCTACTCTCACTGGAGAATTCTACCAAATATATTTAAAGAAGACTTAACATCAATTCTACAAAACCTTTGGGGCACCTGGGTGGCTCAATCAATTCAGTGGCCAACTCTTGATTTCAGCTCAGGTCATGACCTCACGGTTTGTGAGTTCGAGCCCTGCATTAGGCTCTGTGCTGATAGCATGGAGCCTGCTTGGGATTCTGTCTCCCTCTCTCTCTGCCTCTCTCCTGCTTTCTATCTCTCTCTCAAAATAAATGAAAATAAACTTTTAAAGAATTATTTAAAAAATTCTACACAATCTTTCCCAGAAAATCAAAGAGGAGGGGACTCTTTCTAATTCACTTACTATCCTGATATCAAAACCATTTAAAGATATAACAAAGAAAAAAGAAAACCACAATCCAGTATTTCGCCTAAGTATAGATGCAAAATTTCTAAATGTTAGTAAATTCAGTTCAGCAATATATGACAAGAATAACACAACGTGAACAAGTGGGCATTATTCCAGGGATGCAAACTGGTTCAATATATAAAAATCAATGTAATCCACCATATTAATAGCTAAAGAGGAAAAAAACCCCACATGATCATATCAGTTGCTGCAGATAAAATATTTTACAAGATTCAACACCCATTCATGATTTAAAAAACAAAACAAAACCTCTTAGGAAATTAGGAATAAAGGGGATCTTCTCCAACTTGACAAAGAGCATCTTCGAAAACTCCACAGCTAACACCATACTTTATGATGAAAGACTGCTACTTTCCCCCTAAGATAGGAAGCAAGGTAAGGTTGTCCATTCTCACATTCTTATTCAAATAGTGCTGAAAGTTATAGCCAATGCAATATGTCAAGAAAAGGAAATAAAAGAATATGGATCAGAAAGGAAGTAATAAAAATGTTCCAATTTGCAGATGATGCGATGGTCTAGAAAATCCCAAGAAATATAAATATAGATAAGAAAATATAAACACACACAGACACATATCAAACTCTCAGAAGTAGTGAGTTCAGCAAGGTTGCGTGCTATGAGACCAACACACAGAAATCAATTGTATTTCTATGTACTATAAATAGACATGTGAATCCTGAAATTAAAAATATGATGCATATATGTTTGTTCAAAAAAAAAAGAAATACTTAGGTGTAAATCTAGCAAAATATGTACAGGACTTATATACTGAAAATTACACAATGTTGACAAAACAAAGATCTAAATAATTGGAGAGATATGTAATTTTCATGGATTGGAACACTCAACATAAATATTAATATAAATAAAAATAAAAACATTAATTCTTCCCAAATTGATATTTAGATTTAATATTAATTCTTACCAAATTGATCTATAGGTTTAATGCAATTCCTATCAAAATCCCAACAAGATTTTTTTGTAGGTATAGACAAGATTACTCTAAAAAATGTACAGAAAAGCAAAGGACCTAGAGTAGCTAAAAGAATTTTGCATAAAATGGAAGGGATCAGTCTACTTGATTTCAAGACCTAGGATATGGTAATCAAGACAGTGTGGCATTGGTTGAGGGATAGCTACACAGGTTAGAATAGACTAGAATAGAGAACCCAGGAAAAAGACCACAAAAATATACCTGATTTTTGATAAAGGTGTAAAACCAATTCGGTGAAAGATACTCTTTTCAACAAATGATACGGGAGCAACCATGCATACATAAAGAAAAACAAACCCTCTGTAGAAGTCTCCTTATGCAAAAATTAACTCAACATGAATCACACACTTAAGAGTAAAATATAAAACTATACAAAACTATAAAACCCTACAAAAAATACAACCGTATATTTGGGATTGAGGACTAGGCACAGAGTTCTTGCACCTAACACCAAAAGCAAAATCCATAAAGAAAAATTAATTTGGGCTTTATTAAAATTAAAAACCTTTTTCTTTTCTCCCTGAGAAAGATTGTCTTCCCGAGGCCGAAAGGACAAGCTACAGAGTGGGAGAAAACGTTTGTCGACCGCCTATCTTTAAAGGATGAATGTCTAGAATATATAAAGAACTACTGAAACTCAACAGAAAACCCCAAGGAATCCAATTAGAAAACGGGCAAAGGGTACGAAGAGACATTTCGTCAGAAAGGACATACAGATGGCAAATGAGCACGTGAAAAGAGACTCAGCACCATTGGCAATTAGGGAAATGCAAATGAAAACCACAAGGAGCTATTACCACACACTTACCACAACGGCCAACATAAAAAAATTAAAAAAAACATAAAAAAATAGTGACAGCACGTGCTGGCACGGATGTGGAAAGACTGGATCGCTCAGACACTGCTCGTGGAAATGTAAATGCCGTGGCCACTCTGAAAGAACAGTTTGGCATTTCTTTAAAAAACCAAACACATCACAACTCTGTGAAAATACTACAAACCACTAAATTATATAATTTAAAAAGGTAAAGTTTATGCATTTGATGTAAAAAAAAAAAAAAAATCAGATAAACCTGAGCTAATGTGCAGCCCAAGCTGCCTACCCACAGAATGGAAGCCAAGAAATGGTTTTTGTTTTTAAAAAGAAAAAAAAAAAATAACCCACCTAAATATGCAACTGCTAAAAAACGCAGCTGTTGCACTCCTGGACATTTATCCCAGAGAAATGAGGACGTATGTTCACATAAAAGCCTGTAAACAAATGTTTTCCAGAGCTTTATTCATAATGGCCCCAAGCTGGAAACCCAGATATCCTTCAGCAGGTGAATGGTTGAACAAAGCGTGGTACGGCCATGGCCATGAGATACTACTCGGCGAGAAAGAGGAAGAAACCATTGCTAATAATGCAAGAACCCGGATGAGTCCCCAGAGAATGATGCTAAGTGAAAAAAGGGAGCTTTTTTTTTGTCCCAAGAGTTACACATGATAGGGCTCATTTATATAACATTCTTGAAATGGCAAAATTACGGAAATAGAGGACGGATTGGTGGCTGCCAGGAGCTAAGGAGAGGGTAGAAGGTAGATATGACCATAAAAAGACAACAGGAGGATCCTGCTGCTGATGAAAATGTTTCCTATTTTGACTGCATCGATGTCAGTTTCCTGGCCGTGACACCGCTGTATAGTTTTGCAAGATGTCACCTTTGGGGGAAAGTGAGCAAAGGCTACCGGGGGGAGGGGCAGGGGGGAGGGGGGCGCTCTGTATTATTTCTTACAACCACATGTGAAACTGCAATTATCCCCAAATAAAACGTTTAAACAAACAAAACAATGTATGCACGGCCTTTTATTTTGTGTTTCTTTGCAGTGGGAAGAAACGTGGCCTCCCTGAGCTCCTTGAAAGGGGGTGGGAGACTGTCATCCGTCTCCTGGAGCCGTGCTCCCCCCAGGAGAGGCTGTCCACCACAGGCAGAGCCGTCTGACCTCATTAGCAGAGCAGGCGAAGTCAGATTTGAATGACAGCCCCAGCACATATGGAAACCATTACCTCATTCCACGACTTGCAATGAGGTAGTGAGGTTTCCCTTATACAAGGCTGAGCGCCGTGGTCCAGTCGGAGCCTATGAAAAGGTCAGGTCAGAGTCACGGGGCTGCTAGGAACAGATAAATTAGCAGGGCACCTGGCTGACCCAGAGAGGCCTCGGTGAAAGGCTGGGCGGTGGGTTGAGAAGCCCCGGGTGTAATGGAGTGAGGAATAGTCTAGGCTCTGTGTATTTCCTGATCGGGGCGTTTGGGAAAGGACAAGGCAAAACAACTCCGTGGTGAAGCACCAAGCTGGTCGGGAAGATGCTGCTTTCCAGGAGTAAAGTTCTGTTAAGGTTCTACTTCTACCCACTGGACCATGCCATCTCCGTGCTCAAAATCAAACGCGAAATGCAAAACCCTGGCTTCCTCTCACACCCAATCCCCCACTAGGCTCCCCCTCCCCCCCTCCGCTCCAGCCACATGGCCTTTCTCGCGATTCCGGGAACACTAACTAGTTTCCCACATCAGGGTCTTTGCACTTGGCTGGCTGTCTGGGATGTTCTTCCCACGGTGGGTGGCTCTCTCCGTAGAGCGGCTTGCTGTATAACCTCTCCGCCTCCTCGCTCTCCAAATCTGTACCTTGGTTTAGTTTGCTTTATCTCACTTTTCACCACAGAGTTTGTGTTTCCTTTCTGTTCCCCACCAGAAGGTACGTTCTAGGAGGGTCAGTTCGATGTTTTTCATTCACGGTTATATGCC
Organism: Panthera tigris; assembly: GCF_018350195.1. NCBI lineage: Eukaryota > Metazoa > Chordata > Mammalia > Carnivora > Felidae > Panthera > Panthera tigris. Next base: position 5,622,739 of record NC_056660.1, on the reverse strand, counting down.
CAGCACCAAAAACAGTGCCGAGTACAAGGAAGATACTCAAGGGCTATACGTGGAAGGATTGAAGAAATGAAGGGATGGCAAGCCCACGGGGCCCTTCGTCTTCCTCCTTCCAAAGGCCGAGCAAGCACATCCTCGTCCTGGAGGAAGGGAGGAGCTGGTGTGACCTCCCAGGGTCTCATCACACGGAGCTTCTTTGTGAAGAAGAGAGTTTCCAGGGCCACAGGACTCCCAAGCCTACCTTCTAACTTCGCCAAAGAAGGGCCGACCCTTCTCAGGCAGGCGTACACATTGGCTAAGGGTTGCTTTCTTGTGCAATGGAAACCGTGCACTTCAGCGCAGGTCCAAAGTTCACCCTCCCATGAAGCCTGAAAACAATGGCCTTCATTTAAGGGTGTTAAATTAATTAAACAAGGAAGCCCTCAGACCGATGCGGTTTTAATGCCACGGTGGCGCACATAGGCGAACCAAAATCCAAGCTTGTAAATACCTCATGGTTATGAAACTGACGCCTAAGGACAACCAATCACAAACCTGACCAGGCTTTAAGCGATAGCCAATCAATAATCTCCTTCATTTGCTGTTGCCTTTTCTCTATGAAATCTCTCCCTGAGCTCCTTCCTCCTAGCAGAGAGCTCCTAGCCACTTCTGGTCTGTTGCTTCTGATTCTATTTGATTGTTGCTCATGCAACAATCTTGCAATTCTTAACTTGCCTCAGTTTATCTTGCAACAAGGGGCAAGTATGTGAATGTGGCAAAGGAAGGAAGAAAAGAACGTGGGAGGGTGAAAAGAGTATTTATACAAAGGCAACGATTATTTTTAAAGTGCTTGATGCTTAGGATAATAACTGCAGAGAAACAGCACAGGGTGCTGGAGAGAAGCAGAGGAAAATTTAAACCAGGATTAAGGACAGTTTGTGAACAACGAAGCCTATTGGGCTGACATACAATTTCCTGAGAGTAAAGTTAGCTCTACCATGAAACTATTGAAAATATGATTTGACAGAGCATCTACTACAGGAAGGGGAGACATGGGCGTAATGACTTAATAGTATTTTAATCAATTAAATTCCTTGAATGTGAGCTTGCCTTTATATGTAAAATGAAGCAAATTTGCCTATTTGAGCTTAAGAAGATTTGGGTCAAGTCTGAAACCACTGAGAACGCTCACGAATGTTATTTTCTTTTCAAATAGCAAACTTTCTAGTAGGTCTATTAAGCTGCAAATTAATTACAATAAAAATAACTGTTCCTGTACCCTTGTTTCTCTTCCAGCACCTCTCCAAGGCACGGGTCTGGGCAATAAACATCTGACTTTACAAATTCAAATAAGAACCCAAACAATTCGAATTTGGCCATAGTGCCCCCTTGACTCAATTGTTGAAGTAACAAAAGATAAGCTTCACTCCCGATTAACCTCCTAAACACTAATTAAAGATAATGAGGGATCAAGGTGCCTGGCATAGCCTGACCTCTGTGTTCCCCCCAGAGTTCACAGGAGTCTGATGGCCCATACAGGTGCCTGCATTGTACTGTCTCCCTGGGAAAATGCACGGCCCGATTGGTGGGGAATACAATAAACTCTCTTTATGAGAATTACATAGAGGAAAATTTGCAGATCTCAGCCTAGGGGATTTGTTTATAGGACTTCAGACCAGGGGTGAGTCACTCAAAGTTCGGCCCAGCCCATGGAGAGAGTTACAGGCCTTCAACAAATTACCTTTTACACTGTAACACTCGATTCATGTTTTTGAGCTGCTTAAAGTCCATTCTGGAACAAGGTCGGGGTGTGCGCAAGGAAGATGTTATGAAGGGGTGAATGAACCCACGATCGCCAGTACTCTGGAATCCAGCCATGCCACAACCAACATTTGGAAGTATTTTCCTGTTTCTTCCACCTCCTCCCACATGGAGAACATAGTATTATCAGTTAAGTCCTAGGTAGACTCAAAGCCCCCGAAAAAAGTCATTTGAGCTCCCTTTCCTTTCCCAACGGACGTGTCGGAACTAGGAGGTAGCATGGGGTCTAACGCTTCCTCTCCGTGTGTGGCTGCCATATCTTACCATTTGTGAGTCAAGGCCTTTTCCCAGCTCTGTGTGCAGAAGTGCTGGGGCCCAGGGTCTTCTCTCTCAGGGCAGAGACGGCATCTAAGTCACAGGACACCGCAGGACAGGCGGTCAACATTGCCCTCTGAGGCTGAGGCCCACACTTAGCCAGGGCTGGACGTGCAGGGGCTTCCGCTGGGCCCTCCTCGGTCACTAACCTGTGTCAGGTCTCCATCAACCAGCTGAGTTGCTTTGGATTTGGAACTAGAATCCCATTTTCCATAATCCTGTATGGACACTAACAACTTTGTTTCCTGTGGCCCAAGTAGTCAGGCTAAGTATCTTAAAGTAGTTCTTGAAAAAAATGTCTGCTTCATCAAAAAAAAAAAAAAAAAAAAAAAAAAATTAACCCATACTCTTCAGCAGGAAGTGACTGCAAACAGTGGGTTTTCAAATCGGCCATTTGAGAACAAGTGTGCAAAAATTGTTCAAGTTGAGGCCACACCTGCAGAACAATTCTGTGTGGAACAAGCAGGAACCATACCACAGCTGCCTTTTAAAAAACTTTTGAGCTGATCGTTAAGGTAAACAGAAAAGGAAAATGAACATTTAGTTATCTGGTGCCATTTGACGGCTGTCCACATTGACAACCAGACCCACGGCCTGGGCTGCAGAGAGCTGGGAAATACGACCCCCCAACTCCACTTGGCCGGTGGCCACGGATGGGCTTGGCAATCCGTCAAATCCTCTCTGGTCTCTTCTTTAAAGAAGGGTCTTCAAGGCGAACACGGGGAGTGAGGCAGCACCATGCAAACTTTGCCAGGGTCTTCTTTTATTACTTTTAAAGCAGGGTTTACTGATAAGCACACGGACAGACAATGCACAAGGGGCTCTCCAGAGGTCAGGTCCTCGGCTTCTTCCAGGCAGAAGAGCTGCGAAACCTGCCTGGTGTTCCTGGCAAACCCTTTCTTTTCAAATTTCAAAATAAGATGGCTGTCCACAGCACGGCTTGCTCATGTTTTCCAGTTTGGAGAAGAGTTCTCACTGAAAAGGCTCACCGGGATCCCACAGCGTGAGGCTGTTCTGACAGGTCTGGCCGATTACCTTACTCTTGGTTCCTACCAGTCTGTGGAAAGATTCATTGCAGCTGATGTTGGGATAGCATTAGGAAAGATGTGGTAGAAAATAAAACAGGTGGGGCACAGGGCAGGGAGAACACATTTTCCTTTTCTTTCCCAATGGAAAAAAACCTTGGGTTATGGATTTAAAGAATGAATGGGATGTTTGCAATTAATCGCTCACATCTTATTACTTGACCTGTCTCCGGGTCATCCGTAAAAATTATGAAACAGCAAATAAAAACCACAGTTGACCTCCAGTGTTAGATGGTGCACTTCCAGAACGGATACAGAGTACAGGAGAATGCGAAAATCTAAGAGAAACATGCGTCTCTGCTCTGGAAGTGATGTAATTTCTCTGAGATAAAGAATGACCGTCTTTAGGAGGTGAGTGAATCCCCTAAAAATCTAATGCAAAATTGACATGGAGAGAGACAAGACATGCTTTCATCAGATTCTCAGAGGCCTGTAATGTATGTATGTATGTAAGTTGCATGTAACGTCCCCACCAACATCCTTTTCTTTCCTCCCTTGTTGAGGAGCACTCCTACATTCCTACATGGATGGATGCTGGTAATCCAGACCTCAAGCATCCACCATGGCATTTCCCTGACTGTAGGGATTGGTGCAGGATGGCCCCTTCCAGAAAAACAGAAACTCGTGAACTGTTTGTCAGGGGCAAACTCTCCTTTCAATGGTTGTGAACAAGGTTCATGTGGGATGATCTCCCTGTGATCATGTCAGGGGCTGGAGCAGACTTAGTATGAAGTATTGGAGCAAAGTGGAAAGACTCTGGGTCCTGGTGACATTCCTGGCCAGGGATCCATCAGCCATGACTGCCCTCCAGCGGGATGTTCAAATTGTACCAGCCGGGACTTCTCAAGACCTGGAAGGTGGTTTGAACGGGGGCCTCTGTCATTTGCAACTGGAGGCAGTCTCTACTGATACAAGATTTCTTGTTCCAAAACAATGACAAGCCACTGGCCCAAGGACAGACTTTGAGGAACCAAGAATGTATGCCTGGGAGAGCGACAGGGAGAGTAAGTTGAAAAAGTATGAAGAGGAGGAGATGGGACTTGGCTATTTATTCTTGGCCTCGTGACCCTGAGGTACACCTAGCAGTTATTTTTGCATATAGTTATTGTTTTGGGATATAGGTATAGTTTTTGGATATAATTCATAACAGTAATCTAGGTTTTACCATTTTGTCTATTCTTGTAATCAGCATAAATTATTTATAACTGTTACGTCATATGAACGTAGAACGTGTATGTCATATGAACATGGGACATAATGTCATATGAACGTATAACATGTATGTTATATGACCATGTAATATATATGTTCTATGAACGTGTAACATATGTGTTACATGAATAGCTACCCATTAGGCTTTATGTGAGAAATTGCATTCTTCACATTAGGAGAGTCATGAAGTCCCCAGGGCTGGAGGTCAGCCCAAGGGGGCATTACCCTACGTTTGCATATTTGGTTGCTTACTGCTTATGTGTCAAGCAGGTAGTAACCTACAATTTTTCTCTCTCCTCAGAAAGGGTGTGAAACCACTGTAAGAAAACCTTCCTATAACGTAAATCGTTTTAGAGCAGGGGATTAAATAGGCATGTCCTGGTACAACCTTGCATGACAGAGACATTCTGGAGACGTCTACACTCGCTTTTGCATGGACAAACTGTAGAGATCTTGGTGAAGAAAGGCCAAGTGATTCTGTTTAATATTCGTCACTCATGAGATCTCAGCCTATAGCTATATCTAAATTTTTTTGGATGTTTGTTTATTTTTGAGAGAGAGAGAGAGAGCGAGAGCACAAGCAGGGGAGGAGCAGGGAGAGAGGGAGATACAGAATCCGAAACAGGCTCCAGGCTCTGAGCTGTCAGCACAGAGCTTGACGCGGGGCTGGAACCCACGAACCGTGAGATCATGACCTGAGCCGAAGTCGGATGCTTAACCGACTGAGCCACCCAGGCGCCCCTCATTCTACAGCTATTTCTAATTAGTGAGGCTTTTAATGGCTCCCTGTGGCTTATAGAATAAAACCCCAGCCTCATCATAGGTCATGTAATTTGGTCCCTACCTACTTATCCAACCTAAACTTTCACCACCACGTGGACTCCTGGCCCATCACACTAACCTTTTCATTGTGCCCGGAGAACTCTGCAGAGTTTTTCTCTACAGCCAAAATCCCCTTCCCCTGCTTTGCCCCCTGCTAACAAATTCTAACTTGCACTGGGCTCTCTCGGTCTCTCCAATACCCTCTTAAAACACTTTTCACACTGTATTCCCATTCTCTACCTGCCCATCTGACATCATCACTTTACTCTTTTCCTGTTTCTTCATCACCTAGCATGATCTCTGGCAAAATGCACGGCTCAGTACGTGCTCTTGCCTGGATTAGCATCACCACAAAGGATGACAATATTGGCATCTCTGAGTGAGCGAACATGTACGAGAAACCGGGTGTGGAAAGTTACCAGAAGCTGCACTTTTATCCAGGCTGACCCCTGAAGACTAGAAGGAGGTTCTATCAAAGAAGGTTCTGAGAAGACAAGGTTCCGTCAGAGAAATCTGCTCTTATAACGTGACCTTCAACAACAGGATATACCTACTCACAGATATTAAAAAAAGCCATGAAACTACTTGTCGGCATTTTTGTGCAAAATGTTTGGAAGAGATTGGATGTGAATGGGTAATGGCTTATAGAAGGAAAAAATGAGAGGTGCCATCATGTCCTGTCCTGCTCACAGATGGGTGGACACAGTCTGGGGAGAACAAATGACAAAAATCGACTATAAATTCAATGATCAGGTTTTTCTTTTGTTGTAACTTCATTTTTGTTGTTGTTGTTCTTGTAAATGGTAGATGTTCTCTTGTTGTTGCAAATGGTAGCAGATGAGACGTGCTGTGCGCGCGCGCGCACACACACACACACGATATACACACGTGAATGGCAGCACAGAAAATCAAGGCGATAAACAGAAGGTCCATCTCAGAGCCTACGCAGCATTTCTAATGATGTCATACGTTGGACATGTTCCAACAGAGCTATAAAAAAACTAAAGTCAGAAAACGGGAGATCTATGCACGGTTTAAGTATAAGCTGGCGTGTTCGAGAAAGAAATTAATGCAAGGAATCCAGCAGTGACAGAACAATGAAGTAAACTTGATGGAATGGTGTGGTTATGTCCTCGGAGAATACTACATAAAAAGGAAGAAGAAGAAAAGGTCACCTAAGGAACAATAAGAACCGAGCATCTGACGTACATAAATGAGGATGTCTGCTGGGCTTAATGGAAAAAAAGTCCCTGAAGATCCTCAGGAAAATTCTTTATCCAGAATGAGACACGGTGCACTCTTCCCCTAGACATTCCTCAACAAAAGAGAACACATACAAATCAATGGTTGTCGAGGCTATGCATGTATTTTCATTTCCACGTACCGAAGAAACTAACGTGAAAAGCTTTGAGGAACAGTAGCAACGTGGTCTTCAGCGGGTTGACCCAGGCCCGTGTGGTCTGTGGACACAAAGGAGCAGGGGCCGAAATGGAGCAGAAACCTGTGGTTGCAGCATTTCTCTGGGTTATCGAACAAAAAGCTCACTTGGGTTTTACTTCGGGAAGCCAACATGTCTCCAACGCTCCCGCATAGAGAAGATCTGTAGACGTCCGGTCAAAGAATACAACCAATTTGTCCAGTAACATGGTAGGGAGCAGCTCGCTCACAATCCCGTCCGACGCCCCTGTGCTCTGAGCGCTCTAAGTGTCTTTGATCTTCTGCACCTGGTGAGAGACGCTGTGTCACCTGGGAAGCAGGCAAAGGGCTCTGTCTCCAGCCTGTGGCGACTTGGCTATGTCTTCAGTTTTCAACAGATGTGTGAGCGTGGACAATGGGCATGTCCACATGTGACAAAATGGGCATGTCTACATGTGACAAAAGCGCCTTCAGCAAGTTCCTGCCCTCGGGTCTTTTCAGAAAAGCAAATGCTTTCTGAACAGGTAGGATATATAGCCAGGATGACAAAAGGTCTGGGTGACATACCAATGCTTTAATGAACAAAACAACCATGGGGGCCATCTGGGTGGCTCAGTCGGTTGAGCGTCCAACTCGATTTTGGCTCCGGTCCCAGCTCAGGGTTTGTGAGACAGAGCTCCCAGTCGGGCTCTGCACTATCAGTGTGGAGCCTGCTTGGGATCTTTTTTTTTCTCTCAAAATGAATAAATAACTTAAAAAAAATAAAAATAAACAACTATCAATCTAGAAATACCTAGACTATCTAACATTTTTTCCATCTGGAATCTTAACTATTTGTGACAAACTGGAAAAAAGAAATGTGCAGCAGAATTGAAAATTTTTTATTTCAGTGGTGATGAAAGGTTATATTTATCAATGAATTAAATGAGTGCATGTAAAACTCTTGCTTAAATTATATTTTTTAATTTAAATACCAAAAAAAATTTAAGCCATTCATTTTATATGCCTCAACTAGATATGTAAGTGATATTAAAATAGTTAAGCGTGTTTTACTTTCTCTAAAGTGTATATTCTTTAAAAAATTTTTTTTTTACATTTATTTATTTTTGAGAAACAGAGTGAGACAAAGTGTGAGCAGGGGAGGGGCAGAGAGAGAAGGAAATACAGAATCTGAAGCAGGCTCCAGGCTCTGAACTGTCAGCACAGAGCCCAATATGGGGCTTGAACCCACAAACTGTGAGATCTTGACCTAAGCTGAAGTCGGATGCTCAACCAACTGAGTCACCCAGGTGCCCCTCTAAAGTGTATGTTCTTACCAAAGCCTTCAAATTTTTTGAACATATGCTTTTGGACATTGTGACTCAATTGAAATACAGGGATAATAAGTGCTTTTAAGGTTATAGTACTGTTTACTACCCTTCAACCACTAGCTTTTAAGTTGCATTCTCTATACATTGAATATTTGTAAAAACATTTAAAATAAGAACGTGGGATGCCTGGGTGGCTCAGTCAGTTGAGTGTCTGATGCTTGGTTTCGGCTCAGGTCATGATCTCACGATTCATGAGTTCAAGCCCTGCATCAGGCTCTGCACTGACAATGCAGGAGCCTGCTTGGGTTTCTCTCTCTCTCTCTCTCTCTCTCTCTCTCTCTCTCTCTCGCTGTTTTCCCCTCCCCTGCTTGTGCTCTCTCTCTCTCAAAAAGAAACGTAAAAAAAAATTAAGAATATAAAATAAGAACCTATAAATATTTCATGTAAGACACACCAGACCTTAATATTAAATGCTGCAAGTGTTTTCAAATTAACTTGCTTCTATAAAGATCTCAGATTAAAGTTTCTTACATTCAGTCTTATAAACAGGTCACGTATTAGAAAGGTTGTAATTGTATATTGGTATTTTTAAAAAAGCATTATGTGTCCATTATGGCTAAAACAATACTGGCAATTAGCCTATTCTGTCCCAAGTTCATTGCTTGACCATATTCTTGTCTGCATAAGTCAGTCGCGTAACAAGAGAACAATCACTTTATCAGATGAGGCTAGTTTAGAGAACTGTAGTGCTTATGTAAACCATCAGTAGCCTCTTTATATGATATACGTATATAAGAAATGTAGGCAAACATATTATTGACATAAATTATTTCTATATTATTTATGCTTATATTTAATAATTATAAAAATGATTACACAATTATTTAATAATATATTTATATATTACTTATATTACTTTACATATTAAGCAAATATATCATTAAATATAATCAAGAACAACAAAAAAAAGGAAACATAGTCTGAGATTCCCATGGTTAACTGTGAATGGCAACTACTCTTTGTACATCAGGGCTTTTCTCAATAGAACCCAAAAAAAAGTAGACAAAAAAAAATAAGATAAGACATCTGTCCTCCATAAAACTTATTTTAAATTTCTGTCATTTAAAAAATCTTCTCACTGTTACTACTGATTGGCCTTAAAACAAATGTGTTAATTTTAACTGTTACAATAAATTCATACCAAAATACTTTCTTATTTTTTTACTTTCACTTTTACATATATATATTATATATATATTATTTATCTGTATTTTATATACTATTTTACATTTACATATCTTATATATGTATATATATATTTGTTCTACTGTGGCTTTAAAATGGCATGGCGATCGTGTATTTCACAATATCGAGTCACGCATTTCTCTTGCTTGAGCCATTTCCATGGCTCCTGCTGGCTGAAATCCTGGTCCGTTATCGTTCCCTGCAAATCTCTCTGCTGCCTCTTAGGTGACTTTGCCCTGAATTTTACAGGCCCCGGCCAGACCACCAACACTCTGCACCGTCTGGGATGCTGCTTCCCCAGATCTTTGTTGGGTTGGCTGTGTGTTTTATTTAGGTCTCTAAGTGACATCTTGAGAGACTTTCCTGACGCGTAAACCCATTCATTCCCCGTGACAATCTGTTCCACGTTCCTCACACCAGTCACTACTGAATCTCGAGTTTATTCGCTGTTTGTTCACTGCGTGTGACCCTCACTGGGATGTAAGCTCTAACACGGTGGGGACCTGTCTGTTTCATCCTATGCCACACCCTGGCCTGGCACGTCCGCGGTTTTCAATAAATGTCTGTTGCATGATGAGTAAGTGACTTGCCCCGTATTAAGCCAATCAGTGATTCTATTTGCTATGAAGCCAATGTGTTTACTCATTAGCAAGTGTGAATTCCCAATTACCACCACCTAAGGTGCCTTGAGCCAATCCTAATTGCTAGGGCAAGAGAATAAACACTGAATAACCGTATTATCACTGCCTTGTTAGGGAAGACATAATTGCAACTAACTGGATGGCTAAACCACCAAGGCTCTTAAATAAGCAGTCATTCCCGTGTCCTGGCCTCCAGAAGGATTTACTCTTCTGTTCACTAGCAGAGACACATCCATTCCCCCCCCTGCTTTTATTACTAGAGAAATCTCTCCAAAAGTTCAACACATCTATTGCTAAATGCAACAATTCCCATGACGATGATCATCTCTGAGCGATAACTTTTACAAATTCTGAGTCGTCTACTACAAGGTCAGTGATGTCACAGTCACCTAATGACCTGGTGACCAAATGGCCCTTAAGTGGCTTTCCAGGTTCCAGGCACAGAGATGCCAAACTACTGTGCCGTACAACAAGGACCACACCTGGGACTTGGGTGTGCATGTTCAGAGTAGCGTCGGGTGCAAAAATGAAAGAAAGAAAAGAAAGAAAAGAAAGAAAAGAAAGAAAAGAAAGAAAGAAAGAAAGAAAGAAAGAAAGAAAGAAAGAAAAGAGAGAAAGAAAGAAAGAAAGAAAGAAAGAAAGAAAGAAAGAAAGAAAGATTAAAAAAAAAAAAAAAGTCCAGCACTGCCCCTTGAATTCTTTTTTCCTCTAGAAGTCTGATACATCCAGGGGATTCAACAATTCTCTTAAATGTACTACAAAAGCAACTCTGCATCTGTACTTTCGGGGCCAGAAGGTCTCTTCTTTCCTCAGTCTCCCAAAGGAGTCAGGACGGGCCCATTGAGAAAGGAGCAGAGGAATCTGGCTATTCCTGGATCATGTTTAAATTGTAACTCGATTTCAGAATGGGTGTTTGCGGTCATCTGTTTTCTGCTGGCTGGAATGCTTTACCATCACAGTTGGAGGTAGGGAGGAAGAGGGAGTCAAACTAAAAAGCAGACACTCACTGATAATGAAGTAGAGAAGTGATTAGCCAAGATCTTCTAAAAACCTCCTGAAGAACTAATCTCTGCTTGGAATGTGAAATATCACTATTCAAATGATAAGACCTACACCATGAAAAAAATTTTTTTTTCTTTAAATTTACCTCCTGTTTCTATTGTTCAAATGGGTTAAATAAAACTGACTTGCAAAAAGAAAAAAAAAAAAGGATTAGAATATTTTGTCCTGCTTTACAGGGGATGTGATGAACCACCAGCACTATTTACTGAACGTTAACTTCTCGAGTAAAAATGATTGTTGAAAAGAGGACATTAAACTAACTTAAGTCGCGGTCGGAAAAATAAATTTTCTGAACTCATCCTGGAACTAGATTCTGGGGACGTGTTCCTAGCAAACCACGGACTGACACTAACCTGCCTCCGTATCCATCAACTCACTCCCTGCAACACAGGGAGACAAGGGTTTCTTCGTCCTCTTGCACAAATCGCATAAAGATTCTGCAACACTTGGACTACAGTGGCTCAGCTGCTGTGCCCATTTCTAGCACAGCTAACGTGCCACTTAAAGGGAACAAGAAGTCCTTTTCTTGCTTCATAACAAATGACAAAAGGTATTTATGAAAGTTTTCTTAAATTATTGAACACCTGTCCATAACAACAACAACAGCAGCAGCAACAACAACAACAACAACAACAAAGGCATTTGGGAGTTCCCGTCCGTAAAATAACAGAGAACCAATTATTTTTAGTTGACACAGGCAGCTTAGGCATTAGGTAAATGCTAATTAGGTGTTTTACTTCCTTACGAGTTGAGTTTCCTCATCCTCTCTTTCCTGTGCCCAGGATGCAGTCACCAGAAATCCCCATTTGGGTAATCCAGTGAGCCTTTCTGTAATTTCCTGGACCTTTTACTCCCTTTGTTCTAGAATGCATTTCCTCACCTGTGCTATTTGTCAGCAAGGCTGCAGATTTCACCGGCCTTGCCTGGGGGTGCAGTGGACTCTCCGATTGTTCTGAGCAGCTCTCCCTGTTGTCTCAACTGACACGTTTGCTGCTTCAGGCCTTGCCCAGGGTTCTTCCCTACACAGGATTAAATCCACCCAACTGATTTCTTTTATAGACCATCCTCGTCTCCATTAAGGTGATTCTGGCTGGAAATCACCTTCCTCAATAAGGCTTCTCTTTTCTGAATCGGATCACAACAGCTGACAGCTTTTGTGAACTCCTCTGTTTTTATTTGCTCTGATGTGGACAGACTGGCTTCCGTATTCCTTTAGAGGAGGGCGGTCTCCATGTCTGTTCCATGTTCCTTCTGCATTTAGGGATGGAAAAGACGCCAGCATTCGACTATTATTTTCCAGCTTCCTTGGAGCGCAGACTTTGACCTTCCCCCCCAAAACCCTCCCCAAGGCCTCTGGCCTCCGATCGATCGGATGCCTGCTCCCAGGCGGCCAACCCCTCCTGCTCTCTGGGGGCTCCACTGCTTTCCGGGCACTCCAAATGAGATGTAATTAGAAATGGATGCACTTGGGTGGCTCTCAAAACCTTGGCTTTGTGGAAGGAGGCCTGGAGTCGAAGATGAGGGTCTGGTCTCTGACTCTGCTTGGGTGACACTGGTGTGTGGTGGGAAGGCGACCCCATCTCCTTGAGGCTGGGCCACCTCTTCGGATAGGAGCAAACTCATTTCCAGCATGTGGTGACAACCGTCGTGAGAAAAAGAAAATGGGGCAGACGTTCTGTTAAGCCCATGGCATGAAAAACAAGGAAGGGCAGGGGGCTTCTGGAGACAAAAAGAAACTTGAAAACACAGCAACCTAAGGTTACCTGGGTCCCTTGCCTCGACCCTCATACAAACCTAACAAATCCCCAAAAAGGGAGGCCTGGCAGGATCCAGAAAATCTGTTTGTGGACGGGGTATCAACCGATACCAACGGATTAGCGTTAATTTTTTAGATGTGATAACAGGCGTTGGAGTTACAGTGTTTATAGGCAACAGCATAAGCAAGTATAAACGTATTAACGATAATACACGTGAAAACGTAGGGTGTGATATTTAGAGCTGCATCGTGAAGTAAGTAAGGGTGAGATGTGATATCTAGGACTTGCTTTGTATGCGTCAGCGAAACAAAAATGGGGCCCAAAAGGAGCTAGATGAAGCGGTGTCGGCAAAATCTTGGTAAGCGCTCGATCTGGGCAGCGAGAACTGGGTGGGGGGTTCTTTGCACTAATTGCCGTATATGTTGAATATCTGAATAACTGAAAACACTTTCAAAACGAATGCGTTAGAGGTGGCCCAAGCTGACATTATCATAGTGGCGAGAAATTAGAGACAACTCAGTGATGTCAGGGTGTGTCTGGAGGCAGAAACGTTTGTCCTCAGGGCTGCGGGTCCCTCCAGGACAAGGGTCTGCCTCATTTGTCCCTGAGCGCCCAGAGCTCCGCCCAGTGTGGACATCCTTGCCTAAAACCAGCCAACAGAGAAGGCCCACGGGGCCTACGATCTAACAATTGCACCAGTAGGAACTTATCTAAAGGATACGGGAGTGCTGAATCAAAGGGGTGCACACACCCCAATGTTTATGGCAGCGCTTTCAACAATAGCCAAATTATGGAAAGAGCCTAAATGTCCATCAACTGATGAATAAAGATGTGGTCTAGATACACGAAGGAATACTACTCGGCGATGAAAAAGAATGGCACCTTGCCATTTACAAGAACATGGATGGAACTGGAGGGTATTATGCTGAGCAAAATAAGTCAGAGGAAGACAGATATCACGTGATTTCACTCATGTGGAATCTGAGAAACTTAACAGATGAACCTATGGGAAGGGAAGGGGAAATCAGATACAAACAGAGAGGGAGGCAAACCATAAGAGACTCTCAAACACAGAGAACAAACTGAGGGTTGATGCAGAGGGGGGAGGGGAACGTGGCTGATGGGCACTGAGGAGGGCACTTGTTGGGATGAGCACTGGGTGTTGCATGTAAGCGATGAATCGCGGGACTCTACTCCTGAGGCCAAGGCTACACTGTATGTTAACGAACCTGAGAATAAAGAACAGAAGAGAGAAGAAAAGAAAAGAAAGGGCCACGGGCAGCACGGGCTGCAGAGGAGTGTGACCAAACTTGGGGAGGGGAAGCTTGGGAGGGCAAGGGGAGGCAGGAGGCTAAGACCCACGCCGGTAAAAAGAGGGAGAGGAGGCGGAAATCAGTGTATGTCCCTGTCCTGCACTCACTTGGACAGCTAATAGGGAAGGTTCTAGACCAGGGAGCGGCAGGAAACAGTCTTGGCTCCGCGGAGGCTGGAGTGAGCCGGGCAGGCACCACAGCAGGGGGACCGGTCAGGGGGACAGGGCACCAAAGGCGCCACTGGCCTCGGAAACAGGGGATTGGCCCAGGTGGCGGAGTGGTGGTCTGTTTACAAGCCCCGGAGCCCGGCCGCGCGTGACAGCAAAGAGGGGACGGGACGACGCAGAGAGGGTATCTGAGGTCTTGCGGCAACTCGTCCTCGATGGGGGCAGGGAACTCTGAGGGATGGGCTGGTTCTCAGGGGAGACGGCCAGTTCAGGCGCAGACGTGCTGCGGACAGACAGTCTGGGTTTGGGACACAGACTGGCTGGGAGCACCCCTCTTCTTTGCAAAGTAGAGTCAGTAAAAGCAGAAATGCAAGGCTGACTCGGGAAACCGTCAGGGTCGTGAACTCTCTCCCCCTCCCGGTGTCCTTGACCCAAAACTCACGGTGGCTTGCTCACACAGCTCTGATGAGCCTGGGGCTCAGCTGGAGCCCTGCCCTCTGCCCCAGCCTGGTGGGGGGGGGTTGGGAGGAAGGGCGGCGTACCCCGAAGCCGCAAGCCAGAGAATCTGCTGGACTCACACTCTAAGAGCTCTGAAAAAAAAACCCACATGTGTTAAAATGGCCAGTGAAACTTTGTTATTCAGCTTCTACGTTAGGAGGCAACATGGGTATTAACACTTTTTGAACGTCTCCATATGCTATAGATTTAATCTGTATTATTTCATTTAAACCTCAAAGTAACTTTATGATGAGAAAGCTAAAGTTCAGAGAAGTTATTAACCCAGCCAAGGTCACACAGCTAAGTGGGGGGCGGGGGGGGACTTAGAGCCCAACTCAGGTCTGTCTATCTCTGTGCGCTACTCTTTCCTCTGCTTCGTGACACAGTGATGGAAAAAATGCAGCTGGAAGTGAAAGAAATCTTAACCAGGTGTTGGAAGCAGACATTTGCCACCTGGCCTGGCGAGGTTTGCTAAAATGATGCCCTAATTTCCTATCCTTTTAGCTAATAAAAAACTAATAGATACTTTAGGGAGAGGAAAAGTGTGGGAAAGGGAAACAAAGGGAAGACAGAGTCAGGTGCTGCCGGCAGCCAATACTAGGAGGAAAAAAACATTTTTCCTAAAATGACATAAAGTCTATATTGGGGAAATAATATACAATCAAGCTGGTGTATCTCACATTTTGAGGCTCGCTTACACTCACTTTTGACTCAGCAGCTGTACAATTGTGACTGGGAGGTGTATTTACACCAAACAGCTTTTAAATATTATTTTACACATCAAAGGATTTCTGTCTAGAGCTCGAAGTGGATATTGATTTATTTTTTTTAACGTTTGTTATTTTTGAGACAGAGAGAGGATGCAAGCAGGAGAGGGGCAGAGAGAGGGGGGGACAGAGGATCCGAAGCAGTGAGATCTGATAGCAGTGCGCCCAGTGCGGGACTTGAACTCGCGAACACGAGATCGTGACCTGAGCTGAAGGAAGACACTCAACCAACTGAGCTACCCAGGCGCCCCATGGAGTAGATATTTTTTTAATTGAGTACTCACCTCAAAATGTATTGGGGAGTTTTTGTTTTTTAATATGGTTGGTTTTTAAAAGAGCACCAGGTGAAGGATGGCTGGAGAAATAAACTTTGGTGTGTTTGAAAATCTTGCTGATGTGTTTCAGGCTCCGGCCTCTATTTTTCCACTGATAGCATTCCATTAGGATTCCCAGATGGCTGGCTTGGCCCAGCGCCCCGCCTATCTGCCTAGAGGTAGCCCTTGATGAAACGGAAGCTGTGTGAGCACAGGCTGTGGCACCCACACACGGGAGTGAATCACGTTTCCCTCCTGAATTCCCAAGAGGCAGACAGGCTGTCTAGATTACCCTGGGTGTGCTGGCTCAGCCCCGGGGTCACAGCGCCCTTGTATCAGCATTCACGAGGACATAAAACCAAGTAAGAGACTCAGTGATCGCTCACCATGAGGCAAAGACCAGTCACCGGCTACCTTCACCAGGGCACAGAGTGAAGTATATTTCAGGGAAGCACTTAAGTGAAAGAGAATCCCACCGACTTGCTGGGGGAAGCCAAGGGCAGCAACCAGAACTCCTTGACCTTGAAACTGGAGAAAGTCGGCACAGGGCCTTATCCTACCCCCTCCCGCCAACTGTGATGCGGAGAAAGAAGTTGTACAACAAAAGGGTCTCCTTGTTGTTTATTCAGATTAAATAACTGGAAAACTGGATGTTTTCACCAAATATATTCCCCTTTCTTCTTGACTGCCCTCATACTGAAAACATCAGAACACCCCCTACCTTGTACCAAGAAAGAAAAACAAGGTAAGGGGGAAAAAGGTTTGTCCCCCGTACGTGACATCTTAGGCATTTTGAACAATTCTATTTGTAATGGTAAGTGGCCACTAGAAGATTTTCTTCCACCAGAGAAAAACAAAAACTGCGTGAGTTACACTTCAGGAATAAAGAGAGAGAAAATACTACCAAAACACTGAAAGAAGGAATTCTTCCCTGTAGCTCATTTATTTTCCTTTTTATTCCCTGTAGCAAAGTCCCGAAATGCATAACAGACCCTGCACACCGAACAGGGGGGGTGATATCTTGGTAAAGATTTCTGGGGAAGATGGTTTGGGGAAAGGTATTCTTAACAATGCAAATATTAACAAGCGTCTGGTATTTGGGAGGTATGCAAACAATACGTCAAGAAAAATGTTTCATCGGGGAAGGACAAAACAAAATCAAGACACTTCTGCTCACCACTGTAGGCATTTTCTTACTGCCCTGCACTTTCTGGATATCTCATTCTCAGATGTCATCTTTTTATCAGCCTGTTTTCTCTAAGTCATGAGGACAGGTTTAATTATGCATCAACGACACAGGTTCATTTCAGAAGTCAAGATTTACTAATGCAGGAGTGTGGAAGCATGCTAATGACATTTTCATGTTTACCAAGAGTGTGAAGTTTGGGGCTTCGACAAGATCAGTCAAACGGTAAGTTAAAAGTATTTTATTGAATGGCTAAAGAGCACAGAGGGACACAGAATCCCTAGCTACCGTTTCAAAATTATACTTGCAAATTTGGCACAAGAGGGCTTCTCAAGATTAATGCATAAACATTTTTGCTCCATTTCTTGTGAGTTACATTCCTGAGAAAAACTGCTACGATATTTGCCAGCGACTTGGACCTGGCTTTTATGACTTGGCAGGATGTCCTGAAGAGGCCCTAGGGAAGGCGTTCCGAGCTCTCCCGTGGTTAGGGGTGTTGAGGACACCTGGCGAGCAGGATGGGCTGGGGGCTGTCATCCGCGCATGCATAGGCTAATGTCCTACGTGCCTCTCCGTCTGTGACTCTGTTAGCTCCATTCTTAAGCCATGAGATAAAAGCGCCCCTCACTAAGGGCCGAGTGGCCACCTATGTCTCTCTCAGCATCTCTCTGGGGCCACGTTCCACATGAGCCCACACAACAGGGACTGGGAGGTCCGCACGGATAGCGCAGGCTCACTCTCCCTGCCCAACCATCAACTCGCAGGGCTTTCACATTTCCAGGCGGTCAACAAATATTTACAGAGCTTCTACGACGCGCCAGACTAACAGCCAAAGACAGATGCACCAGTGAAGTGAAATATTAGATGGGGGGCGGGGAATGAGAAACGGGGATGTGAGAAGAGTACTCAGGATCTCTCAACGACGGCGTCTCTAAGTCTTTACAAGGAAGGGCCGAGCGGAAGAAACCTCCCCCACCCCTTCCCGGGCTGACCCGCCCCCACGCCTCCCTGCACCAGAGGTGCACAGGAATCCAGGCAGGTGTGAAAGGAGCAAACAAAGGCGATGAACGAAAAGTTGTGAGACCAGGCAGGACAAAATCAGAACAGCCCGTAGCCACTATCTAGTTTGCAAATGGACCACCCAGAAAATCTGGGAGCAATTAGGAGGGAGGAAAAACAAATGGTGGTGGGTCAGGGGCGGGGGTGGGGGGTGGTCTGAGGATGATGGGAGGCGGGGCATCCCCGAATGATCTTCTGCTAGGAACACAAAAGTGAGGCAACACACCGCGACGAGAGCCCAAGGGAACCGGAGCCACGGAGCGGGGGTGCACACTCACGTTCTTGCGCAATCACTCCAGCCACACAATCGTCACGTTTACAGAGTGATCAGAAAACAGATTTGAAGGTGCAGAAGGTAGGAAGCCCCATTTAAACTCTAATTACTTTCGGACACTCATTTGAACCTTGAGAAGTGCATTTTGAACAGGACACGTGAATTTTAACAATGACATTCTTTTTATGAACCGTAAGGAGGGATGGGCTCACAGCCCGCATCCGCCTTCAACATCACAGCTCTCCAGCCAAACTAAAGACCAGCAGCGGGGACACTGTGCTCCTGCCACGGGTCAGGCGACCTGCCGTGTGGTCCACATTGTTTCGTTAAGTCCCAACCCACCTTCTCCCAAATAATGGTCTTCGGTTACAGACGAAGAGACCATCTCACTATGTAAAATATCTTGTCCAAGGTCACGCGGCTAAGCAGCAAACAGCTGAGCCAGAATTCACACGCAGGCTCCAGATCTCCGTGGGATGCACACGGGCACACAATCCTACCAGTGCCTCTGCACGGGCTGCTCCCTCTGCTGGAAACACACACTCAGTATTTCCATCTGCCCGCCTCCTCCAAGCCCTGTTTCCCATCCCATCTCCAACGTGAAGCCCTTCATCTCCCACGCCAGATGACCTCCCGGGTTGTCGCCTCCTCTGAACGCCCTCCAGGCTACCGACCCCATGTCCAGGCCGGTTTTAACCTCACGGACCAGAACGAGACCCCGGCCCCACGTTGGATCAAACACGGTGAAGCGCATTCTTATGCCACGTCGGGCGCAAGGTGTTCCTGTCAAATGCTGCAGAAGAGTTTTTAGAATTTTGCTTTGAAAGTCTCATTTTACTTAGGAATTACCTATGATCTCTCAGCAGTCACTCGGTATATGCGAGCATGCTTGGGATCTAGGAGGCCCTGTGAGTTGTTTTCAAAGACGCTAAAACTCAGCATGCGTATTACATCTAACAGTTACTAAGACTGATCTGCCTTTTGTAGAGTTTTAAACCCTTATTAATTTCAATTTGCCGAGGCTTCTCCCTATTTTTAGAGCCTAGGAACGTTTTTGTTTTTTGTTTTTTCCAGGTCTCAAAGAATTTTGTAGGCCCTTGAAAATCTAGTAGGTGCTAAGCACTGGGCCTAAAGTATCTAACGGACAGAGCAGGCCTTAGCCATGTGCTGCCGTGTGTAACCCTTCTATACAGATCTGCTTCAAGCCCGGCCGCTGTCCCCACCCAGTCATGGCTTTCAGCTTATTGAAGACAGGGATTTTTGTCTTGTTGACAGATTATTTTTTACAGCGACTGGCACAGCTGCCATATAATGAATGCCAATGGCCTCACTTGTTAAAAAAATGTCATGAACAAACACAAAAACCACAACTTGAACTACACGCTCTACAACTCCTTCCCTGAAGTATCTGAAGTTATTTGAAGTTATATTCCTAATAGTTCTCAAACTCTGGGTTAAAAAAGAAAATGCTTTTGTCTTCATTGCTTTGGAAGATGGTAGGATCGAACAGAATTGAAACATTAAGACACACAGTAGGAATCTCTAGACGTCTTCAGCTTGCAGATTTCGGTTTTCCTGGCAGTGAGCTACAGATTTCCTTAAACCCACGTATAGGAGAGTGGTACTCCGAGTTTTCCAGACATTCCATGTGTCTAAGACAGCAATACTAAGTTGTTCTTGGGTCCAGGTCAGCTTCCTTTGGTAGTACGCGGGCTTTAACTAAATGCAATCTAATAACACTGTGACGTACAGGATTAATCAAAAGCTGTTCACATGCCCAACTTTTAGGTATGGGAAAGAGGAGGCCGATGTCCCACGGGAAATAAGGAGAGGGAACGATAGCATTTGTTCCTGTGAACTCGCCCATACGTCACATGATACTTTCTCAACACCAGTAGAAAATCACAATTCGGTAAAAGCACAATGAAAGGCCCCAGGTACACTTGCCATGAACCGTAACAAGGTTTACATGAAAAACACACATTATTCGGCATGCAAACCTTCATGGTAGATACTCATCATTGAGTATAATAATTGGGCCTGACATCAAAAGGCCTAGCTTTGGTAACAAGCCTGAAACAGGCCTTTTCCACCTTGGGATAGTAGCGCTGCTATTTCTGTTTTCTGCACGTGGGCTGTTCTGGCCACGCCCAGACCCCGTGAAAACCCCCAGCTTTACCTGGGGACAGGCCGCATCTCACGTGGCCACTGAGAAAATGCGATTTAAATCTGCCTGTGACTATATTCTTCGAGAATCCCCCAAACGGCTCAAACTGAGCATGCCATGCTCTCATGGAAAACTGAGGAGAGGAAAAGCAAGGTGGGATGGAAAAGCAGGGAGCAGGGCTGGGAGAACTGGCGCCCCCCACGCTCTTGGCCGGCGCTGGCCCACCTCTTCCCGTTACTGTCCCGAAGCATCGCTTTCCCCATCACTCTGGCCTTCGTTTCCAGCTCCTGCACCTCCTCCAGCAACGTTTTCTTGCAGGTATGCTTGGCCCTGCGTCGGAAGGAAAAGACAAAAAGCGCATGACATAGGAACTTCATACAGCGTTAAAGCCTGGCTGCTCCCTTTTGGGGCCACATCTGGATGCCCTTGGACGCCGAGGCTGCAGCTCCGGACATCGTGGAACAGTCACAGTCCCGGTGCGTGGCCGGGGCTCCACTTTCATACACCGGGAAGCATCCCAAGTCCCCCAGAACACACTTGGACCGTGAGCCTCAGAAGTTAGCCCACATCCGCCAAGGAACACTGCCTGCTGCTGAAAGCCCGAGAATCTGGCTGAGGGCCCAGCCTTTCAGACCAAGGACCGGGGTCCGTGGATATTCACGGGTCCATCTCCAAAGGGTTTCACTGCAGAACCTAAGAACCCAGAAGATGCTTTAAATCCTTACCCTAGTGGATGTATGCGGATCCCTTAGCCCTGGCCCCTACTGGGATCACAGACCCCGGGTGAGTAGTTTGTTCTCTTTTTAGCGTCAAAAGAGCCACTGTCACAGCAGGAATGGGATGTATGTATGTATGTATGTATGTTTATTTAATTTTGAGAGATAGAGACAGAGTGTGAGCGGCGGGTGTCAGGGGGTAGAGGGTGGGGCGGGGGGCAGAGAGAGGCACACACAGAATCCAAAGCAGGCTCCAGGCTCTGAGCTGTCAGCACAGAGCCCGACGTGGGGTTTGAACTCATGGACCGTGAGATCATGACCATGAGCTGAAGTCAGATGCTTAACCGACTGAGCCACCCAGGCCACCCAGGTGCCCCGGGAATGGGGTTTATAATGCTGGAATTCATGCTCTTCAAGCCAAACTCTGGACCTGAAATTTAGGGTCAATACAAATATCCAGGCACAGCTTTTCCACTGTTCTCTTGCAGAGACTTACCCTCAGGGCCCATCTATGTGGGTCTCCATGGCGTAAAGCAACTGATGTAGCAACGGAAATAAGCTGGCCTCTGCACCACAGTTTAAACCTTAGCCTGGTCAGGTCACCCCCCTCGAACTGCAGGAAGAACCGCCTGCCCTCTTTTTCTGATTAAACTAAGAATACCTTACAACATTCAAACAAGCAGCTGATCTCAGGATCTTCCTGAAATTGAGACTAAACACAGAGCTACTGGTTGGAAACGGTACCGCTGAAGGAAAAGGCCATTTGACTAGACACAGGTATGAAACCGGGGGGGGGGGGGGTACAACTAAAAAGAAAAAGGGCTCATTGCTTAGCAATATAGGGCAGGTTTCTGTATTACAAAAAGCTTTTCATTAGTTTCAGTGTAAACAGATGTGGAGACCCTGCTAAGTGCCAGGACTCAAAGACAGAACAAAAACAAAAACGGAGCATCTCTGCAAGGAAGAGAAAACAGCATAACGGGAACATTCTGAAGACGCAAGCTGTTGCAGTGAAATCGCATTCTTCCTCCCACCCTCCACCTCCAAGGGAAGAAGTCTGTTAAGATAACGCCCAGTCATCCCCTAACACTCCAAGTTAATCTATAATGGAGTATTAGTCCTAAGACACTGTGTATGTGCCTGTCATTCCTTTTCCCCAAAGTAAACAAGAGAACTTAGCCACACAGGTTTTAACACATAATACCTTAATTACATCAAGCCGAGTCCCGGGACTCAGTAGTGATAACATACTGCAGTTCAAAGCAGAGACTGTGGAATTTTAATTTAAACAAGAAATGAGAAAACGTTTAGCGTTTTGCCGGAGACAGTAAAAAAAGAATGTTGAAATTTGCACTGTTCATTATTATTGAATATGCTGGGCCCCCAACTTGAACTTTTATCTCATGGGCTCACGGGGCTAGGATGATAGGGAGACAACTAAGGGGCAAGCCCCGCTCCGCTAGGATTCACCCCAGATATACAGGTCCCCAAATACACAGGGAACACATCTGCGGGTCCTGGGGGATGAACATATGCTCTGTTTCAGGATGGTCCTCAATCCACCCCTCCCCTCCTTCCTCCCTCCTTCTCCCAACACAGAGCAATCAGGGCTCATCAACCTCTGTAACAGCCCTCGGAGTTATCTTCTGGGCTGGGGGACAAGGGTGCCACCAAGAAGTAGGCTACGAACAGGGAGGCTGGGCCAGTGGGCTGGAAATCTACACCTAGGCCAAGGGAAAACGAATCTGACCCACTACATTGAAACTGCCAGTTTTGGCTCATTCACAAAATCATTTCAGGGTGAAATGATCTGAGTATCCTAATGCCCCCAGACACTGTGCATGTTTTTAATGGATGAAACTCATCGGTGTCCAAGAATTACTCAGCAAGTTTTCAGTATTTCCACGAGCCTAGCTCATGGGACTTGACCACTATTTGAGAACACCGTATGGCAACGCTTGGGGATGATTCCGTGAGTCTACCCCAGCGTGTGGCACTGGGGTAGAAGTGATGTTAGCAACGCAAAACTGCTTTTTCAAGGGCCTTTACCTCATTCATAAATTCTTCGTTAGATGAATGGCTCTCCTCCCCCTGTCAAAGTTCACATGTGAAAAGCTGGCCTTTAAGCATCAGCCACTGGCATGCAAGTTCGGTCTCACCAGGCACCAGGGTGTGGCTTGTTCTGAGTCACAGCTGTGACACAGTGAGCCCCACTGTCCCCCAACGGCTGGCCCGCTGTGGTCTGGGGCTGCTCCATCCAGCCCTGCACCAAAAGACCAGATGATCCCACGAGGGGTAGCGTGGGTTGCTTAGCCACTGTCAGAGCGTGAGAGTCGTCTGGGAGCCTCCAGATACGGCTATGGGTATCTCCACGTATTCGGGGGTTTTTAACACAAATAGATCGACGTAGCATCTTGACCTTTGCACCTTTCTGTTTCTGAAACTTTGTTCCTTGACTCCCTCCTCTGCATGGAAAAGCAGCAAGTCAAGGAGATGTTCGATTCCACTAAATGTGGATGAAAATGTAAATACAATTTGGTTCACAAAAACTTAGTTTAGTTGGGTTTTTTTTTTTTTTTAAATCAAGACTCATTTGTATACAGAAATTTCTTATTACTTTTTATTTCCATTTAACTGCCTATCTGGGATTATAATAAGGAAATGAAATCATTCTGGAATTGGTGAACGTATTGTGTGCTGACTGGTAAAGTATAAGAGATACGGTTAGATAGAAGGAGACGGGTTCCTGTGCCCAGTGGCCTTGAGCTTTATATTATTTCTACAAAGCAACTAACGAATTTCTCCTAAATGAGAATGAGTGCATGGCAGCTTACCTAAGAATGTGGTCATGGGTAAACATTTTGGAAGCGTGTAAGCTCAAGCGTATTAAAATAGTTCTGGGCAATTTAAACTTCATGCTTCTAATAAAAATACTCGTTAGCCAGGTATCACATACAATCAGTCAATTATTTTAGTAAAAGATGTGTTAGTTCGGTCCCTGATGAAAATTATGGTTAATAGGATAACAGAGGAGGTACTTTATGGCATCCAAATCTGACTTAAGATAGTCTCACGGATCTTCTTTTTTTTTTTTTTTTTTTTAAATTTTTTTTTCAACGTTTTTTATTTATTTTTGGGACAGAGAGAGACAGAGCATGAACGGGGGAGGGGCAGAGAGAGAGGGAGACACAGAATCGGAAACAGGCTCCAGGCTCCGAGCCATCAGCCCAGAGCCCGACGCGGGGCTCGAACTCACGGACCGCGAGATCGTGACCTGGCTGAAGTCCGACGCTTAACCGACTGCGCCACCCAGGCGCCCCTTTTCTTTTTTTTTTTTTTTTTTTTAAATTTTTTTTTAGTCTCACGGATCTTCGACCAGAAAGCTGACAGACTTCATGGAAAAAATGACTGAATTACCTCATGCTGGTTTTCTTTCTTTCTTTCTTTCTTTTTTTTTTTTCCCTGACTCTGAAACAGTCTAGGTCCTGAAATGGGAGAGGGGGACTGGGCAGGCTAAGGGGGGAAAATGTAGAAAGAGCAGCTCACTTCCCTCAATGCTCATAGAAATACATGCAAAAAGGTGGGCCTGCCTCCTGCTGGGATTTAAAAGCTCTTTCAAAAGAGAGTCAACCTCCAACATTCAAGACAAAACAAAAAGTCCAGTAAGATTGGGCCAAGGCAAGATGAGAGAGTCATCCCGGGAGAGACTCTGACAGGCCCCACAGGCTCTTCCGAGCCTGTGGTAATTTTTGGTTTGGTAATTCCGATTCACTTCACTCAAAACTCTCCTTGGAAGCCCAAGGACAGCCACAGCACATCATGTCTCAATGAATAGTTGACACCCGGAACCCAGTGAAGGGAGGTTGTGGACAAGCAGGGTTCGTGTGTTTGCTCAGTGTGCAGGAAGGAAAACCGGAACACGTCCCGGGAGTTAAAGCTCAGAAAGAGAAATCACAGTGCGATTGACTCATAGTAGGCTTTCTCTTCCCAGAGAAGCCTCTGAATTTACGGGACAACATCGATGTCAGGCCGGGAGTGTAAACATGGGCCCCGTGATCACAGGGAGGATTCCCAAGTAAACTTGTGAAATTCTTGTTTTTTGAGGACAGAGGTGACTGTACTTTAGATGTGAAATGTGTACTACAAATTGAGCATATTCTTTGGGCAAATACTGCAGGTGAGAGCCAAGGTACACACCCTCCCTGGTTTCTCCAAACAGAAAGGGACAAAAGTACATTTCTGTAAGTGTCCCTGCACTTTGGTAGCGGCCCTTCTGGCTCAGCCCAAAGCCGAGGTGCCGTCTGCTCCTGGGAAGGGCTGTTTTCTGGGCCCCTACCGGGCAGGAGGTAGCAGGTGGGACAATGCCTGGGGTCTGTCTGCCTCTGTTGGCCCCCCACCAGCCTCCTCACCACAGAGCACGGCCCCTGCTCCTACCTGGCTGGCAAGCTTCTTGGAAATGAAGTGACTTTTGCTCTTTCCCTCCGGTGGAGCTGGAGGCAGTGTCCTTTGATTTATTCTTGCTAAAATGTAAATGGCACTCATTTTACAGTGCCAGGGGAAACCAAAAACAAGTCCCGCTTGAAGGAATAATTTGCTTCCTTGGTGACCGGTAACTTTTACTCAGAATGGATTGGAAAAGACGAGGAGGTAGAGAACACTGTCATTGGCCAACACTCTTCGAAATGGTAGAAAGATACTTTTGCTAAAGTCTCACTTGGCAAATACAGTCTCAATAACATGTTTTTTCATGGCATTAATCTAGATAGTTGAATTCAAATAGGCTGAGATTAATTTATAACTGCATCACTATTCTCAATCAGTATAAATTGTAAAGTGATCTAATGTAACCAACGTCATGCTGTATTTACCTAAAACTAACCCAACTGTCATGTGAAATTGAAGAAATTTAGCAAGGTAAAATGGTATGCCACAATTGGGCTTTGTGCTATAAGAACAAATAACAGAACATTTTCTCTCAGTGCATTTATTAGATTAAGAAAACATCTTTCCTGGCTAGAATTTCATTTCCAAAGATTCTAGTTCAGTTATTTACAAAACACGGGTTTAGTAGATAAAAGGAAAGTAGTGGTAAATCAAGCCATTTAATAAATTAGAATTATTTAGTTTTTACCAACAGTTGCAAAACTTAGTGAAGAGGAAAAAAAACGCACCCAAAATATGTGCTATACAATTCTCTCTCTTCCTTTCTCTCTCTCTCTCTCTCTCTCCACGTTAGGCATCATCGGGTGTCAAGATAATGCCAAAGTGAAGACTTTTTCAAAAGACATCCTTAACTGTCAGGCAAGAACAATTCTCATTGAGTGTGGGAGGAAGGGGGAGATAAAAATGAAATCTGATGTCTTTTCCTGGAAGGTTTGGATTAAAGTCTCAATTCTCTACCTCAGGGCCCCAAAATAATTATGCTTTGCCTAAAGTAAAACCAATCCAGGAGGCTCAATTTTCAGGGAAGTCGGCAACTGTTTGTAGGAGGAATCAGGCCTGCCCCAAACAAAACTCAGTGTTACCTCATTTGGAGTATTCCGTCTCTTTCTCATGGATAAAATTAAAACTTACATTCTCTTGGAACGTAGTTGCTTCACTTACCTTGTACACAAGACATTTCAGAAACAATATTATTTTGAAACGTAAGCAAAAGTTGAGCATGAATTGTTTCCTGTCTGACCCACATTATAATTTCATCTTTGTGATTAATGTTCACATAGATCTGTACACGGACACTCTAAATAAATTATATTTGAAGGATTCCTACTGTGAGTTACTGGGAAAATGAAGACTCCTTCCTTCCAAGTATTTTCTAATTTGAAATGACCTGCACATACAGTTTTTGGCCAGGCAGGAGACCTGATTCTTGAGAAGTCCCGCAGCATGCAGGACCCTACCGCAGGGTTCACGAAAGGTGATTGCAAGGGCAGCTGAGCAAGACTTAGGGCGGCCACTTCACTTTTCACTTACGCTCTCCACGCCACATCTTCGATCAAACACGCCGTGGGAACCAGAAATAATCCCAACCAGAAGTGTGCAGAGCTCAGGACCATGGTTGCCTGCAAGACAGAGAAGTGACACGTGCGTTAGGTTCGTTCTTTCAAAAAACCTATGTGATTTAATCAATGGAAAACATTCCATAACACACACACACACACACACACACACACCAGACATTCAATCACAGCGAAAATGTGCCTCTCTGTTGATCTCCATCAGCTCTGGTCTCCTTTCATTTTTACAAGCGTTGTTGTCTCCCTCTTTAAAAAGTGCTTTTTTAAGCCTCTTTCTGATCAGAACGCTGTCCCCAAATCCCTCCTATATGGAAAGGTTGGAGCCAGCTTGCTATCAAATCAGCTTTTCTCTAGGAGGCTCATTACATCCACTTCCCTTATACATCAGCTCATGTTCCTTCGCTGCTCATTCGTTCGTAGAACCAGTACCTTGGTGCAAGGTACAGTGACTCTGAACACCCAGAAGAGGAAAATGAATGGTTATAGTCCTTGCCTCCCAGGAACTTAAAATCATTAAGTACACACACACACACACACACACACACACACACCTACACACACACACACGTGGTATAATCTATAGATATTCCCTGATTTTCAACAGGGTCATATGCTGATAAACCCATCATAAGTTGAAAATATCATAAGTCAAAAATGCAGTTAATATACCTAACTTACTGAACACCATAGCCAGTTGGGCAAAATCATCAAAACCCTGTTTTATTTTTTTAAGTTTATTTTTGTTTTGAGAGATATATAGAAGCACGCTGGGGAGGGGCAGAGAGGGAGAGGGAGACAGAATTCTAGGCAGGCCCCATGCTGTCTGTGCAGAGCCCGACGTGGGGCTAGAACTCACAAATCATAAGATCATGATCTGAGCCTAAATCAAGACTTGGAAGCCCAAACAACTGAGCCACCCAGGTGCCCCAAGCCTATTTTATAATAAAGCATTAATGTGGAAAACTGTATGGAGGTTCCTCAAAAAATTACAAATAGAAATAACCATAGGGTCCCAAAATTCCACTACTGGGTATTTAGCCAAAGAAAACAAAAACACTAATTCGAAAGATATATGTGCCCTTATGTTTACTGTAGCATTATTTACAATCCATAGTCAAGATATGGAAGCAACCTAAGTGTCCATCCACAGATGAATGGATCCAGAAGATGTGGGGGGGGGGTGTGTACGGACACACAACGTAATATTACTCACTCACACACGCGGAATATTACTCAACCGTGAACATGAATGAGATCTTGCTGTGTGGGACCACGTGGATGGACGTACCAGAGGGTATAATGCTGAGTGAAAGAAGCCAGACAAAGACAAAAGCCATATTTTCCCTTCCACGTGGAATCTAAAAAACAAACTTATTAACAAACAAAAACGCAGAAAAAGACCCATAAGTACAGAGAACAAATTGGTGGTTGCCGGAGGGGAGGGGGAATGCAGGGAGGGAGGGTAAAACAGACGAAGAGGGTGACAGATAGAGGCTTCCATCACGGGGATGAAAGGCACAGCCTAGGGAAGACGGTCAGTGGGACGGGAAGCGTTGTATGGTGACACGTGGCAGTCATACTACAAAGAGATTTGTTGCATCACTACGCTGCACACCGGAAGCTAACATAACGTGGTGTGCCAACTATGCTTTGATAAAAAAAAGAAACAAAAAACGAGAATCTCCTGCGACGTACTGAATACGGTGCTAAAAGTGACAGGTAGTTGTCTGGGTGGCGAATGGTTGTGAGCGTGTCGGTTATTCACCCTCGGGGCTGTGCCGGCTGCCTGGGGAGTGGCCACTGCCCGGCGTCACGAGAGACAATCGTACCACATGCCGCTGGCCTAGGAAAAGATCCAGATTCAAAGCTCCAAGTACGGCTTCTACTGAATGCGTCTCGCTCTCACGTCATCATCAAGTTGGAAAATCCTAAATGGAACCATCCTAAGTCAGGGACCGTCCGTACACGACACAGCGGAATATGACATGTATTGTGATCACATTCTAGGGGGTTTCAGAAGGCTGGTCAGGCTCCTTAAAGAACACAGAACGTGAGATGTGTCTAGAAAGATAAGCAGGGTTTCGGCAGCTAGGGAAGGGTAGAGGGAGAGCAGTTCCAAGGGGAACGATGAGTGACAGGGACAGGCAGCGAGGACAGCAGCCTTTGATGAGCTTTTCTTGGTCCTGGCATGCTGCATCACAGACAGTTTGGGGCAGAGGGTTTTAAGGTATAGAGCTGTGGGGCCAAGTTAAATGTCAGGGGAGGAGGGGAAAAGAGAATGTAGGGCAAAAGCCGGGGAGGGAGGTGCGGACAAGTTTGCTCTAAGCAAATGTGGGGGCTGGGGAGTAGGGAGTCCTTAGATTGGGGTTTCCGGTGAGCCGGGCTGGGAGCTTGGAGCTGGCTAGCAACCGGCAAGTTGGCCTGGAAGGGTGGGCCACTTCGAAAAGGGACAAAGGTGACAGAACCCTTCACGTTCGTTCCTTTGCTTTTCTGGAGTCCTCACCATTTGGTTCCACGGGAAGAGAGAGGTTTTGCCACAACTCATTACCAAGTGGCCGGAGGCTTTCCGAGGGCGGGCGGGCAGTGGGGTCGAGGCACACGTAAGCTGGGGGACACTTGCAGGGACGCGGCAGGGCTGAGAATCAGGGGGCGCTCAGGGCAGCTCTCTTCAAGTGCAGAGGGCGGGGTTTGGCCCCCACGCGGCATGCTAGTTTCAACGCGCTCTCTGGTTTCCGTCCTCTGTTCTGGTGGGCCCGCCACACCCACCGCGGCCCTTGTCCCGAGCAGCCACGGCAAAGCCCACGCCTAACCACTCGGGTCTTGCCTCCGAACTCTGTCGCGTGGCTCTCCGCGGGACTCGGAGCTTCTGACGATGGGTCTGAGACGCAGTGAGGTCTGGGGTAAAGCTGAACTCCACCCAGGGCCTGGAGGACTTGCTTTGATTTTTCTAAAAAAAGTGCCTGTTTTCTGACTTAAAACTATGGGAGCGCGTTGCGCCCCATCCATCACGTCTCTTCCACTTCATCCTCAGGAAATAAGTAATGAAGTGTCCGAAGAAGTAAGCGCAAGAATATTCACACCGTGCTGTGCTACCAAAGACAGGAAGAAAGAAACGTCCAAGAACAGGACTTAATTATATTGTGGTACCTACAGACAATGGGCTCGTGGGTGGCAATTAAGAGGGACAGAGAATTAGATTCGTTGGCACGGAGGAATGTTATAAGGCTAATGCAAACTCCGGTTCTGACACCTCTTCCAACGGACCCACCATGGCAATGGGAGTGTGGGAAAAGCAGCACAACTGGGCCAAATCTCGAAATTGAACTTGAGATGCCATGTCCTGATGCAGTCTGCTACAAGTTCCCGTGTCTTTGAATGTGAAGCCTTCAGCACGTGTCTATATACGTCAATATACACTCCGATTGTTGTAGGTCGTGTTTTAGGATTTGCTCACCTTTCACAAATGCACTTTGGGACTTCAAAAGGGGTGGAGTGGTCCCGGCCTTGCCGGGCTGGAGACTAACACCCGCTTTCTTACGTGCAGCTGACATGTTCGTGAATAATGCATCTGGGATACAGGAGGACGGTGACTGGTGTTTGCATATCTCTCTGGCTATCTCTACTTCCCGTTTTTTCTACTGAAAACATGTATTACTCACATGAATGAAAGATGTAACCCGACCCCTCCCTCCACCTCCCAAGCGAACCATGGGAAGGAGCCCATCAACAACCCTCTTGCCTCTATGGCTGGCTGAGTCCCCAGCCGCAGGGCTGAGTTGGCACCTTGGGTATTGCTCTCTGCTGTACCCGCCTGGGGTGGTACTTGCCCATGGAAGGTGGGACTGGTTTGAGCTATACTTACCGGGGGTACATCCTGGATCATCTGCTAGGTGTATTTACCAAAGGGTACGGTCATTTAAAAATAACACTTGACAGCAATGATTTAAACTAGATTACGAAACTCAGTAAGAATTTTACTTGCTGAGCGAAGTAAGGACCGTGAACTTTGAGCTGCCCTACTGGAAATATGAAGCCCCCACCCAAATTGACAAAAGTTATATAGAGATTTGCAAATATTGTTGTTGCTGTTGCTGGTGTTTAAAACTTGGAGCCGGGAAGATTTCATGTATATAACTTAAAAGTGTGGTTCCAGAAAAGTTTCTACAGATTTTCATGGAATGACTGAGGTCCAACGTCCTGAAAGCTTCCCTAAGGCCACAGCTTTAGTTGTTTAAACTTAATTACATTTTCTTGTTCTCTTAAGCATGACACACACACACAAAATGTTTATTGAGCTGGGCTGGGTGACAAATGGCACTTAATTACTCTTTCCCCTCCCCTCTCCTAAGTACTATTGAGTGAGGTTTTAAAAATATCCTTTTGATGTGCTAACAGTCTGTTGGGAAGAAGGGACCCCCTCTTCCCAGTTAGCACATCTTTACTAGCACAGACATGAGCCACTCGGGTGCCAAATGCACAGGAACCCACTGCAGTAAACTGAGGCTCAGGTGGGTAGAATGAGTTGATACATTAGGGCGCAAAAAGGTGAGAGCCCAGACAAGACTGGAGGTTTGTCTGACTATAATGAGCTGCCCAGCACAGCACTGAGTTAGATTAGAAGTATGAACCAGGGGCACCCACAATAGGAGTGATCAGGGATTAGTGCGTTTGTTTGCTACAGTGCTACTAATCTCACACACACACCCGCAAACTCAGGTCCAGCCATCCAGGAACATGGTGATAGACCAGGAGTTTGTTGTTGTTTTTTTTTTAAGTTTTATTTACTTGAGAGAGCGCACATGCGTGTGCAAACATGAGCAGGGGAGGGGCGGATAGAGAGGGAGAGAGAGAATCCCAAGCAGGCTCCATGCTGTCATTGCAGAGCCTGATGCAGGGATTGATTTCACCACCATCAGATCATGACCCTAGATGATATCCAGAGTTGAACGCTCAACCGACAGAGGCACCCAAGAGACCAATAGACGAGAAGTTTCAAAAGGGAAGCAGAAGTAACCAGAGCCAGGTAAGGTACTTCGTGCTCCCAGTGCGGGGTGCATGGGAACCAAGGTGCTGACAGCGGAAGCCAACCGCTCACCTGCCCAGAGAAGGAACTAGGGCTTCTTTGTGCATCTCTATGTGCAGGACTTCCCATGTGACCCCTCACAGTTCCCGTTGCACAGAAGGAAATTTAATTCTGCAACTTCCCCCCAGGATCTGCTGCCACATCCAAAGCCGTTGGTTGTCCCCAAGCCCCACTGCCTCCCCTAAACGTGAGCAATGAGGGGCTTCCTTCTCCCGCACCCGCCCGTCCCGGGGCAGGAGAGAACGAACATCCCCCAGCACAGGCTTGGCAATAACACTCAAGCCCCAAGTCTGACTTCCATTTAACACCAGACACACAGGGCACCAAATTCAAACTGTAAGTCAAAGAAAATCTGGAGGACTTGCAGTGTCACAAAAACAGAACCAAAGAACCACGCCCCCCAATCCCTGCGCCCCCCCCCCCCCACCAGCCACAGTAACAAAATTAAGCCAAACCTCTAAGGACCATCTGCCTGGTAGGGACACTTGTATTTGTGATTTCTACTCCTTAGGTCTTGTTTACCCCTCACCTTTCCTAAATTTGTGTTTCCGTTCAAAGGCCAAGGGAGCCCTAGTTTTGTCGGTGAGCTCTGGCTTTCCAAAAACCTTGTTTGCCACGGATGCGCACGAGGGAAGTTAAATCCGCTTTTCTCTCTGCGAGAGTCGTTTCGGGAAGGGTGGCGATGTACGTTCTCGCACTATTTGCTCTGGGTGACTGTGGGACAGTCGACGCGTTTGTTTAGGAGCTGTGCACCCCCCACACGCCGAGGCTGAGAGGCAGGTGCGCGGCACAAACCCATCCTCCCCAGAGAACTCTGGGGCAGGCGCAACGACAGACAGGTGCAGGGAAGACTATCCCGTGTGTGGCCCGATAAAGGACTGAGCTGAGACCACATCCACTCGCTTCGGGAAGGAGGGCGCAATTTCAGGCTGAAATCGAGTTCCCTTCCCATAGTCACGTGTGCCCACAGTTCTCCTCCACAGAATACCTACGGCATTAACGTTGGTGCCAGTGTTACACTTAGATTTACTGAAAAGTAACATCTCAGTTGTCTCCCACAGAACGTCCTCAGACGACTCTCCTCCCGCGCGCTTGGAATGCAAATGAAGTTTTGGAAAAACAACCAAGCGATGCCAGAAGCGCCTACATACCTGTGCTAACTCAGAAACCACCCCACATGCCTGATCTGGACATTTAAATGCCGGCCCAGTGGCACGTCCAGATCTACCTGCACAAAAGGGGACTTGAAGCCATAACCCCCGGCACAAGAAGCTGCTACCTCAGCCTTGCTGTGATCCCTGAAGATGGGCGAGAAGAAGCAACCACCTAAAAATATCATTCCCACAAACGTGGGGTCGTTAAGAACCAAGCATGTAACAAACGCTCTCTTTTCGACAGTGGGCTTTTTTTTTTTTTGTCACTAAAGCATAAGGTGGCTCTATCAATGGACACCATTATTTTGAAACCCTCAAAAGTTAGTGGTGGATGATTAATGTGGGGCATCTGGGTGGCTCAGTCGGTCGAGCGTTCGACTTCGGCTCAGGTATGATCTCACCGTTCGTGAATTCAGGCCCCGCGTCGGGCTCTGTGCTGATGGCTCAGAGCCTGGAGCCTGCTTCGGATTCTGTGTCTCCCCCTCTCTCTGACCCTCTCCCGTTCACACTGAGTCTCTCTCTCAAAAACAAATATTAAAAAAACAAAACAAAACTGTATTCCCCCTCCAGGAGGATAAAGGAATGCTTTCCGGGGAAGGGGGGGGGGGTAATTATAATTTAAATACAGTCAAATGCACAAATCTTCAGTTTTTAGTTCAAAGAGTTCTGACAATTGTGTACATCTGTATAACTACACCTGCCTGATCCCTCCCCTGCCCTGATTTGTCACTAACAGCTAACTTTTGCCTGTTTTAGGACTTCACGTAAGCGGGAAGACATTCTTTCACCCAACATGATGCCTTTGAGATTCATGCGTGTTCCTGCGGGTATCTATAACCTATTTTTTTTTTTAATTTTTTATTTATTTTTGGGACAGAGAGAGACAGAGCATGAACGGGGGAGGGGCAGAGAGAGAGAGGGAGACACAGAATCAGAAACAGGCTCCAGGCTCCGAGCCATCAGCCCAGAGCCTGACGCGGGGCTCGAACTCACGGACCGCGAGATCGTGACCTGGCTGATGTCGGACGCTTAACCGACTGCGCCGCCCAGGCGCCCCATATAACCTATTCTTTTTAAAATGTTTGAGCGGTATTCTGTTGTGTGAATATATCACAATCTGCTTAACCAGTCTCCTGTGAATGGACCTTGGGGTTCTTTCTAGTTTGGGCCTATTATCAATAATAAGGCTGCTGTGCGCGTGTGTACAGAGTCGTTTTTGTGTACATATGTTTCTGTTTCTTTGGGGTCAACACCTGAGAGTGGGGTTGCTCTGTCATGCGCAGGTATACCGCAGAGATGTTGGGGGTTCAGTTCCAGACCGCGACAATAGAGCAAATATTGCAATGAAACAAGTCAAATGAGTTTTTTGGTTTCCCACTGCATATAAAAGTTATGTCTATGCTATATTATAGTCTGTTAATTGGGCAATGGAATTAGGTCTTAAGAAACAATGCACATACCTTAATTTAAAAATACTGTACTGCTGAGAAAAGCTAACCATCATCTGAGCTTTCAGCAAATCGTAATCCTTTTGCTGGGGGAGGGTCCTGCCTCGATGTCGATGGCTGCTGACTGATCGGGGCGGCGGGTGCTGAAGGCTGGCGTGGGTGTGGCAATTTCTTAGAAGAAACACTCAAGTTTGCTGCAGCAAGGGACTCTTCCTTTCATGAGTGGTTTCCCTGTCACATGAGATGCTGTTTGATAGCATTTCACTCACAGTGGAACTTCTTTCAAAACTGGAGTCAGTCCTTTCAAATCCTGCCGCTGCTTTAAGTACCAAGCGTATGTAACATTCTAAATCCTTCGTTGTCATGTCAACAAGCTTCACAGCATCTTCAGCAGGAGCACAGTCCATCTGGAGAAACCATGTTCTCTGCTCAGCGGTGAGAAGCAGTCCTCACCCCATCGCGTCCTGTCACGAGACGCAGCAACCCCATCCACCTTCAGGCCCCACTTCTAGTTCTGGTTCTCTCGCTGTTTCCACCACATCCGCCGTGATTGCCTCCACCGACACCCCGAGCCCCCAGAGTCATCCCCAAGGGTGGGAATCCACTTCTGCCAAACGCCTGCAAATGCGGATATTTTGACCTCTTCCCACGAATCACGAATGTTCTTGATGACATCTAGAATGCCGAATCCTTTCCGGGAGGTTTTCAATTTGCTTTGCCCAGATCCATCAGAGGAATCACTTTTTATGACATCGATAGCCTTTCAAAGCGCATTTCTTCAATAGTAAGACTTGAAAGTGGAAATGACTCGTCTATCCGTGAGCTGCAGAATCCACGCCGTGGCAGCAGGCGTGGAAACGTTAGTCTCCTTGGGCGTCTCCATCAGAGCTCTTGGGTGACCACGTGCACTGGCAACGAGCAGCAATATTTCCAAAGGAATCTTTCTTCCTGAGCAGCAGGTCTCAACCGCGGGCTTAAAATATTCAGTAAACCATGTTGTAAACGTGACGTGCTGTAAACAGACATACTGTCATCCAGGCTTCGCTGATCCACTTGTAAAGCACAGTGGACTGGGCATAATTCTAACGGGACCTAGGATTTTCAGAACGGTCCGTGAGCACTTCACGGACTTCAACTTCAGCGAAGTTGGCTTCCGGTTCAAGTCACCAGCTGCATTAGCTTCTAACGAGAGAGTCAGCCTGTTCTTTGGAGCTTAGAAGCCAGGCAGTGGCCTCTCTCTAGCTGTGAAAGTCCTCAGTGGCATCTTCTTCCAATAGAAGTCTGTTTTGTCTGCATTGAAAATCTGCTGTTTGGTGCAGCCACCTTCATTAACTACCTCGGCCAGACCTTCTGGAAACTTGCTGCCGCTTCTCATCAGCACCTGCTGCTTCACCCTGCATCATTTATGTTCTGGAGGCTTCCTTCTGTAAGCTTCACGAACCCACCTCTCCTAGCTTCCAACTCTGCTCCTGGTAGCCTCCTCACCTCTCTCGGCCTTCATAAAACTGAAGAGAATTAGGGGCTTGCTCCGGGTTAGGCTCTGCTTGGAGGGAATGTTGTGGCTGATGTAACCTTCTGTCCAGGCCACTCCAGGTGACTCTGGATCTGCAATAGGCTGTTTCCCTTGCTCACCATTTGTGTGTTCACCGGAGAAGCCCTTCCAACTTCCTTCCAGAACGTTTTCTCTGCATTCACAGCTTGGCTGTCTGGTGGAAAAGGGCTACCTTTGGGTCTGGCTCAGCTTTGGGCAAACCTTCCTCACCAAGCTCGATCATTTCTGGGTTTTGATTCGAAGCGAGAGACGTGAGACTCTTCCTTACATGTGAACACATAGAGGCCGCTATAGGGTTATTCACTGGCCTAATTTCAATATTGTTGTGTCTCGCGGAACAGGGAGGCCCAAGGAGAGGAGGAGAGACCGGGAATGTCTGGCTGGGGGTGGAGCAGTCAGAACATACACATTTGTGGATTGAGTTCATGGTCTTACATGCGTGTGGTTTGCAGCGCCCCCAAACTCTTGTTACAAGAGTAACGTCAAAGATCACTGATCCCAGGTCCCCATAACAAATATAATAATGATGACAAAGTGTGAGGGGCCCCTGGGTGGCTCAGTTGGTTAGGCATGCGACTTCAGCTCAGGTCTGATCTCACTGTTGGTGAGTTCAAGCCCCGCATACAGGCTCTGTGCTGACACCTTCAGATTCTGTGTCTCCCTCTCTCTCTGACTGTCCCCCACTCACACTCTCTCTCAAAAATAAATAAACATTGTTTATTTTAACAATAATTATTATTAATTATCTATAATTAATATATCTATATTAATTAATTATTCTAATTAATTATATTAATCTATTAATTAATTAATAGATTAATTAATCTATTATTAATTATCTATAATTAATATATCTATAAACATATATTCTATATATTTATGGAATATAATTTAATTTATTATATGTTATAAATTATTATAAATAATTAATATAAATTATTATAAATTATTATAAATTATTAACATTTTAATAAATTAAACAATAACAATGATGACAAAGTTTGAAATCTTGTGAGAATTACGAAAACGGGACACAGAGACACAAAGTGAATGCTGGAAAAATGGCACCAACGGACTCGCTCAAGGCGGGGTTGCCACCACCCTTCGATGTGTAAAGAATGCAGTATCCGTGAAGCACAATAAAACGAGGTGTGCTTGTGTGTGATGAACTTTATAAGAGACACCCCAAGAGGTCACCAAAGCAGTTGCACGAGTACAGTGGATGTCTGGGCAGCTCTGCTGTCCCACGTCCTCACCACGCTTGGTCTTGTCCGTATCTTTCACGGTAGCCGTTTCAGTGGCTCACTGTGGTCGTGACACCTTGCGTGTGGGCTCTGCTCTCACAAACACTGTCATCACCGCGTGAGCTACTCATGACAGAAGCCACAGGAGTGGGGAGCCTTCCCCCACTAACTGGCAGGGCAGCGCTGACAAAGCCAAAAGCTCCAGAAAGAAAACTCTGAAGGAAACACAGACTCCCCTCACCCCACCCCACCCCTACCCAAGGGAGGGAACTCTTATTTCAGGGCGCGTGGAACGGGACGATTCTTTACAAATCCGTGGCGACATTTCAACTCTCATTTATTCCCCGGCCAGTGACGAGACGGCAGTTCCCGATGTTTCCGGAACAGGCTGTGAAGACGTGGAGTGTGGATGCTATGATTTGCTTACTT
The DNA here is from genome assembly GCF_018350195.1 of Panthera tigris. Lineage (NCBI taxonomy): Eukaryota > Metazoa > Chordata > Mammalia > Carnivora > Felidae > Panthera > Panthera tigris. The sequence goes on along the minus strand of NC_056660.1, from coordinate 5,584,689 downwards.
GGATTATTAACTGATCCTTTTTCGGGTAGTGGTCCTTTTGATTTCCCATTTCGCTCTTTAGCACCCCATTTTAGAGACCACGAATTTCCTGAAACGATTTTTCCGGAGGGGAAAACAATTCTTACCATTCTGCACAGGGCCTGGTGCGGGAAATTAAGGCAAGGAAATCAGCTATCACTGCTATGAAATGTGGGACTCGCGTTCAAGGTGAGAACAGGGACAGGTTTAAAACTGGTGCTGTACAATTTTTTTTTAATATTTATTTGTTTATTTTGAGAGAGCGAGCGAGAAGGAGAGAGAGCAAGACGGCACGCACGCGTGAGTGGGGGAGGGGCAGAGAGAGCCGGAGAGAGAGAATCCAAACGCTAACAGTGCAGAGCCGGACATGGGGCTCGATCCTGCAGGGGCTGATGGGGAGGGCTGCAGGGACGCCACGGTACCAGTTCTGACTCTCCTCCCCTAGAGGTGGGCCTGCAGGCTTCCAGAAATTATTCTGTGGGTGTCTGTGGTACAGTGTTTCTTCTGGGTGTTTATAGACAATTTCAACACTATTTCTAGATTGTGATTCTCGCGTGATTTTACAGAAAGCCGAAAGAGTCAACTGTGCTGTCACAGAAAGTTATCCATTTCCCTGAGGAGAAAAATTAGATGTCTCACAGTGGCAACAACCACGGTAATTTAGAATATTAGGCTAGATATTAGAGCACAGTATTTATGACAGATATCAATAAAGATGACCCACCTCTTCGATTTGCCGCCTGAGTGACGAGCCCCCCGAAGAGAGACGAGCGCCCCTCACCATGACTACTATTGGCTGGCCCTCAAATCTGGAAGATCCAGAGACACAGACATGGTCCCCACAGAGCCCAGGGCTCTGGAACAGACAGGTGCCGCTTTCACTCCATGCATATTCACTGGCCGCTGTGGTGCCAGAATATACACCCTTGTGACCTAGCCTGTGGGTCGCCTGCACTTCCTAAGGTGGAATAGGAGCTGGTTCCCTCCTCCTCCCAGAGAGGCAGACGAAATCAAGGTCTTGAACCAAGAGGCACTGCCGAGGAAGGACGTCTGAAGGACCAACGAGAACGATCGGCAGGTGTTTCTTGAAAAGCTGAGGGGCTGTGAGGGCTTCTGTGGGAGGTGGGATTGACGGAGCACTGGCAGCCCGAGCTGCCGTAACAGCATGCCAGGGACTGTGGGCGTAGACCACAGACATTCATCCTCATAGTTCTGGAGGCTGGACATCTGGGAGCAGGGCGCCCACGAGCCTGCTTTCTTGTGAAAGCTCTCTTGTGGCTCGCAGAAGGCTGATTTCTCACTGTGCTCACATGACCTGCGTGTGTGTGTGTGTGTGTGTGTGTGTGTGTGTGTGTGTGTGCAAGGAGGGAGGGAGGGAGGGAAAGAGAAGGAGCAAGTTCTCTGATGTCTCCTCTTACAAGGGCACTAATCCCACCACGAGGCCCCCCCGCCCTGCCACGTGACCTCATCTGAACCTAATCACCTCTCAAAGGTCCCATCTCTAAATTACCATTACGTTAGGGGTTAAGGCTTCAATATAAAAATTTGAGGGGGACACAGACATCCAGTCCCTAACAGGCACAGACAGCCTACCTGGACCTCAATCCCACTCTGCCGCCTACTCTTATTTAATCACCAGGCCTTGGCTTCTTCCTCTGTAAAATGGGAAATATATATTACTTAACTCACTAGGGATACCATGAGTCCTAAATGAACAAATGGAAAGTACCACAAACAGTGTGTGGCCCATGGTAAGCACTATACACGTTACCTATAATGAGCTGATTTTTTTACCCTATTGGTAGAAGCCCCAATCTTACTTGGGTATCCTAGCAGTGAACAATAGTGATAGAGAGTGGCTCTTGAGTGAGTTTTGAGGGGGGCTGGGTCCAGAAGATGACGATCTGTCCCAGCTGTCAGGAGGTTCACGCGTCACTGCTCTCAGGTGGCTGGACAGGTTGAGCCGTATGAGGCAGGATTCCCAAGTTATATTGCAAACAGGTTGCTTGTGGGTGATGGGCAGCAGGTGTTAATAGTGAAAAAAGCTAAATAGTGAAATAGCTAAGATCTATTCTTTAGGTTCAAGTATGAGCACCACTCACTGGTGCTGACTGCTGACAGGGTGCCTTCTATTTTTAATTGATCAAGGTGAGCGTCCTATCATCATACCAGGCCAAGCCCGGCTCTCATCTCTATAGAACACCACTCAGAGCACAGACTCAGCTGTCGCTCTTCGATGCTGAAAGATGTCCACTGATAACTTACTTTGTACCCAAGTAGAAAAGAAAAAAGAGTAGGGGCTAATTGCTCATGAAAAATGTTCTCTGTGTGGGAACACGTCAAAAGGCTAAATACAGTGCCTACCTGAGTCCCCGTCCAGGAAGCTGGGGAAAATGATCAACCCAGACTGTCACAGAGCCTAAGCTGCTCCCACAGGGCTGAGGAGTGAGTGAGATCTCCCCAGTAATGCAGAATTAAACTGTAGAATAAACAGCCCATAACCATCCTGATCCTTAGCATAGATTTAAAGGAATTCAGAGATGGGAGATCCGGTCGGCCTCAGGTTTTCCCGTAGGTTCCTTGGTGGCAGGAACCACAAACTAAAAGACACTGAATCATTGTTTCAAGTGACGATAAAAACTTCTACCCAGGACATGGCCTTACAGGTACATAAGGCCAGCAGCCACTCATGTAGCCTGACAGGACTGACCCTAGGAAGGATTGTCTCCCCAACTTTTACTGAAATTAATGCAGAGGTAGACAATGGGAACCACATAACTAATAGAATATATACACTCACACACATATCCTAAATATGAGATATTTTATCTCCCTGAAAAGTCCCCACTGATCACTACTTTGTGCATTTAGAAAACTTTTTAAAATGCTAACATGACCTGGAAGATTTGCATAGTCCCAATTAGAGTAAAATCCATGGGATTAACAAGACACATCTTTCTCGATCTTCAACCTTACCCAAAGGTTTGAAAAATAGATGATTTCATATTAAAGCCAAGAAAAGAGGATAAGGGGAAGACGGCAGCAGAGCAGGAGGACCCTAGGCTCATCTCATCCTGTAGAAACACAACTAGGTAACTATGAAGCCATCCTAAATACCCCAGAAATCCATCTGAAGAGTGGCATAACAAACAACTAAAGATAGAGAAGATGCCACATCGAAGAAGGCAGGAAGTATAGAGACGTGGCTTGGGAGAGAAAGAGACTGTGGTCACTGTGGTCGAGGAGGGAGCCACAGTTGCAGAGAAGGGCGAGAGACAGACTAGGACACAGGGAACAAGCATACTAGGAAAACAAATCCCCATGGTAATTGGCGTGGAAAGCGAGAGGGCCCAAACTGTGTGAGTTCTTACAACGAGTGAGGCTTAAAGCCTGGATTTTAAAAGTCAGTGGGCTTGGCTCTGGGACAGCTCGGAGGGCATTGTGCTGCTCTTGCAGAGAAGGCAGGGCAAACAGCTCACGGACGTACACCATGGAAAACGGAAATAGGGATATGAAGAGCCACTACGGCACACGGTAGGGAGATTATTCACTCATCTCAGAGCACGACCCAGAGAGCCGGCATTCACGGAGGGATAGCTCAGAGAACAAAGGAACTGGCTGCTGCCATTTTCCTCCTGTGCCCCTCAGCATAAGCCCAGGGCCACCTGGGAACCTGCAAAGTGCTGACACTTGCTACCTAACTTGCTTACACCAAGCCCTGCCCCTGATGTTCTGGTGGAAGTGCTCCTTCCGGTCATGCTTGCCTCAGTCCCAGCATGGTGGTGGGGGGGGGGGTCCCCCAAAACACCGGCCCAAATCCCTGCTAACATGAATCTCCTAACAAGGGAGTTTTGCAAGGCCTCGGTTCCAGTGGCAGTGACAACAGGTCTCATTTCACAAGCAGACCAGGGCACACCTAGTTAAAATGCACCACATTCAGGCCAGGGATCGAATACTGCTCACAACAGGCAAAGAGAGCTTCTGACTTGAAGGATAAAGTGGCCAGGACACAAGAACAGAGAGTACACAGCACACAGTGGAGACACTCCTGGAAACGCGAGGCCCTTGGGAACAAGGGAAACTACACAGCAGGGCACTACAGGACCTCTTCTTCATAAAGTCATTACCTTCAAAACCAGGGGACGTGGCTGACTTTCCTAACTCACAGAAATAGGCACAGAGACTTAGACAAAATGAGAAGAGGGAGGAATCTGTCTCTAATTAAAGCACAGAACAAGGCCATGGGTGAAGACCTAAGTGAAATAGATATCAGTAACATGCCTGGTTGAGAATTTAAAGCACTGGACTTGAGAAAAGAGTGGAGGACATCAGTGAGACCATTAACACAGATATAAGGAATAACACAGCAGAGATAAGGGCTCAATAAATGAAATGAGAAACAAACCTGATGGAATGAAGAGTAGGCTGGAAGAAGCAGAAGAACAATTAATGACCTAGAAGACAGAGTAGTGGAAGGTAAGCAAGCTGAGCAAAAGTGGAAAAAAAAAAAAGAAGGAAGGAAAAAAGAAGAATTATGTAAACGAGAATAGATTCCGGGAATTCAGTGACTCCACAAAAGGTACTAACATTCATATGATGGGCATCCCAGAAGAAGAAGAGAGAGAGAAGGGACCAGAAAATTTATCTGAAGAAATAATAACTGAAAACTTTCCTAATCTGGGGAAGGAAACAGATATCCAGATCCAGGAGGCAAAGAGAACCCCCAACAGAATCAATAACAGCAGACCCATACCAAGATTTATTGTAATTACAATGGCAAAATATAGGGATAAAGAAAAAACATTAAAAGCAGTAAGACCAAAGAAGACAGTTACATACAAAAGAAACCCCATAAGGCTATCAGCAGAGTCTTCAACAGAAATTTTGCAAGCCAGAAGGAAGTGGCATGATATATTCAAAGTGTTGAATGGGGAAAATCTGCAGCCAGGAATACTCTCTCCAGCAAGGCTATCATTCAGGATAGAAGGAGAGATAAAGAGTTTCCCAGACAAACAGAAACTAAAGGAGTATTGGACCACTAAACCAGCCCTGCATGAAATATTAAAGGAGACTCTTTGAGTGGAAAGGAAAGACCCAAAATGTCAGTATGAAGGTAGGAAACACAAAAGTGGTAAAAATGAATATTTCTGTAAGAAGTCGGTTAAGGAATCACAAAATAAAAGGATGTGAGATATGACACCATATACCTAAAATGTGGGGAAGAGAGGAGTAAAGAATGGGTTCCAACCCAAATGACCATTGACTTAATATAGATTGCTATATGCAGAACATGTTATATACAAACCTAATGGTAACCACAAATCAAAAACCACTAACAAATATGCCAAGAATAAAAATAAAGAAATCCAAACATATCACTAAAGAAAACCAGCAAACCATGAAAGAGAGAAAGACAAGAAAGGATCAGAGAAAATCTTCAGAAACAACCACAAAACAAGTAATAAAATGGCAATAAATATATATTAATAATTGCTTTGAATGTAAATGGACTAAATGCTCCAATCAAAAGATGTATGGTGACAGAATGGATAAAAACAAAAACAAAACAGAAAAACAAGACCCATGTATATGCTGCCTACAAGACTCATTTCAGACCTAAAGATACCTGCAGATTGAAAGTGAGGGGACAGAGAAACATTTGTCATGTAAGTGAACATCAGAAGTGATCAGAGTAGCAATACTTATATCCGACAAATAGACTTTAAAACAAAGACTATAACAAGACATAAAGAAGGACAGTACATAATAATAAAGGGGATGATCCAACAAGATCTAACAATTGTAAATATTTATGTCCCCAACACGGAACCCCCAAATACATACAAGAGTTAATAACAAACATAAAGGAACGAATCAATAGTCACACAATAATAGTAGGGGGCTTTGCCACTCCACTTAGATCGAAGGACAAATCATCTAAACAGAAAATCAACAAGGAAATGATGGCTTTGAATGACAGACTGGACCAGATGGATTTAACAGGTATCTTCAGAACATTCCAGCCTAAAACAGCAGAATACACATTCTTTTCAAGTGCACATGGAACATTCTCTAGAATAGACCACACATTAGCCCACAGAAACAGCCTCAACAAATTTTGGAAGATCGAAGTCATATCACGCAACTTTGCTGACCACAACGTTATGAAACTAGAAGTCAGCCACAAGAAAAAACCTGGAAAGATCATAAATACATGGAGGATAAATAACATACTACGAAACAATGAAAGGGTCAACCAGGACATAAAAGGAGAAATGATAAAGTACATTGGAAAGAGAAGAAAATGAAACCACAATGGCCCAAAACCTTTGGGACACAGCAAAAGTGGTTCTAAGAAGGAAGTTTAAAGCAATATAGGCCTACCTTAAGAAACAACAAAAAAAAAACCCTCAAATAAATAACCTAACTTTATGCCTAAAGGAGCTAGAAAAAGAACAACAAATGAAGCCTGAAACCAGCAGAAGGAAAGAATAAAGATTAGAGCAGAAATAAATGATATAGAAGATAAAACCAAGAACATTTTTGTAATAGATTTGCATGGTTTCTCTTTTCCTAAAACCAGAGTCTTCAAATCAATATCATTTCTGAGATGCAATGCCACAGCGTATATCCCCAGGCATCCCTGGGGAATGTTAATCTTCACTTTCCTCCACTGTCAGGGGTGTTCCGTGAACAAGTTTAAGGAAAATGGAATTGACAGTTACAAAAACATACCTGGGTTTGAAAATAATTTGTACACTAGATAGCTGATCAGCAGGCACAGGACATTGCCAGGTAGAGTTGTAAGCAGGAGCCTACTGGGCCTGGGAGCAGAGGTGGGGGCAGACATGGAAAGCCCTTGAATCAGCAAACTTTATATCCCCTTTTGCTTAGATCCAGGCTTCGACTGGTTCTTGATCACTGCTATGGATCCAAGCTTCTCTGTTTTCCACCCTGTTGGAATAGTCCTTGAGGTGCTTCTCAATCTATTTCCCAGAATGGAGATCCACAACCACAAGGGCTCTCAGGAGGAGACGGACATCTCTTCGGGGATACACACGCTGGGCTCCATTGCCTCACAAAGTCACGATGAACGTTCACTGAGGGAGCAGAGTTCTAGAACCCAATGTGGCGGCCTTGGGCTAACTCCTTACCGCTCCTGTAGGGATTTTCTCGGCAGCTAAATACGGGAGTGAAGAATGAGGACTTTGGATTCAGATAAACCTGGGATAGAATTCCGCCTCTGTGCTTTAGACCATGACACTTCAACGGGTTAATTAACCTCACCATGCCTCAGTTTCCTGGTAGAACCAAGAGAGCGGTGGCACCTCCCTCCCAAGGCTGTTGAGCCCAGTGTCCAGTTAGCTGTATTCAAACACATTTTACCAAATCCCCAAGAAGGCCTGGGCTCACCCTTCAGCACTAAGCATGTACTTCTTCCTTCCTCAAACTCTGCCTTGCTTTCCCAGCCCCCAAACATCTGCACGGTGCCTTGTGCTGATCCTGAAGCAGCTCTGACTATGAAGTGACCGAGGTGGAGCAAATGAGCTCAGTGGCTGGTGCATATGGCGCCCGGTCGTCTGAGCCCCTGCCAGCTGGCCTTGGTCCACCCCTCAGCTGGCCTTACTCACAGCAGAACAATCCGGGGACCCCGCGACGAGACACTTTCTCCGATGTTTTCTTTAACTCTGACAACTGCGGCTGAAATTTAGCAGCAGCCTGTGGCTCCCCGGGGACGTCTTCTGCCTACTTCTCTCTCCCTCTCTCCCTCTTTCAGTCACTCTTGCTGTTACTTTTTACTGCTCCCCCACACCAAAGTTCAGATTTCCTTTTTTAAACAGAAACAGTATTCTCGCGGGGGGAGAGACTAGCTTTAGTCAAGTCTTCGCGATAACCAAGCGAGCACTGCAAAACGCCAAGTACCAGACTAAGAAATTAACGCCTTCTACTCATCGAGTTGGTTTCTTTCTTTCACAAAGCTCAACGCGTCACGGCAACAACCAGCAGTGTCTGAGCACCCGTTCCACGTCAACCTCTCGGTTACTCACAAGAGACACAAAGACGAAGGGGGAGCGCGCTCCTCCAAGGCGCACCCGCAGCCATCTACACACACGGACAGCATGCGGGGCATTTGCTTGAACTACTCACCTGTCTCTATGCACAACGCCGCCGGATGCACGTAAGGATTCACAAGCACACGCTGCAGGAACTCCAAACTCCCAGCAAGGGTATCCCAAACAATATAAATGTATAGTATTACTCTAAAACCAACCCTCACTTCTTCCCAACCCTTCCCTGGCATTTTCTGTTTTCCTTAAAGACGCCACTGGCCTCTGGCCCAAGTGGGAGGTAGGTCTTTATTTGAGCTTCTGCTCTCTTCTATGGAACCTCTCCTCCTAGGTACTCCCGGGTATATTATTTCTTTTTCTTTTTTTAAAATTTATTTGAGAGAGGGCGCGTGCACACGAGCAGGGGAGAGGGGGCAGACAGAGAGAGAGAGAGAGAGAGCACACGTGAGCAGGGGAGAGGGGGCAGAGGAAGAGAGAGGGAGAGAATCTTAAGTAGGTCCACACTCAAAGTAGAGCCTGATGTGGGTTCAATCTCATGATCGTGATATGACCTGAGCTGAAACCAGGAGTCAGACGCTCAACCGACTGAGACACCCAGGTACCCCTCCCACATCTATTATTTCTAAGCCCCACAGAAACACCTGCAAGAAAGAAACTCACTGTTCTCATTTTACAGATGATACAACTTAAGGCTAAGGCTAAGTGACCAGTTTCAGGTCACACGGCAAGGATCTGAGGTGGGATTTGAACCCAGGTCTCTCTGGACTCTAGAGCCAGGGCCTGCCTGTCCCATGGTATGAGAGTCATGCTCTTAACAGACAATGGCTGTGCTGTCTACTCATAATTGGCTAGTATTTTATTATGATTTACTAGCATTTCAATAACATTCATTTTAATACATTGCAAGCCTTTAAGTTTGTAAAATCCTGCTTCCGTTTTTAGCTTAGAAATCCTAGTCTGACTTTGCCATACATAAATTCTTCTGTCACATTTCTGACCCTTGTCTTTTTCTATGCTGCTTGAAATGTAGCATCTTAAAATGACACATTTAGATGATTTAAACAATTCAACTATTCCATGGGAATGTTATTTCCCCAGTGTAGTGCAGTCGTGCTGAGAAAGCCGTCCTGTATCCTCAGTCAATAAAGCAAAACCTGCCATGTCTTGGTAACAGACAACACAGCACATGTCTCGGTAACAGACAACACAGCACATGTCTGTTAACGGACGGCTCACAGTCTGTGGGGGCCAGTCGGTGGAGCGTGCGACTCTTGATCTTGGGGTCATGAGTTCAAGTCCCACATTGTGTGTGTGTGTGTGTGTGTGTGTGTGTGTGTGTGTATACACCGCAGGATCTGTTGAAATTTTATGGTTCCTTGTTATTCTTCAGTTGGGCAAGTCTTATTAAAGTTGATACCTATGAAACAAAAATAATATCTTGGCCTTCAAAGCATCCCAGAGGGCATCTAAAAGTTAGAAAAGAATCATTTTTATAAAACGGAAATAATTTGAGTGAGGAGAGGATGCCTGTAATTTATGGCCCGGCGGTTCTCCAGAGATGTCCAGCTTATAGATGCTTAGACGTCACTATCCTGGGGTCTTGCTACTCTGAGGCTCTCTAGAGAGACAAAGTCTCCGGTGCAGGGATCGTGGTGCATCTCAGATGCTCTCTAGGTTCAAACCCATTTGTCTGGAGGCAAATGCTCATGTTCCCCTAGCAGGGCGTCACCAGCCCCACTCTGCTCGGACCCTGCCCCTCAGATGCAACACCAGAGAGTCTAGACATGAAGAATCCCATATGACGGTACTAGAAACCTAGCAGTCAAGTATCCTGTGCATCAGTGGGGGAGGAGGGCTCGCCGGGACGTGGTCCTGTTTATGTCGTTGTTAAAAATCCAAGTACACCTGCTTTACACCCCATGCACATGTCACTTCCAAGGTGAAAAGCAAAACTTTTAAACTTGTAGAACAAAGTGTGGAGGAATACCTTTATAACCTTGATTAGTTTTTAGAAAATTTGATACGAGGGGCGCCTGGGTGGCTCAGTCGGTTAAGCATCCGACTTCGGCTCAGGTCATAATCTCGCAGTTTGTGGGTTCGAACCCCGCGTTAGGCTCTGTGCTGAGAGCTTGGAGCCTGGAGTCTGCTTCGGATTCTGTGTGTGTGTGTCTCTCTCTCTGTTCTTCCCCCGCTCATGCTCTGTCTCTGTCTCTCAAAAATAAACAAATGTTGAGAAAAGAATACAAAATAAAAAATAAATTAAAAAAAAAAGGAAATTTGATATGAAACAGCAGAAACCATGAAGGAAAGAGATGAGTTTGAATGCATTAAAGTGAAAAAGTTTTGCATGAAAAGATCTGCATTAAAAGCATTGAGAAATTTCCAATGCTCATTCCATTCCTGGTTATATACTCTAGGGAAACTCATAACATGTCTGCAGATATAGACAAGAAAGTTTGCTATAGTATTTTCAGTAATGGCAAAAAAAAAAAAAAGTAACTTAAGTGTTTATCAACAGGAGAATAAATAAGTTCTGGCATATTTATACAACTGCAAACAGCATGAAAATGAATGAAGTACAATTCTATAACTATGGGTAAACATCAAAAATAGCTTTGAAAAAAAAAACAAACCCAAACACCCAGTGTTGAAGAGAAGGGTATATATGATACAATCTTTATAAAGCTTCAAAACCCTGCAAAAATCAACACTATATAGTGTTTATATTTTCTATAGGTTTTTAGGTACATAATACATGCATAAAAATAGTAAACATTAAAGGCACAAGAGTGTTTCTATCTCAGAGTGAACGAGATTGGGAGGGCAACCAGGGGCACTCAACAGTATGGTTAACATTCTGTTTCTTTTCAAGAAGAGATAAAGCACATGGCATGTTAATATGTGAGGAGGCTGCGTATTTGAGCCCATGTCCTTTGTCCCTACGTGTGAGAGATGTCACAACGTCGATAAATTCCGTTTTTAGGCCGTTTTTAGGCCACCGTTTTAGCACCAGCATATGGCACAGCCGTGTGAGGCCTGGTACGAGGTGCTGGAGGGGGGTGTCCAGGTCTGAACTCACAGAGTTCAATTCAGTGTGTGTGTGATGCTGGGGCCACATGGGGAGCCGGAGGGCCAGGCCTGTCTTCTAGCAGCTTCTGGTTGGTAGAGAAAGAAGATAGGTGTGTGGAAGGCAAAGCGGTCTTTAAGAGGGGTGCTCATGTGGGGCTCACTGAGATTCCATATAGTTACAAGTGATGAGAAACCCTCCAGCCAGAAGAAGAGCTGGAACAAAGACCCAAGGTGGGAGTGATGGGAATATTCTCTGCAAGAGAAAAATGTGCTTGGGTTGGGGCCGTGTGTAGGGAGGCAGCCCTGAATGTGGGCCTCCGGGGTTTAGATTTAATTCAGGAGACGATAAAAAGCCACAGGAGGCATCTGGAACAGAGAATATTAAGGCACGAGCCTACAGGAGCCATCGAAGGGAGGGTGGAGCCTGTTGGGCCGAGAGAGGGGCCTCTACGTAGCTGAGGAGACAAAGGAGAGCCTCGCTGGGTGGGAGCCACAGCAGAGGCGGAAGATTGGAGAGGGGTAGCTGCAGAGGCCGGCAGTGAAGGGGAAGGTGGGACCAAAGGCTGGAGGCCAACTGGCTCCAACTGATTTTGGAGGGAGGCTGAGGGGCTCACAATAAGATTAACACATGGACGCTGGCAAAAAGGGCCACGACAAGAGATGAGCCACACTTCCCGTGTCCGCCGAGTGCCCGGCAATGTTCTCAGCCCTCTCTACGAGGCGGTGCGTTTCATCCTCTCAGCAGCCCTGCCTGTTGGGCCCTGCTGTTGGAGGCGCTGTTGTCAGCCCCGTCTTAGGGGTGGGGTGCCTCAGGCAAGAAAGGTCACGGGACTCGGCCAGGGCCACCCAGCCGGCAGGTGACAGAGCCAGAGCGTACAGCCAGCCGTCTGCCCCCAGAACCCGTGTCTGTCACAGGAGAGATGGGCAAGCCCTACGTATCTGGGTGTCACCTGTACCGCAGTGATGGGTGAACCCCGGGGTTTCTGGGTGGCGAGACGACTGGAGAAACCCATACGAAATGACCTTAATCTCTGTAAGTAGACTGTGGGGCCATGAGTCTACTTTGGTGGGGCCAAAGCAGTCTGGGGCTACAGGGGAAGAAGAAGCCTTAGAAAATGCTGCCTGGAGAATGGGAATTCAGATAAACAGATCTTACAATACCAATCAGAGCCAACTGCTAGCATGAACAGATGACCCTGATGAGGATACAGGCCATCTGACCTTCTCCGTAACTGTGGGACACCCAGAGAGCACACAGCTACGCAAGCAGATGGTGGGGAGGGACAGGTGAAGCTATCAGAACAGAAGAGGGCATGGGAATTAAGGACAAGAGGGAAAAAAACCACTTAAATCGCTGATTTTGGAGCCCAGCTGTGAAAAAGGAAGCCGAAGGCTGGAAGAATTGGTGAGAGAACATTCAGAAAGTATTTATTGGACACCCAACTACAAGGTTGACAGGCTGATAATGACAGTGACGTCCACGGCCATATCCCCCTGAACGTGCCCGATCTCATCTGATAACGACAGTGAAGGTAGACAGCAGGGCCAGTGGGAATGAGGGCCCACAGGCAGAAGAACGAGGGCTTGCTGTGAGCCCAGGGGAATCGGATAGTGGGATCTTGCAGAAGACACAGATTTCAATGACCAGGTCGTGGAGGTGTGGCCTGGCCAAGGAAGGGGAAGGTGGCTGCAGAGAACCTCACAGGCATTGAGGAGGCCAAAGGATTACAAAGATCAGATAAATAGAAGAATTATCTACATAGGTGGACAACTTCCCAATGATGGAGCCAGTAAAGAGGGAAAAATCAGTGTGTGGTTATGACAAGGGTAGAAGATGCTAAAGAAGACGCATGAACTAGAAGAGAAATGGCCTGTATGATGCTTCAGGAAGAGGTCTGTGGACTCCTTCGTCCTGGTCCTATGTTGGAAGGAAGGAATGTATTAGAATATACAGCATATAAGTTGACTGGACTATTTTTTTTTTAAATTTTTTAATGCTTATTTATTTTTGAGACAGACAGAGACAGAACGCAAATGGGATGGGGCAGAGAGAGAGGGAGACACAGAATCCGAAGCAGGCTCCAGGCTCTGAGCTGTCAGCAGAGAGCCCGATGTGAGGCTCGAACTCACGAGCTGTGAGATCATGACCCGAGCCGAAGTCGGATGCTCAACCGACTGAGCCACCCAGGCGCCCCTGACTGGACTGTTTTTAAAAAAGCGAACGACATGGGGCGCCTGGGTGGCGCAGTCGGTTAAGCGTCCGACTTCAGCCAGGTCACGATCTCGCGGTCCGTGAGTTCGAGCCCCGCGTCAGGCTCTGGGGCTGACGGCTCGGAGCCTGGAGCCTGCTTCAGATTCTGTGTCTCCCTCTCTCTCTGCCCCTCCCCCGTTCATGCTCTGTCTCTCTCTGTCCCAAAAATAAATAAAAAACGTTGAAAAATAAAAAAATAAAAAAAAAAAATAAAAAAGCGAACGACCAAAACAAAAAACAAAAAGCAAACAACAACCAGATTGGTAGGTTGGATGCTTTAAAAGAAAAACATTGTATCCTATCTCCTGTACTGAGCTCAGTAAGACACCAGGTATAGAGAGAGAAAAACTGGATGGTCATTGGGCAAAAAAAAATAGGAGTAAAGGGAGCATATGAGAGAGATACTGGGTAGTTTGCAGGAGGCAAGGAAAAGGAAAGGAGAAATTAGACTGGAGACACATTTAAATCCTACGTGTTATCTTGGGAATGTACTATGGACTTCCTTCCACGTACCCAGGACGCTCATGACCTCTTCACAACTGTTAAGAAATGTGTCTATCTTCCCAGTGCCTTTGGCAAACAATTGGACTTTGAATCAATGCCGGACTCTTCCTCTGCTCTATTCCAAGGCGCATGACCAGCCTGGGCTCCAGGGCTCCTGGGTGACTTGTGAAAGGAGCAGGCAATCCATTACGTGTCCTGTTTGCACCTTCGCTCCCATTACAACCGTAATTCAGACGAAACACACACACACGCCTGCATGTTCAGGCGTGAAAGTTAACACCATATACAGTAATATGAAATACTACATATGTGCACTGGGGTTAATTTACAGTTACTGCGGGATCCATAACTTTGTAATTTCCTGGCTTTGGTGTGTATAGTTTTTCAGACTCGACGTTTTATTAACTTTTCCTTTAAACCAGCTATCTGTCTTTTGGCTGGTATTCCCCAGCGTATTAGAGCTTGCATATTTCCAAGCTGAATATCATGTTGTAAAAGTCTATCTATTTCCCCTCATCTCTCTCAGTCCATCTGTATTTTTTTACATCTAACCTCCTGGGTCTTTGCCTTTTTTGGCTCCGTAAATTTAATTAATGTACTTTTGACTTTCTTTACCAGGTCACTGTTGAAAATTTACATAAAACAGATCCATTTTTTTTTTCATCATGCCCTAATGGAAGCACTTCAGCGATGTTTTCCTTTCCCATATATCTCAATTTATCTTTTCAATACAGCTTCCCTTGTTTAAAAATTCGTAGAGGCCACCAAACATAAACACTTTGGATTGTTCTTTCCACAGAGAGCCTGGTACATTTGTGGCATTCTCCCATGTTCAAATTGGGTTAAATATATGAATAATATGTAATAATGCTCTTCCTAAAATCATCCAGACCTTCTTTTTGCCTTTGTTCCCCTTAATGTTACTGAAGCATCTGAGGCATTTCTTTGCTTTGATAGAATTGTCTTCTTATATTTGTGTAGATTTGGGAGAAAGGAAGATGTTTTCAGAGGAAAAACAAAATATAGTAATTAGCCTTCTTCCCCATTTTTTTTTTCCAAAAAGAAAATCAAGGAGGTTACTGTGAGTTGCTATTTAAAAAAAAACAAACAAAAAAAGCCCTCCTAATTCTAATGCATTTGAGATTCTGAATCTTAGAATGTTTATTGCAAGGATCCATTATGTTTTTCCTCGTATTTTTATTTGCTTATTTACTACCATATTTAATGCCAATGATATACAAATTTATGTCTTTTGTCTCTTTTTTCTTTAAAAACATTCACTAGTAAGCTATTGTCAATTTCTTTGTTCTCCATATTAACAATGTGCTTTCTCACCAGCAGAAACTTTTTAATGTTTACATGCAGAGAAAGCAACATATATGCTACATGCTTGGGGGGGAAAAAATAAGACACTCAAATCAACTCTAAGGCGGTAACAGCTGAGGTTACGTTTTGCCTGTAATTCTGACCACTGACCACGGGCTATAAGTAAGTGGGCAATGAAACCAGTAAAAGAGAAAACCTGAACTCTACTCTTCTTAGAAACTCTGTTTACATACTTCGCTTGATTTCTAAATTTTTCTTTGATGACCCTTACTGGCTGAAACAGTCCTAATTGTATCATCCCTTTCTTTCTGGCTCTTTAAATCATCTGATTTTTTTTAACCAACAGCACACTTCCTGAAATGTACCAACGAATATAATTGGATTGTGATGAGAAGGATCGAACCGAAGTTCATTAACCCTACAGAATGCTACCTGGAAACCCTTAAGAAAAAAGGAAGTTACCTTCTGGTTAGTTTTCCACAGAGCACTGCCACAGTAAGAGCTGAGGATCCCAGTGCCCTGCTGAGCAGACACAAAACTGTCACAACCTACAGCCTTCTACAGTCTGGACCTCTAACTCTGAGCATCTTGGGATTGTGAGCTGAGCGTTGGACAGTACCACTGGTGGGCCAGCGAGACAAAGAACCTGCAGGACAGCCAGAGACGGCCAGGAAGAAAGAGCTTTGTGGTGTATGGGATAAACTGAGCCCAGCCTTCCAGGAATTTTCCCAGAAAGCGGGGTAGGATGGGAGTGGATGGGACAGCCCACCTTCCAGCCCCCCGCAAACGGTCTTCCAATGTTGCACCAAGGGGATCCATTAGAGGATTCTACACTAAGTAATTCAGAGGTTAGAACTTAAATGAACTTTGTGGGATTAGGTTCCCTCCCTTCTCCGTTTAAAGATGATTTATCATTTTTCTTTTAATTAAAGGACACAGGAAGACATTTGTTTCGAGTCCTGATGCACAGGCCCACCGAGGCTTATGTCGTAGAGCTTCTCACTGAAGGTTCAGCAGGGCCTGTCTGCGTCGCCACAATGAATTACTTCCGCGGACACGCAGGCCCACAGCCTCCCCGAATCCTTCCCCGTAATCCCCAACATCTGTTCTACGTCCAGCGCTGACCAACGTGGGAATCAGCAAGTACCAGCTGTCAGCATGGACGCAGATGAGCAGACACGCTCACGGAGCGTCAGCTGGCCCTGTGATTTCAGCTGAACGAGCCGGACGTAAGCTAGGCTCCAGTTTAAACCATTTGCGACATAGAGGAAACACCTGTTTAGAAGTCATCCAAAACCAACGGCGTCGAGCAGTTTGAGGGCGTGGGGTTGATCGCCGCCATTCGGACTGCAGAGCTCTGGGTGCCTCACACACCCCAAATCCCTAGAGGTGATGCTAACGTGTACTTCCAGTATTTTGAGTGAGGATGGCCCGTCTAAAGTTGGGTTGACTCGTCTTCCCTTGTGGGTGTCATACCACATTTCACGAAATCCAGAGCTTCAACTTTAACCAAATGCCCCGCATTACCTTAGTTTGGACTCAAGCCTGATACCGATCATAAAAAAAAAAAAAATAAAACATAGTGTGCTATTTTTAATAGACTGCTTGATGTACTGGGGGAGAACAATATGACCCAAAGTAAAAATGAATCTTTGTATTCTGGTGATTTACACTAGCGAGCCAATTCCCTCATCAACTGCCCAGCTGGGGAAAGTGGCCAGACTCACTCAGTTGGACTATCAGTAGAGGCGTTCTACGTATTTGTGGTACTGCTTGGTTCCAACCGTATCCGAGGTAGAGTAACAAAGAATAGGAAACGAAAGTAAAAATAAGGCAACAAAAGTGGACATGAAATACCCCACGAGACAACACGCCTGTTAGATAAGCTGTCTGCCTGACTCACCACAAGCTAACACGGTTAAGTTCAAAGTAACAATCTCCTTGAATCCCAAGTTGGCCCATCTACAACATGGGGCTATCTTATCCTTGTTAAGGTGGCTGTTGGGCAGGCAGGAGCATATATAAATAGACTCGTGTAGTACTTGGCACTGGAATTTTTAGTACACTGCAAACTTGGGCAAAAATCTAACTTCTCTGGCGTGGAATGTGAGGCTATTCATGGTCCGGCCCTGTCTGTCATCAAGACCGTGCTCTTGGCCTTTCATGACCAGAACCCTGCACTCCAGCCATGCTGAACTGTCTGCGTCTCTCGGAACGTTCTTCTTGTTTTGGCCTTTGCCCATCATTTTCTTTGCGCAGCTGGCAACGCTCCATTCTGTCACTTTGAGAATTCTGCCGCCCTCAAGATTCGGTTCAAATACCACCCCTTCGGCTTCTCCCCTGTGTCCCTCCCCTGTGTCCTTCATATAACACTCCTCCTAGCACCATTTTTTGCATAGCTACCATTTGTCAGGTACTGTGCTCGTAGCTTGCCCTCCCCTCATTTAATACACAAGGGTGGCCCTACAAACACCACACCGTCCTCCATCTTGGAGACGTGGAAAGTTCAGAGAGGCCACATGATCTTCCTAAGGGGGTGCTGCTGGCCAGGGCTAAGAGCCACTGTTCGCCCCAAGTTCATAGATCTCAAGGTGCCTGCTCTTTTCACTGCTCCCGTGATTCTGCATTACATTCAACGTTAGGCTTGTTTACGTGTCTTCATTAGAGTGACAACCTCCTAACAGTACGGACGTGTTCTGTCCACCCCTTTATCTGAGCAGCTGGTTAGTCACAGGCAGCCACTTATTAACAGATGTGCTAGAAACCAGAAAGGGGAAACTCTGTCCTGCACAGGCTATCCATCTATATAAACATTTTATACTACCTGCCTTGTTGGGGTACAACCATCTGGAAAGGAAGCGAAAGCCTAGCACAGCAGTACCATCCAGAAACACCTGTTTGTAAATCTTTCGCAACTGACACTAAGTATTTTTGTCTGGGTTCTTAAGGATTCTCCCATCGACACCAGGTAAACCTTTCCTCTCAGGTGGCTTTCCAACGGTCGGATATCAGGATAGGCTCTCGGCACACGGGTCTATTTTAAGCTGATTAGCTGGAAGCATACACTCTCTGGAGTGTGCAGTGTGCTCACAACCAGGCCAGGCCACCACGGCCCTGGGAGATATGGCTGCTTGCCTCTGTGGCCACAGCCGTCATGTCCTGGCAATCAATTCTCCTGGAGACCTGACTCTGAATGGTGTCTTCAGAGGGAGAGTCCCATAGTGTAATGACAAAGTGGCTCCACAGTTGATCTTACCGTGGGAGTCCTTGTCAGGTCAATGCCCGCTGGGAAAACCGGTCACATGATAGACGTTCTGCTGACCTTAGCTGTGTGTGTGTGGTCTCTCATGTGACCTTCGAGGCCTTAGACTGGGCTTGTTCGTAGCATAGAAGCCGGGTCTATCCACCATATGCCTCTGGAGGGCCTACATTCACAGCCCTTCCCGTCTTCCCTCATCCACTGGCTGCAGCTAAGGGAGATATGTCTACCGATGTCCTGGGAGAACCATGATAATTATTGCCATTTACTGAACACTCATCCTGAGCCAGGCACGGTGCTAAGTATACGTTGGCACGAATAATTTGATTGAATTAACATGGTAAACGCTGTGATGTTGGCACATGTTTCCACCACCCCGATCTCCCTTTTGTAGATGATATAAAAACACAGGAAGGGATTAGGGGACTTGTCTAAGACCAAACAGACAAGAAGGGGTCTAGCTGGGGATCCTGCGCTGTGAGCTGCCGTGCCACGCTGCCTCTTTGGCAGCCCTGCGTCTTATTAAAGCAAAGACCATCAGCGAAAAAGCAGGAAAGGGATCCAGCAACGAGACTGCCAAACCAGGCCGGAAAATTGGGCTGGCCCTGCCGTGTAATCCGGTATCAGGGGAAGAAGCTGAGCAAACAGAAGTCAGAGGAAAAGTTCATGTGCAGCTCACAATAACGCACTGGTAATGGGAAACCTAAATAAAGAAGATAAGAAGTGAAGTTTGGGGGGCATTAAATATGGTTCTTTTCAGGTCTAAACCCCATGACTGCCTTCCCCAGCAGGCTTTGAGCAATCAAAACACCCAAGACAAATCCCATAAGCATACCTAATTGAATAATCCAGATTCTGTTTGCTTGGGTTTTTGAAGCATCAAAACAGTTCCTTTATATGCTTACTTTGGCTCCCCTGCAGTTTTAATTAAGCCTCCCAAGGCTCACAAGCATATTAAAATGAGGCAGAAAGAAAACCTGCGGCCTTTGATGCCAATGACCACAAGGTGCAAGCATTCTGGTTTGATCTTTGCTAGAGCAGCTACAGCTGATGCTCAAAGCTGACCCAAAGGGAGAATTTTCTGTTTATTTTCCTTTGTGGGGAGGGGGCAGGGATTACTCAAGTGATGA
Source organism: Panthera tigris (assembly GCF_018350195.1). NCBI lineage: Eukaryota > Metazoa > Chordata > Mammalia > Carnivora > Felidae > Panthera > Panthera tigris. The sequence continues at coordinate 5,565,063 of NC_056660.1, read as the reverse complement.
AAAGGTTTCTTTCTTGTGGGAGGCGGCCACAAAACAGGCACCAGGCAATCCCCAGGCAGACTGGCATTTCTTCTGTGACCAATCCCAAGAGACTGGGGATGGGCGCTCTCTTCTTTCAACGACCACACTGGGGCTTCTCCCTTTGCGTTGCTCTCTGAGATCCACAGTTAGCGCAATATCCGCTCAGCCAGCTGAGCCAACGTACTGTAGGGCTTGTCCCCTCCTTTAGGGGAATGCCACTTTAGATGTCATGGCACACCATCCGGATAAATTTACTGTAAAAACCTAAGCTCTTTGTCTCTGCTCTACCTTGAATGCCACTCAGGACATCTTATCAAGTATCTTCTCCTCCGGGGTTGGCCAAGAACTTCGAGATGCTTCCCCAAGTTTACCTCAGTTTGGCTGGGGAGTTTCAAACAGAGGGCTCAGCTCGCTCTGCCCGCCTCGACCGTAGGCGGATCACCGAGGCCCGCAGCCCACCTGTGTATCCAGCACGCCAACCAACCAGGCCCCGAGCCCAGCAGTGTGGTAGGTGCCGAGACCAACAGGACACATTGCTCTCTAGCATCTGACACGCTAGTTCAAGAGGGAAAAACATACAGCTTTTCTGTAGAGCAGAAAAGATAAGAGCAGAAAGGAACACACAGCAAGGTACTTGGGACAGCAAGGGAGGCAGAGATCACCCCTGGTCGGGGACAGGTCCAAAAACGCATCATAAAGGGACACACGCTGGACTGGTAATGGACGGGTAGGGCTACGATATAAAACATGGCCGTAGAGGGAAGCCCAGGGGAGAACCAGGAACAAGAAAGGGCACATGTGTCAGGGGAAAGTTCCATTTGCTCAGTCACACATCACAGGCATGGGTGTTGTGAGGGAAGAGGTGGGAAAGGTTGGCAGAAGGCAGACTCTAGACTCCCTTGAGCAAAGAGGCCAAGGGGCTGAGTTTCTATTCGACAGGCGGTGAGACCACACTGAGCCTTTGCTATTCACGCAAGAAGTACTTCTGAGCCCACGTTATGGGTAAGGCACCGAGCTGGTTTCGCTGGGCACACCACGAAGAAAAAAACACGCAAGGATCCTCATCTCAAAGCGCTGACAGTCTAAGGGTGGGGAAATTAGAACACTAAACAACTAACACAACTGACATTCTTTTCATTCACGGCAACGAAGGAAAACATTCTGATGCGATTACAAAGAACAATGAGGGGGCCCACAGCTTCTTTTAAGAAGTACCATTTGAGCTGAACCCAAAGGAAGTGGTAGAAATTTGCAAGACAGTTTGGGCAAGGGGTTGGGAGTACTGTGCACGGAAAGAACAGCACATGCCAAGGCCCTGAGTGCGAGAGACCTGAGTCGATATGAGGAAACTAAGAGGCGAGCAGGATGGCCGGACAGTGTTTTACGATGCAGCTGACAAGACTCACGGGGCCAGATCAGCCTGGGCCTCCTCTGCCACGTACAAGATTCTCAATTCTGATTCCTTAAAGGGCTTGAAAAAGGGGAGGAGCATAATTTGATTCACACTGGTTAAAGAACCTTCCAGATGCCGTGCAGAACATCGAGAGGAACGAGACTAAAAGCCAAGAGCCATGTCAAAGACGGTGGCCTGTGCGAGGGTGGTGGCATGGAAAGGAGGGTAAATGGACAGATGGGGAAGATATTTGGGCGGAAGAATGGACAGGACTCAGTGAGGGATTAAGCGTGAGTTAGAGTGAGGGAGGTGCCACGATGGTGGTCTGTACAAGGGTAGACTCACATAAGAAAAGCAATTAGGATATTCCTACACTACAGGCCATCATTGGGGGGGGCAGCATTATACATGTAAACTGCAGGAAAGGTGTGAGAGATTTTTGCTGAGGGAAAAATCAGTGAGATCTGATACCTGAATACAAGGCGGCAGGAAAAGGACGAGGAAGATTCTAGCGTGACTTGAAGCAACGATCTACAATCCACAGCTGGCAACAGAGACTATTTTTAACACCGGGCCAAAGTGGGGCTGATTGGAGACACCGTCACAGAAATGATATTTGAAGCTGGGGTTAGAGGAGACTGGCAGGGGAGAAAGCAGAGAGAGAAGAGAAGTGTGACACAACTTTGAGGGGCCCTTACATTTCAGGGAACAAGGAAAGAAAAAAAAACCCGGAAGACTGGAGGGTGAGAAGACAGCTTCAAGATGGCAGGAGAAGCTGGCCGTGTTAAGTGTTGCAGAAAGGCTGGGGAAGATCGAGACTCAGACCCACAGCTCGAGACTAGAAGAACACCTACGACCTGTGAGAGAAAAGGTGAAGTGGTGAGGGCTTAAGTCCAACGCCGGGACTAAAGGGACATGAGGGGCTCAGGAGGGCAAGTAGAGCCGATTCTTTCACCAAGCTTGGGAGTGACGTAGAGCACCGAGTATTTGAAGTGATGGTGGGGAGGGGCAAGGACAAGGAAGGTGTTTGGGGAGCTCGCGTTAGGGAAATAGCCAGCGAAGACAGAGAAATTAAAAATGTACAAGAAATCCCAGGATGGGGCAAGGTTTTTATATCTGCTTTGTGTTGGGGAGAGGGGAGTATCTGCTAGGTTGTACTTGCCCGTGTGTAACTAAAAATGCAACCAACCATGCTCAAACAACAAATGGTTGCCGGCTGCTCCCCCCAAATAATTCTGGAAGTAGGTGCTTGCTCCTCCGTGCTGTGAAGTCCCCAGGCTTTTTTCGTCCTGTAGCACTACCACCCTCAGTGTTGACTTTCTGTCCTCTTACTTGAGGCCTCATGGTCCCAAAATGGGTGCTGTGCAAGGCATGCTATCTGCCTTCAAGGAAGGGAGAGAAGGTAGGCCGCCCCCCGCCCCCCCACCGCTTATTGTCATGAAGGAAACCCCCACTCAAGTTTCCCTAGTGTTTGCTGGCCATTTCTGGCCCATGCGGCCGGGTATCACTCACTGCGAAGGAGGCTGGGACCCAAATGTTCGGCCTTTCAGCACCCTTCGTGGGAGGTGGTAGGAACGAAAGATTTGTTAATGGCGTCTGAGTCAGCCATAGAGACACAGAACGTGATCTGGGGAAGAGGTAGTTAGCCTTGAGCACCTAGAGAAATTATAGTTCCTGAGAAGGAAAGAGAAGACAGGTTACAGAGATGTTTTGAGAAAGGGAACCGTGAAACTACAGGTGGGTCATCAGTGGGGGACGCGGGACCATGCTCTCAGCGAGCGTGAGGGAAGACTCTAGAGCTAGCCCTTGGGGAGAGAATCGAAGGCCTTGAGAATCTCACCCGGGGCAACACGACAGAGAGTCAACAGGATGGGATGCGTAACCCCGCTGGGGCTGGCCCGCTCCAGCACATGGAACCTAGAACAACGTTCTCACACCGAAACACCACTTTTGACGATCACTTTTAACTATTGAGGACAACCATTTCCTTTTTCTTAAAAGGTTGGCCTTTGCATTTGTGGGAAGGTCTTGCCCTATATTCCTTAAGATATTTAAGGGACTGGTTGAGCATACTCCTGGAGAAGGAAATACCAGTACAGGCCCTGATGGAAAGTAAGGAGACAAAATGGAGTGACATGGTCAACAATTTTCACTTGAACACAGAAAAGCAGACGGAATAGAGAATTCTTCTACGTTCTTCAGTGACAAAAACGGTGTCATTTTGAGTCAGTTGAAAGGGTTCTGATACCTCTCATTCTAAAGGGAATCTTTCAATGTGCATGTCTGCTGACTCTCTGACTCGTCTTTAAAGCAGGCCCCCGGCCATCTGCTCTGGGAAGCCCACAAGCGTCAGGTTATTCCTTCGGCCAGGCTGGAGCTACTTTCTAACTGACAGAGAGAAAATGTGGGCTGGTAGAAAACTTACCAATTGTTTTCTCTGGGGTTTGAAACCATAATATTTCCATTCGGAGGAAATGGTCTAGGATGTTTATTTTTTCAGACCTCATGAATATTAAAAGCACCGTAATTGAAGCCAAAACAGAAGAAAAATGAACGCAGTGGTACCGAACGTGGGTGTTCTTGCCTTCAAAGCAGGCTTCGTCCGCGTAAAACGTTTGAAGCACAGGAAGAGAAATGGTATACATATAAGGCTAAGTCAAATAGGTTTCTGGAGGCGAAGTGATCACAATTTTATATGAGCGAGGAAAGTGCTGTTATAACGAGTGCAGCGCAGAGAAGAGCGAACAGACCCCGCCTGAAAATGCAGTGTGTGGTTTCTTTCTCCGAGGTTCAGCTTCAGTCAGCCCACATATACCACGAACCTCTGAGGATTTACATATCTTTAATTTAACGTGAGGCACTAATAACCGGTGAGTGGCTTAGATAAGAGACCTTATGAATATTCAAGCCTTTGAAATCTTCCTGTGCCAAGACATACACTTCTCAACATGAACCCGTGTACTACAGCACGCATCGTATTCTTTCTTTCCCACTTCTGCTGGCGCAGGAGCAGCCCCACGGTTGGAGAAACACTGACTGGCTCTATGACAAAAGCAGTGCAGAATGCTGACTTAGACAGCTACCAGCCTATTTTGGGATTGAAAATGATTCAGGTTCCACAAAGAGCCAAGTTTTTTTGTTTTTTAAAGAGGAAAACCAAACGCTAACTTGCTTCTGAAATGAAGGGGCCATTAAAACTCATTCAATAAAGGTGATAAAATGCAAAATTCTAACCTTTTTTTTTTTTTTTTAAATTAAATGCTTTTCCCAGTGGGTTGAGGAGGACAAGAGGTGTAAATACGATGGCTGTCGGGTTCCCTAGCACAAAGACCGGCCATATAGTTCGGGTTGGGGGCGGGTGATGCTGAACTAGCATTTAGGCACTTGCATTAGAACCAACGGTATAGGTGACACACGGGAAAGCAAAGAGGATGAAAAAGTGGAGAGTGGGCGGGAGGAAAAGAAAATACAACATAAACACGCAGAGGAGAAAGGAGAGAAGACGAGGAAGTCCGGGAGAATCTAGGGAACGCACCGCACACATCCAGCTGTTCCCATGGTCCTCTGTGGCTTTCCAGCCTCAAGGTCAGTTCTGACCACGTCATTCTTCAGTCCCTTGGTTCGTTCTTTCAAACATTCCCGAGAGTTAACTAAATACGAACTACATTAGTTTGGCAAGAATTTAAAATTTAACTTTTCTGTGTGTGACCGGTAGTAAGTACTTTATTTTTATTTTCTAACTTCATGCTTATTTTTGAGACATGACCCATCAGTTATGTGTTTCTCATTCATTCATTTAGCAAAACATCCACTGAACACCTGCCATATGCCAGACACAATACGGCATGCCAGAGATATGGTGAACTGTATGGGAGACACCGTTTATGCCCTCCAGAGCTTGCCATCTATTGGAAAAGAAATATGTTCGGTGAATAAGTGCCATGCAAGTAACAAAGCGGACAACAGCGTGGTCTGGGAGGTGATGGCAGCTGGGGCAGGAGTAGGGAGCCATCAGGAACCACCCCCCCGAGTGTGCCACTTTTCAGCAGAAGCTTGGAGGAGGAGGAGGAGGAGGAGGAGGAGGAGGGAATGGATTGGGTAACAGGGGAAGGCATGCCACTGGAAGGAAAAGAAGGCCCCGTTCCAGGCCTGGGCAGAGGCCCAGAACATTCCAGGAGCTAATATGGCGGAGCAGAGAGGGCAAGGGAGAGCTGACACAAAGAAAAATTAGATTGTGGAGGGTCTCTAAATCTTGTTAAGAATCCTGGACTACATCAAAATGTCAAGATGAAGCTATTACAGGGTTTTAGGCCGCAAAATGAGACACTCCAATTTATATTTAAGAAAGACGATTTAACCATGGAAATTTCCTCTAACAATCGGGCACTTTAGCTTCAAATCTTTGACTCTGAACTTTTCTGAAAACATTAAATGTACCTACAGTCACACCCGTATCAATTACTTTCATTTTAATCATAGACACAAGGTATTTCCCTTCTTGTCCAAAGCCATCGCCTTGCCCTGAACACTTGATTCCACGTTTTTCTCCCAAGTCCGTTCACTACTCTTGTCATGAACCACTCCCTCCCTTCCTTATTGCCCATCTCTCTGGTCCTGGAACAGGTCTTTCCCACCGAAATGCTTTCCCACTTCTTAAATCTTGGGGGTAGAGGGGGTGGGAAATCTCTATTTTCCTTCAGGAGCTTGTTGAGGGGAGTCGTGGCAATCCCTAAGGAATCCCCACAGCTTTTCTACTCCACCTCCAAATTGACCATGTCCTTTTGTAGTTTGATACGCATTACACAGAACATATTGTGCTATACTTTCGTTTTCGTCCCTAACTCTGTGAGGGCAATGACCACACATGTTTATATTCTCAGCACCAAGCTCAAAGCCTGACAGAAAGGAGACCTCGTATTTATTTTACCTGAATTTAGCAAAAACAGCAAGCATTTGAAAGTCCTTGTGACACCCCAGACCTAAATGAGAGAGGATTCTTCTGTGAAATAGAGAGACTATGCAACTTACGAAATAAGCACAATCCAGTCTTTACTTGCTTAGTTCTTAGGGAGAATTATAGGTGGTAAGAACCCAAAATACTTCAAGGAAACATCAACGTATGATAGTGTTATAGGTTGAATTACCTCCCTCTCAAATTCTTTTTCTTTTTGTTTTAAGATTTTTTTTAAATTTTTTTTAATGTTTATTTTTTTTTGAGACAGAGAGCGACAGAGCATGAACAGGGGAGGGGCAGAGAGAGAGGGAGACACAGAATCTGAAATGGGCTCCAGGCTCTGAGCTGTCAGCACAGAGCCCAACGCGGGGCTCGAACTCACAGACCGTGAGATCATGACCTGAGCCGAAGTCGGATGCTCAACCGACTGAGCCACCCAGGCACCCCTAAGATTTTTTTATTTTAAGTAGTCTCTATACCCAGCATGGGTGGGACTTGAACTCCCAACCTCACCAAATCAAGAGTCACATGCTCCACCCCTTTTCCTCCCAATTTCTTAAATTGAAGTCCTAAAACTTAGTACCTCAGAATGTGACTTTATTTGGGAACAGGGTCACTGGAGATATATAATTAGTTAAGATGAGGTCATTAGGGTGGGCCCTTAAACCAATATGACCAGTGTTAGAAAAAGGAGAAATTTGGGGGTGCCTGGGTGGCTCAGTGGGTTGAGCATCCAACTTCGGCTCAGGTCATGATCTCACAGTTCGTGGGTTTAAGCCCCGCATTGGGCTCTGTGCTGACAGCTCAGCACCTGGAGCCTGCTTTGGATTCTGTGTCTCCCTCTCTCTCTGCTCCTGCCCCGCACTTGTGTTCTCTTTCCCTCTCTGTCTCTCTCTCAAAAATAAATAAACTTTTAAAAAAATTTTTTAAAAATTACTTATTTATTTATTTTTTTAATGTTTATTTATTTTTGAGACAGAGAGAGACACAGGATGAGCAGGGAAGGGGCAGAGAGAGAGGGAGACACAGAATGTGAAGCAGGCTCCAGGCTCTGAGCTGTCAGCACAGAGCCTGACGCGGGGCTCAAACTCACGAACGTGAGATCATGACCTGAGCCGAAGTTGGACATTTAACCGACTGAGCCACCCAGGCGCCCCGACTTTTTTTTTAAAGAGAAATCTGAACACAGACATGAACACAGGGACAGCACAAAGGCAGGGATCAGGATGATGTGTGGGCGAGCCAAGGAACGTCAAAGATGGCCAGATACCTCTAGGAGACCAGAGCCATGGGACAGGTTCTCCTTCACAGCTCCCAGAAGGAACCAACCTGGCTAACACCTTGATCTCAGACTCCCGGCCTCCAGCCCTGACAGACCAACTCTGCTAACAAGCCTTGGAAATGAATAAGATATTAAGAGGTGATCACCTGTACACAGCTTAATGGCTCTTATCAAGCCTTCAATTACTGTGCTCTGAATGAGAGAGGCACAGGAGACAACAGGGAAGGGAGGGTAGAAATTGTGTTACGGGATGTGGCCTGTGGGCCATTATCAATCCATTATCAACATTATCACTTGAGTCTCGCAAAGACTCAAAGCAAGGAAAGCAAAGACGCAAAGCAGGGAAAGCAAGTTGAGGGGCACCTTCCTGGCCAGTGTTTACCTCCCCTGTCCATGTCAGCTATTTGGAAAAGAGTCACTCTTTGACAGTGACACAAATCCACCCATTAAAAAGCTAGACACCCAAACTTCTACTAACGTTTTCTGTAGTGTTTTATGCTGCCAGAGAAGAACTTCACAGTAAATGCTAAAATTACATAATCGTGTCGGGATGATATTTTTAGAAAAAATAAAAGCCAGACGGGCTTTAAATTGTTCAACCCTCTGCAGGCAGAGAGCGGATGATCAAACTTACCACGAAATACCCTAGCCTGGGTGTGGGCAGCGCTGTCCCTGAGAAGACCGCCCAGGACCCCCCTCTCCATTACTCTGGTAACGTCTAGGAGCGAGGGGACTTAACAGCTTTACAGAAGGGAAGTTGAGGCTAGAGGCGGTGTTATCCCAGACGACCACGTCAGTAGGTGGGAGGATGGCATCTGGACCTGATCACGGGGACTGCAGCCTCCGTCGCTTTCCTAAAATACATGTCATCCGGATGGACCTCGACAGTGAGAGTAATTTTTCCGAACTTAACAACGGTAACGGTAAAAAGCAGAGAAGGATTTCACGCATTGTGCACTTCGTGCCCTTTACTGCTTGGCCCGGCCCCCGGCGGCCGCAGACCGTGGCTCACCCCTGCTGGCCGCAGCGCCCGTCAAAGCGCTGGCTTGCAGGAGGCAAACAGAAGAAATGAATGTTCACGGAAAGCGAAATAAAAGACTTTAATAAAACGCCACTTGAGAAGACTCCAGGAACTGGCAGGAACGCGGCTGCGGCTCTTGGCCGGGCTCCGCTGGTGGATCTGGTGATGGGAAAACTTGACTGCGCCCGTTCAGCCAAAAATGATAACTGCCCAAGCTTTTCTGGTGGGAGGAGGGGCACTACAGTTTTACGGTGTATTCCTACCAAGGCCTGTGTTTTTACGTCGCTCCCTGGCTTTCTACGGTAAACAGGGTAGCCGGGTCTGGATCTGGTTAGCCCCACCTGTCCTTGCCCTTCAAGTTGATAATAAAAAGAAGACGCTGCACTTCAGATCTGGACCCGCTCGGCACAGGGTCCAAGCCTGGTTCCCTATAAAAGGAGGCATTCCCTGGGCCTCCTGGCAGGCGGGGCTCTGTGTACAATCGTGGGAACGAGGTTACAAGGATTACAATTAGCGCGTGTCACAGTCGCAAAGTGCGGCTGGCTGGCACTGGCCCAAGATGAGAGCAGATGAGCAGATGCGCGCAGCGGCCCGGACCTCCCCCTTTGCGGGAAACCGCACCCCGGCGAGGGGTATTTGGACACATGCAGGCATATGAGATGTGGCGCACTGATTGTAATCGCAGGCCAAAAACACAACACGAGGGATGCTAACCCTTCTGCCGGATGCTTTCCGCAGGGGCTCCAACAATTGCTCATTTATAACCCCCGAGCACTCGGTGGCCTTCCACGGAGGGAGCCGACAGCTGGCCACAGGGAACCCCACGGCCCTGCCCACCGACCGGAAGCACGCGGTCCTTTCTGTCCTCTTGGGGAATAGCTACAGTTCCGCAATGTGACAGCGGTCCGCTTATCTCCTTCCAAGGTGGTTCGCTGAGACTCCAGGACCTGAAGGTCTCATCGTTCTGTCACCAGCCACCGTTAATGCCGAAAACAATCTTGCAATTCTCAGACCGATCCGACTTGTTCTCGGAACATCACGCCTTTAATCTGAACTCCTCCAAATTCACACGGGGCTCTGCTCAGGCTCCCTCGAGACACCCAGATTGTGAAGGCTACAATAAAATTCTGAGTGCCTAGAATGAAAACTCTTCACACAATAAGCTGACCACGGAGATTTTATTAAATTGCATGTCACTGGGGCGCCTGGGGGGCTCAGTCGGCTGAACATCCAACTTTGGCTCAGGTCATGATGTCGCGGTCTGTGAGTTCGGGCTCTGTGCTGACAGCTCGGCACCTGGAGCTGGTTCGGATCCTGTGTCTCCCTCTCTCTCTGCACCCACCCCCAGCCCCCATCAACTCACACTCTTGTCTCTCTCTTTCTCTCTCAAAACAATAAATCAACATTTAAAAAGTTTTAAAAATTTTAATAACTGCATGTTAACTGATTAGGATGATGGACCTATTAGAATTTTAAAGTTGAACTCTTTTTTTTTTTAAGTATTTTAGTTGTGTGTTTTTATTTTAAGTTTGTTTATTTATTTTGAGAGAGCGAGGGGAGGGGCAGAGAGAGAGGGAGACAGAGAATCCCAATCTGTGCTAACAGCACAGAGACTGATGCAGGGCTGGAACTCATGAACCGCGAGATCATGACCTGAGCTGAAACCAAGAGTCAGACACTTAACTGACTGAGTCACCCAGGCGCCCCTGGAGGTGACCTCTTATTGATACAGCAATCACTGAGGCAGGATTTTCCTATTCTATGCTACAACTCGGAAAATGTGGCTAATTCATACTCTCCAAAACTAAATGCAGTTAATTCTTACCTTCCGAACTTGACAAGAGTGTCACTCTTCTTAAGTTTCAACAGTCTTAAGAAATTAAATTGTAGAAGACATTCTCTACCTCAATAATTATTTAGCTTATTTCTAGCTTAGAAACATTGTGATATATTTTTCCCTTTTACACGCACTCGATCAAATAGACACCAAAAACTATACTTCAAACCATAAATATTATATTGTTTTATGACATGTAATCAATCAAAATAGCATATCTCAGCTTAAATCTTAAGCTTTTAGGCTCAAATCTTTCATGCCAGCACAAGATTTTACAGGTAAATAAATTAAATAGAACACATAAATATGAATTCACCTTCAGTTCAGTTTTTCCAATATCTGATCATCTTACACATTTTAAAGGGACAAGGGCTCACCATACGTTTTCCTTGAGACTCACTCATACTAGTTTATTGTGTTGGAAGAGAAGTCTTTTAGCTTTGCTGTTGAATTTTGTTAGATCTTATTCATTAGACATTGCTTTAATGGGATTGTGGGAAAGGGAAAACAGGACAGAGTTACTTCTTGGGATACAAGGGAGATAGAGTTTCTGTCCTCTGGATCCTTACAGTTTTATTCTACAAATAAGTAAAAGCAGAATAAAATGTTGGGAATATTCAGGAAAAGGAGTCTGCTACAAGCAAGAGGAAAGGCATGGGAGCTCAAGAGGGCTGGGGCCAATGGCCAAGCCGTAGGGCGGGGACTCCCGTGGCCACGCTGGCCAGGGACGGTGAGATTCCAACGAGGCCATGCAGAGTAGAAGGCAGGGAGACCTGGCAAAGTTTCAAAAGTAGAACCTACCAGGCTTGGTGACTGTTGAGCCTGGCAAGAGGGAAGACTGTGGCTCCTGGCTATGTGAGCTAGTAGAGGGTAGAGCCACTTACAGGGGCAGAAAAGTAGACAGGTGAGGGCGTGTGCAGGGGAATGTGATGTCTCACACATGCTGAGCTCAGGGTGTGTGTGTGTGTGTGTGTGTGTGTGTGTGTGATCCAAGTTGGGAAGTCTGAAAGGCTCTGGGTCACTGAGACTGGCACCTAGAAGAGTGATTTTGCCTTTCAGAGATTTAGACTCGGAGGTCGTAAGTCCAGAGGTATTAGTAGACGACAGATGAGTGGATAAGACCAGTCAAGAAGAATGAGCCAGTGGCTGAGGGTAGAACTTTGGGGAACTTCAGCATGTAAGTTACCAAGGAGGAAAGGGAGTCTAGCATGGAGAAGCAAAGGGTTGGCCGGAGTATAGAAAGAGTCCCAGAGAAGATGGCTTTAAAGGAAAAGAAGAAAGAAGAAAAAAGTGAGTTTTAAAAAGAAAACGCAACACACTACAGAGAGGTCTGTAAGAAAGAGAAAATATTCTTTAGAATTGTAATTAAGAACTGGTGATGGTGAGAATCGTTAGGCAGGAATGATGAGGGTTCTGACAGGTTAAAGGCTAAATTGAAAGTGAGAAAATGGGTTGAATAAGGATGAATTTCCTCTAAAAGCGGGGATTCTCTTAGGACTATAGTGGGGGGTAGGGGGTGTAGAAAATCCAGAGGGCAACCCCACTTCACTGCACTTCCTAATTTAGAGCTTAGAGAATGCACCTCTCCAGGGGGCCGTTTTCCTCAGCACGTAAACATAACAATTCTTTTATGTCCAAGACAAAAAGAAAACCCAAACACCCCAAGCCTCCTGGGGATAGTGATTGGAATACAGTTAAAAAGGAGGTGGTACACCTCAGCTAAGAATCACACCAACCTTAAACGTTAAAAGTTGCTATTCCTGGCCAATGGCTTTGGTGTAATTTTTATAATAGGTAATATACATATTATAACCAGCACACTTAGCTTTTGGAAAGAAAAATATTTTCAAACTGAAATTCAAAATACAGTGAAAAGTTTGCAATCAAGATAACAGTCATAATAATAACCACATAAAGTGTTGTATTTCAAATTAATCACTGATCAATTAAACTGTACACACATAGCACAGAGGCTTGCAAAACAGCAGATACTCAATAAGTGTTTATTAAAGTGCATTCTAGGACACCACCGTAATTGTGGGCAAAGCTCTGAGTCCTTGAACTATTTCTGGTATCCTACCAACAGCCTAGGAAAGCAAGACTTCCTTGGGAGTACCGGAACTCAATCTCATGGGGATGACCACCTGTTATGAATACCTGTAAAGGCTTTATACTCCCAGGAAATGACTAGCTCTAGCTTTCCTGCACCTTAATAAAGTGTGTGTGTATGTGTGTGTGTGTGTGTGTGCGCGCGCCTAATAATATATGTGTATGTGTGTGTGTACAGGATTCATCAAATATTACTTTTAGAATATCTAGTAAGAGTTAGATGTCATGATGAGCCTATAGTCTCAAATCCTATAGTTTACTCTTGAATTTTTTTTTAACGTTTATTTATTTTTGAGAGAGAGAGAGACAGAGCATGAACGGGGGAGGGTCAGAGAGAGGGAGACACAGAACCTGAAACAGGCTACAGGCTCTGAGCTGTCAGCACAGAGCCCGACACGGGGCTCGAACTCACGGACTGTGAAATCATGACCTGAGCCGAAGTCGGCCACTTAACCGACTGAGCCACCCAGGCGCCCCTATAGTTTACTCTTGAAGAGTAGTCATAGGCTCTTTTTTCCCACCCCTTTGCTCAAATGCAAGGAATCAAAAAAAAAAAAAAAAAATGAAGATGGCGGATAAGTCATTTGCCATAATGCCAAATACCTTGGCCGAGACCTTTCGTGTGTTTTTTCCCAGATAAAGGCCTGTAGTTTTCCCTACATCGAAGTCTTAACAATGAGCTCACCTGCACGTTTCCAGTAAAAAGGACAATGTATAATTTGGGAAGAGACTACATGAAGACACCAATGATTTCATATCTGGAAAAATACACATTCCTTTAAAGGTGAATTGCATTCACTTTCCAGGCAGCATTTAGTTTAGTTTTAAAAAGCAAAGTCATTATTTCCGGCTCTGTCCTCCAATTCAGTGACTGTACAAGGTCTAGAGAAACACAGGTGTCCATAGCGACTCTCAGGACTCCCACGGATTACTACCTCTGCCTAAGAGGAATAGTATTTGAAACCACTTTTTCCTACTGCTTAACGCTCCATTCCAGTACCAAACCCTAGATAGCAATGTGCTTTCTTAAATAACTTTTTTACGAAGAATACAAGGGCAGTTAACTTAAAACCATCACGGTAACAAATATAGTACCCCCTAACATCAGATTACGAGTGGGGGACAAAGTGAAATGAAATGTCCAGCGACAGGCTGCTGGGAGGAATGGAAGACAAGTCCCGATGGTGACATTGGAATTCATGCTGTCCTTGCTTCCACTGGGCCCTAATCTTCCGTGTACTGATTCGTTAACCTGGGGGGGCATGGGGGCGGTCCTCAAACTTTCACAAATCATAACAAATCTTAAAATAAGCCATTGTAAACATAAAACACATAAAATAAAATAAGCACTGTCGTATCACGCAGACTTTCGCTCATCCCCTTCTGATTGGAGAGTGGGCTCTCTTTTCTACGTTTCCCTTTAGTGCCCACAGGCAACAGACATAGTTTTCACACTGGTGAATGCTCTACACCACGTTGGTTGGTCTTTTTCTCCCGTTTACCCAGGGATCTGGCGCTTTGTGCAAGCATGTAGTCACCAGCAAAAAGTCACTTTGTGATTGGAGGCCTGCAGAGCCCAATCCACAAATACAACATTTTGGCTTCCTCATTTCCCGTTACAAATTTCCCTTCCTCTATCTTAGTAACTGATGTCCTTCCCGAGAAAACTTCCTATCTATCACTCATGCACCTCTAGTATTTTGCTTTTATCAGAATGTTTTGGGAAACCTATCCTTCAGGCTGTAGGAGTGCCTTTTCGTTTCTAAAATGCTCCTTATCTGGCAGTCAGTTTAAGTCCATTTATGTGGTTTGGCCAGGATTTCCACTTCATGAAAGATGAATTCACTGAATCTAAAAACATATGTCCTTCTAGAGCTAATTATTCCCTTTAAACATCTGCCTTCTCTTATTTTCTCTCATCTTCTTTCTTCACGGTCAGCAATTTGGTGGGGGGAGGGCTAATACTCAAGGATTGAAAATGTATTCTGTAATACTGAAGAAATCTTAGAATTAAATAAGTTCTCCTGTTCTATTATAGTTGATTGCTATGAGCTATCAACTCACATTTTAAAATAATACACGCCATTATGAAGAAATTATTTTTATATTTACAAGGAGGGAAAAGATACACGTTTCTTTAAATAGTTACCAGCATAGAAGCCAGGTTATTTTTAAGCTTTACCAAGATAGAATTTTCTAGCAAATAATTTATGTCAATATTAAGTAGTGATTGTTCCTGAAATTATAGGTACTTATACGAATTCTGGTTGACATAGCCATCTGCGTCATAATATCATGCAGTGAGCAGGTCTGAAATCAGTCACACCTAGGACTGAACCACAGCTGTGTAGCTAATATCTCTGTGATGCTGGGTAAGTTAATCAATCAATCAATCTCTCTCTCTCTCAATTTCTTCATAAAGTAATGGACACTAAAACCAGCACTTTAGGGTTACTGTGAAGGACAGATCTGATCAATGTAAAACAACTAGTATTTGGCTTGAATTAGACATCTAACCTGCAGAATTAAAGATAAAATTGGTCCTCTGCAGGTTTACAGGGTCTTTAAATGGGGAGAAAGGAAAGGAAGGGAAGGGAAGGGAAGGGAAGGGAAGGGAAGGGAAGGGAAGGGAAGGGAAGGGAAGGGAAGAAATGGGAAGGGAGAAAATGAGAATATTGTAATGTCATCATGCTGAACATCTGGGGTCAGCTTTGACGAACTGTGTCCATACTGCTCTGGGACAGAGGAGACCACAGCTCTGGCCAGGAGCTGAACTGGATGATGATCTCAAAGACACAGAAATTCTACCTACGTGTAGAGGTTGCTATCAGCTGTGTGTGCTTAGCTGCAAGCCTTTTCTTTAAAAAACATTTTTCTTTTAAATGTTTATTATTGAGAGAGACAGAGTGCAAGCTGGGGAGGGGCAGGGAAAGAGGGAGACACAGAATCCGAAGCGGGCTCCAGGCTCCGAGCTGCCAGCACGGAGCCCGACGTGGGGCTCGAACCCACGAACCGTGAGATCACGACCTGAGCCGAAGGTGGACGCTTACCCGAGCCACCTGGGTGCCCCCAGCTGCAACCCTTTTGAGCTGAGTACAACCTGTTCATGCAGTGAAACGTCAGAGCGAGTGTGAGAGTTGAGGCACTGGGGGTGAGAGCAAGTGGACTGAAGAGAAAGAAGGACACGGGTGCTGGGGTAAAAAAAGAAAAACAAAACAAAACAGGAAACATGGGCCCCGGACATTGTCTGGAGATCTCGGAGTCCAAACCTAAAAGAAGCCAATAAAGGAGGCATACAGAAAGGAAAAAAAAAAAAAAAACGCCTACAATTCACTTCGAAATAAGAGGAGACACGTAGAAAGGACAAGCAAATTGATTAACAATGACACTGACAACACTGCGACGTTCTGTTCAAGGTGAGGGTTTCAAACAACTTCTGGAGCGTGTGCGGCAGAAGAGGGACCTTTCCCTGAGCTTCCATTTCCTCACCAGGAAACAAAGGGCTCGGGATGTTCTTAAGATTTCTTCTGGCTCTGCTGGGCCACTATCTTAAACATTAGACCCCGTGACGCGTGTGAGGCTGTAACCCGGGGTCTAGCCCATCCGGTCTAGACGGTCGTGCCGCAGGCAGGTGCCATCAGACGAGGAAGGCCGGAAGCGGCTTCCTAAGCGACAGGTGACGCGATCTCGGAAGGTGTGTGCATCCGAACGCCAGGCCCCCGGGTGCCGCCGTGGTGACGCCTTTCTTCTTTGGAATGGCTCCAAAGGGAGGGCAAGACAACTTAAAAAGGCAGGCAGGGACCGGCCACCGAGCCTTCCGCCTGAGACCTGCTGGGCGTCGCCCACGGGGAGCCCGCCACGCTCCTCAACGTCTCTTCTGGGGGGCGCGGGGGAGCCTGGCCACAGACCAGCGTGGGGGCCTGTTCAAAGGCACATTTAAGACGAGTTATGTGAAAACTGCCCGCAACAACGCTTTCTGTTCCCCCTTTTCCCCCTCACATTGTTAGCATTTCTCAAATCAATGTCTCCACTTCCCTTCCTGTATCTTAATCTGACTCCCAGTTGGCGGAAAAGGCTTCAAAACCGACCCCGAGCTGATAAATAGCACCGGCTCGAGGGTAATAAAGGAACAGGGTCGAAGACTGAACTGAAGCCGGGGTTTAAGTAAATAACTATGCGCAAATCGGCAATGTGATAAAGAAAAATTTCATGGAGATGTTTCATGTTTTTGTTTCAAGGTTATGATAAATGGAGGTAATGCACGGGGAGTGAAAGCATGATTTTAGGCTTGGAAGGAAACTTTAGAGCTCATTTCGATTCACTAAATATTTATGAAACCTTCTTGGTGCTGGGCAGTACTGTTACAAAAGCACGCCAGATGAAGGCCCTGTTTTTAAGCCACTCTAAATATGTTCCGGAGACAGACGTAACCCGTGCCAGTGCTGGGTCTCTGCTGCGCTCAAATCCCTGCTCTGCTCTGTCTCACCGGCCTGACCCCTGCAGGCTGCGTGCTCCGGGGGGCCCCAACTGGCTCTGCCATGAGAGCTTCTGGCAAGAGATTAGAGGGTGAGAAGGGAGAAGCCAGGATCTCTTCCTTCTGCCTGCAGGTCTCCAGAAGTGGCCCCGCTTCCCCTGGGGATCTTGCTCCTGCCGGGACAGACCACTCCCGCAGGGTGACCCAGCTACTAGGCCCCTACTACGGTGTATTCCCTTTGGCCTTGCAGCCTGGGGGGGGGGCACTTCCTGTGGGGGTTCACCTCCACGTTCTCTCTCAGACCTTGTGTTGCCTCTGCAACCAATTCTTTGAATTAAAACACGCGATTTTAAATAACTAGCCTGGCTTCTGGATTCCTGGTTAGACTCGGATATACAATCGCTTGATGCTAACAAAGCAGAACAGATGTTCTTCCAGCAAAAATGACCATGAGCTGTGGGCAGGGATGAAGAAAGAAATGAATTTTGCTGGAAGTCTGGAGAAAACTTCACGTAGGTAGAAATCCCTATCATGGTGGAACACTGACAAATGATAAGGGTTTGGTCCTTGAAACGTGAGCAAAATCTTAACTCGAGGGAGGAGGAAGGAGGGCATTCCATAGGGGGAACAGCAATAACCAGAAGCTTGGAAATATGCTGCATGTTTCTGCACAGGGTGTAGTGAAAAAAAGAGGTAACAAACAGGGTACAGAAAGGCTCCATTGTGAGGCTCCTGAAAGCCCTTCCAAGGAGTTTGAGATCACTCGGTAGGGAAGCGGGGCCCTTAACAAGTTTCTAAGCAGCCACAAGTTTGCACTCTGGCGTAAAGCCTGGAGTGAAGGAGGTTATGACATGGAGATCATCCACAGTAACTTCTAGAGTCGAACAGAAGGTGATGACATCACAACCATCGTGACGGCAGTTGAGAATACAGAGAGGAGCGGATTTGCCAGACGTATTGACGAAGAGAAGGACAGGATTAGGAAAAGATGGATTTGTAGGTCAGGGAGTCGCGAGAGTGTAAGAAAAATCCCATGTTCCGTGTCGAGGCACAGAAATGAACAATGATGCGTTAAGCCCATAGGTTATAGGCAAGGAGTCTGAATTTTGAGTATGTTGAGTGTTGGGGTGGGGAGTGTGAAGAGGGTCTTAGAAATGTGAGTCTGGTACTCAGGAAGAGGTGAGGGTTAGGGATTTATATCTGCAGCGTAAATATTTCTACTTGGTCGGGGCATGGCGATGGACGAGGTGGCCACAGGAAGCGATAACAAGTTAGTGAAGGACTCAGCTGAACTCTGAGGGACACCACACATAATGGCCAGAAAGGAAAAGAACCAGCAAGGAGGTAGAAAGACACGGATAGGAACTTAGGCAAGGGAAATAATTTGGGTGTTAAGAGAGAAGTTTTAGAAGTAGAAGGTGGCCGTGAACATATAAGAGCACAGATATCAAGCGAGATCATGACTGCGACGTCTCTCGGTCGGCGTTGGGATGGTTATTTTACAGGTTGACTTGTTGAGTTGTAGGAGGTCATCTTCTATTCTTTTACAGTTAAACTGCCCAAGGACTCAGAACTAGGGAACAGTAAAGCTGGACCAGAACTTTGGCTTTTGCTGACCAGTAAGAATGTTTCCCACCCAAGAGTCCACTCTCCATGATAAAAACTGAAGCTTCTCAAGGAGAAGTTCCGAAAGACTTGGCAGTCTACATCAAAGCCCCAACTCACGTCACTGCAAGAAATGCAGATGCTGTTGTTGTTGGTGGTGGTGGTGTTTTGTTTAGTCATTTTTTATATTTATGCACGGAACCTAAGAGAACTTACTTCTTAAAAATTGAACCTACTCACCAGATCAAACATCCAAACAAATACAAAAATCAACCTCTAATTGAGGCATTTGAACTTAAACGATCCTTTCTGTCAAGTTCGGGTGTCAGCACGTGCCCGTACAATCTGTTTGGACATTGTACCTTTCCTTCGTGGGAAAGACACAGCTACCTTGAGAACCAGCAGTGAATACTCGAATGTTTTCCTTTCCCCGATTGAAACTTGCTAGAGGTAAATGAATGTCTAGTGTTATGTACGGAAAATAATTTCCTGGCCAAGATCACAATGTATTTGTGAAACCTTCCGTTATATTTGACATTTTTTTCTCATCTACTGTTTTTAAAGATGAAAGCAAGCACTGCTGTTTTATTTTTCACCATTTTTGAAGCATATTCATATTTTCTCTTAAACTCTAGGGATGGATCCGTGATAGGGCATCCTGGAAAGGCACGAGCTTTAGGAGTCAAAAAACAGTCAGTACAGATTGTCCCTCCATCATTTCCTGGCTATGCAGTCTTGGGGGCAATAATTATAATAGGCAACACAGCGGGTGCTACTCTTTACCTGGTGCTATATTGAATAAAACGATGGATGAAACTTAAGTTTGGGCATTTTAGTATCTTATTTAAAGGTCACATTGGTTGACTGCAGCTCGGTTAAGATTAGGATTCGGTTCTGACTGACCTCAACGGTGACAGTGCCCAGCTATGACATTTCAGCAGCCTCACAAACACTACTACTTAGACTGAGTGGTTACGATCACTCAGTAAAAGCTCCATGTGAAATGCCCAACACAAGGTAACGTGGGTGGATAGGTGGACATTATAATGGGGATCGGGGGATGGTAGTTTAAAATCTAACCTTGGGGCTCCTGGGTGGCTCAGTCCCGACTCTAGATTTCTGCTCAGGTCATGATCCCGGGGTCATGGGATTGAGCCCTGAGTCGGGTTCCTCGCTGAGCGTGGAGCCTGCTTAAGATATTCTGTTTCTCTCTCTCTCTCTGCTCCCCCTCCCCTGTGTGTGTGCACTCGAGAGCCCTTAAAAAATTTAAAATCTAACCTTGCTTAGAATTAGGACATCAACCGCAAAGTAAGGATTGTACCAGGTAGTGTATACTGTGCTGTTCGATCCCATCCGGACATAGTCAATTTTTTAAAAACACATGGTCTACGAACCTCAATACGGCACAAAATTGTGAGATACCTAATGATTTGTGATAATGATTTGTAAGGTATCTAACGATTTGTGGTAATAGAGAATGAGATGACACCAAGTTTGGGGATTCATTTGACCCCACATTTGAAATCAAAATGTCCCTTTTTAAAAAGGGAGGGCGGAACTGCGGTGTGGGCTGGAAAGGAACCTTCCTGGGTAGAGGAAGTTTGGAACATTTCCACCTGCGCTGGGGCCTCTCGCTGACCACACGAGTCCTAAACTGCCAAGCTCCCGACTAATTTCTTTCACACTCCTAACTCATTCCTTTACGCACCCCTTTAGGATGCGGAGGATAAAATCCTAATGGCTCTCAGCGTATCTCCTCCTGGGTAAGCCCGAATGAGTCCCCTCTCTGGGGCTCCCACTGGGCTGGCTTGGAACTTCCCAGAGCGCCGGCTGAGAAAATCTCTCTTCAGTCCCTCCAAATCACCCTCCTACCTGCTACTCTGACGAGGCCGGTGCCATTATTTAGTGCCAATCAGCGCTGGCTGTTGAGGGTCAATTATTCCATTGACCAGGCATTACAATAATTCCTGGTAATTAAAAGAGGTACTTAATGTGAATCTGGGTGCATATTGAAAGAAACATTAGTCCTTTTGTCGTCTTGGCAAATCCATTGTTCTGAGCCAGGCCCAACCAATTAACATCTTTGCCAATCCCTGTCAGCTGGAGCTTAAATAGGGAGGGAAGGGTTGGGGGGAGGCAGTCAGATGCTAATTTAGATACAATTGTGTCAGGGCTGTTTGGGAGGGGGGGGGGTGCTGGCTCTAAGGAAGCCACCAGGGTTTAATGAAGCAAACAGCTTGGGTCCCAGTGACCCTGCAGGGGTAATTTTAAAAAGACCCCTCTGTGTTCCTGTGCCAAATAGCAGAGGGCCATCACAAGAAGCCCTTCCTTTAAAAAAAAAAAAAAAAAAAAAAAGTGAAGAGAGGGATAATCATCCCTCATGTTTAATCTGCTCATTAAACAAATCTCTCAGGCGGACTTAACATGAATTAGCACTTCTCTAAAAAGGGAAAATGTGACATACAGCAGACAGTTCAGATCACTTGAAAGGTCACCGTTCTTTATTATAAGCTCAGTTGTTGTTAATGTATTAATATTCCACGATACTGAGCAAAGACCACCACCTTCATTCAACCTTGGGAGCAGGCCCCAATACAGATCTAAGCACCAGCTAAATACAGAAGACACATTTTGCTCCTGTTTTTCAAACACAGGAATTAAGAGGGGGGGAAAAAAAATCTGAGTCTGGTTAACACCATCTACTGCTTTCCGCCTAACTCG
This sequence comes from Panthera tigris, assembly GCF_018350195.1. Taxonomy (NCBI): domain Eukaryota; kingdom Metazoa; phylum Chordata; class Mammalia; order Carnivora; family Felidae; genus Panthera; species Panthera tigris. The sequence goes on along the minus strand of NC_056660.1, from coordinate 5,543,646 downwards.
GGCTAGGCTCACACGGGTGGCTAGGAATGGGATAGGTATTTGGGCTTCAACTGGTTCTGCATAAATCTCAGAAGCCCAGGGCACGCTGTCCCGGGGGACCACCTGGCCTGGAGCACCACAGCGATTCAAGGGGCTACGGCCCCAGGAAGATTCATGACCGACCGGGTCTGGGAGGCAAACTTCCTGGAAAACAGGGGAATCTTTTGTCCACAAGCAAGACGCCGCACTGACATAAACACCTCTCTGCACAAATCTCCCAGCCTTATCTGAGGGGGATAATTAGTCTTCTTTTCATATTTGCTTAATCATTCCAGGGTTCTGTGAATGGCCCTGTGGTTACCTCAAGATGGTGATTACAATGAGACACGAAGACACAACTCTGTAGTCAGCCTAAACCTCCCAACAGGAAGCTTATACCCACTGAATGATTGTTTCATTTGGGAAGAACAAAACAAGCCAGGCCTGGACCACTTTCGGAAGAAATATTTAGTGTTTCCTATCACAAGGGAAAGAGGAAGGCACATTGCAAGAGAGGTCGACGCTAAAACAGAAACCTGTGCACCAATGTTCACAGCAGTATTGTTCCCAATGGCCGAAAAGTGGAAACAACAACACAAATGTTCATCCACGGGTGAATTAAGAAACGAAATGTAGTACACCGTGGCGGGGTTCAAGACAGGCTGCCTGGAAATATGGCACCCAGGCACATTAATTTTAAGCTGAAGGCGTTGGAGAAAATGGCAGAAGAGAGGTTCTTTCTGACCTGTTCTCCCCCTTCTCCCCTGAAGCAGTTCCTAAGACTCTCCGGTAAGAGGTCTCCTCCCTCCACTCGTGGACCCGCTGCAAAGAATCCAGACAACAGACCTCGCTAAATGCCCCCCAGTTTCTTACACTTAGCTCAGACCCTGCGCCCTATCATAACTTTCCATGACTTTCCACTCTTCACCAAACCTGGTGTAGAACCATTCGGGTTTAACCATTTCTTTGGGCCTTTATGTCCTTATGACGGTTCCCATGTGACATAAAAGTTACATAAATACATTTGTATGCTTCTCTCCTGTTAATCTGTCAGCTTAATTAGCGGACCCAGGCAGGGGACCCTAGGAGGGTCAAGCAAGAGTTTCTTCTTCTACGAAACATTCAGTGGAGTCATGTTATTCGACCTTAAAAAGGAAGGAAATCCTGACATGTGCCACAACATGGATGAGCCTTGGATACATCACGCTAAGTGTAACCAGCTAGACACAAAGGGCCGATACTGTAGAATTCCACCTTATATATGAGGTGCCTCGTCTAGGCAAATTCTTAGGGAAAGTATCATAGGAGCTGGGGACAAGAGAGAATAAGGAATTATTTCAGAGGTTTTGACTGGGATGATAAAAAAAAAATTCTGGAAGTGGATAGTGGTGATAGTTGTACGACATTATCAATATACTGTATTGTACACTTAAAAATGGTTAAAATGATTAGAATATAAAGTATGACGTGGTTAGTCATAATTATATTTTTTACTAGCTGCCTTATTCTGGGAACGCATGTCATTAAGCTTGTGAAACTATTACCTGGAATAATTTAATTATAACTATAATAACACTGATGTTTACTCAGAATTTTCTTTTTAATAAACTAAACAAATTATAAGAAATAAGCCAACAACTTCAAAGTATATCTGCAAAGGTTCATACTCAGCTAAAATGTGTCAGATTTATTTTTTTAATGTTTAGTTATCTATTTTTGAGAGAGAGAGAGAGAGAGAGAGACAGACAAAGCATCCCAAGTAGTCTCCAGCTGATAGCACAGAGCCTGATGCAGGGCTCAAACTCACAAACCGTGAGATCACGACCTGAGCTGAAATCAAGAGTTGGACGTTTCACTGACTGAGCCACCCAGGCGCCCCAAATGAATCAGATTTAAATACAGATATTACTGGTAAACAAATATCCTCGAAGTTCAAGGCAAGCCATGAATGAGATAGTTTTTAAAATAATCCTTAACACTGTTTGCTCCTCTTATCGTCCAAATAGTATTTTCTACTTTACGGACTTGTTATTTAAAAGTATCACACGCAAAAAATCAAAACCGTTGGGTCAAGCGTCCCCAGTACGAAAGGGCCGGGAAACTAAAATGCCGTCCAAGCAAATGGAACCAGGATCACGACTGCCAGAAACAGAGCCGTTCCTCTGAAGTCCTCTTCTTTGGAAGAAAGCGGCGGTTAGTTGGCATCTGAAATGTTTTCTCTCTTTGGAAACCGTTGCCTGAACAGTAAGTCATGTCCGCTTTGACTCCGTCCCCTTGAGGCCTGAACCAAGTGAACCCTGAAGTCACCATTCAGCAACTGCCGCGGCCGTGGGGCGTCTGGAATTTGTTGAGGGCCCTGAGCCTTAAAACAGAACAGCTGGTGTGGAATGCTGTTACAAGACACCTAGGGGGACTGGAGGCCTCGGGGACACCCTCGTCCGTTCTGAACGGGGAGGCCGGTCACCGCTTCGTTACTTCCTCGGGAGACAAGGTTGCAAAGACGAAAAAGTGTCCAAGCGCGGGCCCGGACACGACAACCCGATGAGCGAAACTACGCGCAACGTAGTGGAACTGAGTCACCGTTACCCACAGCCCAGCGGGCACGTCGTAATTGGTGACTTGCAGACATTACTGAAACCGTTCCACTAAAAGATCTGCTGGAATAGACAAGGGAGCAAATACGGTGTTATCTCGGGAGGAAACCATCAGGCATTAAAGCGTTATCTCTAAATGAGATTTCTAAGCTTGATCTCAAGTCACAGTGTTTATACAAGTTATTTTAATTACAAGAGTTTGACAGGCGAGGTACTAGACCACAGAGTTGATGTGTTATCACAGAACCTTCATCTGAATAAATCTGCCAAGGATATAGAATAGGTCTTAGAATTAAAAAAAAAAAAAAAAAAAAAAAAGCAATGCAATAGGACTGTTTCACTCCTGGGAAAAACCTAGAAGACCTTAGCTTCTATATTAAGAGCCGGCTCTAGCATTTCATGCTTTGGTCCATCACAGAACTCAGAATCTCTACAGACTCCATATTCTACTGTGCTTGTTTAAGAGTGTAGTGTGATGGGGCTGCCTGGGCGGCTCAGTTGGTTCAGTGTCCAACTCTCGATTTCGGCTCAGGGCACGATCCCAGGGTTTTGGGATTGAACCCCACATTGGGCTCCATGCTGAGCGTGGAGACTGCTTAGGACACTCTCTCTCTCTCTCTCTCTCTCTCTCTCTCTTCTCTCTCTCTCTCTCTCCTCCCCCCACCCCCACCCCATATTCCTGTGTCTGCTCCCTTTCTCAAATGAAATAAATAAAAAAAAGAGCATAGTATGACGTACGATAGCTGAAAGCATGGGGGCCTAGACTTAGATTAGAAGTCAGGACCATAAAAAGGGGGTGGGCGTATAAAGAAAGACTGTGATGGCAAAAAGAAAATTGGAAAAAAAAAAAAATCCCTGAGAGGCCTGCTAATCGATAAGGTCTCTGGCTTCAGAAAATGTCACTTGCTATTGTGCAGCTAAAAGACATCCACACATCCCCATCGTAGGTGTCATGAAGTGACTGTTGAACGCTTGAGTCAATAGGCCCTTCTCCTGCACACATAAGAAAAGCGAGAGAGAGAAATCTAAGCCCTCCATCATGGAGGAACCCACCGAGGCGGCCAAGATTCCAAGCGATCGTAAATGGTCGTCAAACTGGGAGTTTGATTTTAGTTTACTTCCTCTTCAAAGCTATCATTTGTTGGAATGCAGCTGTATACCAGTTCTCTGAGTGTCTTCTACCCTGTTTTGACGGCTCGTCAACAAAACATGTTTATTAAGGACACTGTGGGAGGAACAGACCAAGTTCTGAGGCCTAGTCAGGGAAGCGCACAGGACTGTCAGCTCACGGCAGAGAACCTGTCCTAAGGCTCTCGTTTTGTCATCTCAATAATGAAGGAGAAGAAGCAAAAACCCGGGGAGGGAGTACTCCCAAAGGAACAAGAACGTGAAGAAAGGGCAGCTCTGGGGAGGCGAGGAGAAGAGGCGAGAGCATTTCATCAGGGAAGAAGAGAAGCATTCATGAGAGTGCAGAAAGGACCCCAGTGGGGTGCCGGGGAATCCGCAAAGTGGGACAGGCTGCGGAGAGCCAAATCTGGGTGGCGTTACCAGAATCCCTGCGGCTGAGTGACAGTGGGACCTTGGGCACGGTTGTCCGTTGTGTGCACCCTCCCAGGAGAGACTGAAGGCGGGAAGACCGGAAGCAATAAAGGATACGAAGGTGACGGTGGGGGGAGGGGAGGAGAGGCAATGAGGTGCGGAGACTGATCAACTGTGAAGGGCAGATAGAGGAGGGGGCGCGTGAGATGATCAGAGGCTCGGGACACGGGCCGGAAGAAGAAAGACAGGAGCAGAGAAATTAGGAAAAATCTATTTGAAAGGGGGTGAGGGAGAGAGAAGATAAGGTTTAGACTTGCAAGGGTGAAGGTCAGGACACAGCACGTCAGGCGGGCAGCTGGAAGGGACAGAGAGCGGAGGTGACCGGCCCCTTTTCAGAGACAGGCTTTCCTGAGGGGTGGCAGCGAAGAACAAACACAAAAGGACCCAGACTTGGGAACCAGACGCGGGAGCGCGCTGATCATGAGCGTTTACAAGAAAGCCCCAGGCTTTCTTGCCACTTTTGTCATTCACGGTGCAGCAGCGGGGCAGGGCTATGCGGGGCGGGCGGGGAGAGGGGATGAGACGGAAGGGGCAGAAAGGGGACCCAGGGCAGCACCGTCTCACAGGAGCCCCTCAAGTAAGTGCCCTTCAGGGAAGCAGATGGCCAGAGGCTGACGCTTCGCGCCAGCAGGCAGAGGAGGACCAGGGTGGGCACGGGCACAGGGTCCGGGGTCCCGCGGCAGCTGGTGACCCCCCCCCCCAATTCGCCAGCAGAGGAGAGCGAAGCGACAGAAGGGAGACACAGCAGGCGGAGGTCAGCAGAGGGACGGCCGGACTTTTTACTCAGCTGTTCTCACTTTTCAAATGATAGGAGAGGCCGAAATATTAAAAGACGGGAGGCGAGAGAGACAGAGACGCGGGAGCGACAGAGACGAGAGCGAGAGCGTGAACGGGGATGAAAGCAGAATCAAGGTCCACCAAGCAGTGATGGAAGACAGAATCAGAGAACAGGAAGAGAAGCTGAATCTGGAGAGGAAGAGAAAATCTTGTCCGTTTAGAAACGAGCGCACAAGGGATCACACGAGGGAATCTTCCTTTAAAACCGTTTCTTTAAGTGCCTAAGGAGGCGGCCTGCCGAGAGAGACACGGTAGTTAAGACATCAAAACTGGGAGCACGAGAAGGCGGACGATTGGCAATAGCAGAAGGGGACCGAGGGCCCAGGGCTGGACTCACGCACGTCTGCTTAGCTGGGCCCGTGTGTCCGTATCCGTGCAGATGTCTAGTGCTCAATACTCAAGAAAACCCAGTGAAGGTATCTCACATCATTCAGATAATTTCTGTTCGGGTGCACGGGAAGAACTGTGTCTAACAGTTTGCTAGATGTTGAGGACAAAGCAAAGGAAGTCGCTGTCGTCTTGTAGTAATTTAGAGTCTAACGGGGAGTCGTCCAATTCTTTTTTTTTAAAGTTTTATTCATTTAAGTCATCTCCACACCCAACATGGGGCTCGAACTCACAACTCCCAAGATCGAGCGTATCATGTTCTTCTGACTGAGCCAGGCAGGTGCCCCGAGGAGGCCAATTCCGAAAGAGTAGGTCATGGATACGATACACAGTGTGCCATAAAAGTGACCCGCAATCACTGGGATGGTTGTGGAGAAATGAGGGTAAAGAGGGAAATTATACTTAACCACGGACATTTGAATCAAAACTTTAACCGCGAGCAATTCGGCAAACAGAGAGGAGTATGACACTTCAGCAGAGAAAAGGCACCCGAAGCGAGTGAAGCAGGCTGAAAAGTCCCCCAGGGGTCTGACTGGCCCAGGGCCTTGGCTGTCACCTCACGGAGTTTGGGCACGACCCCGCGGGGAAAATGGACAGCAGTAGAGGGTTTGAAGCTGGGGACACCTGAGGCTTCAGAAAGCTCTCTGGCCGCAGTGGCTCCCAACCTGGGGACCTTGGAAACAGAGCAACTTCTGAACCGCACGCCCCGAGGTGCTGATTCATTAGGTCTGAGGTGGAGTTTGCACAACCGTGTTTTTAAATGCTCCCCAGACGACTCCCATTCATTTATTTTGAAACTATCTGTTTACTTCCTAGTATTTTAAGCTGAGAATTCGGCAGGGACTAAACCAAAATTGCAGACTCACAAAGCTTCTCTGTGTGGGAAGACAAATCAAAGACACACACGCACCTTATGTGGGAGACCAGAAGGTGGGCAGAGCTATGAGGAAGGATCGAGCACGCAAAGAACGACGAGGCAGGACACTAATTTCTGAGCAAGGGGGCTGTCGGCAAAGGGCCCGGCAAGTCCTCCAGCCTGAGGCCTGGGAAGTCGGACAAGACCGCTGCGGTTGACAAGAGCGTGTGAGGAGGGCCGAAACAGAGAACAGGTCAGGAGTGGCCTTACGGACCACGACAAGGACTCAGTCTGAATGAGGCGGGAGGCTTCTGCGTAGACGCTGACGTGAGCCATTCAGGTCCTGAAAGCATCACTCAGGTGGCTGGGATGACAACAGATTCTGAGGGCCCAGGATGGAAGCAGGCACGCAGGGTGGGTAGGGGTGGGGTTGGCGGGAAGCGATGGAGACCGGACGCACCTTGCAGGGAGGGCTGAGACGAAGGGAAGGAAGAGGGAAGCAGCAGCCAGACCGGTGGTGAGGTCGGCGCTCCGGCTGAGGAGGAAAGTGGCGGGGCTGGTAGGAAGGGAAGATGAGTCAGAAGACGAGGTCAGGGGTGACACTGCCTTGCTGGAGAACCACTCGCGCCGAGGGTGACAGGTCAGGAGGGAGACGCTGGGTTCCTGGTGTGAGTTACCTGAAACCAAGCCAGGATCTACAGCAGGCAAAACAAGTCTCATTTCTGCTGTGGCCACCCCCCCAGCCCCCACCTCCGGTGCACGCACGCACGTGCCAATGTGTGTGCGTGTGTGTGCGTGTGCCAGGTGCGTAAGGTTGGTCGATACTGTGACAGGTTGATTTCGAGAGGCCTAGAGACCAGGAGACATTTAGGAGGAAAGGGCCAGTGGAAACGGCTGCGAATTCATTCCATACGTGTGGGCCTGGGGCTCGGGAGGAGGTCCTCACGGCTCGAGGAGTGGGGGTCACTGTCCAAGAGCAGTGGTTGAAAGAGCGGCATGGGAACAAAACGACGTTGCGGAAGAAACTGAACAGCGGCGCCTGGGGCACCAACGTTCCAGGGCAAAGGCAGGATGAGGAGCCTTTTTTTTTCAATCTTGGGAGAGAGCGAGAGCAAACGCGCGCATGAACACACCCGTGTGCCCGCAGGGGAGGAGCAGACAAAGAGGGGGAGAGAGGCTCCCAGGCAGGCTCCACGCTGTCAGCACAGAGCCTGATGTGGGGCTCGAACACGTCAACTGCGCGATCCCGACCCGAGCCGAAGTGGAGAGCTGGACGCTCAGCCGACGGAGCCACCCACGGGCTCCAAGAGGACCTTTTTTTATTTTTATTTTTTTAATGTTTATTTATTTTTGAGAGAGAGGCAAAGTGTGAGCAGGGGAGGGGCAGAGAGAGAGAGGGAGACACAGAATCCGAAACAGGCTCCAGCCTCTGAGCCGTCAGCACGGAGCCCGACGCGGGGCTCGAACCCACGAACCGTGAGATCATGACCTGAGCCGAAGTCAGACGCTCAGCTGGCTGAGCCACCCAGGCGCCCCTAAGAGGAGCTTTTTTTTTTTAAGCATGATGCAAAATGCTTACAGAGAAACATGCACAGACGCTTTGGAAAATCTTTTTTTTTTTTTTTTTTTATGGATACCACCTAGCTATGATGTAACAAAGTATTTCAAATAAATGGTTATGAATGATTACTTCAAATACTCATGATCCAAAATAGAAGTATCCAGATGCATGGGATTTATTCTTTGCCCGCCAGATATGGGGATTCCTGTGGACAGAAGCTGGACTCCCTATTTCAAAAACGCTGGTCATTCGAACAAATAACTCAATCTGCTCGTACCAAGTAATGTCCGATGTTCTCCAAAGCTTTGGGGAGGGGAGTAAAGATATTACTGAAACTTCACTGCCAGTAAAAAAAAAAAAAAAAAAAAAAAAAAAAGGCAGACTATTAGCATCTCACTCCACATTCAGATGATGTCTTCTAGCTGTAATTGCATCCGCCTTTTGAAATGCAGAGAGGATAGTGGGAAAAATGGTTCCCTACAGATCTCTTGAGCCATCTCCCCTTCCTGTTCGGTGAACTTCTTCACTGTCCTTTTGTTGAATCCCATGCTCTCGTTTCATTTGATTGCCAAGAATTTGTTGTTATCCTTTTCCATAAATACTAGTTACTTAAAACATGCCTAATCTACAGTCTATTATATCTAAATTATTGTGAATTATCTTTACTTAGGAATCTTCCAACCTAGTAGATCAGTTGGTATTTCCGTGCTTGTACCTATGATATTCTCATTCACATTGTCTTTATATGCACGTTTAAAAGGAGCTGTTCCCCTGAGTACCCAGTGATGAGCTATTATCAGCAGTTCAGTGATCATTTACAAATAATCGCCATATCCTGTTTGGAGATAGTTTCCCAGCTAATAGGCTACGGTGTGACTGTAGCTCAGCTAATAAGCTGTAGAGTGAAATCTAATCTCATTCTGAAACCTCAGCCCTCCATGCCAGTTTCTTTGCGATCAACGGCAATTTAAAGCATTCCTCCTTCCTCCTCCCAGAAACTGACTTCTGAAAGAACTCTGTTCCTGTTTCTAAGATCTGTGTAGGAAAGCAATGGAAAAATAACTAAAAATTTAAATTTGTCCTTTTTAGTTGATTTAGTTTCTTCTAAGAACCACATTTTAAATTAGGTGTATATAATATACCAATGAATTTGTATTCATAGCTATGATAAATTTTTACATAAAATATGCATCTACTGAGTGTAAAATTTAACTCCTTTAAAGGCATACACATGCATATAACACTTCTCAGCTCCAAGTACGATGGGATTTCTTTTCTTTTCTTTTCTTCTGCATGTGCACAGAAGCTATTGGAGCTCCTTAGGAAAAATTCTCCAATCCCACAAAACTCCCAAGGCCCTTTCAGTTTGGTCCCTTTTCCCTTTTCCTCCTCTTCAAGCTAACTCTCAGCTTTCCTTACCCCAATTCTTACAAAATCCCCTGGCCCAACGCCATTCTTCGGCCACTCCTGGCACCACCCGGGCTCGCAGAATCATGCAAAAGGGTGTCTTCTCCCAGGTTTGGTGTTTTCAGGAAAGCTCATCAGCCTCAGTGAGTTGCCCACTTCAGACAGTTCCTGTGCAACCCCAGAACTGTCTCCCTTACTCTGTCTCCCTTCACCCCTCTGCCTCTCCTTCTTCACTACACCAACGGGACCCACTCACTGGGCCCACCTCCAAACACAAGGCTAACTGTACTACCCATTTGACTCCAAATTCAGTCATGCCTTAGACACCGTCCTGTACCGAACAGGGAGTTAGCCATTTTTCTCCTCCAGATCCCAACTCCATGAAGACTCATTGATTCTCTCGCTTCTTCTCCATCAACTCCCTCCTCTTAGCACCAGGGAGCAGCGAGCTGACCTTTTAAAAATGTACATCGGATCATGTAATTTTCCTGCTCAAAACTTTTCAAAGGCTTTCCATCCCATCTAGAGTAAGATCCAAGTTTCTCATTGTGTGTTTGATAAAGGCCCCCTATTTCTGGCCACTGCTCACCCCGTGCTCTCATTTCCCGCCACTCTCCCCGGTTCCCACTACAACCAAACTGACCTCTGCTCTCTACACAGAACACAACAGTGTCTGCACCTTCTCTCCCACTTTGGGCACCATGGGCTCCTGCTTCTCAGTCCAACCCTAGCCAAGATGGCGGCTCCCTTGAGATGCCCCTCTTAGCACCCTATCCGAAGGAAGCACACGGTCACTTGTAATTCTCTGCATATGTGTGAGAACGATTTTTCATCCTCTTCATACGTTATTCGTTGGTTTCTGCCTGACATCACCAGAATGGGAGTTCCATGGGAACAGGGGCCCTTAGTCCTCAACCTGGTTGTATCTCCAGGTCCTACAAAGTATCCGGTATATCACAGGCAAAAATGAATTTGTGCTGAAAGGCTACATGGGGAGTTTTTGACCCAAAAAGGCTACATGGGGAGTTTTTGACCCAAAAATGCTCCCAAACCATTTCTGACAGGTCGGTACTAAGAATTGAGAAGAGTCCTACAATAAGTGCCATTTACCAAGCAAATACCGGAGGGACGCTACCACTTTCATGTGTGAGCGCGCAAAATCCTCAATGAACGGGGCTCTAAACCCTCCATCTGTGGGACACGCTCGGGAGGGTGGGTAAGCCCTGGCATGTCCCACAGCAAGGGGCAGCTTCCCAGGTGGGGCTGAGACGGTGGCCCCTCTTATCCAGGCTCGCGGCGGCACGGCGGTGGGCCACCCCGAGGTGCCCTGGCTCTCCGGAGCGTCGGCATCCGGATGAAGAGCTGAGGAAAAGATGCATCACGCTCTCCAGTGATATCCTGTCCCAGACCCACGCGAAGGCAATGTCTGATTAAGATGGCCACCCTCTTTGATGGCAACGGTCCCAAACCCGGGCCTATCTGACATTAACTCAATACTCAACACTCAATACTCGGTGCTGGCATTTAATGCTTTCCTCCCTGGGGAGCGGTGGAAGAATACTTTCCACTAGGGGTCATTTAATGATCCGGCCCTCATGTTTATGCAAGAAACGGAAGGCCAGCACACAAAACAACACCTCCGTGCTTCGCACCAAGGCGACCCGGCCCGCGACCCTGTGCGAATCACCTGCAGCACTGAATGCATCACTGCAGAGGAGAGGGGACACAGCTCGTGTTTTCAAGTTCGCTCCTTGGCTTTGCTCAGTCGACGGAGGGAGAGGAGCGGGTACTTCTCAAGCAGGGGGAGTCCATTTCCGGCCCCCAGCCCGTCCCACGGCACAAACTCTCTTCACCGTCGCGGACTCTCCACCCTGGAGCTCTGCTGAGTTGTCAAAATGTGTTCCAGGTTGTAAGTTGGCGAACGTGACTTAACCTGAGAGAAATGCCTTCAAACAAATTCTCATCACATCTGCCATGTCATTTTTTTTAAGCAATCCCTTCTGTTTCCACAGAACTGAAACACAGCTTTGTTTTTAAAGGCTAAATTTCATAGGACTTTCTTCAGCTCTATGGGATATTCACTTCTGGCAATAAAAGACTCCCACTGCGGGGATTGGGGGGGGGGAACGGGGCTCCCAAGTGTTTTAACATTTCTGCTCCACGGCTTATATTCGAAATCAGCCAGTCCCACAAGAGTCAGGGGGAAAAAAAATATATTCTGCCAAGTGTCGATCCCCAAGCTGTACCTTCTACAAGAAGTCTGATAGGTAGAGCTAGAAATACACCATTTGTGAGGGTGGCCTACTGATCGTCATGGCTAAAGTATAAATATGTATCGGGGAGAGGAAATATCTATATCTGTTCTTCCGGTACGTCCTCGAGGGTTATTTCGTTAGAGTGCAAATCACAGAACTGAATGCAGAAATTAAGAAGTTTCACTGTTGTGAGCATGTTTTTCATCTATCTAATATGTACTAGGTCCCAGGTAGTCTGTTAGGTATTTAAAGAAATACAGAAGAGGAAAAAGATATGTTTCCGTTTTCCAAGTCAGTCGAGTTGTCGGCAACTATACAGCGTTGGCCTGAAGATATACTCTTGGAAGTTGATTGTTTTTAGCTGGAATTGAAGCTTTTGGCATATAGGATATAACAGAGGGAGAAAGTTTATTTAAAAAAAAAAAAAAGGTGAGTAAAGAATCCTTCAGACCAATTACATTTAAAGGGATGGACCGTGGAGTAGGACAGACCAAGGAAATACAGTAAAGTCACAGTCAGGAGAGACAGGAAAGGATTATGTATCAGAAGACAGAACTTCTAGAAGCGACGAGTGCTGAGTGTTGCCAGGAGATCAACCACTTTGAGGTGAAGAAGAGGTTCTTGCATTAGGGAGGAAGGATGCGAAAGTGGTATTGATAATATCCAACAGGAAAAGAGCTAAGGTTTGCATGAAAACCCATGCTGAGCCTAAAATAATAGTCCTCCTTAAAGAATATGTTATTAATCTGCTATTGAGCCTTGAGCAAGTGTGAAGAGAGTTGTGATCAGACCGCATCTCGAAGACTTTTTTTTTTTTTTTTTTAAAGAGCCGTGAAGTTGTTTCTTAAAGAGTCCTGAAGCCAAGACAGAGGAGGTGGGGGAAGGCGATTTAAACAAAAGTTATCCATACAATGCTCTGCCCAGGGGGTTTTCAACTTCCTGAAGTCTTAAGACCTTTTAATATTTTTAAAAATTCATTTAAATTATATATACGACAAATGACGGTAATACAAATTTAACAGCAATGCAGACACTGGTCTTTGCTGGGAAATGGGGAAGAAGATCAGAATTTACTTGTTTACTACACGTAAAACAACAACAGCAAAACAGGAAAACAAATTATTGTCGGAAGATGGAAAACAAATAGTACTTAATTATTTGTCAAAAGGAAGTCTCCCTTAGTTGGTGGAATTTAAATTGTGTTCTCGTGATAGTCTGAGAGGTCACAGAAAAAAATGTCACATTGAAGTGAGGAAAAAGAAAGCTTCAGAGGTAGTATTTTCACGTAAGATTAAACATATGCAAAGAAATGCACCTATTCCAATAAAACATCCACGTACAAGAAAGCCCCCAGGAGCCTGCACACTTTATACCCACCCCCCATCGGTTCAACAGCCCAGCCCCCACCAACACTCAGATGCCCTGCGTGGGCCAAGCACAGCGACCCTCCCGACTAGGTTCTGCACACAATACCCATGTGTTTTTAGCCCTTTTGTTTTTAGCATTTTCTAAGCTTGATAAAGAAAAAAAGACAGTTTCCTTGTCAATTAAAAAAAAAAGACATTTTGGGGCGCCTGGGTGGCTCAGTCGGTTAAGCGTCCGACTTCGGCTCAGGTCATGATCTCGCGGTTTGTCAGTTCGAGCCCCGCGTCGGGCTCTGTGCCGACAGCTCGGAGCCTGGAGCCTGCTTAGGATTCTGTGTCTCCCTCTCTCTCTCTGCTCCTGCCCCGCTTGCACTCTCTCTGTGTCTCAAAAATGAATAAGCGTTAAAAAAAAAATTTTTTTTTTAAAGACATTTTCCTTGTCAGTTTCAGAAAGTTTAGACAACATATCTATGGGCACATTTTAAAAGTTCTTTAGCAAGGAAAACGGGTGGTACTAAAATTCTTAGTCTGGGTACTGTTTTGGTCCTGATGTAAAATTTCAGACCAGGAATTTTAGAGCAGCTCAAAGCTATTTCACTTTTTAAAGAGAAAACAAGACTGAATTATTCAGGCAGCCTTTACAGAGTGATCAGTGTGCTCTGTCTCGTTAACGTGTGCTACTTTTGGTGAGCAGAAGGCTGTTTACCAACGCTGGAGATGCCAGTTTTCCCCCGGGGGCTCGGGGCTCTGTTCTCCTTTTTTTTTAAATCTCTTTGCCCACTTACCCTGGCAGTATCATCTACTCCCACGCCTCTAACTACCGTCCAAATAGTGGTAATTTCCAAGTCAGTATATTAAAATAAATGTTTTAGATTTTTTGTTAGAGTACTCGATGCATAAGCAGCCGTGGAAACATTTATTCAAAAGCATTGTACTGAGATTCAAACACATATTGATGTACTTACTATTATTCTGTTGAAAAAATATCAAACTAACAAAGCAAACTAGGAACCCTTAATAGACAAAGGAAAACTGAAGCAGGAGAGTTATTAAAAGCGAAGGCTCCCCCACCACCCACAGCACCCAGCTGGCTCCGTGGGTAGAGCATGAGACTCTTGATCTCAGGGTTGTAGGTTCAAGCCCCACCCGGTTGGGTGTAGAGATGACTTAAAAATAGAATCTTAAAAACAAAACAAGTGAAGCCTTCCCAGGGCAGATGGGAAGCGAGTTCCTATCTCAGGGTCTTGAACATGGAAACACCTGCTTTGATTTGTTGCCGCCTTCTCTCTCCCCTCTCGATTCAGTTTATTATTAGCGAAAGTTGGATTGAGGAAAGACGTTTTTCCTTACACACTTGTCCTATCTTTAAGTGGAAACCTTTTATCAGAGTAAAAGATATACCCAACGACAAAGTGCACACATCAGAGGTGTGCATCTCAAATGATTTTTGGGGGCGCCTGGGCTAGAAGGGGCTAGAATCTGAAAGCTTCATCCCATTTTTCTCATTCCACTCTCGTGGCAGTAAAACTCTGACGCTCCCTCTGGAGAAGGCCCTGGGTCTCAGGACATTTTTCCTATATGCTACTCAACAGCTACCAGATGGCACGAGGCTGTGGGCTGCTGCTTGGCAGGGATTTCCCTGCGTGAGGCTGAGTCCTCAGGCCCTTGCCTCTCTCGCTGTCGGCATTCAGCACATGTGGAGCGTGTAAGGCGTCAGCTGTATTTCATGCCTCTAGTCTGGGATTAGTGGCCTGTTTACAAAAGGCAGACAGCACTTGCAGATGTGACAAAAAATAGGGAAGCCAGAAGGGTGGACAGCATATGACAGGCACTGTATACACAACAGGGGCACAGAATCCCCTTCTAATCGTACAAACACACAAAACATGTGCCTTCAAATCCAGCTAGAGCCAAATGCCACCATTTCCACACTGAGAATCTTCCGGAAAAAGAGCTAATTTAGATTTATGAACTAATCCCAGCGACAAATGCTTTATTCCACCAGCACGGCCCCGACGTCCCAACTTCTGTTGTGGGGGTGGGGGCCATATTAGGTAATTTGGAAATCTCAAGTGCCATTAATCTTTTTAAAATGTTTATTCATTTTTGAGAGACAGAGTGCAGGGAGGGGAGGGGGCAGAGAGAGAGGGAGACACAGAATCCGAAGCAGGCTCCTGGCTCTGAGCGGTCAGCACAGAGCCCGACGTGGGACTCGAACCACGAACCCGTGAGATCGTGACCTGAGCTGAAGTCGGACGCTTGACTGACCGAGCCACCCAGGCGCCCAAGTGTCATTACTGTTCAGTTACAGCTACCAAAGAACATACCTCTTATCTAAGAGACGATAGAACATTGCCAGCCAATTTTAGAACTACCTACTTTAATATGCTCAGAGGAAGAAACTTCCTTCAAACCAAAGGCAGCTTTCGAACAATGGCGTACGAGCAGAGATAGCTAGCGATGTGTTAGTCTGGAAGGCTGCCCTCTTGAGCCCGTCATTTTCCCACATCCTCTTCCGTAGGGTTCTATTCAGTTTCTCTCAGGAATTTTGAACCTGCAATTCCCTTTGCTTCTCTTTGAAACACCCCTTCCTGCAATAGGCATCCTGGTTATTACAAGTTAATATCGGATTATTATAGGGCAAGGGAGAATGTGTGGGTCTAGGTAAATAAACATATCATTAAGGAGTAATGCATGGAAACCATCCCCATGGCTCAGTAAAAGGCCAATGTTAAAAGAGAAAAAAAATACCTACAAATACCCTGCTCTGCTTCAACTCCCCTCCTATCAGGTTGTGACTGCTTTAGTGCAAGACAGACAGAACCAACAGCGAGAAAACAGCATCGCAAGCAGCAGGGGGACACAGAGTCCTCTGAGTCGGGGCCGATCGATCTAGGCCGTCGGTGGCTCTACCACTGGCCACCCTCTGTTCTGTTAATGAGCTGGAAGGGGCAAGCGACATTCCTCGGACAATTAGCGGACCCAGGATTTTGCCTTTACGTTCCCCGCTTCGAGGAACATGCCTCTCACGCCAGGTGGAAGGAGAGAAGGGCAGAGTCTGGGATAGAGACACAGGAGAACAGAGGCAAATGAAAGGAGGACGTGCTGTAGGCTGGGGTGAGGAAGGGAATCTTGGGCAAAGCAGGAAGCGGAAGCAAGGGCGGGAGAGTGTGGCCTGCTCCGACGTCCTTGCTGCCGAGACCAGGGCCCGGGAGGGACAGAAAGGCCAAGGCCACAGGGCCCAGCCCCCTTCATCTCCACAGAAAGGTCTCTTGGTCTCAGGGAGTACACAGTCAGCAGAGCCTGGAGAGGGATGTGAGCAGACAGGAGAGGCGATGACGAAGGGAGGAGGCACGTGAGAAGGCTCAAGGGCAGAGGTCAACAGTGACAGAGAAGCAGAGGCAGCAGGGAAATCGAGTTCTGTCCACCCGGCTGCTCTGACTTGGGCCCCATTCCTCCAACGTCGGACTCTTCGAAGCATGCTCAGGACCTTCTCAGGCCGAGGGAAGGAGCACGAACTTGGAAGTGAAAGT
Source organism: Panthera tigris (assembly GCF_018350195.1). NCBI lineage: Eukaryota > Metazoa > Chordata > Mammalia > Carnivora > Felidae > Panthera > Panthera tigris. Next base: position 5,527,235 of record NC_056660.1, on the reverse strand, counting down.
AGCCACATCACCTGGGGAAACCCCAGCAGAGAAAGGGCTCACCCAGCTCAGGATCCCCCTCCCTTCCCAAGGAGGCAGACTTGGAGCATAAGCCAAGACTGACACTGATTTCAGAATTATCTTCTTGCTTCCTTCCCCGGCCTGCTTTCTGAGAGCCTGCTAATGAGCAGAAAAGTCGGGAAGAGACAGGCAGGAAAAGAGAGTGGGAGCAGAAGCGGGGAGTGGCGCTTCTCCACAAATACATCAGTCCCCGAATACTGGCGAGTTGGGAGTGTGGGTGATGAGTGACAGCGAAATCCTGAGATGATTTTTTTCCCCTCCCGCAACACTGTTCAACTGCCATCCTCCACCCCCAAGGACGGGTGGGATTTGTGGAGTCCCTTTGCGACGCTGCCGTGATGGCCGAGGGAGCAGAGGCCAACCCGACTTGAGCTCGTGCTGTTTGCTGAAGGCCGCGGACCCTCCCCGAGGTGGGCACTCACAGCAGGCAGGAGCGGGACGCCCAAGGTCCTTTTATTAACCAGGCTCGGCCCGATGGTGTGGAAGTTAGAATACCGAGGGTGGCCCAGAGGGATGGGTCCCAAGAGCTTGATTTCTCAACTTTCTTGCCTCTGCCCCTTCTGCGCCCCCGAGGGAAAGACCAGTGTATACACAAGCGAGGAAATAACTAGGAGTGAAAACTCGCTTTGCTTCCTGTCGCTCTCTGCCGGAGTTTAAATCGAGCCCTGAGCGGCCAACAAGACTGTCTATCAGGCCTCAACGATCTGCAGGATGTTTCTGTGTCCCCTTGACGCACGCGAGCTGCGTCCGCGTTAATGGGAGTCCCATATGGGTACCAAGAAGTGGCCTCCAGGTTTACCTGCAGTGGCGTATAGGAGAGGACTTTTCTAGCCTTTTAAAGAAGAAGGGATACAACCGAGAGGCAAGGGCTCTCCGTGCTTCCCCAGAATGCCACTCGGTGTTGGGAAAGTGCAATCACCTGTAAGTTCTCCTGTAGAACCAGGGCGAGGCTCAGGACTGAAGTCACTGGCCTGTCAGCATTCAGGAGGAACGAATTACTGTTCACTGAGGGCCTCGTCTATGCCAGTCTCTTCTCTAGGATTTCTTTTCTTTCTTTAAAAGTACTTGTGATGTTTATTTGTTTTTTTGAGAGATGCTTAACTGACCGAGCCACCCAGGTGCCCCCCTTCTCTCAAATTTCTAACAATCCAGTGGGTGAAAGACTTGGGTACACACTAGTGCGCAATAATAAAAAGAAAAATGTTTTTTTCACGACAGAATGAGGCGGAGGGCTCCTAAGAGACAGAGAAGGCGCACAGCACTCCAGGCACAGTTGAAAGAGATGGGGCTGCTGTGTATTGAGGGGTGAACGGCTGCGGTTAGGGGCCCCCCGAGGCAGCCTGAGGTCAAATGCCGGGCCCCCTCCCGACCACGTGGCCATGGGTAGGTTCCTTAACTTTACCAGGACTCGGTTTCGTGTCCATCAGATAGGAAGGGCACTAAAGATTAAACACATAACGCACTCAGTAAGGCGCCGGGCACTTGGTGCGTTATTCTTATCATCATTAGCATCGGCCTAAGCACAGAGGCATTCAGGAAAGCATCTCTAGGTAAAATTAAAGGACAGGACTCTCCTCTAGATCATCCCATCCGTGAGTAGGGACGAGGGACTTGTGGCTAATTTTTAAGCTGGAAAGCAGATGTCTCTTTGGCATAAATAACATTCAATGAGCTCCCGAAAATGACAGCGCGCAGGCCATCTTTTAATGGTTAGGCGGGCATCTTTGCCCAGCATGCCCCATGGGGTTTAATAAAGATTAACCAGAGACGATTGCTCAGCCCCCGCCCCCCAAACCGTTTCTGAACACGAAGTGCCAAAAATCAAGCCCATAAACATCTTCCAGGTTTATGGTAGGCAGGGGCTGCTCTTAACCTGGAGAACTCCATTTTCTCTTCCCTGTTTTCCATGGACTCAGTTTTGCGGGGAAAATGCGCACGTGAAACGCTGACGGGATGCGTAGGACTGTGGCACTGTCCTTTTCATTTAACCCCTTTGGAAATCTGACCTGCACTGATTTCAAAAAGGAGGAGGGAACAGCCAAGCGAGCTTCATCTTTTCAAATAATTAAGATTTTATCTATGCTAGCACAGCCTCTCCTGTTCCACTTGGTTTGGCACTAAACCCTGCATTTAAAACCTCCCTAACACGATAAAGATAATGCCCTCTTTACTGTCATTGTCTCGTGGCTGCAGGGTTGACTGATCTCCACTCAGGTTTTCACGGCCACTGGCCCCTGCATTCCTGCCTAAGCCCTTCAGGAAACAGAACTTCTGCAGCGGCCCGCGTTTATTTACACACATTCCTGCCGCAAATTGAATTAATGAGCATAATTTAACTCAGGCGATGTCCTCCCGGGCTCTCCTTCCTCTGCCCCGCTGGCCAGCCTGTTTTCTCCCTCACACCCTCCCATGGAGATCTTACTGGAACGGACTCAGGCACTCTGCTAGCATGGACAGGACTCGGGACTTCTCCACCTTTAATGTCCTATGAACCGTGTGGGGCTCTGGTTAAAATGCAGAGTCCAGTCTAGCAGCTCTGCGTTGGGGCCTGAGATTTAGCATTTGAACAAGCCCTCCCTCTGGTGATCCTGAGGCCACCTGGCCGGGGGGCCACCCTTGGAGTAGCAGGGGTACTGAAGGACTCACCGGCACTGAATATAATAAGCCACGTCCTCAATGAGTAATCGAAAAGCAAATGCGAACTTCTGATGTTTTTGATCAGTCTGATGTAATGGAAGGTTTACCGAAAGCATCCCCACAGGGGATCTGTTTACCTTGTCTACCCTTCCCGTGTGCACAAAGAAAACACTAGAGTAAGTCCAACCGCAAGTCCCATTAACTCCTAAACACAGTCCTTACACAAACTCCAAACCGAGGAGCTAAAGAGAGTGTGGAATTGGAATCCTGGGACCCTTAACTTTTACACAAAGAGCAAAAGTAACCCCACCTAAGAAACTTTCAGCGTGGATGTGGTTAGATGCAGGAGGGCTGTTTATTGCATCGGGCAGACCAACGAGGAATTTCCTGCATGCTATGCCAAAGTCAGAGTGTAAGGAACTTTCTCTGAAGTCTGTGCAATGAAACCAGCAGATCTCCTGTGTATTCGCACATTGTATACCTTTGCTAGTTATCCCTGGCAGAAATCCTCCCAAATTCTACCAAGTGTGTGGAAAAGGATTAAAAGGAGAAGGAGAAAAACATTCCCCCTAAAACAAAAGAAAGTAAATGAATGCATTTGAAAACCACTGTCAACGAACTAGATTTTGTTCTTCCTGGATACGAACACATAATACCTCCGGCAATAAATATCCTTAACCTTGGACCCAAAACTGTTTGCCCGGGTCCACACAACTCCACATTCGGCTGCTTCAATAGAGAAAGGCTTTCATGGTGAATTTTGCACAGAAAAGTAGATTTGGGGATTTTTTTTTTTTTTTGAGGAAAGATTGAATTTATCATGAAACATTTTTCACCAAGAAACCAGTAAAATGAACCACCTTTTTACCCAAACCACAAAGACTGCAAATTCCTTTGCTAGAAAAGTTGGCTGCTTCTATTGAAAAGGTTAACTTCTGCTGAATAGCTTTTAGGGGCATGCAGGGATAGATGAGGTTGTGTTTTCCATCTAGGGGCAAATAACTTGTAACGACAAATAGTATCTCCTGGGAGAGGAAAAAGGGTAGCTTCTCAATACTCTTTCCTTGCTGTAAAGGTTCTTCCAGCAGATTTACGTGAATTCATCTGAGCGTATTCCAGAAAGAGCCTCACAATGCCGAAATTCTACTGCAAAACCAAAGTTCATCTGAAACTTTCCATTACCACTTAGAGCCTCACGTTGGGATTATAAATGGGATAGCAACTTCCCCTGGTTTCGGTAACTAATTTGCTCAAGCCGAATTACGACAAAATAATGCTAATCACGTTTTTTCTCTCCTCTTTCTTGGTTGCCCCTGCCTTGACAGTATCCTGAGTACACATTTTTCAACTGATGGGACGTTTAGCTATTTCACACGAAGCCAGTGTGCCAAGAGGCAACCCTCTACAGATCAGCTACTGGGTCTTTTTGACACACAAGGAAGAGGAAAACTGTTACTTGAATTGCTATAGATGATGGCAAGTTACAGGTGATTATCTGTACATCATTAATTTCTGATTTTCGGGTTATCTGAGATCTGATTACCCATCACAGTCCCTCTGCCCAAAACAGTTCATGCCATGGACGGTTCCTCACCCCACCGCTTCTGTGAGGGAGACCACCTCCGTCCCCATCGACGCATCTAAGCCTACTCAGTTGAAGCCTGCCTTTCCCCAAGCTGTTCTTTAAGCTTCCTTACAGGGAAGACTCTTGCTTTGTCTCTGCTCATTACTGAGTATCATATGGTGTGACTGGACTTCCCGAAATTCCTCCAATTGTCTGGTAAGTTAGGCAAATTTGTCGTCTCCTCGAGAGAAGCTGTTCCAGAAAAGGTCTGGGATCCTCACTCCTTCCCCAAATGGAAGCCTCGTGGAAGAGGCTTTCCCTTCCTGTTGTTTGCAGGAGACTGTGGGCACTGCCAGGACCGTTATAAAACACGTTTGGGTCAGCTGATAATAAACCTTCTAGAAAAACCATCACAGAAAGGAAAAGGCTGGTGCCAGGCAGGAAGCCGTCAGATGCTCCTGCCCGCGCTTCGGGCACCTCAAGGAGTATCTGCAGAGGGAGAGTTCAAAGTCCGTCACCAGCAGAGGCACACAGCTAACGGTCACAGTGCCGGGTCGTATCCTGACCACATGGCCCCAGGGTGGCCTCCACGAGTTCCACCAGCTTTCTGAGCCTGGTTCTTAAGCCTTTCCCTACGTTCTGTGGCTGTATCATTTCCTTCCACGTATTCCTTTTCTGTTTCTTAAGTCAAAGCCAGTTTTCTTTTCTTCTGTTCACTGCACCCAAGGACCCTGACTGGTATAATTTAAAACAACAACAACAACAACAACAACAACAACAACAACAACAAAACAAGTTGGGCATGTTGGGGTATAGCCCCAAATGGGCAAGGTCAAGGCTAATGGCTGATAGAAAAACCTGCTCTCCATCAGACTTCATTTACTGCCGCCACTAGAGATATCTTCCTGGGTGTTCACTGAATAATTTCTAAGAAAGAGACACTAGCGGGGAACAAGAGTTGAAGTTTTAAGATTCTTTTTTCATGGAAATAAGCCACAACCAAAGACAATATCCAGAGTCCTGATTCTTTGAGTTCATTTAAAATCTTGTCGTCAAGGCCAAAGGGTCTCTCCCCTCTCCTGCCACTTGAACGTTCCCTGTAGACCAAATATATGTGCAGACCATGTGAGCCCTCTTGGGGCAAATAACATAGACTATCTGCCATGAGGCCGGGGGTACAGTGCTCTAAAGGCTGTAACACAAGCCCAGCGGCACAGGTGAAAATTAATGGTGGGGGGGGGGGCAGCTCTGGTGATGGGGGGGGCAAGGGGAAGTAGGTTAAAGGTTTAAGCCTGTGTGACTGCAGAGGGTGAAGACACCCCTGGACGGGGCGCATGAGGGAACACACGAAAGCCAGAGAAAGACAAAGAAGGTTCTAGAGGCCAAGCATGTGGATGACACAGAACTAGTCAAAATTATTTAGATTCACCATATGGTTCGTACCATCTTATAACATTATTCTTTAATGTTGATGCAAATTGAACAACAACTAACAAGTCACCCAGCACATCTGAGGGAGCCTGACTGGTGATGACTGGGGGTAAGGGCGGGGGCGGGCAACTCATTTGGGTTATATTCTAGCCCTTCCCTCCTACCTCAGTCATCTGTTCCTTCCGCACTTACTGAAGTGTCTTCTACCTGCCAAGAAGTGGGCTGTCCTCAAGAAGCTTTTTGGGGTGCCTGGGTGGCTCAGTGGGTTAAGCGTCCAACTTCAGCTCAGGTCATGATCTCATGGCTCGTGAGTTCGAGCCCCGCGTCGGGCTCTGTGCTGACTGACAGCTCAGAGCCTGGAACCTAGTTCAGATCCTGTGTCTCCCTCTCTCTCTGCTCCTCCCCCACCCACGCTCTGTCTCTCTCTCTCTCTCTCTCAAAATTAAACAAACATTAAAAAAGAAAAAGAAGCTTTCCATCACAAGGGAAGAACTGCAAACCTGTTTTTCTCCAATGTGGCGTGCAAGTGAGTGGTTCAGCTATCAGCCTTTTGCTTACAGTCTATTCACCGAATATTTTCTTAGGCGATCTTCTAAGACTGACATGTATTCCAGGCCTTGAGGGTTGTCTTTTTGGGTATAGGGCAGGCTCTTTTAGGAAGCCACTGGGAAAGGAGCATGCTTCCCTTTGTTAGCAATTGCATGCAATGAGTAATGTCCTCATGAGCCCTTAATGAATAAAACAATTTCCCAAGCCATGTCTGAAGGGATGAGGGGCTTGCAAAATGGCTTCAGAATTCACAGAGATAGTAGTTTCGGTAGTGAAGAGTGTAGGAGGGCCCTCTTGGCAAGCTGTGATCAACAAACTACAATGTAAACCTATGCCATTATAGCAGTGGACAAAACTTTGCTAAGAGAGTTGCTCTAGGAACAGGAGAAAAGGTAACTACCTACTGACAGAGGACTCGGGTTAGGAGAAAGGGAAGAGCAGGGGGTGGAAATGACAGAACATCAGAAGGAGACAGTCAAGAACTCGCTTTAAGGAAGGCAAAATATATACAGAACTAACGGAGACATCTCTATGAATCTGAAAGCAAAATGATATGGAGCGTTCAGAAATACAGATTCAAACACGTCACTCTATTCGATGTTCAATGTCTGGAGTTTTGAGCTGCGGACGCTCCCTTCACCGTCCCAGGAGATCAGAGGGTGAAGAGGCAGGCCCTGGAGACCCCCAGGACCCAAACTCCAATTTTCTAGAATGGCAACTACCCAGTATTGCAGGTACATAAATGATACTGAGGAATGAAGGACTAATTCCATTTCTTTGAAAGAAAAAGGTTGTTTTTGAGATAAAATGGCCCTAAAATAGCATCTATCACTAAGACCTGTGTCAGAAGAACTTCAAAAAGGCTTGAACAGAATTCACTTTCATGCTGTGTATGAGAATACTATCTTCACTAAGTCAGTCCACTACATGTGAGCCATCAAAAACACAGGATTATTTTTTCTTTTAACAAAAGGAACAAATCCCCAAGGAGACAATTTTGCTAGTTATCTAAAAATGGCTTGATTTTATATTTCCTGTAAACTATTTGACATCATAAGCCGTTTTCTAAAATCACAGTCATCGCAGATTTTAAAAGTCTCATATAGATCAACAAGTTATTATAGCAAACTACTATAATACCCTAATGCAATTCTCTTTGAATGGTAAGAAAATTCAGTGTGTGTGTGTGTGTGTGTGTTTTATAACATTGACCAGGGCTTTTTTTTTTTTTTTTTTTTTTTGGTTCATTTTAAATGAGCTAGCAGTCAGATACGTTAACACAAAATAACACTCATATGTCCTCTATTTCCTTTTGTTTCTAAGAATTACTTTTCCCACATTAATCATAAAGAGGTAAAACTCTGACCTACTGCGTTACAGGACCTTTATTCACGGTCAATTTGTTTCTTTCTTAATGCCACATCTAGGAAAATTTCTCCACAGCCCTGCAATTTCCTTTGGTGAAATGATAAAACCCTCTCCTCCCAGGTTCCCTTACCCACCTGGCCTTCCTCGTCACATGAAGACTTCTGATGCTCCCCGTTATCAATCACTTTTCCTCCCCTCGTTCTCTTTTTGCCCCCAGCCGCTTCTGTTTTTACTGGATGTAGAATCACTTTCCTTACTGCTTTTCTTTCCCTTAATTATGATGCTGTGTTGAAGATAGACGAGTTTCAAATCGTAAACCTTTTCTTTTCTTGTAGTTATCGCTTTACTTGACACAAAAATCCTGTGCCCTAATTCGGCTCTTGGTGCCAGATGTACCCATGCTTTAAATCTCTCTTCTAAGGCAATCCATAAACCTGGAATGCTCTACCATCTGACAGAGGACCAGTGCCCCCCAGAGAAGGTCGCTTTCTTCCATGAAATCATCCCAGATTTATCAGAGGCCAGCTGCTACCTAAACTCTACCTAACCTTGACTTTTTTTAAAAAAAAATCAAAACCTCTTCTTCCAACTGTGTGCTTGTATTTATTACTCCAAATATATCAGTCCTTTCAATGGAATAATGAGAATGCCATCCGAGGATGTAGTGGGTTAGAGAACTTGCATTTCTGCTAGATGCACTCACTGTCTTCATCAGTTTTATCTCCCATAATAAGACCACTGGATATTGATTAGCTTAGCACTTCCTCAAATTACATACTCAAGAATTCATTTTTATTCCATTTTTGCCTTTCCTTTACTATCAGTTCCAAAAGAGACACTTCTGAATTTCTTCCTTTTTTAGAGACAGAGAGAGACAAGGAGTGTGTGCGTGGGTGAGAGGGGCAGAGAGAGAGAGAGAGAGAGAGAGAGAGAGAGAGAGAGAATCAATCTTAAGCAGGCTCCAGGCTTAGCATGGAACCTGATGCAGGGCTCGATGCCACAACCCTGGGATCATGACCTGAGCCGAAATCAAGAGTCAGATGCTCAGTCGGTGAGCCACCCCAGCGCCCCTTCCCATGAAGTAATTTAACCTTATAAATACCAAATATTTGCAAATACCAGGGTCAACAAATATTATATCCCAGATAGCACCCATGTAGCCAAAATGGTCCGAGTATGATTTCAACTGGAAATGTTCTAAAAATCTTTCAACTGGAAATCATTCTTTGGGTGGGAAAAATGCACGGCTTGTGTTACTGGCTCTTAGCACACTTGAGAACATTGCTGAATTCGTTAAGCTGTCAATCACTTATCGTGTGCAGAGCTAGACTATTTCCAAATGTTCAAGTATTTGGTATCCACTTTGGTCATCCATTCAGCCAACAGATACTAAGAACCTATCACACAAAGCCAAATCCATCCCTCAACTCTACGTGAGAGGTATTTAATTTCATTGTACTAATTCACACATTTAAATATTTACTGAATGCTAGAAAAGAGGGTAGAGAAGTCCAAGGACATACTGAAGAGAATTCACTTTCCTCACACAGTTTACAGTTTTGAGGAAGAAACGGACATAAACTATGAAATCACATAAATGTACTTCAAAAGCATTTTTTTAAATTGTGGTAAAAAACACGTCACAAAACTTAGCAGCTTAGCCATTTTTTGGGATGTAGCTAGTTGAGCAGTGTTACTCACCCCTCATTCCCCTGTCCCCCCAGCCCCTGGCCACCACCATTCTACCTTGTGTCTCTATAAATTCAACTTCTCTAGGTACTTCATATAAATGCAATCAGTGTATTAGTCCTTTTGGGTCTGGCTTATTTCACTTAGCATAATGTCAAGGCTCATCTATATCTATATCTATTTTTCTATCTATCTATTTTTCTATTTTTCTATCTATCTATCTATCTATCTATCTATCTATCTATCTATCTATCTGTATTACAGCACGTGACAGGATTTCTTTCGTTTTAAAGGCTGCATAATATTCCTTAGTATGTACAGATCATCTTTTGGTTATCCATTCACCTGCCAGCAGACATTTGGATGGTTTCTCTTTCTTGGCTCTTGTGAATACTACTGCTATGAACAAGGGTGTGCAAATATCTCTTCAAGATCCTGCTTTTGGGATGCCTGGGCGGCTCAGTCACTTGAGCATCTGACTCTTGATTTCAGCTCAGGTCATGATCCCAGGGTTGTGGGATCGAGCCCTGCATCAGGCTCTATGCGGAGTATGGATGGAACCTGCTTAAGATTTTCCCTTTCTCTCTCTCTCTCCTTCTGCCTCTCTCATGCTTGTGCACTCTTTGTCTCTCTCAAATTAAAAAAAAAAAAAAAAAAAAAAAAAAGATCCTGCTTTCAATTCTTTTGAGTATATGCCCAAAAGTGGAATTGCTGGATAGTATGGTAATTCTGCATGTAAATTTTTGAGGAACCTCCATACCACTTTCTACAGTGATACACCATTTTACATTCCCACCAACAGTGCACAAAGATTTCATTTTTCTTTTCTTTTCTTTTAATTTTTTTTTAACGTTTATTTATTTTTGAGACAGAGAAAGAAAGAGCATGAACGGGGGAGGGGCAGAGAGAGAGGGAGACACAGAATCGGAAGCAGGCTCCAGGCTCTGAGCCATCGGCCCAGAGCCTGACGCGGGGCTCGAACTCACGGAGTGTGAGATCGTGACCTGAGCCGAAGTCGGACGCTTAACCGACTGAGCCACCCGGGCGCCCCGGATTTCATTTTTCTATAGTTTCATAATACTGGTTATTTTTTTTTAAGTAGCGGTCATCCTAACGGGTTTAAGGTATTATCTCGTATACAAACGTAAATTTTTAATCGTGGTAAGTACAACAAAGGAGAGTCATGTTAAGGGCACCTGTATTAGGAGAATGTAACCTGGTCAGGGGTGCAAGAGAAGGCACCCTCGGGAAGTCATGACTCACGTGAGGTCTGAAAACTAGGTAAGCATTAGCTAGGCGGAAGGCGGAGACCAGGCCATTCAGGAAGTGAGGGGAGTAGGTGCAAATGCACTGTGAGAGTACAAGCAGGGCACTCCAGAAAGCAAGAGAAGACCAGTGTGTGTGTGTGTGGGGGGGGGGAGGTGAGGAGTGAGGGACGATATCACAGGAGTGGGGGTCAGGGCTTCCTGGTGCCCAAGGGACCAGGTAAATGACCTGGAACTTTATCCTGAGGGCAACGGGAAGCCAGGGGGACAACTACATCAGATTTGTGTTTTGAAAGACTATTTTGACTACAGTAGAGCAATGGATCCAGACAGACTGGATGCTCATTAGCTAATCAGGAGGCTACTGCAACAGCCCAGGCAAAAAATGCTACACCATCAACTAACGGGACAGGACCAGAGCTGGATGGAGGAAGATACATATTTATAAAAGACATTTAGGAGGTAAAAATGATAGAAGGCTTGGATTAAGCATCATGATGGAGAAAGGCGCCTGGGACTCTAGAGGGAAAAAAAGGACAAAAGGGTTCCCATAATCTCAGAAATGACATAATAATCCTACTCAGAAATTGCCACTTATTGAACAAATTAACCATTTGTTAGGAACAGATCTAATTTATTTTTGGTGGCACGGGTGACTACTGCTCAGCTGGTTGCAGCAGGACATAAACGTGACCCAAGTCCTGGATCCTGACCTCTTCCCTCCCACATACAGGAGGAAATGTCTGGGGTATTAGCCAACTACTTAAAATCAGACCCACACTTTATAAACCGTGCTTCAAAAACTCTGCTTAAGGCAATTAATAAGCATAGATTAACAGCTCAGTTGGTCCAGATTTTATTTTTTAGGGAAAGCCTTGTGGAAGAGTCAAGATCTTTTTAAGTACAAGGGACTGAAATTAAAGTCAGGTCGTCCGTCCACACCCTGGATGCAGGGGAGGGACCTGGAGGGGACCAAGCTTGTCTGGGGCTAGGTTTCCTCATCTCTTAATCTTGCTTGAACTATATTTAGCCTTGGAGAATGAATCTGGGTTTCCGAATCTCTGTTGGTCAAGGGCTGTGCTGTCTAGCACAGTGACCCACTGGCCAGAGGCGGCTACTGAACACTTAGTTGGTCTGGTCTGATTTAAGATGTACTGTAAGTTTAACACACACGCTGGATTTCAAAGGTTTAGTACAAACAGAACGTAAATTATGTCATTAATAATTTTTTAAATGTTGATCACAAGTTAGGCTAAGTATATTAATAAAACTAATTTAACTGTTTGTTTTTACCTTTTTAATGGGGCCGCTAGAAGACTGAACGCTATACATGTGTCTCCCATATTTCTATTGGACAGATCTGCACAGGACCATTAGACTCTAAGACATTTTGAATCATTGGCTTCCAAGAGGCCTCTCTCAGAAAATGTTCCATGTCCTTCCATCTCTGTTGCAAACGATTAGTTCCACCCAAGGCTGTCTTCTTGTTCTGGGTGGGGAAGGAGGGGAGGGCGGCTACAAAAAGTAGGCAGTGTCCCATGGCACTCAATTTGGAGACACAGTGGGAAAAGTTGGCCAGCTGCTTTTCTACAACATAACAATGCCTGTCAATTTTCCAGAAGGAGAGGAGAGTCCTATCTTAACTTGTCTCAGTCACTTTTCCCTTTTGTGTCTGCAACTCAGCAATTTCTTCATTAATTAGGACTCTTCTCAGAAGTAACAGAAATCCAACTCGAACTGTCTGAAGCAAAAATGGGAATATACTGGTTTATGTGTGTCCGAAAGTTTGGAGATGGCCCTAGCTTCAGGAAGAGCTGGATCCAGGAGTGCACTCGAAGCGGTCCTCTCCTGGTTCAGCTTTTCCTCTGTGCTCGGTTCATCCCCAGCCAGGCACTCTCTCCACAGCGGCCACTGGCAACTCCAGGCTGACATCATCCCCGTATGACAAACCAGCAGCAAGAGTGCCTTCTCCTTCCCCTGTTAGTTTCTATTAAAAACAAATCCTTGAACTGCCTCTAAGTGGCCTGGTGCAGGTCCCCAGGCCCATTCCTGAATCAGTCACCATGGTCCACGATATGGACATCCTGGCTGACTGGTTCTGGATGCCAAGTTCAGAACCAGATGTGGAGCAGAGGCAGAACCAGCACTGTCTAAATACATGTTCTGGAAGAGGGGAAGGGATTTAGGGGCTGTGACCACAAAGATGTAGGGCGGGTGACTGATGACAAGAGGGTCCTCCACCCAGGAGGCAAAAGGCTTGTTTGCTGAGGCTGAGAAGGGTGGGCGGGGCTTGCCTTCACCGGCACTCTGAAATCTCCACATTTAAACACGTCCTTCTTTCAGGTTCTATCCTTTATTACAATCAGGGTGTAGCAATTAAAAAACTAAAACAAAACCAGGGGCACCTGGGGGGCTCAGTCGCTTGAGCACCTGACTTCGGTTCAGGTCATGATCTCACAGTCTGTGGGTTGGAGCCCCTCATCGGGCTCTGTGCTGATGGCTTGGAGCCTGCTTTGGATTCTGTGTCTCCCTCTCTCTCTGCCTCTCCCCTTCTCGCGCTCTGTCTTTCTCTCTCAAAAATAAACATTAAAAAAAAAAAATTAAAAAAAAAACAAAACGAAAACAAAACCCATGAATGAATGAGCACGATAGGCACAGATACAGGTAACCCTAGATTTCTCTTTTCCTGTCTTTAGCCAAAGGAATGCCAAACACTCTAACAGCTGGTTAATCTTGGTTTCAGAAGCATACAATTTCCTCGATGGGTGCTAATATTTTACGACGCAACAAGAGTGACTGAAGATCTCACCTCCTTTAAATCCTTTCACTATTTTGGTCCTCTTGGATTCCGTCAACAGCAGCTTTGTATCGTTGTTTACACAAAATACGACAGCCGTGTCAAAGTCCTAATCGCAGGCTGTGATTCTCTTTAGTCTGACCCAACTTTTCTTGCAAGGTTTGTCTTTCCTTGCACAAACCCTTTCGCTGCTGGCCTCTCCCAGGCAGCTCTCCACCTCTTAAACAGAAGAAGCCTAAAGAACACGGGTGTCCCTGGGCGGGAGGACCACAGTTGCACACCGTGGTCACCAGTCAAGGCCGTTTTTCTCTGCAGATGTCAGAGAAGGAAACTCCTGCGTAGAGTCTCAACTCCAGCGCCCCACATACGCATTTCCACATGTTTGGAGAAAGGAAAAGTTCAAAACCACATCAAACATACTCAGTGACCGCGGAGTATAAATATTACAAACAAACAAAATCAGCATGTAATGTGTACTTTAATTTGCTGACAGATATTTAAAAAAATTAACATCCGAATGAATGGCAAATGCCAACACCACAACAAAACCCTTCACCGAGGAGAAAAATAACTCACAATCAAAGCCGCCTGGCTTCTAATTAGCACACAGCATCCTTGAAACGAGAGGCCAAAATAAAATAAACTGCCAAAAGAAAGAGAAGAGGGGTGTTGGGGGTGGGGGAGTAGGAACTAAAAAAAAAAAAAAAAAAAGACATGGTCTGAAACCTACTTTCCCCGGGGTTCAAGGGCAGAAGCATGCAGCTCACACACAAGGTACGTGTACTGTTTCTGACTCTGCAGTTACCTTTTAAAAATTTGACTACACTGCAGGGTAAGCATCTTCCCATGTAAGTTAATCAAAGCACAATTTCGGGGGCCCCTGGATGGCTCAGTCGGTTAAAGCGTCCGACTTCAGCTCAGGTCACGATCTCGCGGTCCGTGAGTTCGAGCCCCGCGTCGGGCTCTGGGCTGATGGCTCAGAGCCTGGAGCCTGCTTCCGATTCTGTGTCTCCCTCTCTCTCTGCCCCTCCCCCGTTCATGCTGTGTCTCTCTCTGTCTCAAAAATAAATAAACGTTAAAAAAAATTTTTTTAAAAAAAGCACAATTTCAAGGAGATTCGCCTGACACTTAGGTGACATCTGGCTTGTACCCAGTGTCAATCACCCTGAGTGCTCTCCATAGCCGCCGAGTCTCAGCTACTGCCCTCCCCAGACCGACCGAGGTGCTGCTGCTTTGTTGCTAAGCCTCTGTGCCCTCCTACGGCTCGTAGATCATCAGGTGAGCTGATGCTTGATTCCCTATGTAACTGCTCGTGTGCAGCATACACTTGTATGAATGCACATTTGTCTGAGACTTAGTAGGTTCTCAATAAACGTTACCTACTTTTTTTTTTGTGCCAAGCGTACAAACATTTATTAGCCTGCTGGTACAGTTGTACGACCTGTTCACCCAACCTATTTTGCAGCGCTCTGACAAAGACCTTGTGCGGAAGGTTTGCTGAGAGGTTCAGGGCGGGACTTCTGGTAGGTCTGCAGAGAACCAGAGGAACTCAGGCCCAGTTGGGATGCCTTTGGGCATTAAGTTGCTGGATTTGCCCACTTTAAAAAAAAATTTTTTTTTTAACATTTATTTATTTTTGAGAGACAGAGGCAGAGAATGAGCAGGGGGGTGGGGTGGGGTGGAGAGACACAGAATCCGAAGCAGGCTCCAGACTCCGAGCTGTTCGTTAGCACAGAGCCCAACGCGGGGCTCGAACTCACGAACTGCAAGACCATGACCTGAGCTGAAGTCGGACGCTCAACCGACTGAGCCACCCAGGCGCCCCTGGATTTGCCCACTTTTTAACCCTCACTTATGCAATGGCCTTGGAGGCCGTGCCATATTTCTAACCAGTGATGCACTTTCTTTTCTTTTCTTTTTTTATTGGCAAGTTAGCTAACATACAGTGTAGTCTTGGCTTCACAAGCAGATTCCCTTGATGTGTCACTTACATAACAACAGCCAGTGCTCATCCCAACAAGTGCCCTCCTTAATGCCCATCACCCATTTTCCCCACCCCCATAACATTACCTACTATTATTTACATGCCTTCTTTTCCTCAATCAACTAGTTCCAGAGATAGATATTATCTACTCCACATATCCGACGAAACTGAGACTCAGAATGAACAGTTACAGACGTTATGAACAGTAGACTTCACTTTACGTATTTCTTAGGCATTAGGTTAACTGAGTTCAAATCCCACTTTCAACATTAGGATGTGCACTGAATAGGAGAGAGGTTTGATCCTGGTCACTTTAACCCAGACTGTTTCTGTGGATCCCGCCAGGCCTTGCACAGAAGCAACCAGGCCAAGTGGTGTTGGCCCCATTACTGCCCGTAGAAAGAATCTGAAATTGCTTTAAGGAGCTACCACATTTTGAAAAATATACTCTCCCCCTTGTTTGATCATCAGGGAACGACAAACAAAAACAACTTGGCATGACATGTAACATCTACAAAGGCCATCTGTCTTCTGACAGACCTGTTATCCGATGCCTGAATTTTCTCATCTCAGAGCCCAGATATTCATAGGCCTGGGAGAACTCATCTTGATATCCCTAATCAAGCAACTGTGTCTGTTTTTCTCTTCATTATCAATGAAGAATTTTTGGTTATAGTTCGGTTCATGTTTTTCGGTTCTAGTGATTGTCTCCAACAGGGATTAGTGTGGGGAGCCTGTAAGCAGGACAAACTCATCCTGGACGTGGATGACGAGAGTTACAGACACTGGAGAGACCTGGGAGTCCTTCTTAGTTTTGTTCACATTGTTATGTATTCAGAGAATGTCATCCAGAAACAGAGCAAGTCAATCTTATTATCACCCAAAATGTACAACCTTATTTTTATTTTTTTAAACTATATATTTTTTTAAAAGTTTATTTACTTATTTGGAGACAGAGAGAGAGAGTGAGAGAGAAGAGGGCAGGGGCAGAGAGAGAGAGGGAGGGAAAGAGAGAATCCCAAGCAGGCCCCGCCCTGTCAGCATAGACAGAGGCTAACGTGGGGTTCCATCTCATGAACCGGGAGATCATGACCTGAGCCAAAATCAAGAGCTGGACGCTTAACCGACTCAGCCACCCAGGCGCCCCCAAAATGTACAAGTTTAAAAGCCAAAATACAAATCGGACTTCCACAAATAATTCGGCCAACCTCAATAAACAAGAAAACTGCACAAAGGAGATACCACAAGGTTATTTCAAGCCAAGAGACAAGTCTCTACTGATGGAACTTTCTACCTCCTGAGGCTGACCCCTTCTCATATAAGCCGGGGCCACAGGCTTTTAAAATAAACATTATTTGAGGAAAATAGAACCTACTCTATTCAATATTGCTATATTAAAGAGAACTCCAATAAGCTTTACAGTATTCATGTTAGGTGTTTCTGGGATGTTATTACCTAAAACACTAACGATTGTGATATTAAAGTAATTTTTTACCAAATCTTTAAATAAATCTATAAGCGCCCAAGTTCGAATACGGTGTAATATGCAATGTTAAGCCTTAAGCCTGTTTTTTTTTTTTTTAAAGCACATACTTCCTTGATTGACTGCATACTGGTGACTATAAAAGAAACGTCCCAACACCGACATGAGGGTCAAGTGCCTTTTCGATGCACCTGCTACTGACAGAGTACGGGTGGCACATGCATGAGGTGCTCCTTGGAGAGTGGGCGTGGGTGCAGGGTGGGGGCACTACAAGGCTGGCTTCATTTGGTGGCCCAACACTCACGCAAGAGACTCTGGTGGTCTTCTGTCTTTATATCACATCTTTCATGGCGGCAGCAGGATTCTGGAGGGGCTTCCCTCCTGATGGTTGAACAGCTCTGGCCGGCACGGCAGCAACCACATCACGCACAGGAGAAAGCCATCTCTTTGATGGATTTCTTCCGGGAGCAAACATGCTTCTCTCGCAGAAGCCCCCAGAGAATGTCTCCTGTGTCCCCCGTAGGGTTTCTGAATCACTTATGACAGCAGGGGCTGGGATCAAGCTCTCCCCAGGAGTCAGGGGGGGAAATGAGTCCCCGAAGGTGCTGGACCTCTTGCACAAGGCCTTGTATGTGCCTACGAACCAGGCCCCTCGGGAAAGCGTGGAGGAGGATGGAGGCTGGGGGTGAACAACATTGTCCCATGCCAGGAAACTTAAGCCGGGCACAAGTTCCCTCCTGGCCCTTGGGTGGGCCTTTGTCCTGCAGAGATGTTCTAGAACTCCAGCTGAGCAAAGGTGGTGGCCGATGGGGCTGTTACCCTTCTCCCTTGCTTGCCTCCCTGAGGCACTTGGAAACAAAAACCCCTCTTTTAACATTCTGTGTGGAAAATACCTGGGCCTGAGATCTTACTAGGTTGTCAAGTCCAGGAGAAAGCAGTCAGTTAGGGAAGATGAGTAGTGGATCTCTTTGACCAACGATGGTCAGCAATGATACCTCCATTCTGTAGACTGTTAGTCCGTTGGGATTTGCACTGTGTATACACGAGTGTGGGTATAAAACTCAAACGTAAACCCATTCCTGTATTTAGGATTAAAAAAAAAAAAAAAAAAGCCTGTCATAGGCCAGAAACTGGCTGAAGCCTGGAGCTTGGCACTACAGAGTTAGCAGTTTGTAAGCTTTGAAGTGAAAGGTTTTTTTCTCCTCTTTTACTAGCAATGAAAAGAACGTTAAAGGAAAAGCACCAAAGTTGATGAGGAATATTTTTCCATGGTGAACGATGTAATGTCCTCTGGTATAATTCTCTATTTGGAAAGCTAGCTGCCTTAAAGCAGTCACTGGCGATGCCTGCCATGTCTTACGTAAGCACTGCCCATGAGACATAAATTATTTGTGAATATTTTAAACATACCATGTTCTCCCTATAACACCCTGCATGACTCGAACACTGATGGAGTAATATTTTAGGTGTCTTAGAGCAGTGGTTCTCAAACACCAAAGGGAGGAATAGCTTGAAGGTTTATTAAAATTCAGAGGTTGGGGCTACACACCCAGGGACTGTGATATTGTGTGTGTGTGTGTGTGTGTGTGTGCGTGCGTGCACGCGTGCCTTGGAAGAACATATTTTCTGGGTGGGGAGGAGGTTGTTTTTTAACAGGCAGCCCAGATGATTCAGATGCAGGTAGTCACCTGAACTTACGGATAAATATCACATCTAGAACCTATAAAACGTTAAAATCCTCTGGCCAAAAGAATTGGGAGCCGAGTGTACAATATCTCTGTTTACAAAAGTTCAAAAATAATTGGTCACTCCAGGAAAAAGAGCAGGCATGTCTTCTACCTCCCTCAGGTTTTCTTGTTATATCTGTACCATGTGCCTCTGAGGTAATTAGTGTAATATTACACTGACTTTGCCGATAAGGAAATTAACGCGGACTAAGGGACTTACCAAAGGTTATAAAGCTAGTTAGGGCAGGTCTCTTGACTTTTACACAGAGGTCAAATAAGATGATATCCCCTCAGATACTCTCCAAGTTAAAAGCCTTGAGAAATACATGAAGAAAATGTAAATATGTTTCCCGATCCAGTTTTAGATAAAGTCTTCCTCTAACTGAAAGCTCTCCCTTCAGCAGGCAACTCTGGGCTAAGCCACCTTCAAGCACTGGCTTTGGGGACCCATTATGGAGACGCCTGTAACCCATGGTTATGCTACTGGGAGAAAGAAAAACATACGGTCCTCTATGGGAAAACATCAGCACATATTTTCCCTGGTAGGGGACTTTGGCAGTAACCAGGATAGACGCAACTTGAGTTTTTAATTCGCTTTCGATCTAGCATGGGCCTAGAAAAATAGAAAAACAGGGTGTCCCTTAAAAATCCCACAAATGTTGCATATTTTCAGATGACTTCTCTGAGTTCAGAAACTGCCACTGAGACTTCCTGGCTCACTGTCTGGCTGGGTTTCGAGTACCATATCATGAGGTACTGGAGGGAAGATAAAGACCCTTTGACGGTGGAAAATCACTCTCATCTAGAGCCTTCTCCTCCTTTGCCCTCGAGGGAAAACCTGCCTTCTCCCCGCCATGAGAAAAACTCCAAACATAATGGATGAGACAAAGAAAGAAATATTGAACTAAATCTGTTAGGAAACCCCAGCAGAAACAATGCATCTTTTCAACAGTTTAGGATGTTATGAATAGACAGAATGTTTTGTGTGGGGTATCTGTCTTGGGCTCCTCAGTGAGAAATGCCGTTTGCCATTACACTGGTTGAATTCCCAAGCTCAAAAGAACCATCTTCATTTGCCAAAATCCTACCGCTTTGGGAACTACAAAAAAAGGTTTCTACAAGTCACTAAAAACATGTAACAGCAACAACAACAACAGTCTTCTCCCAGAGTACCCCTCACTCCTAAGCACTCGCCAATGGTTTTAGCTCAGGCTACTATAAGGAAATACCATAGATGGGGTGGCTTATCAGCCCCAGACATTTATTTCTCATGGTTCTGGAGGCTGGACGCCTGAGATCAGGGTGCCAGCCTGGTCTTTCCGGTGCAGACATCTAACTTTTCATCACAGCTTCAACATGGCAGAAACCAAGGAAGCTAGCTCTCTGGCCCCTTCTTCTATGGGCACTAATCCCCTCGATGACCTAATAAATTCCCAAAGGCCCTACCTCCAAATACCATCACACTGGGGGTTAGGGCTTTACCACGTGAATCAGAGGTTAGGGACACAAACACTGAGTCCATAATACCAACCCAGAACCAAAGGGATGACCATGGCTTGGGCACATTTTCAACAGTAACCCTAAGGAGCCCTGTTTCTGCCTGTACCTGAGCCCGGCTCCCATCTTTCTTTACGATAGCCTAAAATCCCTTCGGAGTCAGCAGGAGGTCTTTGGGAGACCTCAGGCTAGTGTTGGCCACTCTCCATGCAAGGGCTTCTTCAAAAGTGTTCAAAGGATGAACAAACCACTGGGCAGCAGACAGCAGGTGAAAGAGCGTTGGGTTGGCTCTGACATTGTTCTCTGACACCTGTCCCCACTAAGAGGTCTCCCCCAGACGAAGACTAGCGATAATAAACAGCTCTTTAAACACAGACAGCAGAATACTGACTTAGAAATCCTGTGACATGAAAACTACGCTAATCATCTCATTCAACGTCTAGCGAGAACCTCAGTCCCGGCCAGCCATGTTGGATTTCAAGACTTCCTTTGCCTCACGCAAACCAACCCACAAAAAAGTTAGAACGACGGGGAATACGTGAAAAATAAAACCATGTGTATGCCAAAGTGAAATGTGGTTTGATATTATCGTTTCTTTGCTTTGGGGTGGTAGGACTACCTGGTTAAATGTGTTTGAAAGGTCCTCAACGACAGAAATTTCAGTCGAGGCTTCACACAGGAAGCAACTTGGATAGTGAAAATGTGGCCTGTTAGGGTCTGCCCGGCAAATGTGGCCTCTCTGAACGTGGAAAGTAACCTCTTGATCGGAGTGAGAGTTGGAAACCAGACTACCTCGTGCACATTTGGACTGGAGTTGCAGCTACAAATGCGTACAGAGGGGGTTCATGCGAGCTTCTCTTTGTTGAAGTGCCGGGAGGGGTTTCCAAACTAGCAGTTTTTGCTGGCCGGCCACGCGTGGACGGATTCCATTCTGCCAGCCATCACTTTTCTCTAACATAAGAAAGTCCCTTCAGCAATCAGCTGTTCTCCGCACCGTAAAAACTCCCCGAGAGAAACAGTCATGAGACCACACCTGCCCTTGCCCAGAAGGAAGAGAATGTGAAGCAGATATTCTAGGCACTTGGTTTGTTTTAGGGATGGAGCCCATTGCTTTAAAGTAGAACTGATTTCTTTACATGTACAAAGTATCTTTGCCGGGAGATGCTTGTCTTGCTACACCCATCTTCTATAATTTCCTCTGTCACTCGGATTTGGAAGAGGTATGTTTGGCCTCGTTGCTTACGGATGGCAAAGACGCGTCAGGAGACATACAAGCCTACTCCTGAAGAACACGTCTGCCCTGCTCAGCACCCACATTCAGGGGAGGTCCCGGACACCCTGGGATGTCGACTACTGATTCGCCAAGCAAAAGAGACAAGCAATGCCACCCCCGGATTATCTCACACGACATGGCCGCTGCCCATGTATCTCGCGTTGGGTAGACCCAGGAGTTTCGGCTTATTTCGGCAGAGTAAGTGAGGCTAAGACAGCAGTCGGCTGTGCCACAGACAGGCCTGTCCCTAAAATATGTATTCCTGGTGCAGGGACACGAGTGGAAACCCCTGACCCCCAGGCCTTCTCTTCTCATCCCTTGCCTCATGCACATGGGGGTGGGTGTAAAGATGCAAACAGCCAGCTGGCGCAGTGCACGTACCTGGCACCCAGCTGCCCCTTGGGGCAAGGGGTGTTCACACAGACCTGGATCTTGGAAGAGGGCCAGGCAGGCCTGGGAAGCTGGCTTTTGTGGCTGTTCGGGAAGGAAACTCAGTGTCCTAGGAACCCAGGGAAGGGACTAGACGTAAGGGTTCTGGCTCTGTGTACCATGGGCTCCTCACCCTGCGAAGAGGAACATACCCAGCCAGGGACAGCCATCACGGAGGCCTCCAAAGCACAGGGCCCGGGGCAGCCACTTGCCGGGGGTCTCTGGGCAGCTCTGGCTATGGGCAGACCCCGAAATGGGGTCTGTAGGGTCAGCCTGGAGTGTCAGGGCCTGCATGGCTTCATTTGTAACCTGGGGTGGTTTGGAACCTAGGATTGTCAAACTCCTCTCAAGAACCAATACTGTGGGACTCTAAGATCCATCACCGTTGATGGCTCAATCTCAAACACCGGACAAATACAGAAGAAAAGAAAATATTAAAACAATTCAAACAAGCGTATAGGTCTTCAACCTCAGCCTCTCTAGTTCAAGAGATGAACAAGAAGATATTCTGGTGAATTAACGATCTGGTTCATAGAGGTGTTAGATTTATCTTGCACAGGAGACTATCAGTCAGAGAATAACAATACACTTAACCTCACAGCTACCATCAGCATAATCATTGGATTGTGAATGACTCAAAACAACTCCAGTTTTCCAAGGGCCAAAAACTACCTGTACACATCAGAACTGTGTGTAATCAACACACATTCCATTATGGAAATGAGGACACGCCAGGTAGGTCAGCGGATTTAAGCTGACTACTTACAGTAGTTAAAATTTCAGATGCCGTTGGTGTGGACAAGACCACCTCTCCCAGGTGCTCTGATCTGGTTTATTTCCCTCCCTCTGAATTTTGACGGAAGCAGGCAATACCAGCCTCTCCTGAAGTTCATCAGCGTCACGAGACCGGAGAAGCCCACACGCGGAAAGCATCATCACCATCGGACACTGGACACGGAAAGCCCATTCGCAATTAGCAGCACTGACCTGTCCTTTCATATCTGGAGCAATGGGAATGGTGGGCCAGATGGTTGAGTAGACGCCAAAAAACACCAGCCAGATCAGCATGCTTCCCCAGACAGCCAGATGACTGAACTGCAAAAGGAAACACACGCTCAAGGCAGGGCCTGTCCGCTGGCCCAGGAGAGCCACCTGAACCCCACCTGCAGCAGAATCCCTGTGTCCAAGCCACCCTTCCTTATGGGAAGCATTTTGACCCATCACTCGCCATTGCAAAGTTCCATCTTCTAATGGCCTCGTCTCAGAATATTTAACAATGATTTCAAGTAACCGGTGGCTCCAAACTAAGATCAAGGTGCTTTTGCTGCCGCAGCTGACCTTCTCCTAGACCCATCCTGTACTTCTAGTAGGCCCCCCGCTGGTCCTCACCAGCGTCTGCTCCAACTCGGAGCTACATAAAGCCAGGCCTCGTTAATCCAGTAAGAAAGCACCGAATGGACAAAAAGAACAAGATGTTCTTACTTATTGAGATTTCGGCCGTTCTCTTCATTTTCCAAAGAACTTTTTACAAATCTGGGATGGATATTATGTCTTAACAATCCTTTAAGTGCCTACTGAGCTGTTAGCTTTTTCTCCTCTGTCCTCTTAATATGACGATGCTCAATGTCATCCTTTCCTCCGCGCCCCATGATGTAATCCATCATCAAGGGCTGCTGGCTTTTTAAAAAAATACATCTGGAATCTGGCCATTTCTCACTACCTCCTCCTGTAGCACCCCGGGTCAAGCCACCATCACCTCTCATCTGGATTAACTGCCATTGTCTATTAATAGATTCCCTCCTTCCACATCCAGCTCCAACCTCCTCCCTCACTTTCCCAGAAGCAGAAGCCTATGAAAACAGCAGTGACAGACAAACGTGAAACATGGGTCATCATCCTGAAACGTGGCAAGTCACCAAAACGTCTGAAGTTGGGGAATGATTAAGTGTTGGATATCGATAAAACTTAATACTCTTTAATCATGAAGAAAGGTTTTGTGCAAGTATACTTTTAGGTATGGAAAATGTTCATGATGTATTTTTAACTGAAAAAAGATCACCAAACTATCTATATGCTCTGTAATGCGTTCTCCTATTAAAAATACACATGGAACAAAGTTTGTAATGTTACCCAGAAAAGTGTTAATACCAACTGTCTCTTGGTGGTAAAGTGAAGGAAATTAAAAATTCTCCTTTTTGTCCTTCTGTATCTTCTGTATTTGTTTTGTTTTAAAAACATGCATATATATTTGACATGAGAAAACTGTTAAGAGTTTAGAGCCGTTACTAAGTGCCAAGCAAATGAATCATCAGAAAAGTTTGGGTTGCAAATTGGCCCTGATAAAGATAAAAAGACAATTTTTACGTGCAAAATTTAAATGAGCAAACCAAATATTGTTGATTGTTTTCCCAAGGCTTAAAAAGATCGCATGCCATCAAAATACCTACAAGGATAGAGAAACAATTCCAGAGAAAACTTACTTTAGTCCAAGCTGTGGTCTCCAAACCAGCTTTCAGACACACAGTGACAACAACATACTGTGAAAACAAAGGAATTGGGGAAAATGTATTATCCTCGGTGACTTATTTTTACTTTCTAGGAGAATCGCAAATCTCCCCTCCAGAGGCAGCTGGAGTTACTTTTGTCCTTTTCTTAGCTTGGAAAGATTTAGGGAAAATAACCTTTCTCAGCGTTGCCTTTTTCACAGGTAGATGTGAAAGTGTCATTTGAAGAATGGGGTGATCTGTTAATCACCTGTCCAGAAATCGACTCTGTCAAATCTCCACTAAAAAAGTGAGGTAAGCATTTCACAACCATTTTGAACTCTAAGGAATCTATACTATGTGGTTTAACGATTTGAAACAAATAACATGAAGGAAGGCCTTATATAAAGGGTTTTCAGAGGCCAAGCCCACACATATGCCACTTAAGAACGGTTCCGTAAACAGAGGTAAACTTACCGTGTAAACAATATTTCCAACAAATAAATAGTCTGTGGCCTGGCCACTGGCCAACGGAGTATCTGAAAAACAAAGAAGTTATTACTAACTTCTGGGGAAGAGCACTGCAATCTGTCTTTTTCAGAACACAAAAACAGAACTTTGGAAACATTTATTAAATCGTCAGGGAATTTCAAAAATTGCATCATCTGTGATTCTAATGCCTCCTACTTCTAACGGTGAGTTTTTTCATCTGATATTTTCTCCAAATGAAGCAAACAAAATCCGGTTTCCAACATACTGAACCAAACACTTGAACTGCACTGAAATTTACATTTTTATAAATTTTAAAATGTCCCTTTGTTGGGTTAAACACAGGGAAGGGTAAGGACATAATAGTCTATCTTTTTAAATGCCAGCATTAGACTTTTTTTGAGTGTTCTCTTACTCTGCATTTTTAATTTTTGCTAAGTTGGAATTACAGGCCAATAAAGGAAGCTAATTACACGAATACAAATCAATTCACGATTGCCGAACTCAGAATTCACTACTCATGTTCTCATATGCAACCGCATGAAGTCTATCATTTGGAGGAATGTGGACAATCCAACGAGAGACATCTAGAAAATACAGCGAGGCTTTTGAAGCTTCAATTGTTTTTAAACCTTTTCCACTTTTTTTCTTTTCAGGGATGACTATCACAATGGATAAAACAATCAGTGAGGCTGAACTCTAATAGAACTGTCTAACTTGCCGGCTGTGAAAAGTCTGGTTATTATCCTGAGGGGCTGAAGGCTGTTTCAACATCAGGAATGGTTTCTTTGGATGCCACTGCCAATCTCCTCTCATGTCCTTCTATACTCAAATTTAGATCTGTGGCCTACAGGCCAAGTATATAGGGATTTTTGTGTTCAAATTTCCAGCCCAGTGGCCGCCATACATATTTGGGCTTGCTGATTTACACATCTGCTTTGAGGAATCTGATTCTCATGAAAGATTCAAGATCTGTTCAGTTTCCTAAAACACCAAAATGGTTGAGTAGCATCATAGGCAGAATCTGGGGCTCGTGGGGCCCTACACCAAGCTCCAGGGCATGGCCTTTCTCCTGATTCTAGATAGGTAAATTTGTGGATATAAGGGAAGATGAACTGTAAAGTGACATTATGGGCTGCATTAGCTAGACACCTAAACTAAGGGACGGCTGTTGGGGAACATAGGAGTTATCCACAGAGGGATGGCCACAGACTTACAAAGGGATGATCTCGAAGCGTAGGGGAGAGACTTGAAACTTAGGCAGAATTTCATTAAAAGGAAGGAAAAATGTCAAAACACCTACTATTCCATTATTGGGCAATAAATAGGAATAAAATACTGAAATATGCTATAATGTGGGTGAACCTTGAAAATCTCGTGCTAAGTGAAAGAAGCCAGTCACAAAAGGCCATCTATTGTAGGATTGTACTTCCTGAGCTGTTCAGAATGGGCCGGTCTATAGGGACAGAAAGTAGATTAGTGACTGACAGGAGGTGGGTTTTTTAGGGGGGGTAAATGAAAAGTAACTGCTCACAGGTATGGGGTTTCTTTTGGGGGAGGTTAAAATGCTCAAACATTGCTTAAGGTGACAGTTGCACAACTATTTGAATATATTAAACACCATAGCATTTGGGTGAATTGTAGGTAAATTATGTATTGAAAAGCTGTTATTAAAAACAATTCAGTTCTTCAGATACACTTAGCTACATTTCAAATGCTCAACGGTCGCAGGTGGCTAGTGATTACTATGTCGGACAGAAGGGAATACAGAGCGTCACTACTGTCCAGAAAGTTCTATTGGACATTGCAGGCCAGAGTGGTTATGTTGGAGGTGGAAAGAAGCGATAGGAATTGGCACATATTTTGAAGGTATAAATGACAGGATTTAGGACTTGGTGGGGTGGAAAAAAACATGAGGAATCAAGGGTGATTTCAGGTTTTTGCCTGAGTACCTAGGCCAACGGTGATATCATTTACTTGAGATGGAGAACACTGGTTCTGGTCATATTAATGTAGGAATACTGATAAAAAGAGTGACACATTAAAATTTGGTACCAAGTGATCAGTATTTTCCCCCTTCCTTCCCTCCTTCCTTCGTTTTTAAATGTTTATTTATTTTGAGAGAGAGAGAATGCAAGCAGCAGAGTGGGGGGGGGGGGAGAGGGAGAGGGAGAGAGGGAGAGAGGGAGAGAGAGAATCCCAAGCAGGCTCCGTGCTGTCGGCACAGAGACGGACTCACGGCTCAATCCCACGAACTGCTAGATCATGACCTGAGCCAAAATCAAGAACTAGATGCTCAACCGACTGAGCCACCCAGACACGCACCCCACCCCCACCAAGCGGTCAACATCTTAAAGTCACAATAGAAAGAACAGATAACAAAGACACATAATGCTATCGAGGGAGAAACAAAAGCATGTTGAGAAAAATGAGGTGGTGAGAAGGGAGTCAAGGTTAGTGGGAAAAAAAATCCCAGCAATGAGCATTAGAAGACCATAAAGCCCCGTTCTCTGGTTCCAGCTCTGCTGTTATTTATGTTCTTTAAAATGTTAGCTTCTAAGTCTCAGTTTCCCCACCTATAAGCCGGGGATTTTATACCAGATACCGATGATGATGATTGAATTGTCACCCAGATTCCTCTAAGATAGAAATTCAAAGACTATAAGGTCTGCATTCTTAGGTGCTACATCAGCCCCAGGTAGGTAATGGAGAGTTTCAGAGAGTTTCAGAGCTTCTTCCTATTCAATTTAGGTCAAGGTGGATTTCCTTGTCACAATCTACGGGTAAATGAATGGACAACAAAGACCCGAGTTCCCTGAAGTTCAACCTACACTAAGCCCTAACGGAGTTCAGAGTCCATGCCGACCAGATGGAAAAGTTAGAAGAGGTGTGAGACCAACCTGACCATCAAAGTTCACAATTATGGTTCGACAACTCTTTGAATTTCCTTTTAGTACTAGTGTTTCAAATGTTGGCTGATTCATGTACTAAAAGAAATTAAACATTCAAAGCATTGGTCTAACATGAAGGGCTTAGAACGTGTTTCATATTTTATAGACATAAAGAGAACATTGTAAAGCATGGTAAGAAATTCTGCAATGAAAGGAGAGAACATGTTACCCACTATATGACCGGCACGGTTTTGAGCACTTTACATATATTCGTATGCTTGCCAATATACGTAATAGTAATGCATAATTATTAGTGTTACTAATATGTAATACTGACATACGTGATATTCCTTTGATATTCTAACAACCGTAGGAAATAATATCATCACCTTCATGTTTCAGACGAGAAAACTAGGGCAGCAAAGAGAAGTCAAGTGACATGAAAAAGATCACCCACTTTGCAACAAACTGCAAATAACAGATTGTTTTCCTTACTGAGCTAGAAAAATGGATCCCAGAGAAAAAAAGGAAACAATTTTAAGAGGGAAAAACATTAGAAAGGACTCCTTTGAAGTACCAGCACCTAACGGGAAGAACTTTCAGGAGAGAATTGAGGAGGACAGAAAATTAGATTCCTAGGACAGGAATTCTGGGCCACATATGGAAGTAAACGCATGTGCAAACCTGGGGAGCAGCAGTAAACCCCCGAAACCTGAGTTAGGGTGCGCACTGCATCAGTCCCAAGTTTCTCAACCTTGGCACTCACTACTGACATTTTTCCAGGTAATTCTTCGTTGCGCGGGACTGTCCTGTGCATCGCAGGATGTTTGGCGGCTTGCCTGGATGCCAGGAGCACCCAGTCACTAGCTGACAACGGAAACTTTCTCCAGCCGTTGCCAAATGTCCCCCGGGGACAAAATCGCCCAGACTGAGAACCACAGTGTTGGAAGTCAGGCAAAAGAGGAACTGGAAATACCCAGAAGTATACAGAATAGACTCTGAAGCAGTGTCTCACCTGGGAGAACCCTCTTCTCTCCAGTCAGACTGTGGAAAGAATGCAGTGACACCCAACTGTTCCCCTGACCGATGGGCACAAACAGTGGGAGACTTCCGCACAAAGTGTGCAACACCCGATGCCTGATGGCCTTTAAACGGGGGCGGACTGTGATTACCTGTAGGACTGAGAGCTCACGTACGAGGATGGCGCCTCCATGGAGCCCCTCAGGACTACTCAACGCTCTGCTGGCAACGCGGCGCGGAGAGAAAAAGAGGGAACACTAAAAGACCTTTTCCAACTATAGCTTCCAGAGTCTGGTGATGCATTAATTTCCACCGTCAAGAAAGTGAAATGCTCCCTGGCATTAAATGTTTATACTTGAGGTGATCTGAATACACTGAAAGTGACTTTTAGACGAGACAGGATAAACCTTCTATTTCTGTTCATTAGTTTGGAAGGATAAGTCAGTGTGCATCTTCGTTTTCCGAGGAAACAGTATCTCCCGCCTCGGTCAAAATGGATTACCATCTGGGAATAATTTATTCCTTGAAGGAGAAACTCCTTAGCCAACTGGAGAATTCTGGGACACGCCAAAAGCCTCAAAGAAGATAGCATCCTTTAGATAAGTCACAAGACCGCTCTGTACACCCTGCTGGGGAAATTCCCATGGAATGGATCGTTCTCGTCCGGGTTTTATTTCAACCGCGTTAGAGGCAAATACCTGTGGGCATTGTTCTTTGTTAAATCTTGCCAATAACGTACAGAAGAAGAGACAAGAAGTCCTAAGAAATCATTTGCGAATGAACGCATCAGTAAGCTATGGCTTGCTGATAATTCGAGGGTGGAAAAGCCCATTTCGACAATCCGGTTTATTCCTGAAGCACGCTGCTGACAAACTATTTCTTCCCACGTTGCTTAAACCGAATAGCACTGTTATGACTCCAACAACCCACTCAGGAAAACATCTTTCCTGTCGTTTGGCTGTTTTTATTTCACTCAGATATGTAACATCTCCAGTGATTTTTTCAAAGGGAAAAAGTAGCCCCCAAACCCAGGTGAGTGGTTGAGGTCCCCAAGCCAGCCTTCAGAACATCATTTGGCCACCGTCTGTGGAAATGACGG